>NC_057849.1:47180933-47805933 GCF_015237465.2 Chelonia mydas | reverse complement strand
CCTGGAGTCTCTGGCTCCCATTCGGTGCTCTAAGAGGAGAATAGCCATGTCTGTCGAGGCGCCCCTGGTCGACCTCACCGAGGTCTGCCAGGAGCACCCAGGAGACGTACGACGGCTATCAGTCCTACTGCACTGTCAGCTGCGAAGGCAAGGAGCTGCTGCTATGTAGCAATGTAGTACCGCATCTGCCAGCAGCACCCAGGAGACGTACGGTGACTGTGAGCTGAGCGGGCTCCAGGCTTGCCGTGTTATGGTGTCTGCATGGGTAACCCAGGAAAAAAGGCGTGAAACGATTGTCTGCCGTTGCTTTCATGGAGGAAGGGACGAAGCGGGGCCTGACGACATGTACCCAAAACCATCTGCGACAACGTTTTTGTCCCATCAGGCATTGGGAGCTTAACCCAGAATTCCAGTGGGCAGTGGAGACTGCGGGAACTGTGCGATAGCTACCCACAGTGCACCACTCTGTAATCGATGCTAACCACGGTAGTGAGGACGCACTCCACTGACTTAATGCGCTTAGTGTGGACATATGCAATTGACTGTATAAAATCGGTTTCTAAAAATCGACTTCTATAAAATAGACCTAATTTCATAGTATAGACAAGACAAGAGTCACTTTTCAGCATCTAGCATAATTTTGGCCTTGATCCAGCAAAACATTTAGGCAAATGAGTAAGCTTTATTGACCTCTGTTGTACTGCTCACCATTCTCAAAGTTAAGCAAGTAGACCCTTAATAACCGCAGTTTGTCCTACAGTTCCCCCTGTGCCAGAGGGGAGGAGGAGCAAGTAAAAGCATGCAGCTGGCTACACTGGATTTACTCTACTTCCAGATTCTGATCCATCAGGGGAATCTCTCACCTACGTCCTTACAGCAATTTACTGTTTGTTTTGTGCAACAGGGCAGTGCAGAGCTGCTGGCCATAAGATGAAGTATCTCTACCTAGCACTCCCCAGATGGCTATGAGGAGACCTGTAACTGCATTAGTTGGTGCACCACATTCCAGAGGTGTCGCGATATGCCAGCTATGGAATCTGTCCAGCCCCACCCCCACTAGCAGCACATGCTAACCAGAGAAACATGTTGCTTTTTTTAGAACAGCAGCACAGGATACCTGTTGGTGCATGGTTTTGGCATGCCCTGAGAGATTCTGCCCTGCAATCACAGTGGCATGTACAGCAGGCCCACTTGACTCCCTTTTAATATAAGGGCAGAATTTGTATTACTCCGAAATTCCTCTATAATTTTGCCCTAATACATCCAAATATTTGCAGTGGTCATCTGGGATTTATTCATGGGCAGTTCCATTGCTTCGTCTCTTCTTTTCAGCTTTAACTTCATTCTACCCTAGCTAATGAGGTCATCTGGGATGCCTGAGTGTTACTTATAGTCCCTGGCTTATAACAGGTTATTCTCAGTGATGGCCTTTGACTCCGGAACTTTTATCCCTCTGGTCTGAAAGTGCCCAAGTTTCCTTACAATCACATACTGTATCTATTTCTCCCAGGGTGATGTCTTGGCTATACAGAAGTCAATGGGAGTTTGCTGAGGAGCAGATGGGATTTTATTCTGGCAGGTTGGGATAAGTCTGTAATACTGTAAAGTACATATCTATGCAAAGCAAATAATAATATCCATCATATGAGATCACAGGCGTAGTTCAGGAAGTTGCTCCAGCCAGGCCAACGGGGCTGAGCAGGGTTGGGGAGGGGGGGAAGCAAATTCCACACTTGCCCAGGGCTTGCAGTTTGGGGAGCAATGCCCCCTCCCCCCCCCATGTCCTCCCAAACTATGCCTATGTATTAGGTTTTAAAAAGGCCCCACAAAAAAACCCACATAAAAACCTTTGTTTCTGGAATGCTTGCTAACCATCCAAAAATTGATTAGCTGAGATAAGTTTAAGGTGGTATAAAGTATAAAGTAAAGCCTACAGACAACTTTCTAAAAACCACCTTATCTTACTGTTTAGAACACAGAAATGCTTTCATTGTCCCACCTAACTCCCTCCCTCTTCTGCTGATTTATGTGCCTGAATGACATTGGTCTGAAGTTTGACCAAGCAGCTTTTCAAGTTAACGTACAGTATAAGTGAGCATGAAAGGATAGCTTTGCTAATGCAGAGCTTCATGTATTAGCATGAACAACATATTTAATTTTAACATTACTCAAGCCACAGTCACTAAATAAAGACATTTAAAACATTTACAAATATGTCAGAATGATTTAAACACACTAAACTAAATAACTACAGCCGAATTTCATAAATTCTATAAAAGCAAGTCACAAAAATTAATGGCAGTGCTGTTGAGCCACATCACTTTTTAAAAACTAAAGTTAATATACAATTGAATATAAAAATTTGTATCAAATTAACACTTAAATAACAAATTATTTTTTATTTCATTATTAACTACTGCATTTCAAAACTACCATTTGACATCAAAGCAATACTGCAATTAGTTAAAAAAAAACAGGAAGCTCAGTCAGCAAAACAGTATGTGAAATATTAATGAAACAACAGAAACTAGATATGGAAAAGATCTATTAGGTCACTTTGCCTAACCTCCCTTGTCTAACCGAAGGACGATAGTTCCTTATTAAATATTCTCTATCACTTTGTCCAGTACAACTTTAAAATGATCCAAAGCAATAGGACTGCCACTTCCTTTTGGAAACTACCCCACAGATTACATTCCTCACTTGTTAGGAAATGTTTACAGTTACATAACATAAATGCTTGTCCCAATTCAGCAAACTGCATCAATAGTCTCTTTTGCTGGACAAGCCATGGATTTTCGCAACCTATTGAGAGGATAGTTCAGCATACTGCAGAAACATCTTCACAATGCTTAGAAAGTCTCCAAATACGCAACATATCTCAATTTCATTGTTCAGAAGTTACCTCTACATACTATTTTGTGTACATATGGAATTATCACCCAGAAATGAAGTGTTTTAAGATCAAACATACTACAGCACAAGTATTAAACAGCAAAGTTCATTCTCAAAAAGAGTCGGAATGCTTATTGTAGACGCTTTAACTTTTATCTATCTGCCTAGATTCTAGTATAGCATCCACAGTCTTAATATCTGAGCATCTCACATACATGAATGAATTTGCCCTCACAAGACTTGTAAGGTAAGGTATTTACAGGCAATAGTATTGAGGCAGAGAGAGACTAAAAGCCTGATCAGAGCACTTTGAAGTCAGTGGAAAGACTCCCACTGAATGTAATAGGCTTTGGAACAAGTCCTAACTACAAGACCATCTTTCCTCTCCTTCTTTAAATCAATAAGTGATTATGTAGGTTTCACATCTCTTAATTTCCTTCACTATTCAACAAAATATCTTAATTTTACTGTACACCGAATAGCATCACAGGGTGCGCACACCAGAGAAAAAGCATCTTCTTACAAAAGCACATACCATACATTCACATCAGGTGATTTTTTTAGTATTTCTTAGTTCCTTAAAGACTGGATGAAAATGGCTGTGGTAATAATTAGTAAACCATGTATCAGTCCTGGGGAAGAACATCAGTTGTTTAGGTGGACAGAAACAGGAGTACCACAAACATTTTAATTTAGTTTTAGTTTCTTTAATGAGACTTTCAGATTGAAAAAAGGAGAATCAGTACCATGTGACCAGCCAGCTATCCTCAGGCTAGCAGCAAGTGCTCCAGTTTAAGAATGAATGAAATAAAAGGTTCAAAAATAACATTTGGCAATTTTCTTCTTCCACTCCATTCCTGGCTAACTTTTACCAACAATTTAGTCTGTCCTCACATGCATATGCAATATTTGGGTTGTTTGGTTCAAGCCACTCTCCATTAACAAAGATATGAGAAATTCAAACTAGGCATAGGAATATTTTTTTCATTGACAAATCTGTATTGTTAAATTATAAAAGCATTGCTATGAAATAAAATTACTGATAGATTCAGCTATTATCAAAAAGCTAAATCACGTAAAACTAAAGATGACCCAGGCTACGTACAGTGAGCTAGCAAAGTATTAAATAAGAAAATAAGATACTAACTTTGAGATTGGATAGGCAGTTGTTGAGGAAAATATGCCATCTGTTTAAAAAGAATTGCTTCTGACTGACACAAAGCAGGCATGTTACCAAAGGATACAAAGCCTAAATAGAAAGAAAGATGATACAGGATTATTTGTATGTCAACAAAACATCAAACTAATTTAACACTAGAACCATTGTACATTTAGAGTCCTAGAGCCCCTGTGTTATGCTATATACACCAGCCAACATAAACACATTGTTCAATAACATAATTTAAAAGGAATGTATCTCTAAAGCTGTTATGCATTTGTATGATTTACTCTGTACAAATGTAGAATTACATTTGCACCAAAAACAATCAAATGCCTAACTATATCACTGTTCATAAATCCTAAAAATGAGCCAAAATTTTGCAGCAGCACAGGGCTAATTTCTGTGTCAGTTAACTGAAAAATGTAGTAGCTGAGGAATTGCTTTGCGTACCATACTCAGCATTAGAATCCCCATAGGCCATTGTTTGTTGTTTACAGGAGACCTAACTCCCCTCAGAATCCATGGTCATTTATTTGAAGACCTGTCAGATCCCAGGGGCACATGGTTTAAATTACGGTCAAAACATAAGCCTTCTGGAGGGTAGTTGCTCAGAGTGTAAAAACAGGCAAGACAAAGGATAGAAAAATCAAACACTGTGTGCGGTGTTCTTTTCCCAGATCTGTTCTGACCAATGTTTGACATTTGCATTGCTACAGATAAGCTAAAAGATAAGGCTATAAGTCAGGAATAAATCTTGATTTTGACAGTGACCTTGCTGTTCCAAGCTCCTCCTCTGGGTCAGTTCTTATTTAAATGCAGCCAGGTCAGGCCTTTAAAAAACAATGACCAAAGAGGAGGCAGCTTTCTGCACCATAAACACAATTGAGTCTTAAAACTAACCCTAAAATTTCAGCCTCAGGCTTTCCCCTAAATGTAAACCTCACTGTAAAATCCAAATCCTGTTTCTCTCAACGTAGGGCACACATTGTCTGTAGCTAGTTCAAAGGTGGGCAAACTACGGCCCGTGGGACCGTTCTGCCCGGCCCCTGAGGTCCTGGCCCAGGGAAGCTACCCCCGGCCCCTCCCCCACTGTCCTCCCTCCCCCGCAGCCTCAGCTCACTGCGCCGCCGGCACAACGCTCTAGGCAGTGGGGCTGCAAGCACCTGGGGCAGCGCAGCTGCAGAGCCGTGGCCTGACCCAGTGCTCTGTGCTGTACGGTGGCATGGCTGGCTCCAGCCGGGTGGCACAGCTGCCTGTCCTGGTGCTCTGGGCAGCGCGGTTGTAGCGCCACCAGCCACCGGTGCTCCAGGCAGTGCGGTAAGGGGGCAGGGAGTGGGGGGGAGGGAGTTGGATAGAGGGCAGGGGAGTTTGGGGGTGGTTGGGGCCTGGGGTGTGGATAGGGGTCAGGGCAGTCAGAGGGCGGGGAACAGGGGGGTTGAATGGGGGCAGGGGTTCCGGGTGCGGTCAGGGAGGAGGGGTGGTTGCATGGGGCAGGGGTCCTGGGAGGGGTGGCAGTCAGGAAGGAGAGGGGGGTTGGATGGGGTGGTGGGGGGCAGTCGGGGCGGGGGTTCCAGGGGTGGTCAGGGAGCAGGGAGACGGGGTAGTTGGATAGGGCAGTGGTTCGGGGGGGAGGGGGCAGTCAGGAATGAGAGGGGGGGTTGGATGGGGCGGTGGGGGGCAGTCAGGGGCGGGGGTTCTGGGGGTGGTCAGGGAGCAGGGAGAAGGGGTGGTTGGATGGGGCAGGGGTCCTGGGAGGGCAGTCAGGAAGGGGGGGGGTTGGATGGGGTGACGGGGGGCAGTTAGGGGCAGGGGTCCCGGGGGGCTGTCAGGGAACAGGGGGTTGGATGGGGCAGGAGTCCCAGGGGGGCCATCAGGGGGAAAGAAGCAGTGGGGGTCGGATAGGGGGCGGGGCCTGGGCCGTGCCTGGCTGTTTGCGGAGGCACAGCCTCCCCTAACCGACCCTCCATACAATTTCTGAAACCCGATGTGGCCCTCAGGCCAAAAAGTTTGCCTGCCCCTGAGCTAGTTTAACTCCAAGTTCACTGACACATAAGACCAAATACGTATAACTTTTTAGCGTTCTACATCAAAACACACAGAAATGTAGTACCCAGAGGAGAATTAAAGCTTCCTCACAAAAGGCTTCCTCACAGACTGATAAATATCATGTATGTGGCAGATGAACAGCCCCTACAGGCAGAGCCGTCCCTTGGGTACAGCGAATTGGGGCGACCGCCCCAGGCCCCGTGCTCTGGGGGCCCCTGCGCTTCAATAAAATCATGAGGAGGCAAGTAGGGAGATGAGGTGGGAGGGCTGAGGAGGCAAACGGGGAGGCGAGTGGCTAGCAGCAGGCGGGCAGGCGGGTGGGGGTTGTGAGGAGGAGCCCCCACCAAAACCTCCCCCTCCGCCCAGTGCCTCCTGCCTGCTGGCGAGCCCCGCCAATCAGCACCTCCCCTCCCTCACAGTGCCTACCACCTGCCACAGATCAGATGTTTTGCGGCATCAGGAGGTGCTGGGGGAGAGGGGAGCGAGGGCGCAGTGTGCTCATAGGTGGCAGTGGAACTGGGCAGGGAAGAGGCAGGGAGGGGGTGGAGCAGGTGTGGGAAGAAGCAGGGTGGGGGTGGGGCCTGGGGGAGCACCCCCAGCAGATTAGAAACTTGGCGCCTATGTCCCGGGCCCCACACCCCCCCTAGGGAGGGCCCTGCCTACAGGACAAGATAGGTTACATGCATATTGACTGAACAATGACTAATAATCCCCAAAACATAATTCTCATGGCAAAAGCTCATCCCCTAAAATTTAAAGTAGTTTGTATTCTTGTTTAAAGAAGGCCAATAGCCCTTCCCTTGGAAATATCTGCAGCTACTGCTTTCACTGCTAGCTGCTTACCATTCTTTTCTTCTTTGCAATGTTTGCTTTTCTAATAGATCATCCCTGGAGCAATGTTCCCTCTAATTTTTGACAGGCTGTGTGCGCAAAAAAATTCTTCTGTGCAAATTGTTGTGCTTCTGTGCAAAATTTTGTGAGCACAGTGTTTCGTCGTGTGCGCGGGGTTTAGGATCTGTGTGCGTGCGCACACAGCCACAGCTTAGAGGGAACAGTGCCCAGGAGTCTATTCTATTTCATTACTTTTCATTATGTGGTATCTGTATGTAAGCAATCACACAGAAAGGCCCCAACTCTATCCCTTACTCAAATTGAGTAGCATTTACTCTAGTGAGTAGCTCCATTATCTGCAATGAGGTTATTTGTTTAGGAAAGTTCTACTCAGCATAAGGATTGGAGGGAGGCAGTGATCATGAGATGGTCGAGTTCAGGATCCTGACACAAGGAAGAAAGGAGAGCAGCAGAATACGGACCCTGGACTTCAGAAAAGCAGACTTTGACTCCCTCAGGGAACTGATGGGCAGGATCCCCTGGGAGAATAATATGAGGGTGAAAGGAGTCCAGGAGAGCTGGCTGTACTTTAAAGAATCCTTATTGAGGTTACAGGGACAAACCATCCCGATGTGGAGAAAGAATAGTAAATATGGCAGGCTTAACAGTGAAATCCTTGCTGATCTTAAACACAAAAAAGAAGCTTACAAGAAGTGGAAGATTGGACAAATGACCAGGGAGGAGTATAAAAATATTGGTCACGCATGCAGAAGTGAAATCAGGAAGGCCAAATCACACTTGGAGTTGCAGCTAGCAAGAGATGTTAAGAGTAACAAGAAGGGTTTCTTCAGGTATGTTAGCAACAAGAAGAAAGTCAAGGAAAGTGTGGGCCCCTTACTGAATGAGGGAGGCAACCTAGTGACAGAGGATGTGGAAAAAACTAATGTACTCAATGATTTTTTTTGCCTCTGTCTTCACGAACAAGGTCAGCTCCCAGACTACTGCACTGGGCAGCACAGCATGGGGAGGAGGTGACCAGCCCTCTGTGGAGAAAGAAGTGGTTCAGGACTATTTAGAAAAGCTGGATGAGCACAAGTCCATGGGGCTGGATGCGCTGCATCCGAGAGTGCTGAAGGAGTTGGCGGATGTGATTGCAGAGCCATTGGCCATTATCTTTGAAAACTCATGGCGATCGGGGGAGCTCTCGGATGACTGGAAAAAGGCTAATGTAGTGCCCATCTTTAAAAAAGGGAAGGAGGATCCGGGGAACTACAGGCCAGTCAGCGTCACCTCAGTCCCTGGAAAAATCATGGAGCAGGTCCTCAAGGAATCAATTCTGAAGCACTTAGAGGAGAGGAAAGTGATCAGGAACAGTCAGCATGGATTCACCAAGGGTAAGTCATGCCTGACTAATCTAATTGCCTTCTATGACGAGATAACTGGCTCTGTGGATGAGGGGAAAGCAGTGGACGTGTTATTCCTTGACTTTAGCAAAGCTTTTGATACGGTCTCCCACAGTATTCTTGCCAGCAAGTTAAAGAAGTATGGACTGGATGAATGGACTATAAGGTGGACAGAAAGCTGGCTAGATCGTCGGGCTCAATGGGTAGTGATCAATGGCTCCGTGTCTAGGTGGCAGCCGGTATCAAGCGGAGTGCCCCAAAGGTCAGTCCTGGGGCCAGTTTTGTTCAATATCTTCATTAACGATCTGGAGGATGGTGTGGATTGCACCCTCAGCAAGTTTGCAGATGACACTAAAATGGGAGGAGTGGTAGATACACGGGAGGGTAGGGATAGGATACAGAGGGACCTAGACAACTTAGAGGATTGGGCCAAGAGAAATCTGATGAGGTTCAACAAGGACAAGTGCAGAGTCCTGCACTTAGGAAGGAAGAATCCCATGCACCGCTACAGACTAGGGACCGAATGGCTCGGCAGCAGTTCTGCAGAAAAGGACCTAGGGGTTACAGTGGACGAGAAGCTGGATATGAGTCAACAGTGTGCCCTTGTTGCCAAGAAGGCCAATGACATTTTGGGATGTATAAGTAGGGGCATTGCCAGCAGATTGAGGGACGTGATCATTCCCCTCTATTCGACATTGGTGAGGCCTCATCTGGAGTACTGTGTCCAGTTTTGGGCCCCACACCACAAGAAGGATGTGGAAAAATTGGAAAGCGTCCAGCGGAGGGCAACAAAAATGATTAGGGGACTGGAACACATGACTTATGAGGAGAGGCTGAGAGAACTGGGATTGTTTAGTCTGCAGAAGAGAAGAATGAGGTGGGATTTGATAGCTGCTTTCAACCACCCGAATGGGGGTTCCAAAGAGGATGGATCTAGACTGTTCTCAGTGGTAGCAGATGACAGAACAAGGAGTAATGGTCTCAAGTTGCAGTGGGGGAGGTTTAGATTGGATATTAGGAAAAACTTTTTCACTAGGTGGTTGATGAAGCATTGGAATGAGTTACCTAGGGAGGTGGTGGAATCTCCTTCCTTTGAGGTTTTTAAGGTCAGGCTTGACAAAGCCCTGGCTGGGATGATTTAGTTGGGGATTGGTTCTGCTTTGAGCAGGGGGTTGGACTAGATGACCTCCTGAAGTCCCTTCCAACCCTGATATTCTATGATTCTATGATTGAAGAATTGGATCCTTAGTTTGCTGTAGTTTCAACAAAGTGTTATCAGTGTGTCTGCATCCGCCAACAGGGTTGGCTACATATGTGCCTAAAGGGAGAAATCCTGGCTCCATTGTAGCCAATGGCAAAACTACCACTGACTTCAATGGAGGCAGAATTTCACCCAGAAAGAAGTATTTTGACTCCCTTCTGGAACTGGCTGGAGTAATGACAGCAGCAGTCACAAGTGTGCCTGTACGAGTCCATCAATGAAATCTGATAGCATCACTTCCCAACTCTCAGAGAGATAGTGGGGGATAGGGAGGTCCTTTTGAATTTTACATAAAATAAGAAAGGACCAATGAAAATAACTTTCTTTTCTTAAAAGCCCAAAGACTTCAAAATGGATTAAAAGACGCCTCAGTGCTGAGGTGCACTGACCCAGTTGGAAAGATAGAATGCTTAAGGCAGCCAGTGTCAACCTGACTCAGTGCTCCATTTAATCCACTTCAGCTATCGCTCCCAACAATACACTTTTATGCCACTGTAAATCTCTCAAGAAAATATGACATAGAGAGCTTCTTAGCCGACATGCTGTGTAAAAAGGCACTGCCATTTTAAAAGGCTGTCATATATTGGTTTGTTCCTGCAAAACATTACTTAACCACTTTGAAAGAGCTGTTCCCACTTGTCCCATTAGTTCTCACTGGACAGGCAATGCACTGTCTGTTAAGTTTTTCCTCTAATGCTAATGGTGCTAATGGTCAGACACAACAGGTGTTGACCATTTTATAATAATAATTTGCAGGATCTGAAAACACCTAGAGGATTCAGACTAAAATAGATTGGATACAGCATATACTTTTGAAATAGCAATTAATTGTACGTTGAGCCAGTGCAGATGAATGGTTTTGCAACAATTCTGCAAGCCCTTTGAGAATCTTGCCTAGAGAGACTTCTGACAAAGAATTTTAGCTTCAGCTTCTCAGGATTACTTACCAGTGAGTGCTTCTTTCGAGAAGAAAGCTCGAGTGTTGTGTCATACAGGCTTTCAACAAAGTTCCTCAGACAGGGGACATTCACTTCATTTTTAACAGCCTGAAAAGAGATTTCATGTTAACACTGTTTTTCGTACGTTGACTTTCGAATCTAACATGAAAAAAGTCATGCAAATAAATAAACAAATAAATAAAACTCACAGCAGCTACAGGGACAAGAATTTCAACGAACAGTCCTGCTAATGCATGCTTGATATCTTTGTCCTTCACTTCAAGGAAATAATGTGCACATTCCTGGCAGACAATTAAAGAGAAGAAAAAAAATTACACATCAGGTGGAATAAAGACATTTCAGTGTTTGCTAAAAGCACGTGATAGCTTTTGTTTCTTATACTGCAAAGAACATTTTATACATCAATTAAGGTTTAGGTTCCGCATTCACAATCTGCCCTGAGCATGAGGCAGTGCATAGCACCAGGAACAGATCAGGCGGGAATTGTGGCTCTGTCCATGACTCTCCATTTGCTTTAGCTTGTGCAGGCTAGTTAACTGGGGGGCCAAATGCAAGGCTTCCCACAATCCCCATCCCTGCCTAGCCATCTGTGTGGGACCAGTAGTAACAGCCCTGCATTTGGATCCATCTGGCACATAGCCCACAGAGGGGAATATGGAATCACCTTTTGCCTCTTTACTCCACCAAATGGGCGCATGGACCAAGGGACAATCCTGCCCTAAATATTTTGGGTTAGATTATGTTTCAAGGACACACCTACAGTAATTCTGAGGGCATGAATTGTGGTTCAGAATGGAGCGATTCACTGTGGAGGGTGGTAATTTATAATGGGGCTATACCTGCAATAAATTACTACTCCCATCCCCAAAGCTGTATTGGCAGTGAGTAGAGGGGAAGGAGCCAAGGATGTGCCCATTCCACACTCCTCTCTCCTCAACTGCTCTGGAAATGGAGTAAACAGGCACCTAGCTCCAGTTACTCCTGCATATCTTGGCCCAAGATCTAGACAGATACTCCTCCTCCTCCCTGGCTCTAGAGACCATACAGGTCCCTAGCCACCCTCATGATTTGCCTCCATCCCTTCCGTGAAGATCATTTTTTCCCCATTGATGATAATTCACATTAAGAGCTCTCAGGTCTTGATCAACATTATCCCTCCATCTTCTTCAATGGTTCGACACCACATGGATGTCCCTCCAAGAACAGTTTAGCTGGTCTGTCTTCTGTCCTAAATACATGCCCTGCCCACTGGAGTTGTTGAGATTTCACTATATTTACTATAGTTTTGGTTCTTCATAGACAGTTCCCTATTAGAATCTGTTCTATACATCATTCTCCCTTACTACCCCCAAAACTCATATCAAGAC
Source organism: Chelonia mydas (assembly GCF_015237465.2). NCBI lineage: Eukaryota > Metazoa > Chordata > Testudines > Cheloniidae > Chelonia > Chelonia mydas. The sequence goes on along the minus strand of NC_057849.1, from coordinate 47,794,009 downwards.
TTTATTTTTGAAGGTAGTTAGCTGCCTTTCTTCCTTTTTAGCAAGAAGCCAGGTCTCTCATCCATATAAAATATAGGCTTTATAAGGGTTTTCCTTCTATCTTCTACAATAGCCAGGTCATCAGCACATCCAATGAGTTGGTGAAGGCCCTTTATAAATTCACCCCATCCTGAGAATTCTGCAATTATCAGACCACTTTTTCCATAGCCACATAAAAGGGTACCGGGGACAGTGTGTCTCCCTGCCTTAGTTAGCACACAGCCTATATAGTATACAAGGACGGTTCTTACTATCTTTTCCTCCCTTGCATGGGCGTGTAAACCAATTTACAATATAGCCCATAGTTTATAATTATTCTACTGTAAATATATGTGTAAAGTGCAAGCTGTATTATAAAACACATCAAGTATGTCTGATTTTAATACATACTTTTAGCACCTATTATAATACATTTATATTCTGTGTGTGATGGTGAGTTTGGCACACACATAGTATGGTGATGACTACAGTTCAAAAATCTAGATAGATTCGAGTCCTGCTTCCATTAAATGGGAATTTTGCCATTGCCTTCAAAGGTAGCAAGAATGGGCCCCAATAGCACTGTACTATCAGAAAACACTACCATTTATTCATATCACCAATGTACATTTCACACACACAAAATCGTGCAACATGACACCTCCGTATAACTTATATGACAATATGTAGGCATTCATGAATATGGCTGCACACATGGAAACATAACCAATATGGACTTTGGGTGTGCTGCTCTAAAGAGAAGAGGAAAAAGAGAGAGTTTCTATGTTGCTAAATATGATATAAAGCATTTTGCCAAAATAATACTTATGCAGTTGCTATTTAGGTTTTATAGAAAATAAAAAATATATTTGTATTAATATTTCAAATACTTACTTTAGGACACCTAACATGACCATAGGGTATATTGATTTTTATCTATGAGAAATCTTCACTCAGCTAGTCTCCATACACAGGCCAGTAAAAAAGCATGTATTTTTAATAGGATTTTAACAAAAATGAATGGTGACTGCCAATGTGTCCATCTGTCACAAAAAATGCCCACAGGGAAAAAGAATAAAGATACCCACATGTAAGCTAATCTTTTAGGAATCGTGTCCTTTGCGCATTAAGGACCAACAAATGAGGATTTTTTTTCATATTCTAATATGATTTCCCCCGCCTTTTACAGCATGATATAATTTGGCAAGTTAAACTGTTTAAGACAGGCCAAGTGGGGTCTACATCAAAGAATGTTACCTGCATAAACTGAAGAGAGGCTTCAAAGTCCTCCACGGGATACATCTTAATGCGAAAGAATTTCATCCCCATTATTAGACTGATAATGCTTTGAACCACGTATGGGCTTTGCTCTTTATGCCGCAGCTCTTTTAATTCTGCCATGAATTTCTTCTTCACAGCAGGAAATCTATGAAATCACACTGGTTAGTTACAAAACAATAGACTGGTAGTAAGATTTGACATGTATTGTAAGGTACCTAGAAGAGAAACAATAAAAGAGATATATTATATATATATATATATATATATATATATATATATATATATATATATATATATATATATATTATATAATATTAATTATATATATAAAAACGGCCAAAGCTTATGCTCAAATACATTTGTTAGCCTCTAGGTGCCACAAGTACTCCTTTTCTTTTTTCAACTTTACAGTGTACTGTGCCCAAGGACATTTCAATCATTCATTGTCATCCAAAGGCATGGAACAGAAATCTGCTATGATAAAGGTTACAATTTTTAATTCCATGTTGGTAGCTCATCCACTCTAACTTTTGTGACAAAGTTCCTGCTCTACCTTGGTGGGTCTTGTGCTTATTGGTGGATTTGCTCGCCTTGGAGCTTCATGGCAGCCCTCAGCTTGGCCGTTTTTCTGAACCCACAGTCTAGGTCGACTCCTCCTGTGTCTGACCAGGAGTTGGGAGGATTCGGGGGGAACCCAGGCCCGCCCTCTACTCTGGGTTCCAGCCCAGGGTCCTGTGGAATGCAGCTGTCTAGAGTGCCTCCTGGAACAGCAGTGTGACAAATACAACTCCCTGGGCTACTTCCCCATGGCCTCCTCCCAACACCTTCTTTATCCTCACCATAGGACCTTCCTCCTGGTGTCTGATAATGCTTGTACACCTCAGTCCTCCAACTGTCCACATTCTCACTCTCAGCTCCTAGTGCCTCTTGCTCCCAGCTCCTCACACGCACACCACAAACTGAAGTGAGCTCCTTTTTAAAACCCAGGTACCCTGATTAGCCTGCCTTAATTAATTCTAGCAGCTTCTTGATTGGCTGCAGGTGTTTTAATAAGCCTGTCTTAATTGTCTCCAGAAGGTTCCTGATTGTTCTGGAGCCTTCCCTGTTACCTTACCCAGGGAAAAGGGACCTACTTAGCCTGGGGCTAATATATCTGCCTTCTATTACTCTCCTATAGCCATCTGGCCTGACCCTGTCACACTTTCTATTTGAGATTAAACCTAGAATGATTTCGCATAGTAAACAAGAGATATACGATATAGTAATTCCCTCAAATCTGTTGTTCAGACATAACACTTTTTCATCTATTTTCAATTTACCACCGCAGAATGAACATTTTAAAAAATTGAATATCGATAATAATGTAGGTAGAATCTTTTAAACAATTATTTAAAACACATTAACGCCACCAATGTTAATGCAGCTAAAATGGTAAAAACCAGGCTGAAAATACACTCCTTAATATAGGCCCTGACTTGCAAACATTGGATAATGTGAGTACTCATATGAGTAGTTTAGTCATAAGGGTAGTTTTATGAGCAGTCTCAAAGAAGTCAATGGGACTATCAATATGTGTACAATCAAATATATGTGCAGGTATTTTCAGGATCAGGCCTATAGTAATGAGATTAATTAAAATGTTATGGAAACTCAGATCACAAACCCTATAAATGAGAAAATGATTCTGCAACTTTTTTGTGTCAGTGAACTTTTACGAATGTGGAGATGCCAACTGATTTCCATAGGACTCCATAAAAGTGCGGCAGTATGCCCGGGCACAAGAAGCTGCAAGATCGAGGCCTTATTGTGTTTCCACAAAAACTCCTCTTATTTACACATGATCACTTGGTACAGTTCAATGACTTATCCACCAATGATACCAAATTACTACATATGTACTCTCATGTCATCTGTTTTCCTTGTAATTCAGTAATCATTCAGGAATCCTGGCTCAATAACTAACAAATGAAATGTAAAGTTCCCGATGGATGTCTTACTGGTGAATAGAGATGGGTGAGAATTGCAAAAATATTTCTATGAATATTATATTAAATTATTAAACAAATGTACTTTGTAGTGCCCATGCCCCTTTTCTGTTTGCTTTCTTTAAATATTCATGCAATCAAGTTTTACTAGTATGGATGCTTACCAATAGCAAATTTTAAGCTTGTGGGCTTGAATATTTGTAGAAAGTGGGCTTCAGAATTTATTTTCTCTGAGCATTCACACCAGGAAATCAGTGATAAGAAACAATACCATGAGACTTATGCAACCTAGCATAAGCAAGCAATACAGTTTTAATTTTGGATTTTGTTACTTCATGTAGCAAGCCATTGAGTATATGAAACTTCTAAAAAAATCCATTGAATAATTTTGAAAAACTTAAAAAAATCTTGATCTGTTCACAATTATCCCATGAATAAAATAAGAGGTAAAAATGTAATTAAAAAAAGCAGGATAGGTGCTTCTTTTTGATTATTGTGCTAGTAACAGCTTATGGCTCTGTTTACTATTAAACAGAATTCAGGACTGGAACCATAAATTAAAAGCTGTGGAGAGGAAAACTCAGGGAGGAAAACAGGTGAAAGAGACAGAGGTGGGGAAGAGACTAAACACAGAAATTAGATAGGGGAAAGAATGAGGAGGCACAGGGGAAAGAAACCGACTTCTTTGAGGAGACTGGTATACAGCAGTCCTGTGTATCTTTTTAAAACAAAACTATGTAACCTTCTATGTGTAACCCCTTTGGGGTTTAGAGAATATGGCCCCTTTAAATCTTTTTCCTAAGGAGGGAGGGGAAGCAGTGAGAGAAAGGAGGGAAAACTCCAGGGTGTGGCTCTGGAGCTCCAGAGAGAGGGCGAAGGGCTGCAGCCTGTAGGCCCTCAAAAAGTGAAGCAGCAGAGAACCTGCCTGAAGCCTGGGAAGGACAGAGCTGCTGACTGGGGACACCCCAGGACAGGAGCCAGGAGAAGCACTGTGCCAGGGAGGTATCGCCCGAGAAGGACAGGCTGGAGCTGGACCCAGTATCTCTGGTGCCCAGAGCTGCACGGGGCTGTGAGTACTGGGGCTTGTGACTCTGCACTGGGAATAAGGAGGGAGGCTACTAGCTAGTTAAGTGGGGAGGTGGTCACTCTGTGTGGCTTTGCAGAGAGCGGCAGAAGAGGGCACCGGAAGGGTTTGTTGGGGAAAGTTCACTGGCGCCGAAGACGACCAGGAGCACCCAAGACTCACCACTGGACTGGAACTTTGCTCAGGAGTCCTGAACTCTGTGTGCAGGCACATTGCTCGGTGTCTGCCCTTTCCGACTGTGCTACCACTGGGCCGGTGGGGCCTTGGTTTGGATGCAACCCTGTTTTACCGCTCCCCCTATATTTCCCCTTGTTGTTTTTCTCTTCTCATCCCTCTGGAAATAAATATTTCCCTTTCTTATATTCATTGTACTTTTGCTGTGGGTGGGTGTGTTCACTCTGGGGGGTTTGGAACAGGTGCCCCTGGGGTGGAAGGCATTTTTCCTGCTGCATACCTGCGCGTGCCTTCCGTTGCTCAGAGCTGCCTGCAGAACAAACTCCATCTTGGCCACAAGGGCGCTAAAGTGACATATACATCGCTATTACTGTGTTCAGCAATCACATGAGCTTACTTTCTTTAACCTCCCACACAACGTCTCTGTGAGTTATCATTTCTTTCTGTTGTTTTTGTCATGACTTAAAGCCCAGTCCTGCAAACACTAAGTGTGGGGCCTGCTTCCACAAACAGTTCCCTGACTCTAATATAATTAATAACAATGTATATTAACAAAGAACAATATAAAAAAAGGACAGAAACAAAAGATAAATAAAAGAACTAGCAATATAAAAAAAGAATATGTTAAAAAAGGGAATGGAAAAAGAGAAAAAAACACTTGCAACTTTAAGGTTATTAAACTAACCAATATTTTGCTTCATTCATGTTCATTTCAACCTAAAAATAACTTTGACCATTTTTTGACAAAATAGCAGCAGGTCCCAAAATTATCTTTATGACGTTAATATAATCTCCAAAAAATGCACCACTTAAATTTAGTTCTAAACTGCAATAATTGTGAACATTTAAAAAATGTTTCCATGACTGGGTATGGGTCATTTTTAGCTTTGCCAAGTTAGGGAAAGAATGGCACATAGTAGAAAGACTCATTCAAATTAGGTCTCTCCATCCCTTTAGGCTGTGAACATTTAAAAGTGAACATTTAAAACATTTTAAAAAAAGTTTCCGTGACTGGGTATGGGTCATTTTTAGCTTTGCCAAGTTAGGGAAAGAATGGCACATAGTAGAAAGATTCATTCAAATTAGGTCTCTCCATCCCCTTAGGCTTTCCACAGATAGCATCTGTGATGAAAACTAAAGCTGTTGTAGTCTGGTTGAATGTAGCTAGAATTACTTGACTGGATGCAGAAGCCCAGTCTGCACCTTCTGTGATTCCATAGGCTCCCGTGCGATGAAACATTTTGGAGAACAGAGTGCTCAGGTGAAATGATTTACAGTTTCTTTAAACTATAAAATAAAGAATATCAAAATATCCATGTTTCCAGAATGATAAAATTAAAATCTCTCAAATTTCCAGTAGGCAGTGTATTTAAGTATACTTACTTAGCTTGCGCTAGCACACCTATTACTTCTGCATACAGGTCTGCAACAATGTGCATATTTCCAGTGTTAGGACCAAGGTACCTAGCAAGAAATAATCAGATGGTTGAGAAAGCACACTGCTTTAACTAGTACAATTTTATTAAACAATTCAGCAAGCAATTCTTTTTGTGTTTTTTGTGGGAAAGAGCCTTACCCTTCTTTATATTTAAAGTGCTTGAAAGCCAAGTTAATAACATCATGTACCAAACTGTCTATGACAGGATGAAGTGGAATCTGAAAGTACAAATAAAACATAACTGGCATGTGAATATTAAAGTTTATGCTTCATACTTCAGTGCCAATATTATTTTTGTATATCGTCCCTGAATAAATATTATACGAGCTGAAAAAGGGCTAAAAATATAAAGATGGCTTAGTACTGAAAAGAAATATTTCATCTCTGAAAAATATGGCAAAATGAAGTCTATATTAATACTAAGTTCAATAAGATGTTTCCCATATGTGGGAAGAGAGGACAGAATAAACAAACAGTTGGTTTAGAAACCATTTTTGTGTTAGACTATTTATGTTATAAATATAAATTAATAATAATTTGAAAATTAGCCTGAGAGATGAAATACTGTACTTCACAATCATTTACTTCTTAAAGAATCATTTATTTTAAGGATCCCATACCTGTTTCAAAACTTCTATTAATACTAAAGAAAAAATAAAATCAATGGCTAAATCTCTTCTTTCCATTAGATAGTCTCGCTGCTGTTCATCACTGCAAAATCAAAACAAGAAATAAAACAGTAGTGAGACATGTGTCTTATTTTATATAATTGGTCTGCATAAATTATAAGTATTCAAATAATCATAAATTGGGTTTTAGTTCCAGTTTTTCAAACTGTAATCCTGAATTAAAAAATGAAAGGCCGTACAATGACAGTCTCTTAAAATCTAGGATAAATAGAACAACAGACCTGTCACATTCATCTATTTTCAGAAGTCGACATGCCCTCCCTTTACTTCCTCTCTCTCTGTTTCCAGCTCCAGAGACCCATGTTGGCTCCTTCTCCCTCAACACTCAGGTACTCCATTTTCTCTTTTTATGCTCTAATTGAGTGATGCTGAACTGAAATCTAGAGAGTGGATTTTGTATTTCGATCTCACTCTCAATGTCACTGTTTATTAAATAATCAATGGTTTTAAAGGTGGAAACAGTATTAGAGTGTTGTACTAGTCAGAAATTATTTTAGGTCAAGATTTTCAAAAATAGGAGCCTGAAGTTAGATTCCCAAATCCAGATGAAGGTGCTTGCTTTACTGTTTAGAGTGCTGAACACCCAGCAGCTCCCATTGAGATACATTTTTTAAACATGGGTACCTAAAGTCAGGCATCTAAATCCATAGTTAGACACCTAAATCATAGGCCTGGGTTTCAGAGGTCTGAGTACTAATAAATCCTGCTGAGGTCAAAGACCGTTGACCAAATATGTATTTAATTGGCTAACTTTACACTCAATTTTGAAAATTTTGGCCTCTGCATTTAACTAGGGTTGAATTATAGTTTACTGTGTCATACTGACTAAAGTTCTGTACTAAAATTTGGGCACCAAAAGTATATATTGATAATGTTGATGAATAATTTTTAGTCAGTGACAAGAAAATGAGACTTGAAAGAGCCTCAGACAATGTTTTAAAGATTATTTTCAGAAAAGATTTGTTTGGCCTGGTGAAATTCAGTATCTTTTTCATATTCCGGTCAGATAGCATTAGAACTTAAAAAAAAGCCTAGTAGCATCAACAGCAACAGATTATATTTTATAATCACTACTGATTTTTGCTTCAATTGTAATCAAGTTCCCCAAAACAGAAAATCTTCAAGCTGGCCTAGTAACCAGACATGAATATCTAAATGCCCTGTAGTTACAGAGGTGACCTTGCAGGATTTTTTGTAAATAAATACAAAAGAACATAAGAATGTCCATACCAGGTCAATGGATCAATGGTCCATCTAGCCTGGTATCCTGTCTTCCAACAATGGCCAATGCCAGGTGCTTCAGAGGGAATGAACAGAACCAGTAATCCTCTCTCCATTCTGAAAACTGACCATTTGGTCCTACCCTTTGTTTCCTGTCTTTCAACCAGTTACTGATTCATGCATGGGTGGTACATTGCATAGGCTGGGAGAGGCTATGCCTACCCAAACAGCCTGGCATGGCCCCACCCATGCTCCTCCCTGAAGCCCTGCTTGCCCTTCCCAGCTTGGCCCCAGGGTCTTCGGTGGGGGATGAGGGGCGGGTTGGCTGGGGGCCATGACAGGACTTTCCCTCTTATCCCATGACAGCTTACTTTGCTTAAGAGTGTTTGGTGAAGGACCCTGTCAAAGGCTTTCTGAAAATCTAAATATACTATATCCACTGGATCACCCTTGTCCACATGCTTGTTGGCACCCTCAAAGAATTCTAGTAGATTGGTGAGGCATGATTTTCCTTTACAAAAACCATGTTGACTCTTCCCAACAAATCGTGTTCATCTATGTGTCTGATAATTCTGTTCTTTACTGTAGTTTCAACCAATTTGCCTGGTACTGAAGTGAGGCTTATTGGCCTGTAATTGCCAGGATCGTCTCTGGAGCCTTTTTAAAAAATTGACATCACATTAGCTATCCTCCAGTCATTTGGTACAGAAGCTGATTTAAATGATAGGTTACATACCACAGTTAGTAGTTCTGCAATTTCATATTTGAGTTCCTTCAGAACTCTTGGGCGAATACCATCTGGTCCTGGTGACTTATTACTGTTTAATTTATCAGTTTGTTAGAAAATCTCCTCTAATGACACCTCAATCTGGGACAGTTCCTCAGATTTGTCACCTAAAACGCATAGCTCAGGTTTGGGAATCTCCCTTACATCCTCAACCATGAAGACCAATGCAAAAATAATTCATTTAGTTTCTCTGCAATGGCCTTATCGTCCTTGAGTGCTCCGTTAGCATCTTGATCGTGCAGTGGCCCCACTGGTTCTTTAGCAGGCTTCCTGCTTCTGATATACGTTAATTTTTGTTATTACTTTTGAGTCTTTGGCTAGCTGTTCTTCAAATTATTTTTTGGCCTTCCTAATTATATTTTTACAGTTCACTTGCCAGAGTTTATGCTCCTTTCTGTTTTCCTTAATAGGATTTAACCTCCACTTTTTAAAGGATAATTAAAAGGATTTAAAGGATATTGTAAAGTATAATTAAAAATAAAACATAATTAAATACAACACATTTGTTTTTGAGTGGTTTGATGTAGTATGATGTGGGGTGAAGAGGTATTTAGAACATATGGGAGGATTTTTGCAAATGAATTCCAATTCAGCAGTTTCTCGCTGGACATTGGTCAAACTGGACAGTCTCTACGTAAAAGAATAAATGGACACAAATCAGATGTCAAGAATTATAACATTCATAAGCCAGTCGGAGAACACTTCAATCTCTCTGGTCACGCAATCAGAGACATGAAGGTCGCTATCTTACAACAAAAAAACTTCAAATCCAGAGTCCAGCGAGAAACTGCTGAATTGGAATTCATTTGCAAATTGGATACTATTAATTTAGGCTTAAATAGAGACTGGGAGTGGCTAAGTCATTATGCAAGGTAGCCTATTTCCCCTTGTTTTTTCCTACCCCCCCCCACCCCCGACCTTCTGGTTAAACTTGGATTTATGCTGGAAGTGGCCCACCTTGATTGTTATGCACATTGTGGGGAGAGTGGTCAGTTTGGATGAGCTATTGCCAGCAGGAGAGTGAGTTTGTGTGTGTGTGGGGGGGGGTGTGTGAGAAAACCTGGATTTGTGCTGGAAATGGCCCACCTTGATTTTCATGCATGTTGTAAGGAGAGTGGTCACTTTGGATAAGCTATTACCAGCAGGAGAGTGAGTTTGTGTGTGTGGTTTTTGGAGGGGGGTGAGAGAACCTGGATTTCTGCAGGAAATGGCCCACCCTGATTACCATACACATTGCGAAAAGAGTGGTCACTTTGGATAGGCTATTACCAGCAAGAGAGTGAGTTTGTCTGTGGGGGGGCGGAGGGTGAGAAAACCTGGATTTGTGCTGGAAATGGCCCATCTTGATGATCACTTTAGATAAGCTATTACCAGCAGGAGAGTGGGGTGGGAGGAGGTATTGTTTCATGGTGTCTGTGTATATAATAATGATATTCTGCAATTTCCACAGTATGCATCCGATGAAGTGAGCTGTAGCTCACGAAAGCTCATGCTCAAATAAATTGGTTAGTCTCTAAGGTGCCACAAGTACTCCTTTTCTTTATAAGGGATGTGCGATCTTGCCTGCTAGTCTACAATAATCTGAGAAAATCCAGTATATTTTTCATAAAAATCTATGAAATGAAATGCTAATCTTATATCCTCATTGATGAACTAAAGTTCTAGTAGGCCCCACACAGCTCCAATTGACTTCAGTAATTATTGGCCACTTTTCAAGCAGTTGTAGTTTTCAAAGAATAAAATTGTACTAAAAACTCTCTAAAAAAATCTCTGCTAAGAGCAGACCTCAGATACAGGCTATTATCTAGTTCCCTAAAACACAAGAATCAATTACATCATATGAGGTTTAGGTAGCACTGTTGGGTTTTTTTTGTTTTGTTTTGAAACTTCATTGAGGCAAAGTTACAATAAAACATTAACATACAACGTCATATATTACTTATTTGGGATCAGGTTAATATTTGCTAGAGCAGTGGTTCTCAACCAGGTGTATGTGTCTTCCAGGGGGTACATCAATTCATCTAGGTATTTGCCTAGTTTTACAACAGGCTACATAAAAAGCACTAGCGAAGTCTGTACAAAGTAAAATTTCATACAATGACTTGTTTTTACCGCTCTATACACTATACACTGAAATATAGGTACAATTCTTATATTTCAATTGATATATTTTATAAGCAATTTTTCAGTAATAGTTTGCTGTGACACTTTTGTATTTTTATATCTGATTTTGTAAGCAAGTAGTTTTTAAGTGAGGTGAAACTTGGGGTATGCAAGACAAATGAGACTCCTGAGAGGGGAACAGTAGTCTGGAAAGGTTGAAGACCACTGTGCTAGAGCTTTCCAAGTGAGCTCTTTGCAGTGTTTTGGTATATGTATATGAGAAAGCAAGTATGCAACCCGGAGTGTTTTTTACTGTTACTTAACCCATCTGTTCTATTCTTGTGAACAAGCAGCATACTAACTCTATAACAATCCTGCTCTCTGATGTGCTTGGAGATTATTGTCAGTACAGTACCTTCTCACAAGAGTAAAGCAGACGGACACAATAGATGAAAAGCACTATTTAAATGGCATTCACAACATTCAAAATGGTGGGAAGGACCAATACTCTGGTTGATATGGGATCATCCAGGAGCATAATTTTAATTGTAAGAATATTGGACTCCTTCTTCAGGTGGCCTGGGGGTGGACTCCTATAAACTTTATGTGAAGAATAAAATGGTTGTATGTTATAATACAGGTAGGTAGTATTTAGAGCCCAAGAATCTTGACAGTGCCCTTTAAATATTTAGACATTTGTTTTGGTTATTCAGCTAAAAAGTGATTATTCAAATTGATATACAAAAACTTGATTCAGAAATGTCACCCAATACCAGAATTTTCCTGAAATTTTCCTGAAATTCCAAAATTTCTATGCCTGAAAAGCCACTTAAATAAAAAAATATAACAGAAGCTGAATGCTTAAATGTAATACATTACATCTTAGAATCTAAATTATGCTTACTCAAGAGTGTACCTTTTGGATTTAGTGCTTGTTCTTGGTCTGTATTCATGAGATTCATCTTCTATGCCATTTTGCCTTTTATACCAATCAAAAAGAGTGCGCAGAATAGAGGGTAGGCAATACTCTGAAAGAGAGCTCATTGAGCTTATTACCTATGGGAAAAACATAATAATTCAGATAGTATTCATGCTTTATCTTCTCCTTCAAACAGGGCTGTAAGTTCATACTTAAAGGTTAAACTTGCTCTTTCTTGTTTTTATCTCCGTTTGAATTTTTTATTTTTACCACCAGCAATGCGCCTTAATGTTCTTTATCCACACACACATACAAACAGAACTGTAAAATGGTTTGCACTTTTATAGTGCCTTTCATCTAATATCAAAGTGCATTAAAAACATTAATTACATCTTGCAACACCTTGGGAAGAATCTTTAAGAGGGAAGGGGCTGTTTCCTGTATACCTGGCTGCTGTGCTGTGGAGTTGAAAATGATCACCAGAGCAGTCACAGCAGACCATTGCGGGACACCTCGTGGAGGCCAATTCAGGTGACTTACACAACACTGCGTCTACGCTGCCTCTCTGTTGACCAATCAACATTGAATTAAGCGATATGCCTCTTGTGGAGGTGGAGTAATTAAGTTGACGTAACAGGTGAGTTAGGTTGGCAGAAGGGACATAATAGTGCAGACGCATACATTATTAGGTCCACATAAAGCATCTGGTGTCGCTCTAAGTTTGTAGTGTAGACTAGGCCTAAGTTTTTATACCATGTTCCCCGCCATGGTGTCTAAACATCTTCCAAGGTAAGGATATATGTCCATTTTACAGATGGATGAATTGCTGAACCTAGACATTGTAATTTGCCAGAAGCCAGAGGACTTGCAAAGTGATGAGCACTCTGGCCCTGGCCCAAAAAAGCAGTGACGCATGTGCTTACCTTAAAATGTGTGAGTAGTGCCATTAACTCCATTAGGATACCCACATGCTTAAGTTAAGCATCTAGTTAAGTGCTTTGCTAGATCAAGTCCTGACAGCTAAAAGCCTTGCAAGCTCAAGCCTATTGAGTGTCAGTGTCTAAGCCAGGAATAGACCAAAGGAGGTCAAATTCCCTATTCTAACACCTAACCTAACAACATTGTTCCCAAACTGCAGTAAAATAATTTATAACAGCCTTTATGGAATGACAGAACTCATTCAGAAATGCAATTTAACCTAAATTCTGATTTATTTCATTATAGAATTGCAGATTTTTGATTAGATGCAGAACTAACCTACTTCACAGTCATCTTACGAGGCTTAACGTTTGTGAAATGTTTTCAGGATGAAAAGTGCTAAATATTATTACTATTTTCAATTGTATTCAGACATCATGGACTAGAACTTATGGGCTAGAATTTAATCATGTTAAACAAAAAATTATACCTATTGCCTGTGTAAAAATAGTACATTTCTACAAATGTATTATTCTTTCTAGAAAAGCATATATATTTCAGTCCAGCTGTTTCAACACATTTTATTATTTGATACATGAAACCAATAACTGGAAGTTGGTATGAAGACATTGTAATTTGGTGTCGTGTCAGGGACCTTCAATGATAAAATATTACAGTAGTTCGCATTAAATTATACTAAAGTCCTGAAGCATAAGCATTCAGATAAGCATGTAAAGGATATAAACAATGTTGTCAGCTCAAAATGCTAATCACTATCAATTCAGGATGCTATCAAATTACAGCTTAGACAATTTTATCTTACTTTCTAAAGCTTGAAAAAGTTATTTCTGCAGCGTGTCACAACAATTTTTGTTACTCATAAATAATAATTAAAATAACACTGGTTGGGCCAGAGTATAAAACTCACGCAGAGATCCCATTTTCAGAGCACCCATTATACCTTTTGATTCAATTTTTTTGAAGGGAAGGTGTAGGAACATGGAAATGTTGTTCTCAATTTAAAAATATGAACTTGTACAAACATATTCAACTTTGCATTGAATTAATAATTTCAATGGCTATCAATTGTCATATCAAAAATACTGTAACAAGATGTGATGCTTCATAACAATAAAGTACCTAGACTGGGAAATGTATATAGCAGAAAAGCAGCAAGCAAATTTAAATTATGTTTTCTATGCACTCCAGAGAGAAACCTGTTTTTCACCCCAGTTGTTTATAACACGTTCTTTTCTAGTATAGCTGCCATTAATGTTTATTATTAATTAGTATAGCACTATAAATGTACATGACCCTTTAAAGAACCTGTAAAAAGACAAGGTTCCTGCCTCAAAGAGTTCACACATCATCCATCCAAATACAATACACAGAAAGAGGCCAAAAATGAAAAAGGGCAGACACGTCATTAATGAGCATTAATGAGCATCACACAAAAGCTTTGTGGAAGAGGTGACTTTTTATGAGGGATCTGGAAGATAAGGAAATTCTGGGTGCAATGGGAAGTGAGACAGTTACAAATACAAAATCATGAGATAGATTAGTAGTACTGCTGATGTTTTGCTCTTTTTTTGTAATTTTAGTGAAAAGCTACTTTAAAAAAACAAGTACATATTTTCACTATATACTTTTTCATAGATTTCTGTACTGCTCAAGTTGGCACCAGGTCATAATGCCACATAAATGAGCACCCACAGCTACTCTGCCAACTGAATCAAGAAGTATCAGTTGCAGAGCTCTTTATTTATGATTCCCCGCAGAACCAAGCTAAACCCTAAAAGGCAAAATACTCTTCCAAATGAAGTTTCTTTCTCCCATTTACTACTAACTCTAGTTCAACCGATTTATATTATTCACTTCAAGTTTGAACAAAAGGTTCACCACAAGGAGTTACTTAAAGTTCATGACAAGCAATGGGAAAGCCTCAAAAAGTTCCATTCAAATACAAATTCAAAAGTTTTGGTACCTAACCAAAGCTTATCTGAGTTATCTAGACCTCTTGGTTCTGCAGCATCAGGCTGGAAATCTCGTGAGAACTCTCGCAGATTTCAGGGTAAGAACATAAGAATGACCATACTGAGTCAAACCAATGGTCCAACTCATCCAGTATCTTGTCTTCTGACAGTGGCTAGTACCAGATGCTTCAGAGGGAATGAACAGAACAGGGCAGTTTTGAATGATCCATACCCCTGTCATCCAGTCCCAGCTTCTGGCAGTTGGAAGTTTAGGAACATCCAGAGCATGAAGCTGCATCCCTGGCCATCTTGGCTAGTAACTATTGATGGACCTATCCTCTGTGAACTTATCTACTTTTTTTAACCCAGTTATACTTTTGACCTTCACAGCATCCCATGGGTTCCACATATTAACTATGCATTGTGTAAAGAAGTACTTCCTTTTGTTTAAGCTTACTGCCTATTAATTTCACAGGGTGATCCCAAATTCTTGTGTTATGTGAAGGGGATGAAGCACATCCGCTCCTAATCCCAGCCAAAATATGGAAGCCCAGAGGAATGCAAACATGGAAAAAGACAACCACGTTTAAGAAAACCTCCTAAAATGGTTGAGTCAATTTTGTTTCAAGTTTTGGTGAAGGTTCAGGAGTGAGGCTGATCTTATTTGAAGCTGTTGGCTCAACTCTGTTATGGTCTAGACTACAGAAAATTTCTTGAGGAATTTAGCTTTAGTTTTTAATAGTGATTGAGAGCTCTTTCCCATTACATATGTATGTTTAATATTATCCAGTGTACTACATATGGTGTCTGTCTGGAAATTATCCACCCTACATTGGAGAGCTATATATGGCATATGGTATATGGTTGTTTAATAATTATTACTTTCTAGTATTAGATCATATGAGCAGCACATATTGTTAAATGTCTTCTGGGATGACCGACAGAGCTGCCAAATAAAAAGTAGTAAACAGCTTGCCTTCTCAAAAGTTGGGGACTCTGATGTATGTTCTTGCCAGTCTTTTTTACATCATTCACCATTGCCAAATTAGTGTCTGAGGCTATCAGGATAAGAGCTACCAGATTTTGATGTGCATGCAGCATGGAGAAGTCGTGGCAGATGAGGAAAACTAATGCAGCCTTTTACAGAAGCCACACCTTTTTAAATTTGTGCTCGTCAATCACACAGAGACCTCATGGAGCTTCCACTGATGGGCATTTTCAGAGCCACTTTACTGCCTGATGTATAAGAAAACATGAATAATTCAGTACATTTTTTTCATTTACTTTTTAATAAACAAGGGTTTAGATCTTCTCAGATATTGTATGCACTGCAAGAAAAGGAGAGGTTACTCACCCTGTGCACCAACTGTAGTTCTTTGAGATGTTTCCCCCTACAGGTGCTTCACTTCAAGTGCCCGTGTGCCCCACGTGCTTTCAATCAGAGATTTTCATTAGCAATATCCGTTTGGACTGTGTATACATCCTTCATGTCCTCATGCCCCGCACCAACGCTACATAGGGCTTTGTGAGTGAACTGTTCTCAGTCCCTTCTCTACTGCAAAGTCCCACAGAGGAAACTCTGAAGCAGAGGGGAAGGAGGGCAGTTAATGAAGCACCCCTAGGGACACACATTTTGAAGAACTACGTTACTGCACAGGGTGAGTAACTTCTTCTTCTTCGAGGAGTGTCCCTATGGGTGCTCCACATCAGATGACTCCCAAGCAGTATCCTTGCAGGGAAGAGGGATCTTCATAGTCGGGTCCAGAACTGAAGACAGTAGTGCATGGCCAGCTGATGTATTGGATCTAGAAGCATGGACCAAGGCATAGTGCTCGGAGAAGGTATGTACTGAAGAGGGTGTAGTGGCTCTGCAGATCTCAGATACTGAAACATCTTTAAGTAATGCCATAGATGTTGACTGCAACCTTGTAGAGTGCACTAATATCCTAGAAGGAGTTTGAATGCTCGCCACATCATAACATGCAATAACACACTCAGCTATCCACCTTCATAGCTTCTGGGTGGAGACTGGGGATCCTTTAGATCTTTCTGCAATGGAAACAAACAGGAGACCTCCAAAGTGGTTTGGTTCTATCTAGATAGAAGGCCAACACTCTTCTGACATCTAAGGTATGGAAGGAAGCCTCCTGTTTGGAATTATGTGATTTTTGAGGAAGAACATGGTAAATGAATGGACTGATTAAAATGAAACTCAGATGACACCTTACGTAGGAATTTAGGATGCGGACATACGGGAATCTTGTCCTTGAAGAGGGTCTACATTAAGGCCCCAGTTTCTCTGACTCTTTGGGCTAATGTGATGGCTACCAAAAAAGGCCTCTTCATAGACATGTTCAGTAAAGAGCAGGTAGCCATTGGTTCAAAGGGAGGTCTTGAGAGACATCTGAAAATTAGACTGAGATCCCAAGCTGGAGTGAGGTCTTTCCCTTGAGGGAAAAGGTTCCTCAATGCTTTGATACACCTTAGAGTTGTTGAGGGAGCAAACACTGAGAATCCTTCAACTGGGGAAGGAAAGGCTGTTATAGCAGCGCTAGATAGCCTCAGTGCAGGGTACGAAGATGTGAAGGGAATGGACACAGATAACGAAAATCTCTGATTAAAAGCGTGTGGGGACATGCACACTTGAAGTGCAGCACCCGTAAGGACACTACTTGAATGTTATTTATTCATAGTTAATTGTGAAGGCTAACACCAATGTGTGGATAATTCATTTTGAAAGATTAATACTCTTTTTGGAAAATTGTGTGTTTCATGGTAACTGTCGTGCCCATAAGGAAAAATGCATAATTGACACCGAAATATCTTAAATCATAAAATTCAGCTCTATGTAGCTGAATTAGGTGTAACTGCACATTCCCCGTAGCGTGTGTCAGTGCTATTCTTCAAATCTCAGCTATAATGATTTCACTCGCCATAAAAAGTCAAAGTAATTCATTGTAAATACCCACATGACATACTTTCACTGGTAAATTTAGAGTAGGTGTCTTTAATATGGATAAAAGGTCAATATAGCTTTTTTAATCTTTCTGTCATTGCTCTTTTAAGGCAGGAAGGAAGGGTGGAATTTGCAAAGACCTGGTTCTCAGAGAACAGGAAGGGAGGAAAGTCTAGCCAGAATGTTGCTTACTCAACTCCTTAATTTATGGGAAGCAAATCCAGCGGTGAGATGAATTCTAGGTCTGTGCTGTTGCTGAAAGGGAGTGTACAGATGTACAAATATGTCCTTGTTGCATGATCATGTTATTCCATCATAAATGAACGACATACTGTACAGCTTAAGGATATCGGGGCTACACAAGCACAGATCTGTTTAAACCCTGTGTTCATAGAGCATTAAATGCTCTTTATGTAAATGCTTCCTTAATATTTATTTTGGCATAATTTGAAAAAATAAATTTAATGAAACTTTGCTCTAGACAGTTTGCTACAACTTCTACAGTTTTTCATAAAAGTCTTATTATACTGCTCAACTGAAAATGAAAGAAAATGTGTTGATAGTATACTAATGACTGAATTAATCTGCATTTTTATATTTCAAATATTATTTTACCATAAAAGTGATAAATTTAACAGCAGTTATATTCACTACTAGCTCAATTTCCAATTATATCATTAATATTTTGGAACTTAGCTTCTATTTTTTTCATTTTGCTTATAACATGTTTTCATACATATGAATTTTACTGTCATTTTAATAATACAGACTTAGAATGATTGTTTTGTCTTGCATACTATAGGACAAATTCTGCTCTCAATCATGCTGGTATAAATGGAAAATAACTCAAAAAGTCAGTGGAGTTATTCTGCATTTACACCAGTATGACTGAGAGCAGAATTCAGTCACATGTCATCTTCTTAGATATATTTAGGATACTCATAGTTATATAAGAATGCTTTTCCTTTGTTAAAGGTTTCTTGCACTTCACTCATTTTACAGTAGGGAAAATAGGCCAAATTTACAGAAAATAAAGGTCTATAATAGAAACATATCCATAAGCAAAACAGGCCTTAATAAAGTAAGACCTAGGATGAAACCCTGGGTCATTGGAGTCAATGGTAAAACCCCCATTGACTTCAGTGGGACCATGATTTCACCCCTAATATTTAAAAACTAGAAGAGAAACTAAAAAAAATTCCTTCTTCAAATTCTATAGACTGTAGTAGAAGATGATGTGCTGCATTGTGCTCTTATCCGAGGCAGTTACATCCTATGAGTGCCTTTGAGACACATAAATCACCTTCTTTCTGAAAAGGCCACCCTTTCAAAAAAAGCTAGTTCCCTCATGAAAAAAGGACCGAGATTCAATATGAAGAGCAAACAGTGGCTTTCTGATAGTGTAGGTTTCTTTTATTAGCATCTTAGTTCTAAGCAGTATTCTCTCATGGCAGTATTGTGCACCTAAAAGTCTCTGGAAATATGTAGATAAAGGGAAATTCTTAAAGCTGGTAAGGATAAAATTAGACCTGTTAGTAATGGTTTGTGGTCTCAGTTCAAAAACCACCTCAGCATCATGAGTTTATTGATGGGTGTTTTTACCTACTTTGCCTTGATTTTGGAGCGCTGATAGCTATTTTGGCACCAAGATAAATTTTAAACAAAATAACATTTATTTTTAGTGTACTGTAAATTAACTTTTGAACCTATGACCTTTGAATTTGTCTCCTGAAGTGCTTCTTTCCACATTGTTTTATACTCAAATCTGTGATTAAGGGCCCACACCAGCTGCCAAGGTCCTCCTGTAAACATAATCTCCTCATCCTTTCTCTGTTGTGTACCCTACCGCTAGTGAACAGGGCTGCTGTGTGAAACTGAAGAAGCAAAGGGGAAAAAATGAAAACAAAGAGGGTCAACTAAAGTAATGCAGCTGTTCAGGAAGATGAATGCAATCATAATACTGATGTGATTACTCATGTACCATCTCTTGCAGACATACTATGGAGTGGGAATACTGATTTTGCTGGTGATTATCACCACATTATCCACCACCTCAAAGTTGTCATAAACAATGGACAGCTGTTGAGCCTAATTAGCATATTGTTTAGCCTCTTATTTATTTTACTTTCTATTTTCTAGTTTGATGGTTTCCTTGACTTACATTTATTACATTTAAAACATAAAAGAAATAGGCTTCTGTTTTTAGATCTGCACAGCTTTCCCTCTGACATATGAGGGTTATCATATCTCGGGTTCCCCAAAAGAGGACACTGCTGGGGGGGTGAATGGGGGAGCCGGGAGGCTATAGTTGGGGGTGCTGGAGGGGTGTGTGTGTGTGTACTTGGAGGGTTACCTGGGGAGTGCTGGAGGGGATACCTGCAGCCTCATTCTCAAGGTGGGGGGCAGTGTCACTCCCTGTCATGGTGGCAGGGCAGCAGGTGCAGGCCCAGAATGCGTTGCCAGCCCATCTGACAGCGCCTCCCTGCGTGACTCTCCCTCTCCCCAGGGCTGGGAGCCTGGACCTGGGAGGGCAGGACCCAGCAGCTGCAAAGGAGGGACCAATCAGCTGTGGATGCCAGAAGGGACAGTCTGCAGTTTTATAGTCCCTCAGACTGAGCCCTGCAAACCCAACACAGCTGACACGGCGAGCCGCGGTTGCTTAATTGCAGTGTAGACATAGAAGTACATACTCAAGTGGCAGTCCATGCTGCTGTAGCTTCACTGCTCTTCTTATTTGAATTGGCTAGATAAAAGCCATCTTGGGGTATGTCTAATCATGCTGCAGTCACACCTCTGACATACTTAAAGTAGACATACTTAAAGACTTACATAATTTGGCCAAATTTGGGCAGATTTTCATGAGGATGGTAAGAGACACATCCCTGAGACTAAGCCAATTACCCTGCCAAGCTTCAAGTCCCTGCTCCAAAGCACAGAGGCACTAATACTTCTATGCAAAAGAGTTTTAAGAATGTTTTAACATGGACAAAACAATGTGTTTCTCCTTAATCTCATTCTGAGAAATGGCTATACCATTTTGGCTGAAACTTTCCCAGATAATACTGCCTGAGGCAGACAGCTGGCCTGGAAAATTTCAGCCTGGACAGTTTTAAGGCTGTCAAAGTTATAACCAACTGAAAACAGGGTCTTGTAACAGGAAGTGTCAAGCATGCTTAACTACAGACTTTGCTACCAGCTCTGTATATAATATATATAGGGACAGATATGCAGTTAGAATTGTATACAACTGCTATGTATTTCAAAGCTTGTTTATGTCTTTATCTTTCTCCCCCACTCCGCCAGTTTCAGATTCAACACCTGTTACAACTTGGAAATACTCTAGTAAGCACCCTATGTCCTCATTAATCAACGCTGACTTAACAGGTGCTGTTCAAACTGTCACTGTAGCAACAGCTAGGAGATGCATAAGAACTTTAATTTATCCTAATAAAGGAACACAATTTGCTTAACCCTTAGGCCCTGATTCTGCAGATAATACTTAGGCACATGAAAAACCTGCTGATGACACTACCGAATGAAGTCAATAGGAGTAGTCACAGTGCATAAAGTTAAGCATGTGCTTAAATTTTTGCTGGATTTTATGTATTGATACCTTCATTAGGTAATTTCTTATAACTTAATTTCTTCTGTGTGTGTGAGTCTTTTCTCTCATAGCAAGGGGAACAAGAAAACAGTCATAAAAATAGGAAGTTGAGATTGTAGAACCAAAAATATTGGCATTGGGATTCAAAAGCACCTACAGGCCTTTAAATAATTTTACCTCATTTTGTTAGGAAGGTGATTTAGGCTGGAGCCTACATCTTCAAGCTTTCCCTTTTAAATTAGGCCCATAATTAAAATTTTGTGTAAATTATGCTTTAATAACATTTAAGACCTACAGAATTGTCTCCACAATGAACACAAGAGAGTTGCATTAAAAAACAGATATTTCCCTGCAGTGTTTACAACCAAACACTGCTGAACTAAAGTCATTATAGAGAAACTGATTATAAACAAAAATGAAACTGAATTAACTGATTTTCATTTTGCAAACTGAGAAAAATTAAAAATAATAAAAATAGATAGAGCATAGACACAAACAAGATGCATTTTAAAAATTCTTTCATTTTGAGTAATCTAAAGTATAATCAGTAACATAATTAAAGAAATGTGTTTGTTTATAAGTATTACTTTTAAGTTAACCATATCAGTTTAAAAGGAGATTCACTAAATGTATCCTAAAGAATTGATTTTGTGGGTTCTAGTATCCTGCATATACATAAACCTGAGATCTTTTATTACTACATATTTTTTCTGATCTTTATCTCAGCAATGATGACAGTAGAATTTATTTTCTTATATAAGCAGTAAACAAGAAAAAAGCTAAATCTAATATATGAAATTATTTATTTTTAACCAGTTCATCCCACTTGGTCCGTTTTCCCTCAACTGGTCTATTTTATGTGTTAATCTAATAGAGGAAGTAAATAAGTTTATTTCTGTTAATTATCTTCCTTCCTATCGACCACATTTCTCTAGTGGGTACTTATTTTTGCAACAATAGGCCCTGGCCAATCCTGAAAAGACTCGCATACATGTTTGACTTTAATGTCTGTGAGATCACTCACATTGCATGAAGTTAAGCATGTACATAAATTATGCATGATCACAGCCCTACTGATAAAAAAACTGAAGAAAATGTCTGCAGTGACAAGGATTCCAAAATCTTTGGTTAATTTTAGGAAATGCTTTGATTTACTAACAGCATAAAATAGAAATTGGGGCACAGCTCTTTCATCTTTATATAACTTTTTCATCTTATTTCTAACGTTGAACCAGAAGTCCATCAGTTTGGAATGTTCCGCGAAGATATGACGTTCATCTCACGAATCGCATCCGAAAAAATCCACAGGAAATAATACATAGATATTGAATGTGCTAAAAAAAAAATTAAAAACTTGTAGTGACAAACAATATTAAGTTTAGAAGAAATGGAAATTACTCCTAATTCCTAAGGCAGATGATTAGACAGAGCACTTTCAGTTCTACAGCCTCAAGTAGAATGAGAGACTTTGATTGCCCCCATGGCAAATCATTGTAATGTTATGAGGACACTAGGCTAGCCTACAAATACCTAGATTTTGTCCTGAGAAACAGAAGCAACAAGAAAGAAATGTCCTTGCTTTAGATATCACTTACTTGATCAAACTGGGGATCTTCTCCTCGTTGCAGAGATTTGGTCAGTGGCTTTTCCTAAAATTAAATATTAAAAAATATATATTATTTAAGAGACACCTTTTGAGATGTTTTAGCAACACTGCTATTACATTTCTCTTATCATTCTATCCCGATAGTTTCTCCCTTCCCACCTACTGTAGTGAGGGAAAGTTGTTTACTTCACACACACACACACACAAAAGACGACATATCCATGTACATTTATTGACATTGGAATAGCTCCTTTTGGTATTTTTTTTTAAAGAAAAAATTACTAAAATTTATTATGATTGAATAAGATTGCTCTTCAATAACTCAACAGTCAGCTACACAGGAGATCTGAAATGAGTCAAGTGTTTCCTCCTATACATATTGTAGGTACTGTCTTTAACTACAGGATACTTTTTTGCCAGGGAAAGTAGTTTGCAATACAAAAATGACTGCATTGGACCTTAAGTGGAGGGCTATTGTCTAGCCTGCTGGGGGAAGGGATATACCTCTTTAAGAGCAGAGGCAGGGATGCTGCTGCAGATGCAGAGCAGGTCAGTGTGGGGACGCTGACTCGTCCACCAGGTGACCGGAAGAGAGCAGAAGTAATACAGATGCAAGCCAGGTGAGAGGAGCCTCTCTTTCACTCAGACCAAGCAGAGCAGCACCCACCCTCCCACACATGAAAGTGGCGAAATACCAGGTTTGCTCAGGCTCTGCTGTGGGCACTGCGCTAGCAGCTGTTTTCTTGGGGGGTCGGGGGGGAGGAATGTTTCCCTCCCATAAGGAGGACAGGAGACACTGGATGTGGTTTTACTTAGACCTCAACTTTATTATTAACTGTCTGAGAGTACCTGGTAGATAAAAATGTACAGTGCAAGCAGCTCTATTTCAATATCTACCTGGGGGGCTTCCATCATCCTGGTCCCCAGCCAACCTGCTGCTGGGACCTTACCATCCCCCACCCACAAATGAGGGTTAAGGTGGGCTAAAAGGGCGAGAATTGGCTCCCTGCCATGCCAGTCATAGGAGCCCCCCCCCCATTTCTGCTCCTTAACAGATACCTTCTTTAAATCCTTTTCAAAACCATTTATCTGATCACTGTATCCCTTCCCTACGGAATACCTGCACTGGACATCCTCCCCATGCTTACTTAATGAGTTGCAACACCATAGCCTAACCCTCATTCCATGCTCACCCCCACTAAGCCCTCACCCCCCATGAACCTGCTGTGGGGAAGGTGAAATAACGCCCCCCCCCCCAATGGCTTGGTGACTCTGTACATGACGTCAGCCTGGTCCACAACCCAAGGATCATGCAAGTCTGAACTAATCAATGGACTGGAAAGCTATACTACATAATTTACAACAGATTTTAAAATGTGGTATTTGTCCAGAAAAAAATACATTTTTCTTTTTAAGAACAATGAACTTTTTCTCCTATTGCTTGACCCAGCACCCAATGGCCATTTACTGAGGCAGGTATGAGGTTTACAGGAGAGGAAAAAACAAGCAAGAAAACAAACAAAGAAGAAGTGAGACCTCTTAACACTGAGGATGGAGTGGAGGTTAAGGATAACCTAGGCATGGCCCAATATCTAAACAAATACTTTGCCTCAGTCTTGCCTCATGAGGCAAATGAGGAGCTTAGGGATAATGATGGGATGACACATGGGAATGAGGATATGGAGGTAGATATTACCACATCCAAGATAGAAGCCAAACTCGAACAGCTAATGGGATTAAATCAGGGGGCCTGGATAATCTTCATCCAAGAATATTAAAGGAACTGGCACATGAAATTGCAAGCCCATTAGCAAGAATTTTTAATCAATCTGTAAACTCAGGGGTTGTACCGTACGACTGGTGAATTGCTAACATAGTTCCTATTTTTAAGAAAGGTAAAAAAAGCGATTCAGGTAACTACAGGCCTGTTAGTTTGACATCTGTAGTATGCAAGGTCTTGGAAAAAATTTTGAAGGAGGAAGTAGTTAAGGACATTGAGGTGAATGGTAATTGGGACAAAATACAACATGGCTTTACAAAAGGTAGATCGTGTCAAACCAAACTGATCTCCTTCTTTGAGAAGGTAACAGATTTTTTAGACAAAGGGAACACAGTGGATCTAATTTACCTTGATTTCAGTAAGGCATTTGATACGGTTCCACATGGGGAATTATTAGCTAAATTGGAAAAGATGGGGATCAATATGAAAATTTAAAGGTGGATAAGGAACTGGTTAAAGGGGAAACTACAACGGGTCATACTGAAAGGTGAACTGTCAGGCTGGAAGGAGGTTACTAGTGGAGTTCCTCAGGGATCGGTTTTTGGGGCCAAACTTATTTAATCTTTTTATTACTGACCTTGGCACAAAAAGCATGAATGTGCTAATAAAGTTTGTGGACGACACGAAGCTGGGAGGTATTGCCAATACAGAGAAGGACCGGGATATCACACAGGAAGATCTGGATGACCTTGTAAACTGGAGTAATAGTAATAGGATGAAATTTAATAGTGAAAAGTGCAAGGTCATGCATTTAGGGATTAATAACAAGAATTTCTGTTATAAACAGGGGACGCATTACTTGGAAGTAACAGAGGAGGAGAAGGACCTCAGAGTATTGGTTGATCACAGGATGACTATGAGCCGCCAATGAGTCAACAGTGTGCCCTTGTTGCCAAGAAGGCCAATGGCATTTTGGGATGTATAAGTAGGGGCACTGCCAGACGTGATCGCTCCCCTCTATTCGACATTGGTGACCAGCACTGTATAAAATGTGAATGTGCTGAACAGAAGTGGAGATAAAAGATCCCACAAGGCATGGAGGCAGATGCTTCTGTATTGTAGTATAGGATTCTCCCACCTAAGTCTGTGAAAAACTACAGGACAGGCTGAAAAATATGTGATCCCTGCAACTGTGCATTGAATTTTAAGTTCTCCTGGTGAACAGTCCATGTCTCTATGTCGGAATCATTTGTCAGCAACCTTTTTCTCCCGCTCTCCCAAAACCAAGTATGTCCCTCTTTTCCATGATCAGAAGATCTAGGTATTACCACACCCTTCAGAAAAGAATTTCTGTATAACTTTGTGCAGGCTGCTTAACCTGTCTGTGTCTTGGTTTGTTAATAAAATAGACGTAATGCATGTGAGACTTAATTCATTAATGTTTCTAAAACACTTTGAGATGCTAGGATGGAAGGAGTTATTCAAGTGCAAAGGATTTTCATTTATGAATGCTATTTTGGGGAGAATATTATTTTGTATAGTTTGTTGACTGATTTGATAATTAATTATGCTGATATGGTCTTAATGCTACCTGGAAACGAGGCTTTCTGAAGAGTCAACAATTAATCCCCCCCCCGACTGCCTAGCAAGGAGAGAAATGAACAGGTTGTTTCTATTGAGTGTTTAGTCACTGCTTTGCCCAGTACAATGCACAATATTTCCCCTTGTTAGGCAGTAGCTACTTCAGTCTATAAAGTGACCTTTCCAAGTATATTGATGGCACAATAGCCTTTATTAAGAGTTTTGTGGCAGCTTATTGGCATTTGTACCATATATGTTCATTATGCCTCTTAGTGATATACACACAGTAACTGGGAAAAAAGGGTGCCAAATATCATAGTACTAACCCCATTCATTTGTGCAAGGGCTCAGCCTTTCCCCACTCAGCTGCATCTCACGTTTGGGTAATATGTGTATTGTCAGTTGATGCACACTGAAAAGGGAGATAGCAGACATTCCAAAGCAAGTATTTAATTTTTTTTCAAAATATAAAGGGGCTCCTCAAGATTTTAGTGAAGGGTCAGCAACAAACCAACAAATGATCTTAATATGTTGGGGAAATTTAGAAATTAAAAAAATGTATAGAATTTTGATATTCAGTTCCCAGCTTTGCCACAGACCTCAGGGTGACCATGAGCAAGTCCCTTAGTCACTCTGTGCCTCATTTCCTCATCTGTAATGTGGGCATAATTAATAGTAATGATAATACTAATGAAAATCCATTTCTCCCATCAACTGTATCTCTTAACTACTTAGACTGTGAGGGCTCAAATACCTTTAAAAATCTTGGCCTAAATTCTTAGGACCAGAGACTGTTTGTAACTACTGTGACAGGGCAAGGCCAGATGGCTATAGAAAAGTAGTGGGAGATAGATATATTAGCTCCAGGCTAAACAAATCCCTGGTACCAGGATAAGTTAAATGGCAGCTGCTCCAGGTCAATTAAGACACCTGGGGCCAATTAAGAACTTTCCAGAAGGCAGGGAGAACGCTAGGTTGATTGGGACACCTGAAGCCAATCAGGGGCTGGCTGAAACTAGTTAAAAGCCTCCCAATCAGGTGGGTGTGCATGTCAGGAGCTGTGGGAGAAAGTTGCGCTGTTGGAGAGACTGAGCAGTACACACCATATCAGGCACAAGGAAGGAGGCCCTGAGGTAAGGGTGAAGTGGAGCCTGAGGAAGTGGGGACTGCTGTGGGGGAAGTAGCCCAGGGAATTGTACGTGTCATGTTTCTAAAAGGTCAGCTACCATAGCGGATACTATTAGGGTCCCTGAGCTGGACCCTGGAATAGAAGGTGGGCCCAGGCTCCCCCCATCTCCCCCGCCCCCCGTGATTAATCACTAAGACTGGGAGACAACAGAGACTGTGCAAGGGAGGATAGCTTCTCCTCACCTCCCTCGCTGGCTTATGATGAAAATGGCTCAGTAGACTGTGACCCTTGTCTCTAGAGAGAGAAGGGTTACGTGGAGGGTCACAGTGAGCCTCTGAAGCTAGCGAAATCCGCCAGGAAACGTGGGACCCACGGAGACAAGGACAGAGCTTTGTCACACTACATATATGTAGAATGCCTAGAACAATGGGTCCCTAATCTTAGTTGTGGTGTTTTAGCACTGTTTTTATATGAATAGATACTAACCAGCACAATAAGAGTTGGATTAAACGATAGAGCTGGGAATGAGCGACAGGGAATGGATCACTTGATGATTTCCTGTTCTGTTCATTCCCTCTGGAGAACCTGGCAATTGGCCACTGTTGGAAGAGAGGATGCTGGGCTAGATGGACCTTTGGTCTGACCCAGTATGGCCATTCTTATGCTCTTATATTAGAGGCTTTCAAAATTGGGAGTGTGTGTGAGCCAAAATGAAAGAAAGCTGAGGACAATACCCTTTAGGGTTTTGAGGGAACCTCTGATCCTGTATTTGGAAAACCTATTTAAACCAAGAGGTCATGTGTTGAATTTCACTTTCGGTGGTAATTTCCTTCAGACAGAATACTCAACAGTAATGAATTCCAAAAAGCAGAAGTAATTTTTTTTATTGAAGAATCTAATAACCCACTATAAGATGAACCAGACTAACAGTTCAACAGCTTGACATCTCCTTCCTTTGAAGTTTTTAAGGTCAGGCTTGACAAAGCCCTGGCTGGGATGATTTAGTTGGGGATTGGTCCTGCTTTGAGCAGGCGGTTGGACTAGATGACCTCTTGAGGTCCCTTCCAACCCTGACATTCTATGATATCTTGGACAATATTAGTAGCCTAAAGCACTTAGCAATTTGTCTTAGTTAAAATGCTCCCAATCATCAAATTGCTTTTAAGTCATCTGTGTCACTGACTGGCTTGCTTACACCACAGCACGAGAACAAATCCTTGTTTTGCAGCTGACAGTAAATTGCTTTTTGACCGAGTTAACCTTACTTCAATGCAACGGTATCTATTTGTTATACCTGTACCACTAGCTCTTGCCTCTACAGCTGTCAAAAAATGATTATTACAAAATCTATGCTTTTCAAAAAATAAAAATGTAAACACTACCAGAATTTGTGTGCTTTCTGACCAAAAACTGGAGGAGGAAAGATCCATTGTCTCAGAACTGTATGCAAAAATATTCTAATAAAAGTTTGAACCACTGACGTTTGCTTACTTAATGTGTCTCTGAAGCAAATAATAACCCTTTAACATCAGAAAAGGACATAGCATAAATATTTTAAGACGTATTGTAAATCTCAGATTTAATTGTACAAAAAATTAGAGAAAATATAATTAAGTAAACAGTGTGTACTGAATATAAAGAATCTGAGGCAGGAGCACAATGTTTGGAGAAACAAATTATAATTCAGGTCTTGCAAGTTCTGTGTTTGTGGCTTCAAGCTGCAATAAAGCTTCAGCCACCCCTTTGGAAATAATACTGTATCATTCCACGTGAAGGCCATGTTTACACTTAGAGGGTATTACACCTCAGAGCGCTGTCTGGTCGACGATCGCAGAGCGCTCTCTGGTCGACTCCACCGGAATGAAAAGAGTAAGTTGTGTCGATGGGAGAGCATCTCCCATTGATGCAATACAGTGTACACACCGCAGTAAGTCGACCTAAGCTACATCGATTCCAGCTACGTTACTCAGGTAGCTGGAGTAACGTAACTTAGGTTGACTTACTCCAGTAGTGTAGACAAGGCCTAACATCCTCACTGCAGTAACACTAATGTAGAATGCAGTGTTTTATATCAATTCTATAGAATAGCTGTGAGGGGGTGTCCGCCCCACACTCACCCTGAAGGGGTTAATGGAGGCCAGATGAGCTAATTAACCTGTTAGGCTGAAGGCTGAGAGGAAAGCCATAATTAGGGGAAGCTCACCTGTGTGGGAACAGGCTGGGCTTCTATAAAGCCAGGGAGCTGATAGCAGAAAGGGGCTGCAGGGAGACACTCTGAAGTCACTCCCTGGGAGAAGGGAGGTGTGACGGGGGACTAGAGAGACAAGTACCCCACGGTTGTAGGGAGTAGAGAGGCCACCAAACCCCAGAGAGGGGAGAATGCAGGAGTGAGAAGCAGACCAGGGAGTAAGAAGCAAGGTTGGGGACTGAACAGGACATAGCTGCATGTGGTAGAGTCCCTGGGCTGGAACCCAGAGTAGAGAGCTGGCTCAGGTTCCCCTATCCGCCACTGGGGAAGTGGCACCAGTGGGGCAGTGAACTGGAAGACTGTCGGGGTCACTGTGGGAGTGACAGAGACTGTGAAGGACTATATCCTGGAAGGGGGGAATGCTGAGTGACCTGGCTGGAGAGCCAAGTCATAAAGAGGACGCTGCGGTCCATAGAGCGGGAGAGAGGTTGCAAACCAGAGAGAGATGGAGTGATGGCATGAAACCAGAGAAAGGCGTCAACCTCATAAGCTAATCCACAGAGCGACCGTGAAGAGGCACCAGCCTAGCAGTGAGTGGAGCACCCTGTGACAACAGCATACTTCAAAAATATAAAAGGATGCATTCCCCTGTGGTCATATGAAGAATTTAACAAGAAATTATGTCAGGAAGACACTGCTGAGTAAACTCAAGGAGTCCTCATGCTAAACAGCTGTGTGAAATGTCTTAGGGCAGACCCTGCCCAGAGTGCCCTCCTGCAGCAGGCTGCAGCATGACAGGCATGCCTGCCTCAGTTTCCTATTTCAGAGTCCCTCGTAACTCCATGCAAGCTCTCTTGACACAATAAGACATTGTGCAAATCATCCAAAACATAAAGTCCCAAACTCATATAGTTCATTTCTCACCCCAGTGCAAACAGCCATTAAGATCACCCAATGCCTCATGCCATGATGCCCCATGTATCATACACTGGCACCTTCAACCACACCCAGAGTCTCTGGCAATCCTCCCCTGTCCTGGTACCAGGACAGTCACCCCAGCCCTTCCTACTGGAGTGTAACCCCAGTCTTTCCATCAGGAACCCCCACAGCCTCTCTTCTGGGAGTTCATCTTTACCAGGGGAGCATCCTGCACTCCCTCTGGCCTCTCAAGGTTCTTCTGGGTCCAGATCTTTGGCCCGGGAGACATCAGCAGGTAAGCGCCTCTGCTGCTCTCCTACCTTTGGCTCTCTCTGGCTTACAGCCAGCAAGCATTTCCCTCCGCTGCTCCTCCTGCCTTCAGCCCTGGCTCTCTGGCTTGGGCACGACAGCCATGTAACACTCTTGCTGTTCTCCTGCCTTCAGCTTTGTTCCAGGTCCCAAACATACAGTCTCTGGCAGCTTTTACCTGCCCCTGACTTCCACTCTTATTCACCAGATCTCTCCAACTGACTGGGGATATCTCTGACCTTTTATAACCCATAGGTGCTACTCTGCCTTCTTAATTGGCCACATGGGAGCACCTGCTCTGGCACAGGGATGCTGGAGCTACTGCATTCACAGGGGCCAGCCACCTTGTGACAGAAGTCTTCAGAAAAAGAAATGTCTGACTATTTCATACACCTTTATTACCCTTCCTGTTTCCTCCACTTATCTAGCACTAGCCATTTCTGTCTTCTGATAGAATCTCAGCACCTGAGGCACAAAAGATTTTTCCTCTGAAGCTACTGTTATCTAGGACAGCTTTCCTGTTTTAGCACACCTTCATCACTCTGTATCTTTTAAACTCTCTTCTCAAAACAAATTTTCTTCCCTTGCCTATTATCTCAGTTTCTCTCACCCTCTATTATTGTTGACTATGTAGCTCTTCCTTATTATTTGGCTCTGCTACTATAGATTTAACTCTAAAGTTATTTATTATTTAATTCTATGAGGCATTTCAGATTTAGTTTGTATGAAAGCTATTATATACAATAAAGATGTATTGTTTGTATTGAAGGTTAAAAAATACAATAAAATGAAGCTGTTGATAAGCAGTGGATTTTATGGCAGTTTATCTGCCCTACAAATGAATTTATTTAAAAAAAAAACAACAAAAAAGTTTTTCAGCCTCAGGAAACCTTTTTTTTGTCCACCCAGCTCAGAAATGACAGAGAGGCTCTTTTATATGAAATGTCCATTCCATCTGAGCTTCTGTAGCTTTATTACACTCTACAGAAAGGTCTTCCAACTCCTGTATGAATAGGTAGGTTGAATATGGAGCCAAGAACTACAGCCACAGAAAATATGAATAAAGAAGGGTTTGATTCATCTGAAATAACCCACAGCATTCTGGACTGTGGAAACCGTCAGATAATTTCAGAAAAATTGAGTCCTTAACAAAAATATTCCCATTTTTAATCATTAACATTCTTATTTCTTATCTGAAGTGCTCCTCTCAATGGCATATGTTGCATTTGTTTCATCTATGAAACTCCCATTGACATTAATATTCATTAGAGATAAGCAGTGGAGATCAGAGAGAAGAATTTTGCCCTTAATCTTTAAGTTTATTTAAATTAAAAATATTATCATAAACCTCATAAACCTCTTCCTCCTTTCTAGGTCAATACACAAATATAACTGGGAAAATTTAGATAGGCACATGTTTTCCCAAACACCTGTCACAAAATTCAGTGTTCAGGAAAACATGAAAAATAAACAATGGGATGTTGTAGTGTATATTAGAATTCATTGTGTCAATATATTACAATGATATATTGTTCCACTTAAAATGCCAGCCACTTCCATTCACAGCAACCATTATGCACACAACTAACACACAGCTGCAGCTTTCTACTGTTATTAACACAGATAAAACCTATTTTCTTATAAAAGCTTACTGAACACAAGAATATTCTGATACAAAATGGAAACAGGCTACACATTCTCTCTTGGGGATTCCCTAGATATGGGAGAGTCTCCAAGAAGAAATGGGAGTAGAAGGGACCATTAAACAAAATGATGGCGCTCTTTGTTTCACTTTTATTTAAAACGTAATATGCACAGGCTACTTTCAATTACTAAAGCTGTTTTTATCTAAAACACATTAAAAGAAGCATCATATTTTTAATCCAGAAAAACATGCTTTCTTCAACAATCCCAATGAACGTCCAAATCCCATGAGGTGCTCAGCATGCTCATCTCCCATTCACTTCAATGGAAATTAAAAGTGGTCAGCTTTTTGTGGAAGGTGTTCAGAGTCAGCACCACACAGGATTGTGCCATTTCTATTGTTAGTGCCATTTAAATTTTTAGGTCTCTCATTACTTATTACTTTTACAAAGATCAGAAATCCTATCGCCGTCAGGTTGGTGCACAGCTGGTTTGTAAACTGTAACCTGTATTTAGAGGAGTGACTGAAAACATGATGATTTCAAGAACCTTCTGAAGGCTGTGTGTGTTATTCCATAGAGAGCCATCTTAGTCTAGCCTGATAAAAAACCTCACAAAATGGCAGATCCAAAGGGTAGTCTTGAAAGGAGTAGTCATACAGGTCTGCTGTAATGAAAATAATTTTGAACTTCTTTCAGGAGGCACTCCTGTCTGCTATTTGCTTTATTACATTTTGTGAATTGTCTTTATTTCTTACACGAGGAACCCTGTTTGGAATATTAAAATTCCAGTCCTTACAAGGGCCCAGATCTCTCAGTTAAATCCACAATCTCTCTTGAAACTGTTGAAAAGTAGGTGATTAATGTCCTGTGTATTCAAAATCTCTTTCTAAATCATCTGGTCACCATAACTCTTAAAAAAATCACTATTTCAGTGTAATGGCATTAGAATGCTTGAGCTTGCCTGATGCTCTGCTAGGTGCCTGTTAACAACCAGATCCTGTCTGTAGTGCCCTGTATTAGGGATAAGGGTGCTCAGACAGTGAAATGAACAAAACTGGGTGTGGAATATTTTTTAAAATCTTTGCAATACTAGACAGATGTGATGCTGTCTTGAGGTGCTAGGACTATGGGTGACCTTGTTAGCCCCTGCCTCCAATGTCAAAGAGTCTATCTTGTGGTAGATGGGTGTCAGCTCCAGTACAATAACAGCCTTTCCACCACTCAAGCACTCTACTCAGTCCTGCCCTGGCCTAGCAGGTTAACATTAGGTGCACCCCAATCTCAAGCCCCTTTGGAGAGCATTCTTCTGCAGTATCCAGCTTCTGTCACTGGAGAAATCACCAAGTCCTCTGTCTACAACACCAGCCTGTTAGCTCAGTTGAGGATGCACACTTTAATATTACAGCACTGAGATGAATTTATAGTAAAACCAAGAATAAATTTATTAATAAAAAACAGAAATTTAAGAGCTACTAAGCAAAGGTAATCAAAACAGAAATGGTTACAAATAAAATAAATGTATAACACACTTCTAAGAGACTACATTATAACCTTAGCAGGCTCCAATCTCTGTCTACAGCAGTTTTTCTCACTTACAGCCAATTCTTAGTTTCACCAACCAATATGGCTGGGGATCTATCATTCATGGATGCAAAGAGCGCAGACCTCTTTGGTCCCTGAGTGATGGATAACAAAAGCGTTCCTTCCCCTGCTTCTTATAGTTCAGAAAATCTTTGACATATATTCTTTTGACAGGTACACCCAGACAAAGTTCTCCCCAATTAGTCTGCAGACACAATGCTACCCATGCTGTTTCTTCTCACACACCTCTTAATTTGCTCGTCCTGTTTTCCTCCAACGCAAATAAACTTCCCATTGTCTCTGGTTTCACCATGATCAGTTTACATTAGTGATAGGGAGATAACCACCTACCCTCCTGTCTGGAAGCATCATATCAGTAAGTATCCATAATTTCTCATATACTGTTAATGCATACATTTCATAATGATATAAATGACCAGTGTGTAACTGGCTTCCATTTGATATATCATACAAAATTCTTTATAGATAAACTCTATGACAGCAATGCATTAGGTGTAGTGAGTTTGTCAGGCCTACAAGAGTTGCTGACACAGCACAGTGAACCACCCATGGGCTTCTGTGTCACAACATATGGCAAAAATAAAATATTAACCAAAAGCAGAACAAAATGGATATGAAAATAATTTAATGTTGTTCATGTTTCCAAGAAAACATCAAATTTGTATTATACAAAATTATAAAAACTGAAACAGTTAAAGAAGAATTTCCTTTTGAAAAGTATAAACAATGGAACACTAACTTCAACAGGCTCCATTATACATACTTCAAATAGAGGAAATTGGTGATTACTTATAACTGAGTGCATATGAGGGATGCCATATAGATGTCACAACATATCATATCCCCAAAATACTGTTTACTTTAGTAAAATCAAGTCAACATGCATCTCAATTATAGTTATTACACTGAAACCGAGGAAAGCTGATACAAAGAGGATGGCTTCAAAGATTAACTGATCAATGTCATGAAACCATCCCTCCCCCATTCATGAAATCACTCATCTTTTTAAAAAT
Source organism: Chelonia mydas (assembly GCF_015237465.2). Lineage (NCBI taxonomy): Eukaryota > Metazoa > Chordata > Testudines > Cheloniidae > Chelonia > Chelonia mydas. The sequence goes on along the minus strand of NC_057849.1, from coordinate 47,759,147 downwards.
TCTTCCAATTCACTCATGTGGATAAATGGAATGATAAGCTTGGTCCCATCTAATGTATTACTGGACGTAAAAATTGTGAGAGAGCTACAATTTTGTTTCATGTACAGGTTTTTACTCTCTAGTTCCCAATCTTACTACTCTGGTATCCACTTCACCAGCATTCCAAGAAAGTAAATCAGTGATAGATTATGCCATCACATCACATATTACAGGCTCACTTTTGTCTCCAGTCATCACATTCTTGATAAGAGGCATATTACACATACCTTCTACTAACAACATTTTCAATGTGAATGTTCAGAAGTTCTATCTGTGAGAATAATTAATTTTAAGTGATTGAAGGATCAGAAAAAATTGATAAAACATGCCAAAGTGTCAAATTAATTTTCAGTATTCATGCTAAGCAAATGTGGAGTAAACTGAAAACATATTTGAGAGAGAAACAAGATTACTATATTAGAAAACTATTCTTGAACCCACTAGGTGTACAATGCAAGAATGAACAATGTAACAGTTTCAGTAACAATGACTCGGTAAGAACTTCTTACTGGGTCGGTGTTTCTTCCATATCCTGTAAATAAAGGAAGTCCCTCAAAAATAAGATATGAGTAGTAGTACTTTATAACTTTATTCAAATTTGAATGTCATAACTGAGTGAGACACCTTTTTTTAAAATGAAAGCTGAGATCTTCACCATACATTTGGCCCTCTTTAAAAGTCCACTACAAGCAGCCCAGAGAGGAGTCTGACATTCCTAGTTCACCATTGAAATCTTCCCTGATATGCCTTTTTCCAGCTTAAAGTTTGCCATGTGCACTAGTTTGCATCAAGAATTTTTTAGATAAATGTTACTGAAGTTTCTAGGACAAGCTGCTTTTGAGATAGGATGTACGTAAAAAGAAGCATTAGAAGACTTTTAAAAACATGATTCAACTATTTTAAAAAGAGCTTATCAAACAAAATCACCTCGAGTTTGGCCACCAAATACACATGCAAAGTCTATTCTATAGGGAGGGGCTGTGGGGGGAGGGCAGTGGTCCAAAAGCCCCTTACCACACTCTCTGGTGTTGGCAGTGTTTGATGCCCTCCAGCCAAGACCTGCAGAGAAGCAAAGGGGAAGTGGCTGATCTCCACCATCAGAGGCATGGCTGCTGGTGCATGACATAGGGATGCAGGAGCAATCTTCCATCTGGCAAACTGCCCTTCTGGGTTCACGCCTCATGTGGAGATGCAGGGAGAGGAGCTGCTTGTCCTGAAGCTTGTTCTGTTCCAGTCCTATCTGCCTCATGGAAGGAAGAAAGCCGAGACGACCACACCCAATGGGGCTGTGAGGGAAACTGTGTCATGCTCACAGAGTTGGCCAAGCTCCCCAGTCATAGAATCATAGAATATCAGGGTTGGAAGGGACCTCAGGAGGTCATCTAGTCCAACCCCCTGCTCAAAGCAGGACCAATCCCCAATTAAATCATCCCAGCCAGGGCTTTGTCAAGCCTGACCTTAAAAACTTCTAAGGAAGGAGATTCCACCACCTCCCTAGGTAACGCATTCCAGTGTTTCACCACCCTCCTAGTGAAAAAGTTTTTCCTAATATCCAACCTAAATCTCTCCCACTGCAACTTGAGACCATTACTCCTTGTTCTGTCATCTGCTACCACTGAGAACAGTCTAGATCCATCCTCTTTGGAACCCCCTTTCAGGTAGTTGAAAGCAGCTATCAAATCCCCCCTCATTCTTCTCTTCCGTAGACTAAACATCCACAGTTCCCTCAGCCTCTCCTCATAAGTCATGTGTTCCAGTCCCCTAATCATTTTTGTTGCCCTCCGCTGGACTCTTTCCAATTTTTCCACATCCTTCTTGTAGTGTGGGGCCCAAAACTGGACACAGTACTCCTGATGAGGCCTCATCAGTGTCGAATAGAGGGGAACGATCACATCCCTCGATCTGCTGGCAATGCCCCTACTTATACATTCCAAAATGCCATTGGCCTTCTTGGCAACAAGGGCACACTGTTGACTCATATCCAGCTTCTCGTCCACTGTAACCCCTAGGTCCTTTTCTGCAGAACTGCTGCCGAGCCATTCGGTCCCTAGTCTATAGTGGTGCATAGGATTCTTCCGTCATAAGTACAGGACTCTGCACTTGTCCTTGTTGAACCTCATCAGATTTCTTTTGGCCCAATCCTCCAATTTGTCTAGGTCCCTCTGTATCCTATCCCTACCCTCCAGCGTATCTACTTCTCCTCCCAGTTTAGTGTCATCTGCAAACTTGCTGAGGGTGCAATCCACACCATCCTCCAGATCATTTATGAAGATATTGAACAAAACCGGCCCCAGGACCGACCCTTGGGGCACTCCTCTTGGTACCAGCTGCCAACTAGACATGGAGCCATTGATCACTACCCGTTGAGCCTGACAATCTAGCCAGCTTTCTGTCCACCTTATAGTCCATTCATCCAGCCCGTACTTCTTTAACTTGTTGGCAAGAATACTGTGGGAGACCGTGTCAAAAGCTTTGCTAAAGTCAAGGAACAACATGTCCACCGCTTTCCTCTGATCCACAGAACCAGTAAAGAGACACTCAGTAAAGGGGGTGGAACAGGAAATATGGACTCTTCCTTTTTCCTCTGGCTTTTTTCAGCTTAGGTTGCTTTCTGAAGCATGCAGGGGTCCCATACACTGTCATCTCAGAAATGGAACCCAAGCTGAGCAGACAATCGCCCCAAAAATCAAATGCAGCCCTGGAGCACAGCTGGGAATTACACAGTCAAATTACTGAACCCATGTGTTAGTCTAAAAATTTGAAATGAAGTTTGCAATTTCCCTCAGAAAAGCTCTGCAGCGGGAGGTCTGGCTAAGCTGCTGGCTGCTGAAGGGGCGGGGAACCTAAGGGATGTGATAGATACTATGACACATGGAATATCTAAAGACTATTGTCCTGTATAAACTAATAATCACTAACAGATAATTAATGCAAATCCTCAGGCAACTAACTAGTCTGGAGAAGACTCACATCTTGAGGGAAATTGCATATATTAATTTGACCTAGTTCAAGAGGCCTGACAAACAATAAACTGACATCTGCATAAAGTGACCACTCTGATGTAGGGAGAGGGGTCATTCTGCCCCAGTCCAAGAACTGACATGAGACTGTGATCCAGAGAGACAGGCCTTCTGAGAGAACCTAAGTACTCTGAAACCTTCCAGGGTTTCCACAGGAAAGATGGGTGACACCTACTAAGCTAGGCATGCATGTAAACTATTTTTTGTTTTCTTGATATGTTTTCTCTGCAATGCTTTTGTTCTGAATAAATAAAACAGGCGGGTTCTGCCTGATAATGATCCAAAGCAGTGCGGACTGACGCACCTTCATTTTCATCATCTGAGTCAGATGCTACCAACTGAAGGTTGATTTTCGTTTTTGATGGTTCGGTTTCTGTAGTTTCCACACTGGAGTGTTGCTCTTTTAAGATTTCTGAAAGCATATTCCGTACCTTGTCCCTCTCCAATTTTGGAAGGCACTTCAGAGTCTTAAACCTTGGGTCAAGTGCTGTAGCTATCTTTAGAAACCTCATATTGGTACCTTCCTTGCGTTCTATCAAATCTGCAGTGAAAGGGTTCTTAAACTGAACAACATACGCTGGTTCGTCATCCAAGACTGCCATAACACGAAATATATAGCAGAATGTGGGAAAAACTGCGGAGCAGGAAACGTACAATTTTCCCCCAAGGAATTAAGTCACAAATTTAATTAACACTTTTTTTTTTAATGAGCCTCATCAGCATGGAAGCACGTCCTATGGAACGGTGGTTGAAGCACGAAGGGGCATACAAATGTTTAGCATATCTGGCAGGTAAATACCTTGCAACGCTGGCTACAACAGTGCCATGTGAATGGCTGTTCTCACTTTCAGGTGAGATTGTAATAAAAAGCAGGCAGCATTATCTCCCATAAATGTAAATACATTTGTTCGTCTTAGCATTTGGCTGAACAAGAAGTAGAAGTGAGTGGACTTGTAGGCTCTAAAGTTTTACACTGTTTGTTTCTGAGTGCACTTAAGTAACAAAAATAATTCTACATTTGTAAGTTGCATTTTCACGATAAAGAGATTGCACTACAGTACTTGTATGAAGTGAACTGAAAAATACAATTTCTTTTATCCTTTTTTACAGTGCACATATTTGTAATAAAAAAGAATAATATAAAGTACACTTTGTATTTTGCATTGTCACTGAAATCAATATATTTGAAAATGTAGAAAAACATCCAAAAATATTTATAATAAATTTCAATTTGTATTCTATTATTGTTTAACAGTACAATTAAAACTGTGATTAATTGTGACTATTTTTTAATCTAGTTAATTTGTTTTGCGTTAATTGCCTGAGTTAACTGTGATTAATTGACACCCCTAATAATAATCACAATTAAGAAATACATTCTTGAATCATGCAGAGTGAGCACAGATGGCTATAGACTCATGGTGGGAAAAAAATAGCATATCTGTAGCATTTTAAAGAATATGCTTCCAAGGAAAACATTTTCTACTTTTCATTGATTAAATTTTTCTATAAAGGGCAAAAATACACTTTACAAGGTTCCATTAAGTGTCACTTCACTAAAACAATGTTATCTTGATTTCTTCCTTTGGGCTCTCATAAACTGAATTGATAGCTGGAGCAGAGGCAAGGTATAAAAACTGTTTACAAAATAATATATATTATATAATAGCTGCAGCCTGTGTAATGTGCCTACTCTGTGAATAAATAGGGGACTCCAGGCTCTTATGTTTTCAAGCCATTTATGATGACTTAAATGTAAAAAACGTAAAGTGTTATAATGTGCCATTATATGTGAGTACAAAGCGGTGATGTTTCATTTGATCTGTTGGTATTTTAGGCTGTATAAAAGAGAAAAGATTGCATAGTGGCTGAATGTAAAATACACATGACATTGTTCTAATCTGCACAAAATGAGCTTCTACCCTCAAAAACCTGCTACCTTATCTTCTTTCAAATATCTCCTTAACTCATTTCTGCTGTGATAACAGGCAGACAGTACTTTGTGCACACTGCTAGTCCTTACAAAAACATGCTCATGTTATTTTTACCTCATCCTCCCTCTTCCTGCCCCCACCAGTTTGCTCGTCTACTACTCCTGTCTCATATTGAGGTAAGTCAGACTGTAAACTCTTTGGGGCAGAGACTTTCTTTTTACTATGTTTGTACAACTTCTAGCACAGTGCTAATTCCTGACTGGGGCCTCCAGGCATTACTGTAATACAAATAAAGAAATAAATTGTTTAATCAGAATTACAGTTAGTCACACCAGCACCATCAGTTTTTCATTTCAAAGGCCTTATAAATTTATGCTGTGGGCTTTTTATTGGCAGGATGCATGGATATTCTAGTAGCCCTAGTTCTCAAGGGACTCAGACTCCCTTCTGAGTTCAGTGTCAAGACAGAGTTCTTGAATTTGAAGTCCTATAAGAGACTCGCTTCAGAAGGATTGCCGTAGAAAAGCCAAATGGAAGTTCACAAACAGCTAAATTAATGGTTAGCAAACCACTGTCAATGCCTTAATTTATTACACTTCATCACTGTCTACAACTACATAAATACTGTAGAAAGCAGTTTGAAGACAGGCCTGCTAATGCTGAGAATAAAAACAGATATGTAAATATGGAATAATATAGAATAAATGATCACCCAAAGTGATCAACAGGCATAAAGATGAAAACTAATTTTTTATGCCTTTTCTATTCTTTGTATGTTACTTGAGATAATACATTTTATAATTTGAAACAGCAAAATGACCTCCCTTCCTCCCTAATTCTAAACTAATTATAAGACTACCAAATCAGGGGAAATGATCAAGGGGTAATGAACACAAAGTGCCAAATTATGGTTTTGGAAGTGAAGCGATGCAAAGAAAGGCATTTCAAAATAAACTATCACAAATGTACTTTTTTCAGAGTAACAGCCGTGTTAGTCTGTATTCGCAAAAAGAAAAGGAGTACTTGTGGCACCTTAGAGACTAACCAATTTATTTGAGCATAAGCTTTCGTGCATCCGATGAAGTGAGCTGTAGCTCACGAAAGCTTATGCTCAAATAAATTGGTTAGTCTCTAAGGTGCCACAAGTACTCCTTTTCTTTTTACAAATGTACTTATATACATGTATATGAAAAAATGGTCTCCAGGAAATATGGTTAAAGTTCATTACAAGGGAGGTTCAATAACTGTTTAAAAAAAATAAATTATTAGAGAAAATTGACAGTAAGAAAAGTTCTATCATACACTTAACCGCATATGACTTTATAAACTGGAAAGCATTTTTAAAAATTAATTATGCTGTCGAATACATTTGACTTAGATCCATACAACACTTCAATATTTTAAAGCCATTTATATATATAAATGACTAAATAATTAGCCATGTGTTTGTGAATGTAATGTATTTATTAATATCCCTGCTAAACTCTGCAGATCAAAACAAGGTAAAGAGGATGCCCCGCAATTCTAAACGAAATCCTTTCTAGTTAAAGCACAAAGAAAGATCAACATCTAAAAACAAAAGGTGTCAAGTCTAATTTGCACTATCTTGCTAAGGTCTTAAAGATGCATATTCTACATTTGCTTCGTGTCTATAAAACATATTGAGTAGAAAGATTGTCCTCATGCTGATCACAGCCTGCTTCAGTAGCCAAAAAGTCAAAACATAATTGGCTGAAGCTGCATCTTGCTATGGTCAGTGCAGTAAAACAGAGAAGTGGCACTGCCCCATGTACCCTCTACTGCTGGAATTCTGCTGTCCCAATCCAGATTTCATGGGGTAACGAAGGGAAGCACTGTGGAGTGCACTGTGCCGCTGTTCTAAAAAGGAACACTACTCTGTATCCCCTTCCAGTGTTTGCTGCTGACGGCAGCGTATCGATAAGCCCCTTCCATCCCCGTTTGTCAGATCACTGTGATTTGTGGCACTGTCTTGAGCACTAGATAGATAAACTACCCTGCTGCTTTTGTGATGGGGAAGAGGCAGCCTATGCCCTCTTTCCCCATCTATGGCAGCAGTGGGTAGTATCTAGTTCACTGCATAGTGTTTCCAATACAGTATAAACTATTACTGCCCTAATACGAGTTTGCAGTGCCATTGAGTTCAACTGCCTCATGTGAACATCTGAGGTTCTGGGTCAATATATCAAGCCAAAATCTTACATATTTTACCAAAAAAGGGAACTACCAAATTTTGTATTTTTAACATTTGGCTTGTATGTTGTCAGTTTATTAAATTTTCTCTGTCTCGTGCATTTAGATTCTGAGCTCTTTGGGACAGGGACTGTCTCATACTCTGCATTTGTACAGAGCCTATCATATTGGGAACTCAATTCTGATTGAGCCTGCTAGGCGCTATCTTAACACAAATAACAACATATGCTATACTCCACCATTCACCACATAAATAATAGAAGTCCCTGTTCAGTATCAAAGCACATGTTTTGATGCCTATGGGACAAAGGATGTGCTCAGACACAAGGTGGAGGAATCAAGGAACATGCTAGTGCATGTAGCACATTCTACTCAAAGATGACACCTCATGCAGCATATGCACTTTTGTGAGTCATGGAAGGATTGTGTGCATATGTAACTCTTGCCTGCGTGGTGGGGCACTCTGTCTCCCTCTAGTGGCACCTAGCCCATCTAGAGATTGATGAGTCTGCTACAGTCACATGGCTTTTAGCTCATGCAGTAGAGGCTCATACACTAAGCTTCAGAAGTCCCAGGTTCGATCCCACCCACCAGTGACCAGGCTCTGTCAGTGTTACAAGGGGGGCTCATCCAGGATATCAACTCAAAAGTCTCTGAAGCTCAGGGTGCACTTCCTCAGCTAGGGGTAGTATGCCCACTTGGTGGGGCACTCTGTCTCCCTCTAGTGGCACCTAGCCCAGCTAGAGATTGATGAGTCTGCTTCAGTCTTGGTTAAGAGCCATGTGGTTTTTAGCTCATGCAGTAGAAACTCATGCATTTAGCTCTAGAGGTCCCAGATTCAATCCCGCCCACCGACAATCGGGGTATGTTGGTGTTACACATACATGCCAGGCAAGGGATAACCCAATGGTAGTATAAAACATGTGTCAACAGTGGGAGAGGGGGCTGCTTTGGGATATGGATGGGCTAGCACAGGGGTCGGCAACCTTTGAGAAGTGGCGTGCCAAGTCTTCCTTAATTTAAGGTTTCATGTGCCAGTAATAAATTTTACATTTACAGGGGCCCCCAACAGAACCCCAGACTGGCAGCGGGCTGAGCAGGGTCGGCGGCCAGGACCCCGGCTGACAGGGGGTCGGGTGGCTACGACCCCAGACCAGCAGCGAGGTGTGCGGGGTCGGTGGCTGGTATCCCAGGCCAGCAGCAGGCTGAGCAGGGCTGATGGCTGGAACCCCGGCTGGCAAGAGGCCAGCAGCCGGAACCTCAGACCATCACCGGGCTAAGAGGGGTGGCGGACAGAACCCCAGACTGGCAACCCTCACTGGGTCTGACTAAAGAAGAATTCTTTTGACACAGGAACTGAGGAAGACAGCGTACTGTCTTCTGAGGACCCCACACAAACTCACTGTAAAAGTCATGCTGGGGTGAGACTGGAAGGGGTTTGTTGCGAATGCCAGGAGCCAGAGATGCAGTGCTATGTGCCATGGAGATTTTGGGCAGTACAGGTGCCCCTGTAAACTGGGGAGAGGCTACTGTCACATAGGCAGCCCTCCAGGAGTGTCTAAGCTATGCTGGGACCTCCCTAGCACCCGGAGCAGTTCAGAATTAGGAGGATGCAAATGTGACTTAAAGTCACCTTAGGAACTTCCCACAACTTCCTAGGCAGAGCACAGACTCTCCCATCTACAAACTAAGGCCTTATGTATATGACAAAAGGCAGCAGATGGATACAAACAGATATGGGGAAGACAACAGTGAGAGAAAAATACATACAAACAAAAATAAAATAATTAAAAAGTCTCTCCCATCCACACCTCTTTATGTACAAAGAAAAATATCTGGGAAAAACCTTATCAATATATCTTTAATTTTATCAACTGGATCAATCTCTGGCATACTGCTTAAAGTTATTCGGTTATATATTTAGTTTATATCCACCAAAGCGTTTGATGGCCATGTGATTGCCAGCTGTGTAGCTGTGTAACACTGACAGACCCCGGTCATCGGGGGGGTGGGATCGAACCTGGAGCTAAATGCATGAGCCTCTACTGCATGAGCTAAAAGCCACATGGTTCTTAGCTAATGCTGTAGAGCAGACTCATTAATCTCTCTCTCTCTAAGTGGTCTCAGTACCACTAGATGGGACATAACACCACACCCAGAAGGTGTGTGCATTACAGCAGCATTCCTTGGTACACATGCTTCAAAATTTGTTGGTCTTCCATTGTAACAATATGTCTATAGCAAGAAAGCCACCAAAACTGAACCAGTGCTGATAGGGGTGATTGCTGGGTTTGGCTTAGAACAGCCTCATTTTTGATCTTGTCCTGTCAGTTGGTATGGAGCAGCTGAAGAAACCAACAAGAATCTAAAATGTCAATCTGGTGTTCTTCAGCCTTCCTTAATGCCCATGTTTCACTTCTGTTCAATAGCATTGGTTCAACTGGGGTTCTATAATTTCCCATTTCCCAGCAAGCTTGATGTCCCAGTGTCCCCACAGAGGCTGCTGAAAGGCTGAAACATTTGTCATTTACTGGATTCCATTTTTACTGTATTTGTAAAACCTAAAGACGGTACTCTCTTTCTGTAGAACTCCTGGTGCTGAATGCTGGTGTTATGAAAGCATGCTAAATTTACACACATTTGGATTGGTGCATGATGATGATATTTGATATTAAAAGGCCCTGGTCTCTATGTCTCTCTACGCTGCTTTTCTAAAAGAAGCAGAAATACAGCAAAAGGTTTGTTGTCGCTTTCTGAGGACTGAAATAGTTTGGGCTTTGGTTTTGTTCCAGAAATGGAAGCTTGCATTGTACCACAATGAAACAACTGGAACGAGAATTAAGTGTCAGTGAATGCTGCTGGTGTCTCTTTTATTGGGAGTGGAAATTTTCTTGATCCTTTTCTTGATCCATTTGAGGCTTCTTTCTGGCAAATAGATTAAGACATAGCTCTCCACAAAGACAGAAACTTTCCACGTGGTAAGGTAAGTTCTTAAATAACTATATACCTGAAATAAATAATATCAGACAAACAGCAAGTTGCCATACAGCAACTTTGTAAGTCTTGAGCCTTTCTCATTTATTCAAATAATGAGCGGTTTTTTTGCATCTTAATCTACTTCCCAGCAGGAAGAAACTGAACCACAGAAATGGAACAGAACTATTAGATTATTCAGTCTTTCCCCCCTCACCCACCATCAGTTGAAGTGTGCTCTTTAATATACACTTATCAGTTTAAATCCAGTTTAAGTTTTTTAAAACTTTATTTATTTAGATTTTTTTCAGTTGTGTCTACTGAAGTCTCTACATGCACTAAAGAGGTTGTATGCTGAATTAATTATCAAAATGTATCAATACGATAGTAGAAAAATAGACCTCCCAAAAAATATGCCCAACCCTAGAATTAATTCCACCGCATCATTCATCAGTTCCCTAATCAATCCTTAAACCTCTGAAAAGTCTGGGGAGACAAATGAATCTCACTGCATGTCACTACATCTGGACTGCGGTGGACTAGGAGGGCAGGAAAGGGGAAAATAAATTTCAAATCAGAAGACGCTTCACACCAGGAATGACCTGCTCCCAGGCCCCTCCCATTTAAACCAGGAGACACTTTGGCTCAAAATATTCACATGATCACAATTGCTGCTTTATCACAGAGAGAAAGAAAGGCAGTTTCTCAAGTAGCTAGGACTCAAAACATTTAGGACTTCATATGTCAGATTAACACATCACATTGGGAGCTTATAGCCTCAGGAGTCAAAAACCTGCCTGGATGGTGTCTTTAAAGAATGCACTCTGTGGGAAATCCTGTTTAATAGGCAAGGTGTCACAGTCTGCAGTAGCTGCAGTTTCCAAACGGTGTGAGGATGTAGCCCCATTAAACAATGCAGTAAATGTCATTTTGAGGTGACAAAGTCACAGACAGCCTTGATGAGGTCCATATCTCTTCCCCATTAAAAAAAAAAAACGGAGGCAACCTTCTTATGAAGTGCAATTGATAAAAGCATGCTTGGCAGACTACTCGGAAGCAGCTGGATATCCAACAGCTCCCCTAGATTATAAACCCAAGCAAGAAATGGTGGGCATAAACCCTCACTCAGCAGGCCAATATATTTTTTGCCATTTTCCCCAGTTTCTTCCATCTTGTAAGTATTACCTCAAGGCCACCTGGGTTGAGTCTCTACAGAGGACTGCTTCAGTATGTGTCATCTGGTCACCCTTTGCTGGCGATACCCTATATGCTTTATCTCTACTAATTAGATATGAATACTTAATTGAAACACTGATAGCATTTCATAATTAAACAATATTTTCAGGACAAATGCAAACACTGTAGAAGAGAGCAAACCTCCAGTTCATCACAAAATTCTTATACTCTAGACTCCGTTTTCTACAGCACAAGTAAAATTTTACATAACCAATAAAAAATAAGATTATCATTAACATTGTCATACATTTCACACACAAAAATTAACATATCAACACATTGCAAACGCAAGTAATCCTAACACAAGTGAAGTGGGGAAAAACAGAGACACTATATTAAGTCTCTATTTCATTGCATTTTAACTTTTTTGACTGCTGCTGAAAACATCTGTTCAATGTGCAGTGGCAGCCAAAAAAGCTAACAGAATGTTAGGAAAGGGATAGATAATGAGGTAGAAAATATCATAATAACACTATATAAATCCATGGCAGTAATTCACACGATGCAGTCAACCTGTGGAACTCGTTGTCAGGGAATACTATGAAAGCCAAAAGTATAACTGGGTTCAAAAAAGAATTTGATAAGTTCATGGAGGACAGGTCCATCAATGGCTATTAGCCAACATGGTCCAGAACACAACCCCATGCTCTGGGTGACCCTAAACCTCTGACTGCCAGAAGCTGGGACTGGACAAAAGGGGAAGGATCACTCAATAATTGCCCTGTTCTGTTCATTCCCTCTGAAGCATCTGGCACTGGCCACTGTCAGAAGACAGGATACTGGACTAGATGGACCATTGGTCTGACACAGTATGGTCGTTCTTATGTTCTTATGCTTATTCCTGCAACATTAAATGAAAGCACATGATCAAGTGTTCAAGGGCTACATAAATGGCCTCAATACAGAGGTATTTCTCAGTATGCAGTCTCCTTTTAACTTTTCTTCAGAATCCATCTTATTGTTGCTTCTCTTATCTTGTCTAGCAATTTCTTAGTATTATTTTGTCTCTATATGTTTAAAAGTGTTCACTACAGATAATATAAAGATTGTTTCGTACCAAACGGCCTCTGTCATTCCCTCTTCCCAAGAAGACCCTGTACCATGGTTGATTCCTTTATTTTACTCTCTCTGATTTATTTGGAGAGATCTGGAAAGAAAAGTAAACTGGATCGTCCTCCTTCCCCCACATAGTTTGCTTCATTTTACCATGCTGTGCTTAAAATTCTTTCCCAGTCTTTTACCTCTGACAAAATTATGTAAGGTATCTCCATCTTCCATCTGCACAATATTACAGAGGGAAGAAATATTTCTATGTACAACAAATCCTCCTAAATCTAACTCAAAAGATACAGCTAGTCACATTTCATCAGAGCCAAGACAATCTGGATCTTCCCTACCTTTAGGAATCTCTAGAATCCTAAAGATATGGGGTCTAATCAGATTTTCTAGATGTTCTAAACAGGGTTCTATTATAAAATGTTATAAAGACACTGCAAAATTTTTCCAATTACTTAGAAATCTAGGTCCCTAATTATTTGTAAGTGATGCTATGATGGGATAACATGATTTTGGTAATTAAATATTCATGGTAAATAGGCCTAATGGCCTGTGATGGAATGTTAGATGGGGTGGGATCTGAGTTACCCAGGAAAGAATTTTCTGTAGTATCTGGCAGGTGAATCTTGCCCATATGCTCAGGGTTTAGCTGATCGCCATATTTGGGGTCAGGAAGGAATTTTCCTCCAGGGCACATTGGAAGAGGCCCTGGAGGTTTTTCGCCTTCCTCTGTAGCATGAAGCATGGGTCATTTGCTGGAGGATTCTCTGCTCCTGGAAGTCTTTAAACCACGACTTGAGGACTTCAATAGCTCAGACATAGGTGAGAGGTTTTTTGCAGGAGTGGGTGGGTGAAATTCTGTGGCCTGCGTTGTGCAGGAAGTCAGACTAGATGATCATAATGGTCCCTTCTGACCTTAGTATCTATGAATCTATGAATCTATTCCAGCTAAAATATGTGCTGCAAAACTATTATTGGCCTATTCAAGATCATAAAATTTAAATAAAATGTAGTTTCTGGTTAAAGGTACAGAAGGCTAGTTGCATAATATGGGCTACTCATATCTGGAAGATTAGGAATAATAACATTAGGTCAAGTGAAATAATTCTTAAAAGAGAAACCTACTATTATCATGGAAGTAAAATACAGGCTGTTGTACTACAGATTTTTATGTTTTAGCTTTTGAGAACTGTTGACTTTTTGAAACCTCATTGAAATTTATATCATAATCTGAAACAGATTAGAAATTTCATAATAAACTCAACAGTGATTTAACAATAAACTCTATGCAGTTTAAACTTTTTTTTAGGATTTCTTTTGTACTCACCAGGGGCTCTGCCATGATGATGCGAATTTTGCGCTCAGCCTGAGTTGTAAAGTTAACAAATAAGCTCTTCAGGACATATTCGCCTGGTTTACTGTCTGGGTCAACACTGATGGGCAACATGGCTGGAGGTCCCTTTTCCCTTTGTGTGCCAGAAACAGGTGGAACTGGTGGTTTGATGTATCCGTTACCAACTGGAGAGGCTGAAATGAACAAGAAATATGTTTACTTTAGGCAACACCTGCATGTTTTAGTTTTCTAAGACTATTCTAATGTCTTATCAGTGAAACAAAGCAACAAATTAGATAATACTTAGTCCTGCCTTGAGATCAGGGGACTGGACTAGATGACCTCTCGAGGTCCCTTCCAGTTCTATGATTCATCAGGCAAACATACTATGTAAAAATAAATATTGAAAATAAGTTGTGCACTTGTTCAACAAAAATGTGAAAGTTTAGACTAGGTTCTATGGTCTGTGCATGATGAGATTGTCACATGAAACTGTAGATGACATCTTATATCTTATGACTGGGTACAGTTTACGTTTCCTGTTCCACTCTGTACTGTCTTTTACATGATGAGACCTGCCATCACTCACTGCTCTTAATAACACTCCAGTTTCTTATCATCTTATCTTCCATGCAAGATCACGATTGCTCGATTGTCAGCTAGTCTCTTTATTGTTATTCAAAATGCTCAACTCCCACAGACACCAGAAGTATAACTATTTTTGTGTGTGTTAAAACCAGAATATAGAGTGCCTGATTTTCCTCTCACTTGTAAATCAGAAGTCCAGTGAGTTTCACCAGTATAAACCATATGCGAAGAGAGTCAAGCCCCAAATATTTTCTGTGGTACTGAACATCTATTATTTTATCAGTTTACCTGAAAGGACCAAACACTGTTGTTTTATTAACATTATTTATCAGCCTCATAAGCATGATGACAATGGGCACTGTATTTAGCTCTGCTTCTGTTTCTTATAACAAACCAGAAGAGAAATAAAAGCAAGTGCCAATACTGTTTTTCTATGCATGAGAACCCTAAACTTAAATTCCCAAACTTATGCCAGAAGAGGTTTAGTCCTCTATGGGGAAAAAGTGACATGTTTGATCTTGTAGTGTGATGCTGGCTGCATCCCCTGCTGTTCACTTTCCAGTTGGTATAAGAAGTGGTATTATGAGCAGCTCTCAATGGTGCAGATCACCTGCCACTCCTGCTGCAATTCAGGTGTCAGAACACTTTTGAGCAGCTGTGGAGCTGGGGGTAGAGAGATTTAAAAAATGATAAAATGTACAAGGCTGATATCACTTCCCAATCTTGCTGCAATCATAAGAGAAAAACAACCAAAAAGCACATGCATCGCTTTTGTGTGCATCTTACCAGGTTGAAAAAAATGAGACCTGCAAGTACAGACGCAGGTTTTTCAGATATGCAGTGATGGATATCACACATCTAAGATTAGAATCTGGCTCTTAGCATTCTATACCATATGGTCTTCTGGGACGAATTTGGTATCTTCTGCTGAAAGTTATTTTCAAATATTAACCATCTGAATTTACCATAAGAATAGATGATATTTTATATGCTTAACATCCTGTTTCTACAAGGTGCTAAGCATCTTCAACTCCCAATAATTTCAGTGGCATTTGAGGATGCACTGGACTTGGCAGGCTGTGCTCAGAACCTTGCAGAATTAGGCCCACATTTTTTGCACTGAAAATTATGGAAACTGCATTGCAGAATAGGGAACAGATAGTTTTCTTTCAAAATTCCATTTTTAAAAGACCACTATATATCATGTATATGCTAGATTGAAGTAAATTTACTGTTCTGTGTATGACAGAATAGCCATTACTCTTAATGGGTGTTAAATATCCAATCCATATTGCAGTGCAGTGGGAATGAGCCTCTTAATTAACAAGATATGAGATCACATACAGCTCTAGTACAGCTATCACCAAGTATTTTCTCCATCTAGCTTAACTTTCCATAAAGCTTACATTGATTATTGACTGTTAAAACATAATAATGATAATTAAGCTATGCTGGGAATGTGATATTGTACATATAACAAATCATAAATAGAGCACTTCTACATTTTCTAAAACAGGAGTGCCCCATTTACTTCAGCTAGTCTAAACAACAACAGACTTCTAGTGTATGAAGAAGAGAACAATGAGTGAAGAGCATAACTACAAATTCCTCTCCCATCATCATTTAGGATGGTATTATGAGGAATAATGGGGTGCAACTGAAAAAGGGAAAATTTATTTTCAATATCAAATCTATTAGATGATGGAAGTGTCTCTGTCACTTGAGTCCTTTAGCAATGGATGAGACACTTTTCTGCAAAGAAATTATGTAAAATAGCATTGGGGTTCCAGGTTTATTGTAGCAATTTCTGACATTAAACTTGTTTAGTTTACAAGCAAAATGATCATTTTCTAACTGCCAGGTTCACATATTCAGTCTCAGGTCTGAAAGGCAACATAACCACCATTAAGAAGATTTGACAACTCAAATTCTATCCTAATTTATACCGGTGCAACTATTGTATGCAATTTCTGTCTTTTGTTGCATCTGTTGACACTTAACATTAAAAAGGTTGCAGAGCAGTTTTTAAACTAAGAGATGGGGGAAAGCCGATTGCTGCAGAGGCGCACGTGGATTGGACAGAGACTTCTCTTAGAGGAGAGTCTATTGATAGAGATTCTCTAGGTTTTAGTCAGGAGGAGGGGATGAAAGAGGATAAAGTATGGCCCAGATCAGATGAGAAACATTCACATAAAGAATCTGGCACATCAGAAAAGGGCAGACAAATAAACAGTGACAAGTTTTTAAAGTGCTTGTACGCAAATGCTAGAAGCCTAAATAATAAGATGGGTGAACTAGAGTGCCCCGCATTAAAGGAGGATATTGATATAACAGGCATCACAGAAACCTGGTGGAGTGAGGACAATCAATGGGACACAATCATTCTGGGGTACAAAATATATCGGAAGGACAGAACAGGTCTTGCGAGGGCCAGGGGAGTGGCACTATATGTGAAAGAAAATGTAGAATCAAATGAAATAAAAATCTTAACTGAATCCACATGTTCCATAGAATCTCTATGGATTGTAATTCCATGCTCTAATAAGAATATAACAGTAGGAATCTATTATTGACCACCTGACCAGGACAGTGATAGTGACGATGAAATGCTAAGGGAGATTAGAGAGGCTATCAAAATAAAAAACTCAATAATAGTGGGGGATTTCAATTATCCCCATATTAACTGGGTACATGTCACCTCAGGACGAAATGCAGAGACAAAATTTCTCGATACTTTAAATGACTGCTTCTTGGAGCAGCTGGTACAGGAACCCACAAGGGGAGAGGCAACTCTCAATCTAGTCCTGAGTGGAGCGCAGGATCTGGTCCAAGAGGTAACTAGAACAGGACCACTTGGAAATAGTGACCATAATATAATAACATTTAACATTCCTGTGGTGGGAAGAACACCTCAACAGCCCAACACTGTGGCATTTAATTTCAGAAAGGGGAACTATGCAAAAATGAGAAGGTTAGTTAAACAGAAATTAAAAGGTACAATGACTAGAGTGAAATCCCTGCAAGCTGCATGGTCACTTCAAAGACACCATAACAGACGCTCAACTTAAATATATACCCCAAATTAAAAACACAGTAAAAGAGCTAAAAAAGAGCCACCATGGCGTAACAACCATGTAAAAGAAGCAGTGAGAGATAAAAAGGCATCTTTTAAAAAGTGGAAGTCAAATCCTAGTGAGGTAAATAGAAAGGAGCATAAACACTGCCAAATTAAATGTAAAAATGTAACAAGAAGAGCCAAAAAGGAGTTTGAAGAACAGCTAGCCAAAAACTCAAAGGTAATAACAAAATGTTTTTTAAGTACATCAGAAGCAGGAAGCCTGCTAAACAACCAGTGGGGCCCCTGGATGATTGAGATACAAAAGGAGCATTTAAAGATGATAAAGTCATCACAGAGAAACTAAATTAATTCTTTGCTTCAGTCTTCACGGCTGAGGAGGTTAGGGAGATTCCCAAACCTGAGCCGTCTTTTCTAGGTGACAAATCTGAGGAATTGTCACAGACTGAAGTGTCACTAGAGGAGATTTTGGAATTAACTGAGAAACTTAACAGTAACAAGTCACTGGGACTAGATGGCATTCACCCAAGAGTTCTGAAAGAACTCAAATGTGAAATTGCGGAACTATTAACTATAGTTTGTAACCTGTCCTTTAAATCAGCTACTGTACCCAATGACTGGAAGATAGCTAATGTAACACCAATATTTAAGAAGGGCTCTAGAGGTGATCCTGGCAATTACAGACCGGTAAGTCTAATATCAGTACCGGGCAAATTAGTTGAGACAATAGTAAAGAATAAAATTGTCAGGCACATAGAAGAACATAAATGGTTGTGCAAAAGTTAACATGGTTTCTGTAAAGGGAGATTGTGTCTTACTAATCTATTAGAGTTCTTTGAGGGGGTCAACAAACATGTGGACAAGGGGGATCCAGTGGACATAGTGTACTTAGATTTCCAGAAAGCCTTTGACAAGGTCTCTCACCAAAGGCTCTTATGTAAATTAAGTTGTCATAGGATAAGAGGGAAGATCCTTTCATAGATTGAGAACTGGTTAAAAGACAGGGAACAAAGGGTAGGAATAAATAGTAAATTTTCAGAATGGAGGGGGGAACTAGTGGTGTTCCCCAAGGGTCAGTCCTAGGACCAATCCTATTCAACTTATTCATAAATGATCTGGAGAAAGGGGTAAACAGTGAGGTGGCAAAGTTTGCAGATGATACTCAACTGCTCAAGATAGTTAAGACCAAAGCAGACTGTGAAGAACTTCAAAAAGATCTCACAAAACTAAGTGATTGGGCAACAAAATGACAAATGAAATTTAATGTGGATAAATGTAAAGTAATGCACATTGGAAAAAATAACTCCAACTATACATACAATATGATGGGGGCTAATTTAGCTACAACTAATCGGGAAAAAGATCTTGGAGTCATTGTGGATAGTTCTCTGAAGACGTGCAGCGGCAGTCAAAAAAGCAAACGGGATGTTAGGAATCATTAAAAAGGGATAGAGAACTAGACGGATAATATCTTATTGCCCTTATATAAATCCATGGTACGCCCACATCTTGAATACTGCATACAGATGTGGTCCCCTCATCTCAAAAAACATATACTGGCATTAGAAAAGGTTCAGAAAAGGGCAAATAAAATGATTAGGGATTTGGAACGGGTCCCATATGAGGAGAGATTAAAGACGGTAGGACTTTTCAGCTTGGAAAAGAGGAGACTAAGGGGGGATATAATAGAGATATATAAAATCATGAGTGGTGTGGAGAAAGTGAATAAGGAAAAGTTATTTACTTGTTCCCAAAATATAAGAACTAGGGGCCACCAAATGAAATTAATGGGTAGCAGGTTAAAAAAACAAATAAAAGGAAGTTCTTCTTCACACAGTGCACAGTCAACCTGTGGAACTCCTTGCCTGAGGAGGTTGTGAAGGCTAGAACTATAACAGGGTTTAAAAGAGAACTGGATAAATTCATGGAGGTTAAGTCTATTAATGGCTTTTAGCCAGGATGGGTAAGGAATGGTGTCCCTAGCCTCTGTTAGTCAGAAGGTGGAGATGGATGGCAGGAGAGAGATCACTAGATCATTACCTGTTAGGTTCACTCCCTCTGGGACACCTGGCATTGGCCACTGTCGGTAGACAGGATACTGGGCTAGATGAACCTTTGGTCTGACCCAGTATGGCCATTCTTATGTTCTTATGTGTGGCATATTGTGTCAAATATTTGCATAGTAAAAGAGTAAAAAGAGTGACCCAGCAATTGGAACTTCATTGGCAACTCTGCTGCTGATCTGTGAACCAGAATGGAATCCATAATGTTGGCTCTGTAATGCTGATCTCAGTAAAATAAGAGAGAACTTACATTTGTCACTACAGTCAACAAACCGTACTGTTTACTCAAGGGAGCGGATTTGCACAGTTACTTTTCACTGTAGAACCACACTTTAAGAATATATTGTAGGGACAAGTTTTCCATTTGCAGAAGGACAGACAAAATGGAGCAAGAACTTTTTACTACTAATTACTATTGTCATAATTTGCAAAGCTGGTTGCCTGTTAGCATCTTAAAAATACATTTAGGTTCCTAAATTAAGGAGGGCTAATTTTCATAAGTGCTGAATAAATGCAAACATCCAGTTTTAAAAATTTTGTCTTCTGATTTGTAAGAAAAACTGAAAGACATTTGCACCCTCTACACTATGTAGTAAGTTTTTAAGTATCTATATATACAAAGAAAAAACTATCTTATATACAAAAAACTAGATTAACAGAATATAAAGTTTGTAAAGCCAAGCACTCAACATTTAAGAAATGCCAGAATTAAGGTACCGGTGTAACAGTAATGTGATTCCCTTGCACTTATGCATGATGATATAGTCATTAATAATATGGCCACATACTATCCTACTAAGATACTATGATGACAGCATCATAGAAAATCCTATGGTAAATTAATTCTGTAGTGGGTACAGGATTTGGATGGTATGCAGTAAATAATGCAAAGGGACACACAATAAATGACGAGGATAAAACAAAATGTTTAATTAGCATTCAGTGAGCACCGTTCATCCTATGCACTGCCTGGTGTATAGTCCTGTGGGAAAAATAGTATGTGATCACATAACTTTAGATTGTATCAAAATGCATAAACACTGGGGGGCTGATTATAGGTTGCAGGGGCAACCTTAATTTTGGCATTTCCTAACTTTTGAGTGCTTGACTTTGCAAACTTAATGTTTAACATAGGTTTTTTGGGGTTTTATTTTTCACACACACATGCACACGCACATGCGCACACACAAAACACCTGCCCCTGAACAAGATATCACCCTTATCAGATCATCCCAAAAATATCTCCAACATTTCAAGTGCAATTCTAGTCCAATTTTGTAGAGAACCACCCCCATTAAGCAACCAGTTTTGCTTGGTACCTTGAGTTATTACTTAGATTCTATCATACCTGCAAACCAACGGTACCCAGAAACATTAATCCTTCTCTTTCTAACACTTTCACTTAGACCAGGTTATAACAGCATAGCATTTTCTTTAAATGTGAGAAAGACATAGTATGGACATTGCAATGAAATATCCACATATCCTTTTGACCCTATGCCATTACTGAAAACTGGATAACTGCATTGAAATGTATGTTAAATCACTGTTAATTCTTTTCATGTTGTAAATAATTTGCTTTTCTGATGTGATGAACAATTACTATAGTAAGAGTTCTAAGAAAGTACAGTAGCTTTTAAACATACGTATGTAGTAAGCTGATGAAAAGTGAGGAGTACAAAACTAAATTATGCCATTTCCTCAGTACTTCTTGTACATTATATTACAGAAACTTTTCTTCAAACTCAAAGATCAAGCAAAACAACAGAAAAATCAATCTAGTATGTGCAAGTTAAAAACTTGCAACACAGTGGGTACAATTTTAGAAAAACACTGTTAGTGACGTCTCATTATATTTAACAGGAAAAAGAATACATTTTCTTTAACTTAAGAGTGCCAAAGTTTGAATCTAACACCATACAGGCTAATGAGACACACTAAAACACAAAGTCCCAATGTTTTTATACCTACCAAGCTCCTTTATAAAACTGACCACACTGAATCTTCTCCAACAGGCTACTGTAATATCCATGAGCCTGAAAATAACTGAGAAGTTCCAATTCTCAAAACTGTTTTCTTACTAAAATGGAGAAAGAAATTACTTGTTTCATGATCCTGTTTCACACTTTCACTATATGTCTTTCTTCAACATCAAGGCAGGCATTTCATTTAGGTTTTTTGTTTTTTTTTTAAATAGGCAAGTGCTGAAGTTCGAGCAGGCCTCCCGATCGGATCAGGCTTTCCATAGCCAAAGGGGTAATTTTTAGCTTCAGCATATGATGATGACCTACAACTTGCAGAGTGGCTGCATGTCTATATTTATCCAAAAGTACATACTATACTGACAGATTAGTGAAACTACTTCAAGCACTCCAAGAACATGAGACTGGCTAATGCAGTTCGGCATAAACAAACCATGTGTACCAAATATATGTATTATCACACAGTTCAAGTTGAAGGCATTTAGTAAAGAAATGTTAAGGATAGAAAGAACACAGGATGGGTGATAAAACTTTTGTTTTGTAACTAAGGTCTTTTGGCCACAAGTACAAACAGTTTACATTCCTTGAGACAAAACCAACACAGTATCCTTTTTCCATGCCAAAGAGCCAGTGAGAAACCACACATCCTTAAGGAAAATTACACAGTGAACATCTACTGGAATAACTCTTAAGGAAATGTGTTTGGTTTTAAAACTATAATTATAATATTAAAAAAGACACACAGCATAAACCAAATTGTTAAGAACTTAATTTATAAGGTCAAGTACATAGCAGCAAGGTTGGCAAAAGAAAGCTTTTATGCTCTTTGAAGAAAAACCCTTCCAGATCAGTGATAGACTGTCAGGCAAGGAAAATAAAATTCAAGGCTTAAAAACAAACTGAAAATGTAGTAGATTGATCTTATTTTAGTCACAGGAACTGGTCAGGGACAATATATTTGTATAGACACAACTAAGATTTTTATACATTTTTGTTAATGTAAATGTTACTTTGCATCATTAATTTACATCATTTTCAGGCTCAAAAAAGGCTTTATAAATACAGATCTAAAATTAACAATGACATGATACACTTAACTAACCATTTAAACAATGAATCATATGAAGAAAACACAACTAAAGCACTATTTAAAAACCCACATGATGTTATATTGACCAACTAAGACTGCTGAAGTTGAGTCTTATAGTATTACTCTCAACCCTGTGGGTTTGGGGTTTTTTGCAGATTTATCCTTAATGGGTGAAATTCACCTTTGGAAAGAGGGCCAGCACAAGTTCTATGCACCAGCTAATGTCACACTTTGAGGCACAAAGTGGAATTTATGTGCTGTAAAGACCTTGGCCTTAATCTCTGCACAAGAATCAATTTCACCCATTATGAATATTTGTTTGTAGATTAAATTTGGCATTTGTTTTAAACATTTTTATAATACGGGACAAGCTGGCAGCAGCAGGTTCTGCTAAATGCAAAATTGCCATTTACATCCTGAGTTCATTGTATGTGGGCGATATGTATTCAAAAGGTAATCTCATATCTCTTGTTCCCTAGGAGAGTACATCCTGCAATCTGAAATGCAATGGGTTTTCAGTATTAGAGAAAGGAAATTATGTCCATATTGTATGCTTTTGGCCTACACACAAAGCAGCTTGCGCACAGAATTTAGAAGATGTTATACGTCATATCCGCCTACTTGTTTGCATTCCTTTCAGTGAATGGTGTTAAATGCTATTCTGGTAAGTGGGGGTGTGTGTGCATTCATCCCCTCTCCTTATCTACTCCTCAAGTGCTTATGACCTTGTTTTGGGCCAATTATCTTTCTTGACAAGGAGGTCTGGACATGGGGCTCCAGAGTCCATCAAAATCTCTCCTGGTTCAGCCACAGGAATCACTAGAAAATGTGAATTGGTGTTTTCCCCCCGAGCACTGAGCATGCTGTCTCCCCAATATCCCAGATCCTTTTTGGCCTCAGACTGAGATGGACTCAATGTTAAAATCTGACCCACAGCACAGTAGTACAGAAGACAAAATGTTGTACAATGGTTGTAGCAGAGAACAGGACATCAGGAGTTCCTAGGTCTTCTCCAGCCATTTAACCTCTCTTTAGATCAGTTTTCCCCACTGCAAAGTGAGGGTAAGTATAATTCCTACCTTGAAGGAATGCTGTGAGGTTAAATTAACTGTAACTGAGGAGTTGGACTCCTCAGTTGAAAGCCCATAGATTTTTTTTTCTCGGGTTGCTAGCCTAATCGCTTGTACATTTTTGTATGGCTTGAATTTCTAACTGCAGATGTTCAAGCCACAGTCATAACATTCCTCTTGCATTTCTATCTAAAAGGCAAGTGAGGACCAGTGATAGTCACACTGAGGCTCATGAGCCGCAAGTGGCTCTTTAATGTGTCTCCTGTGGCTCTTTACAGGACATATATTAAAACACTGTGTGATTTAATTATTAACCAATCTAAGCTATTAACGAATCAGGATGCTTTTACTATGTTATTAACCAATTAAGTTAATAACAGTTCAAGTTGATAACTTATTTGTTGTGAGAAATATATATAAAATGAAACAATGAATTCACACTATTGTGGCTCTTTTGGGTAATACTGAACGCTAATTTGGCTCCTGAACCACTGAGGTCTAAGTGTCACTGGTGTAGATTGTTTATGCATTTAATCTTACTAAAAATATACAATTTAGAAAGGCATGGGGAAGCCAAACTGCTAAACTTCAAGAGGGTCTCAAAAGAACTACCTCCTAAAACTGACACATCTCTTCTTAAAATTACACAAATTCAGTACTCTGATCTCTGGATTGTATTATATATTCTTGCATCCAGAAAAGGGGCAAGGTATGGTATGATGGATACAGAAGTTTGCAAGTGGCCATGTTGTTTTTAATTTCTGTCACATCACCAGCCATGAGTTTGATCAGCCCCACAAGCTGATACTGGTCTCCGCTTGTCTCTGTGGGCACTGGCATCTTGAATTGAGGGGCTCAGAACAGGTAGTTTTTCATCAAAATCAGGGCTCGTGGGGGAGGCAAAATAATTCACCCCAGATGTTGTCAAGCCTTTTTCTTCTAGGAGGTCCTTTATTTAGGTTGGGGAGACTTTAGGAAGGGTGGATAGGATGCGATTGCCAGAAGGTATGAGGAACTCAACTTTCCTTCATCCAGACAGCTCTGTAGCACTACCTAGTCTCCTCTTCCAATAGTTATTTTAAAAAGTGTTCTATATTGTATCCTTTATCTGGACAGAATTTATACTTTATAGTTGTAATACGAATAACTGAAATTATAGTTATCACTGAGATTTTTAATGAATGTAGTTTTGAAGACAATTTGCGGAGACATATTCTTCTATGGGAGAAAACCAATTTCAAATCTTTTGCAGTTTATAGAACAGATACATCTTTTTATCATGTATAGATGTTTAAACAAAGTGTTATTAGTTAACATTTTTCATATACCTTTGTTTTTAATTAAATAGATGAGACCACGTTGGATTAAAAATTTGTACCTTAACTCTCTTTTTGCTTAGCATAGAAACAATATTTCAAGACAGTCTGTTCTCTTTGCTGACAAATTCTATTATTGATGTAGGTGGCTCCAATAGAAACAAGAAACTGCTGTTTCAAAATATGATTAGCATAGTAAAGAATGAAATGAGTCTGACAGGAAAAATGTCATGAAGTTACACACTTTGTCAACTTTTTAGAGTCTTTCCTTTCCTATCTTAATATTTAAAAAAAAATGAGGTATACTTTTATAGGTCTTGTCTACAGTGGCAGTGGTGTGTAGGGTATGTGTAGCAACACACTGCAGTGAAAAGCAGGCTGTGTCCGCACTGCAGTGTGTAGATACAAGCCGATGTGAAAGACTCTGGCAGGCGGAAGCAGCAGGGAAAGGCTCTGGCAGCTCCCTGCAGCAGGGAAAGGCTTCATTGGTGAAAGGCTCCAGCAGTGGGGAGCTGCCAGAGCACTCCTGGACATGTGTGCAGACTTAACACCCTGCTTCTCACCGATGTAGCCTTTGTGGCTTTCATCAATGACAAACTCGAGAATTTTTAAGAAACTATAAAACAATAAAGTTGCATAAGATTCTCTCTTTGGGTCCTTAAGGGAATGGGATTCAGTGATCACTTTATCAACTGGGATTAAACTGCTCGACACCAGATCCCCTCCTGGGTGATTACCAGTACTTAGAAACAGTCTCATTACAGAAAGGAACAAGGCAGGGCTGCCCACTATCCCTGTTACTCTTCAACATAGCACTGGAATCGCTAGTATGCACAATTGGGTATGAAGATCATAATAGAATCATGGAGGGATGGGGAGGCAGGAGGGTTCAACACTGTAAGCAGAATCAGCCTCTGGAAAATGCTAGAAAAATTTGGCTGCCCCACCAAATTTGTTAATACCATATGTCAATTCCATGAAGATAGAACTGGTCAAGTACTCTCAGATGGTGGCCTCTCTAAACCATTCCCCATATCTATTGGGATGAAACAAGGCTGCACGCTAGCACTGATTCTCTTTAGTTGCTACATGAGGTTCAGAACTGATGGAAAACTCTTCAATGACCAAAAGCTTACTGCAAAGACAAAAGTAATTAAGAAATTCCTATGTGAACCCTTTTTATGGATGACTGTGGTCTACTTAGTCACAGTGAAAGTGACCTACAACTTACCCCCTTGACAGGTTCTCAGAGGCAACTAAGGAGTTTGGACTCACAATCAGCCTGGAAAAAACTGAAGTCAACTTCCAACCAGCCCCATCAACCACTAGCAAAACCTAATTTGCTTCACGCTTCTCACAAAAAATAACATGTGAACTGATGACTAGCAAAGTTACCATAGACAATAAAGGAGAAGGGATGCAAATCAGGATAAAAAAAGAGCGCATCAGAGATCTTCTCACCAATTTGAATGAATTTAAATCAGCAGGGCCGGATGCATTCACCCGAGGGTACTGAAGGAATTAGCTGAAAAAATCTCAGAGCCATTGGCAATAATATTTACAAACTCATGGATGACAGGAGAGTTCCAGAAGTCTGGAGAAGGGCTAATGTAGTGCCCATCTTTAAAAATGGGGAAAAGGAGGAGCTAGGGAGCTATAAATCAGCCACCCTGACTTCGATACCGGGGAAGCTACTAGAGCAATGTATAAAACATTCAATTTGTGAATACCCAGAGGATGAAGGGGTAATCACTAGCAGCCAGCATGGATTTATATTATAAAGAACAAATCATGCCAAACCAGCTTGATTTCCTTCTTTGACAGGGTAACTGATTTGGTGGACAGGGGGAATGCGGTGGACATAATATACCTGGACTTCAGCAAGGCTTTTGACAGTCCCACATGGCATACTGATAAGTAAGCTGGAGAAGTGCGGTCTCGACAGAACTACCATTAAGTGTATATATTATTGGTTAAACAACCACAAACAAACAGTAACTATTAATTCAATGATGTCAGATTGGTGGGAGGTCTCAAATGGGGTTCCACAGGGATCTGTTCTTGGTTCAGGATTATATACCATCTTCATTAATGACCTGGATATAGGAATAGAGAGCACACTGATCAAGATGTGTAGATGACACAAAGCTAGGAGGAGTTGCCAATACTTTAGAGGATAGAGCTAAAATTCAGAGAGATTGTGATAAATTGGAGAACTGGGCTATAGACAACAAAATGAAATTTAACAAAGACAAATGTCAGGTGCTACACTTAGGGAAGAAAAACCAAATGCACAAATACAGAATGGGGGGAAACTGGCTTGGCAGCAGCCCTGTTAAGAAGGATCTGGGAGTTGTGCTAGATCACAGCCTCAACATGAGTCAGCAATGCAATGCTGTTGCAAAAAACCCCAACAAATACAATTTTAGGTTACATTAACAGCAGCATAGCATGCAAGTTATGGGAGCTGATAGTACCACTCTACTCGGTGCTGGTTAGGCCTCAGCTAACTGGAGTACTTTGTCCAGTTTTGGTCACCAATGTATAGAAAGGATGTAGAGAAACTGGAAAGGATCCAGAGGTGAGTGACAAAGATGATCGAAGGGATGGAATGCAAGCCATACAAGCAAAGGCTGAAGGAACTGGGTATGTTTAGTTTGGAAAAGAGGAGATTGAGGGGGGATATGATAGCTGCCATAAAAAAGATGGGAGAAAAGTTGTTCTCTCTTGCATAGAGTGCAGAATAAAAGGCACTGGGTTCAAGCTACATCATAGCAGATCTAGATTAAATCTCAGGAAAAACTTCCTAACTGTAAGAAAGGTAGGACAATGGAACAGATTGCTTAGGGAGGTTGTGGAAGCTTCTTCACTGGAGGTTTTCAAAAGGAGGCTGGATAACCATCTGTCTTGGATGGTTTAGACACAAAAAATCCTGCATCTTGGCAGGGAGTTAGACTAGATGAACCTTGCAGTCCCTCTAACTCTATGTAGTAAGAGGTGGGACCTCAAGACATCCCAGAGGTTGCAGTAGAGAGAGTGACAGCGGAGCAGCCGACGATGGAGTGAGCGAGCAGTGGTGAAGTGAGTGGCTGGTAGCGGAGCGGCTGACGGTGGAGCAAGCGTCCACCAGCAGAGAGGTTGATGGTGGAGTGAGTGGCGGCAGAGTGGCCGATGGTGGAGCGAGCCATGGTGCCTTCCTCCCTCCCTGCCAGGTGGGAGATGAATTCATGCAAATGCACCTCTGAACTCTGGGTCTTCAGTGACCAAAGAGAACAACTGTGAGTGGGGTGCAGTGGAGGGAGAGAGGACAATGATTATTGAAGATCAGTTTAAATGGACTGGTCATGTTATCACCATGGGGGAATGACAGATTCCCCCCAAAATTCCTCTATCATGAGCTGAAATTCAGAAAGGGCAGGAATGGCAGTCAACATAAATATTTCAAAGACACTCTTTAGCAGAATCTCAACTCACATGGCATAAATATTGATAAGTTCAAAGACACGTTCAAGGGCATATTTGAACAGAGAACTACTATCAATAAAATTTGTAAACACTTTAAAACAGATGCGAAAAACTAATTGAAAAGGGCCGAGCATCATGCCATGTCTTCAGTGGGAGAGTATGCATTCCTACATGACATCTGTTCAGGACCTTGATCCTCGCAGATTGGACTATACAGCCTCAAGAGAACATGAGATGCTGTGATGTGATCGCCAGATACAGTGGAATCAAAAAGAATCACAGAGCTTAAGGTGAGACGGGACCAACAGATCATCTAGTCTGATCTCCTGTATATCACAGCTACCAACCCCACCCAGCCAGCTGCACACTTAATCCAAACACCAACATTAAACCAGAGGAAGGAGCCAAAAAAAAAAAAACATAGAAAAAAGAAAAAAGAAAAGAAAAGAAAAGAAAAGAAAAATACATTGGGGGAATAAAAGTCTCCCTTTCTGTCCTCTGCAAATCACTGGCTGAAGTTCTGAAGGATGAGATTTTAGGAATATAAGACATAAATCAGAAGTAGCCCCCAGTGCTGCCAAGCCCTGCACCCCTCCCCCAAGAAACCCCATCATACAATCATAATCATAAAATTGTCAAGCTCTCTCTTACAACTAAGTTGTTTGCCCCAGCAACATCTATTAGGAAGCTGTTCCAGAACCTCAATCCTCTGATTGTTAGAAATCTTCTTGTAATTTACACCCTACATATATTCATGGCAAGTTATACCCATTTGTTCTTGTGCCAACATTGTCCTTTAGATTAAATAGCTCTTTCCCTTCCTTGGGTTCACCCCCTAAAGTATTTATAGAGAACAACCATATCCCCTCTCAGCCTTCACTTTGCTAGGCCAAACAAGTCACGCTCTTTTAGCCTCCTCTCATAAAAGAGGTTTTCCATTTCTCTGATCAACCTAGTAGCTCTTTTCTGCACCTGTTCCAAGTTTGAATTCATCATTCTTGAACATGGGTGACCAGAATTGCACATAGTATTCCAGATGAGGTCTTACCAATGCCTTGCACAATGGCATTTATACTTCTCTATCTCTTCTAGAGTGCCCTGCCTGATCCTAGAATCGCATTTGCCTTTTTTGTAGCTGCATCACGTTGGTGGCTCCAGGTTATCTTGTGATGGACCAACACGCCCAGATTTCTCTCCTCCTCTTCTGTCATTTTTAACCGATGAGTCCTCATTTATAGAAGAAATTATTTTTACTAGACTCTAGGTACATGACCTTGCACTTTGTACTCTTAAAATTCATCCAAATTCTGTTTCTCCAGTTTTGAAAGTCATCTAATTCTTCCTGTAATATTCCATTCCTCATCTGTACTGTACCCAACTTTGTATCTTCGGCAAATTCCATTAGCACACTCCTAATGACTTAGTGCCAAAGTCATTAATAAAAATATTAAATAAGGTAAATCCCATGACCAGTCCTTGAGGAATTCCACTAGCAACATCCCTCCAGCCTGATAGTTCATCTTTTAGCATGACTAGTTGCTTCTCCCCATTAGCCAGTTCCTTACCTACCTTACAATTCTTGTACTAATCCCCATCATAATTTAAATAATAATTTCCTATGTGGTACTATGTCAAATGCTTTTCTGAAGTCCAAGTATATTAGAATTAGATCTACTGCATTTCCCGTATCTAAAAAATCAGTTATCGTCTGTTCTCAAAGAAAGATATCAGGTGGTCAGGCATGATCTACCTTTGATAAACATATTTCATTACATCCCCTTTTCTGATTACCTCCATGAATTTAATTATTCTTTCCTTCAACATTTGATCTAAAGCCTTGTATATTACTTCGGACAGACGAATGGGTCTATAATTGCCCAGATCACTTTTGTTATATAGAACAAAAAACTAGGTTGTATGTGGATGATACTATCACTCTAATCCACAAAGGCTGATACCCAAATTACTAGAACTCACTGAAAAGTCTCGGCACTTGTCTGGATATGAGATTAACTAGAACAAATCTGAGGAGTTAGGATTAACTAAATACATGTACTGGTCTTTGCTTAGTCAGTGGGATTTCCAATGGAAGCTGATAGCATTCAAATATCTAGGAATTCTAATCCCCTGATATTTAAAGCAAATAGTTACAATCAGTTTAGACTCAATTATTATACAAATCACTAACAACCTGGGTAAATGGAAAGCTATCCTCCTCAGCCTCTTGACAAAAATAAACCTAATAAAAATGAACACACTGCTCAGATTAATTTATATGTTCAGGGCTACTCTCACTCCAAATATCCGAATACTATTTTCAGAAAAATCATTTATATTCTTTTTTGGGGGGGCAGGGGGGCAGAAAGAATCATGTCCTTGAAGAGACTTCAGCTACCAGTTGATCTAGGGAGGTTTAGAATCACAAATCTGATGCAATATCATAATGCCTGTATAATAAGCCTTTATAATAAGCCAGGCCATGCAATGGACATATACTATCACAAATCAAACATCTATGTGGGTGAATATTAAGAAAGAGCTGTCCTATTCTTTCCTATTATGGCTATATTGGGCTGTGGAGACTGTAGATATCAAAAATATCTAATTCCCACCGTCCGTATGGCCTGTCAAATAAGGGCCACTTTAGCATGCCAACACAAATTCCACCCTTCATTTGGGAATCCCATTCTAAAAATTGGGTGGGGGGAAATTGGGGGAAAGATGACAACGTGGAAAAATTGGATGGAATGTAGCATATTATACATATCTCCCTCCCAACTAATAAGTGAGGACCAAATCACAATGTTTACTTCTCTCCAGCTACAATACAACCTATAAGATACGGCAATGTGGCAATGTAATGAGGAGGAATGACCTCATTCTGGCACAAAGGGCTCCTGTTGGGCTCAGCTAACCTCACCCCTTCCCCTTCAAAGGAATTACAGGGACAGGGCAAAAAGTATCAGAGCAGGGCCCTGAAGCTTAGTTGGAACCAGATCACAGAAGGAGCCTGATGTCCTTCCCAACGAGCTGAATTGCCAGCGGAGCTCACAACCAGCTGTGGCAGGTGACAACTGCCCTGAGCCAGCCAGGAGAGAAGGCCAACCACTATCCCAAGAGATGGAGAGACCCAGAGAGGCAGTAGAGAGTGAGCTGCTTGGCACAGAGATGAGGACCCAGGCCCCAGGGGCCGCACAGCAGCCCCACCAGACAATAGTAGGACGTAGCTCAAGGAAACAAGGCATTGACTTGGCTCTATTGCTGTGGGGCAAGGAAGCAACCCCAGGCTTCCCTGCCAACCCTGTGACAGGATCACCCATTCACTTCTAGGGTCTTAGACTGAGATCCAGTGGAGCAGGGTAGGCCCGGGTCTTCACACCACTGGCCCCGCACTTGGGGATGGATAAACCATAGACTGCTTGCTTGCTTAGTCCCTACCAAGAAAGCCTGAGCCATTGACTGCTTATTTGCTTAGCCCTCAGGAAGGAGGCCTGAGTCACAGGCTGCTTGAGTATTCAACCCTTAGGCCAGAAGGCCTGACCCACTGACAGTTTTTCTGCTCTGCCCCTCATCCAGGAGGCCTGAGCTAACACTTTCTTAGTGACTTGGCTGCTAGACAGGACACCTGACAGACCAATCCAGCATGAACACCGATTCCCTGCTAACACCAAAGGGGGCGCTCCTGGCCCTGAGACCGAGGAACCTTACAGGCAACATCTTCAAATTTGTCTCCTGCTCACCTCAGAATCAGGCCTGGAAGCAACTGCATTGTCCAAAGTGCCTGAACTCAAATTTTGTAGAGTTATATCATTCCCCCAGACTGGCAACTACACTATACTACCTGCCAAAATATGAATACTGATGTAATGAGGCTAAAATGGAACAAAGAACTGGCAATAAATAGCTCACCCCCACAGTGGAACAGAGCAATATGAGAGAATAAGGAAGCACACTTGGACCTCCAATTATGTTTCATTCTACACAACATCATCTTTAGGGTGCACTAGTCACCCCAAACACTACACAAAATTAAAGCTGCCCCCAGTGATCAATTTTGGAAAAGTGGGGGCAAAGGAGCCCCAGAAAAATGTGAGTCCATTTGGGACAGTTTCCTAGAACTGGTTGACTAAAGATCCCTGCAGGAGACATGGATGAAAGGCAGACAATACATCCACATACTACCTTCTCCCATCCCTCCCACCCTTTTCCCTCTTGACTTTGATTTCTTGAATTTTTGTTTGTGTGTTTATTCTGATATGTGTCTGGAAATAGTGTGGTTAATAGGTGGGAAGCCAGGCATTGTGTAAAATCAGTAAAAGCTGGTTTGTCAGGCATGTTGAGAGAATGGGAGGTGCCGGTAAGTGAAAAATGCCAGTTAACTAAGAGGGAGGGAGTTTGGGTGTGGGAGGGGATGTGGGGCTGGGGGTTAGAGCACGAGTGGGGGTGTGGGGCGTGGGCTCTGGGAGGGATTTGGGTACAGGAGGGGACTCGGTGTAGCAGGTTGGGGCATTGGAGGGGCTGCGGGGGGTGCCAGATCCAGGAAGCTCTCACCTCGGGCGGCTCCCCACAACCAGTAACCTGTCCCGGTTGCTCCTAGGTGAAGGCGAGGCAGGCAACTCTGCATGCTGTCCCCGCCCCACCCACTGGCTCCATAGCTCCCACTGGCTGGGAACCACGGCCAGTGGGAGCTGTGGGGTGGTACCTGCGGGCGGAGGCAGCGCGCAGAGGCACCTGCCATGCCTCCACCTCGGAGCAGCCGGGACAGGTTGCCACTTGCGGGGAGCCACCTGAGGTGAGTGCCCCCTGGATCCGGCACCCCACACCTCCTCCCACGCCCCAATCCCCCTCCTCACCCAAACTCCCTCCCAGAGCCTGTGCTCCACACCCCTTCCGATGCCCCAACCCCCTGCCGACCCCACGCCAAGCGGACTATAAAACGGACTTTCAATGAAGATCAGAAATGCCGGTTTATAGAGCTTTCCGGTTGGTGACGTGTCAGATAAAACAGCTTTTACTGTATCTTGTTTTTTGCTCATTTCTGGTGTTTATTACTTTTGAATTTGTTCTGTATGTTGGCACCTAGGATTTATATGGTTTGTTATAAGAAAAATTGAAAAAGTTTAATAAATAATAAATATTTTAAAAGTAATTATTGGCAAACCTTGTGCAAAATATCAGAATGATCTTTTACTATAGTTTCTGTGTGGGATTAAACTGTTTCATACTTTCATAGAAATTTAAGAAACATTTAACTTATTTATATTTAATGGTGGAACCTGGCATACTTAGAACATAACATCATTTGGGGGATAACTTCCTCTCACTTATGGAAATACCCACATTGTCTCTGTTATCAGAGTTGAACTAAACACAAATACTGCTCAGCTTCTGTGTTTTAGAGAACAATTAAATGTTTCCTCTTTGAATGCTGACCTTAGGTTAACAAATACAGTATGTTTAGGAAATCCTGACAAACTTTCTATATGTCTTTAAAGGTTTTATTATCTTTGCTGATCTTGCCAATTATTTCAAAAGTAAAAAGGCTTTAATAATCAGGGGGAAAGTCATCACCTTTTGTACTTAAATAAGTAAACGGATTTGGATAAATTAAAAACACACATTGAACATTGGTCTGTTTCCCAAACTGAACTAGAATGTCTTTGCAATTCAAATAAAGTTAAGAAAATATTTTGTTTTATAGTAAAGATTTTCACATTTCCCTATGCTTAGTTGTTTTTGTTAAAATACTGAATGAAAAGCTACTCTCTAAATTTCTGATCTGGTTGAAACTAGAGTGCTGGCAAGTTCACATATAAAAACAGGGTTTCCCATACGATTTCGAGCCTGCTGTTTTGTTGAAGTAGCCTTTCATTTTCGAGAAGAAGAGGTGAAGACGCTTCTTTGAATTTTGTGAGTGTAAAGCTTGGAAAAGGCCCAGGAAGCTCAAGATGTTTAAAAAAGAATGCAAGCGCAGTGCTAAAAAGTAAGACTATCTGCTTCAAAAAAATGAGGGGCCAGGCAACACAAAGGACGTGACCGGCATTTTCCCTCCTTACTCCTCGTCTTTTCAGCAAGGTGTATTTTTTTCCCTCCCTAAACATGCAACAATAAAGATGATTAGGGTTTTGGCTGAGATAGAAAACAGATCTATTTTTGTTTATTAAAGATCATACTTTTCACAACACTAGGAGTGTAAACACTGGTATCCTGGCCATATTCCAATTTAAGTAGTTACCATCTAAGTTCCCTCTAAGTTGCCCAGTCACATGGCCGCCTATTAAGTCCCACGCAGGGGCTCGGACCTGCCACAGTGGGGAGAGACACCCGTCCCTGCCGGCCCCAGCATGGACCTGCCCTGGACTTGCCATGGCAGGGGCAGAGAAGCCCCTCCCTTGGCCCGGCCCAGCCCAGCCGGAGATGCCACAGCCGGGGAGAGGTGCCTCTCCCCTGGCCCTGAGCCGCTGCAGCAAGAGAGGGCTAGGGGGAATCCTCTCTTCCACTGCAGCCCTGGGGCAGCCTGGACCCCAAACCCCCAGCCCCAGCCCCACCCCAGAGCCCACACCCCAAGCCAGAGCCCTCATCCCCCCACACCCCAACACCCTGCCCCAGCCCTGAGTCCCCTCTCACACTCCGAACCTCTTGGCCCCACCCCCACCACATGAATTTTGTTATGTGCACCAATATGAAGGTGATGTGTCACACATCACCTCCATATTGGTGCACATAACAAAATTCATTCCGCCCATGGACGTAAAAAAATGGAGGGAACGCTGCACTACAGATAATTAATTTTTTAGGTAAGTGAATTCTCAACTCTTTCTCGTGGGGCCTGACTTAAGTATGTTTTTTCATTCATTTTTGTCCATTTTTATTCCGTGTCTCTGTTTCTCAGCACATGGAAGAGTGGCCTAACAGCATGTAATAATGTATCTTTTTCCAGTGGTCATTTCTTTGATGGCAGTCAGGGGTTTCAGTGTATAAAAGGGGTGTTCATCACAGTCTACTGGGCAATATAAAGAACACTGTCTTTCTACATGATGTATTTGGGGTTTACTACTGTCTGGTCAAGTATGATGTACAGTCAGATAGTAGGTTAAATTCCATCTGGTTGAATGATTTGTTCAAGTGAAAGGTTTTTATTTAGTAGCTGGCTTCAAGCCAGAGTTTCAGAAGCTTTCACTGAGTTAAAGTAGATGCAAAAAGTCTTCTCGGGTAATGTCAAGGCAGGAAGTGTTTTTGTCCGTGATGTCTGGGTCTAGCAGTAGCTATTATGCAACGTTTGTTTTTTGGATTTGGAAATGAGAAACGAAGTGGGTTCAGTGTTGAAGAAGAAAGTACATAATACTTAGATATTACAGCAATGGGCTCTACAGAAAACCCTAAGATAGAATATAACTCGTTAGATAGTAGCAAATGAGGACATTGCTGGGCAGGGTGGCTGTAAACAGGCCAGATTAATACAAAATATGGAAAAGTTAGTTAGGCCTTGATCCTGCAAACACTTAAGCATGTTCTTAACTGCCCCATTGAAATCAACGGGAGTACTCATGGTAGTAAAGTTAAGAACATGCTTAAGTGTTTTCAGGATCAGGACCTTGGAATGTCTTTTTCAGCAGAAACAGATCATGTTGTGGGAGCCCCCCGTCATCAGTGGTAAGTAATGATAACTAAAAATGAAGCAGTCAAAGATAGCAAATAACAATGGTAGCGGTAATTTTATTTTAAGAGTTGAAGATCCATATCCTGGTTGCATATAATATATTTTTTCCTCAATTTTCCTTTAATATATGCCATGTTGGTTGCTGCATTGTAGAGGTGTATCACTCAGTGTGACTTCTTGTTAAATTTATGTTTGTTCACAGAAAACTTTTGTTTGTTTTATTTGTTTTGCTCACAGAAAGTGGTGTAGTATTTAAATTTTGCCTGTGGAAATTTAGCTTGTATGTGTAAAGTGCCAGCTAAGGGCTTTATTCTCACCTTGGGCGGTGCCAGCTTCCACCCACACAACCCTGATTATGGACCTCACCAGCAGCAGTTTAATTGCTGACTTACATGGAGTGCAAGAAACAAAAACAAAAATAGTCACTGCCTTTGAATAGCTTATAGTAAAAAAGAGATTTAAAGTAGGGAAGACGCACCAGGGGGATCTAGGTGAGGGAGTAACAAAGGTGTCAATATTTTTAAAAGTGTGGTTCTACTTTGAAAAATAACTGTGTAAAAATGGGTACCTACTCATCTGGGCACAAATTCAGCAAAGCACTTAATCACATGATTAACTTCTGGCTCTGAGGTTCCAAGAGTGAGCTGGCTTCTGTTTCTTGTGCATCGTCAACAGAATTATTTACTAAGTTCCAGTTGCGGGGACTATTAATTATCATGAGGTAATTGAGTTTCATGGGTATGTATATGCTGCACAGGAACCATTTCATCCACAGTTTACATGCAGCTGCCTATCCAGTGGAACACGGCAACTGTTTAAGAGCACGTAACAACATTATACAACGGTTTTGAACAAGGAGTGAAGAATAGTGACCAGAGGACAGTTCAGGGGATGTTCTAGACATGCAGAATGGTAACCAGTGTTCCATCTAATTTTTTACATCCATGTGCGGAATAAATTTTGTTATGTGCACCAATATGGAGGTGATGAGTGATGTGTAACACATCACCTTCATTTTGGTGCACATAATAAAATTCATGTGGTGGGGGTGGGGCTGAGGGGTTCAGAGTGTGGGAGGGGGCTCAGGGCTGGGGCAGAGTGTTGGGATGCAGGGGTGGGAGTCTGGCTGGAGGTACGGACTCTGGGGTGGGGCTTGGAATGAGAGGTTCAGGGTGTAGGAGGGGGCTCAGGCCTGGGAAGAAGGTTGGGGTGTGGGGATGAGGGCTCTGGTTTGGGGTGTGGGTTCTGGGGTGAGGCCAGGGATCTTGGGTTTGGGGTGCAGTCTGCGGTGGGAGAGAGGACTCCCCCCAACCCTCTCTTGCTGCAGCAGCTGCGGGCCAGAGGAAAGGCGCCTCTCCCCAGCTGAGGCAGCTCCAGCTGGGCTGGGCCAGGCCAAAGTAGGGGCTACTTTCCCCAGGCTGCGGCAAGTCCAGTGCGGGTCCACACTGGGGCCGGCGGGTAGGGGCGCATCTTCCCATTGCAGCTGGTCTCCCCGCCGCGGTATGTCCGTGCTGGGGCCGGTAGGGAGGGGCACCTCTCCCCACTGTGGCAGGTCCGTGCTGGGCCAGCAGGGAGGGGCGCCTCTCCCCGCCGCAGCCCTGAATCTCTGTGCGGGGCTTAATAGGCAGCTGTGCAGCCGTGCAGCTTAGAGGGAACTTAGCTGTAGTGCTCCTTCACTGATCTGGTGGTTCCTTAATATCAGATATATTTCAGTTGTTAGGGGATCTGGCCACCCAAATTTATTTTAAAATCTCTCATCAAATGGAATCTTACAATATTGCAACTTAATATTCGAATAATATTGATATAGTGGGGTCAAGTTCAGAAAAGGGCAACAAAAGTGACAAACTGCAGCAAATAGTTTATGAAAAAAAGATTGAAGGGCTAAATATATGTATTTTGACAGAGGCAATTAAGAGCGGACACAACAGTTCCCAAATAATTGAAATGTGTAAACACTAAGAAACTAGAGGAATTATTTAGGATAGCACAAAGGGATATAACTACAAATAACTGAATTAAAGGGAAAATTTAGTGTGAACAAGAGGGAAGACTTCCTGACAGTAAAATCTTTTAGGTTGTAGAACAGTCTCCCCACAAAAAGTGGTGGAAGCCCTTTACTTGGGACATTTAAATTTAGACTGGAGGATATGGTATTAATGTTCATGTGATTTACAAGAACATGGGGGAAGTTCCAGAGGACTGGAGGAAAGCAAACATGCCATTATTTAAACAGAGTAAATGGGATGAAACGGGTAATAACAGGCCTGATACAAGACTCAATTAATAAAGAGTTAAAGGAGAATAATATAATAAATGTCAATCAACTTGGGTTTATAGAAAATAGATCTTGTCAAACTAACTTGAAATATTTTATTGAAGAGATTATAAATTTGGTTGATAAAGGTAATAGTGCTGAAGAGATATACTTAGACTTCTGTAAGGCATTTGACCTGATACCAGGACATATTGATTAAGAAACTAAAATGATACAAATTCTAAAATGATACAGACTAATTCTAGTCTGAATTTTTCTAGCTTCAACTTCCAGCCGTTGTATCTTGTTATACCTTTATCTGTTAGACTGAAGAGTCTTCTATTATCAAATTTCCTCATGTAGGTACTTAGAGATTGTGATTAAATCACTCCTTAACCTTCCCTTTGTTAAACTAAGCAGATTGAGTTCCTTGAGTCTTTCACAATAAGGCATGCTTTCTAATCCTTAATTAGTCTCATGGCTCTTCTCTGAACCCTCTCCAATTTATCACCATCCTTCTTGAATTGTGGACACCAGAAATGGACACAGTATTCCAGTAGTGGCTGCACCACTTCAAACACAGAGGCAATATAGCTTCTCAACTCCTATTTGGTATTTCCCTGTTTATACATCCAATGATTGCATTACTCCCCTCCCCCCGCCCCCACCAAGTTCTTTTCAGAATCACTCCTTCCCAGGATATACAATCTCCCATTTGGTAAGCATGGCCTTTATTCTTTGCTTCTAGGTGTATGACTAGAATTGGGCAAATAATGTGTTTTTGGTTCACTAGCAATTCTGAAAAATTTGGGGTCAAACTGAAAACAATTTTTTAAAAATATTTTCAGCAAATCAAAAAGTTGAAAACATTTCAAGCAGGGTAAAAATAAAATGTTTTGTTTCAACCTAACTCAAAATCTTTTGTTTCAATTTTGGGCATTTTGACAAAAGCAAAGGAGTATTAGATTCACAAAATGGTTGGGGCTGAAGGGAGGGAGAGAAGAAGGAGGCCTCCCTACTAACTTTTACCCCAGTGGTTAGGGAACTTACCCAGGATTTAGGAGACCCCAGTTCAATTCCCACCTTTGCCTGACAGGGAAAAGGGATTGGAACACGGGTCTCCTATCTCTCAGGTGAGTGCCCGTACCACCAGATTATAGAGACATTCTCACATTCACTGTAGCCCACTGCATGTGTATTTGTACACAATAGGAGTGACCTAATTCAGAATACCCTATAGTCTCCGACATCCTTGAACAACTCACCAAGGGGTACTGGTGGATTTTCTATCGCTGGAAATTTTAAAATCAAGATTGGATGTTTTTTCTAAAAGGTACGTTCTAGTTCAAACAGGAAATAATTCAGGGAAGTCATAGTGCCACAAGTACTCCTTTTCATATTGCCTGTGTTATACATGTCAGTCTAGATGACCACAGTGACGCCTTTTAACTTTATTATCTATGAACTAGTAGAAAACATAATGCAGGGAATAAGACTGCACTGATATGAGGATGGAACAGATTTCCTAAGTAGGTCTTGCCCATCTCAAATTTCTATATTTCTATAAGAATAAAAATTTCAGAATTTTTGAACAGACATTTTAACTTTGTAGTGCATATCTGAACCTAAATGTGTGTTGAGGTTTCCCCATCACTATTTGATTTTTGTCTTTGTGACCAATATTGTGGAATAATTTCCTACCAAAATGATTTGTTGAATATGCTTTGCCAAATGAGAAGCTGGTTTAAAGATAACCTTTTAAACTACACTTCTAAGGATTACGAAAAATGGGAGAAGTTAATTGAGATGATTGTGTTTTCATGGCATTTTCTGAGGACACGGGAGTACAGTATGTTGCCAAACTCATTCTTAGACACCCTTTATGACTAATCTGTGAAGTACTTGAAATCAGCATTGCAAAAAACTGGTGGTTTTGCTGAATTTATGAAACAACATTATTAAATCCACTGCATTAGTAATACAAGAAATTATTTTAATACAATACAAATTATTTCAGAGAAACCAATTAACAAACAAAGACAAAATTGTAAATATTTCCCTAAAACAATTTTCATTCTATGAGAAAAAACCCAAATAAAATATCCACTCATTATATCACATTGAGAAAGGCCATTTGTAGTAGAAACATTGATATGCTTCTTTCCTAATTATGTTAAGAAATTTGTCTGTATGTAATTTAAATAAAATTTGTTCTATTTTAACCTTTTTTGGCCATAAGAAAGCTTTTGTTACGGAGGATTCAAACTCTGCAAATGACACTGTGCTATGTGCGTGGGAGCTTATATCCCACTTGTTCAGTTAACCTAAACAAAAATTCTGAAAGAGTGTTGAGTAACATAGAAGAATTTCAGTCAGGATGCCATTTTACATAGCATGCACACTTGGATTCCTTGGAGAATCTGGAGTGGTTTATATCTGGATTGCTGTCCAGCGGGCAAGTGACAGAGCACGATCAAAAGCCTAGACACCTGCCACAGAAGGAAGGCAAATCAATAAAAAGATTCTAGAGCAGCACCTGGTTTAACAGCATAATTTGGAATGGATTTAGTTTCATACTAGGATGTGTAAGCAAGGAGCAGGTGCATCATGGAGTGACGTTTTCAGTGTACACAAGGTAGTTTGTTTTGCCTTTCTGTTGTACACCCTTATTAGCCAGCCATATTCAAGCAGATTGCCTTGCCCCTATTCTAGTGGGCATAGCACAACACAGCATACAGCTGTTGCTGTATGAGATGAGAAAATTCAGAAGGCAAACGGCTGCTTACAAATAAGTCAATAGGCAACAACCTCTTCATAATGGGTAATTAATGATATCACTAGACAGAAATTAAAAGTTGTACGTCATAAAACTTACCTTAAAATACATAAATAGTTAAACAAATAGATATGTTGTCAAAAGTGACATTTCAGAGAAAATGGGCTAAAGTGTTAGGCAGTAGCATTTCACAAAAAGGCAATTTATTGTAAATTTAATTAACAATAAAGATCAGATGTTGCTTTAGAACACTGGTTATGGGACATCACTTTGCTTCGAGGACCATGACAAACTACATTAGCATAATGGCTTAGTATTCCCTGTACCATGTGATCAGTACAGTGTGGCATCCCAAAGATAACGACCTGCTTTGGTATGCCACGAGGAGAAAGCATGTACAAAACAGAATGAAGTTTGAACCTGAAGTAGCTGAAATGTTGGACACATGTTGCAGATAAAATAATTTATGCAGTGGCTTAATTGTGTACTTTTCTTTGTACAGTGAAGAAAAAAGGCTCCAAACATTTGAATATAGTTGTCCCTCTTCTCAGATAACCATCAGAAGTAAAGTATATTCAGGAAATTTAGTATTTCAAAATGGAACTGGTCAAGGAGAGAGTAACTCATTCTTATTCAGCCCTTCATTCTGGGCTGTTTGAATCCCCACATACCCCAGTTCCTACCCAACAAGGCAGACACATGAATTCTTCATGAATGCTGAATTACACCAGCTTCTGGAATGGGTAAGTAGCAGCTTCCAAAGGACACAAAGTAGTCAATGATTAGGGTTGCCCAGGAGCAATACAAATTAAAACCTTTCCTGGACATTCAGACCATGAAAGCTACTGGCCAAAAGGGTTACAGTCTTGAATTCTCTCCCATCAAGGTTCTTATCTGGCAAAACAAGACATTATTTAGTGAGTTTTGGGGGAAAGCACTTAGGGCGGAACAGTGGTATTGGTAGCCACATTTAAGCATCAAATGAAGGCTTTCCTACAACTTAACCTATGTTT
Organism: Chelonia mydas; assembly: GCF_015237465.2. Lineage (NCBI taxonomy): Eukaryota > Metazoa > Chordata > Testudines > Cheloniidae > Chelonia > Chelonia mydas. Next base: position 47,716,989 of record NC_057849.1, on the reverse strand, counting down.
AAGAAAATAAGAATGGCTATACTGGGTCAGACCAATGGTCCATCTAGTCCAGTATCCTAGTGGCCAGTGCCAGGCACTTCAAAGGGAATGAACAGAACAGGGCAATTTTGAGTGATCCAGTCCGTCATCCAGTTCCAGCTTCTGGCAGTTGGCTTAGGGATACACAGACCATTGGGTTGTATCCCTGACCATCGTGGCTAATAATTATGGATTGACCTATCCTCCATGAAGTTATCAAATTGTTTTTTGAACCCAGTTATAACTGTGCATTGTGTGAAGAAGGCCACCTTTTATTTGTTTTAAACGTGTTGCCTATTAATTTAATTGTGTGACCCCTAGTTCTTGTGTTACGTGAAGGGATAAATAATGCTTCCCTATTCATCATTTTATAGATCTCTATCATATCCCTTATTAATTGTCTCTCTTCTAAGCTGAACAGTCTCAGTCTTTTAAATCTCTCCTTGTATGAAGCTGTTCCATACCCCAATCATTGTTGTTGCCCATCTCTATATCAATTCTAATATATTCCAACCCTAATAGTTTTGTGTGTGTGAAAGGGATAACCAAAACTGCACTCAGATGATATAAAATTATTCAAGATACTTAAATCCAAAGCAGACTGCGAAGAGTTACAAAGGGGTCTCACAAAACTGGGTGACTTGGCAACAAAATGGAAGATGAAATTCAATGTTGATAAATGCAAAGTACTGCACATAGAAAAACACAATCCCAACTATGCATACAAAATGATGGGGTCTAAATTAACGGTTACCACTCAAGAAAGAGCTCTTGGAGTCATTGTGGATAGTTCTCTGAAAATATCCATTCGGTGTTCAGCAGCAGTCAAAAAAGCTAACAGAATATTAGGAACCATTAGGAGGGGGATTGATAATAAAACTGAAAATAGCATAATGCCACTATTCAAAAGCATGATACACCCACACCTCAAATACTGAGTGCAGTTCTGGTCTTGCCATCGCAAAAAAGACATATTAGAATTGGAAAAAGTACAGAGAAGGGAAACAAAAATGATTAGGGGTGTGGAACAGCTTCCATCTGAGGAGAGATTAAAAAGACTGGGACTTTTCAGCTTGGAAAAGAGATGACTAATGCGGGGATATGAAAGAGGTACATAAAATCAAAAATGCTGTGGAGAAAGTGAATAAGGAGGTGGTATTTACTCCTTCTCATAACACAAGAACTAGGGGTCACCCAATGAAATTAATAGGTATCAAATTTAAAGCAAAAAACCAAAACTTTAAAGGGGTGCAAAAAAAGAACTAGATAAGTTCATGGAGGCTAGGTTCATCAATGGCTATTAGCCAAGATGGTCAGATATGCAACCCCATGCTCTGGTTGCCCCAAGCCTCTGACTGCCAGAAGCTGGAGCAGAGGACAGGAGATAGATCAGTTGGTGATTGCTTGTTCTGTTCATTCCCTCTGAAGCACCTGGCATTGGCCACTGTCAGAAGACAGGATATTGGGCTAGATGGACCATTGTTCTGATCCAGTACGGCCGTTCTTATGTTCTTAATATTCAAGGTGTGGGCATACCATGGATTTATAAAGTGGCATTACGATATTTACTGTCTTATTATCTATCCCTTTTCTGATGATTCCTAACATTCTATTAGCTTCTTTGTCTGCTGCTGCACACTGAGTGGATGTTTTCAGAGCACTATCCATGATGACTCCAAGATTTCTTGACTGGTACAGCTAATTTAGACCCTATCATTTGGTATGTATAGTTGGAATTATTTTTTCCAATGTGAATTACTTTGCATTTATCAACACTGAATTTCATCTGCCATTTTGTTGCCCATCACCCAGTTTAGTGAGATCCCTTAGTAAGTCTTTGCAGTCAACTTTGAACTTAACTATCTTGTTTTCAATATCTTCAAATTTTGCCACATCACTGTTCATCCTCTTTTCCAGATCATCTATTAATATGTTGAAGAGCTGTGGTCCCTGTACAGATCCTTGGGGACCCAGCTATTTACTACTCTCTATTATAAAAAGTAACCATTTATTTTTACTCTTCGTTTCCTATCTTTTAAGCAGTTATTGATCCACGAGAGGACCTTCCTTCTTATCCCATGACCGCTTACTTTGCTTAAGAGCCTTTTGTGAGGGACCTTGTCAAAGGCTTTCTGAAAGTCCAAGTACACTGCATCGACAGGACGACGCTTGTCCACATGCTTGTTGACCCCCTCAAAGAATTCTTATGGATCAGTAAGGCATAATTTCCCTTTACAAAAACCGTCTTGACTCTTCCCCAACATATCATGTTCATCTATGTGTCTGATAGTTCTGTTTTTTACCACAGTTTCAACCAGTTTGCCTGGTACTGAAGTCAGGATTACAGTTTATGACTGCGAGGATCACCCCAGAGTCTCTTTTTAAAAAAATCAACATTACATTAGCTACCTCCAGTCATCTGGTACATAGGCTGATTTAAGCAATAAGTTAAATTTGTAAATCAAAGGGGATTATCTCCTCCCTAAATCAGTGACTCAAAACATCAACTCAATGAGCTTCTCTGTTTTCACCAACCACTATATTCTAAGCAATCATTTTCTTCTCTTCTACATTTTCTGCACTATGTTCTGTAGGTCAAAGGCAGGGTAGTCTCCCCGAATATGGCCAATGAACAATGGTGTCTGTCACAATTCCTGTTGCAGTGGTGTACTCAGTCTGGACAGCTCATACCTGCTGCTTCTGTCAGCCTCTTCCCTGTTTCCCTTCAGGGAGTTGGTTCCAAGATTTTTCCCATCTGCTGGACCCTCTGCCAGTGAACTGGCTATTCCCTACGAACATATATCATCATTCCTCTTCTGATCCTGAGAATACAGCAAGACATCTTGTTGCACCCTTGTCCACCCCTCAGTGCTGAATATCTTTCTCTGTATAGCTCATCTAGCTGACTTTCTTCAATTGTTCATAATTCATTCTCCCCTGTTTGTCTTTTCACTATTTCTTTCCTAAAAAGACTACTGAGACTTTTTTCTGTGCTTTCCCCTTCTACGGTACTTGCTTTCACTACTGTTGGCATTTATGCAATTCACAGTAATAGATCCACAAATGCTGCCAGACTATGTGTCAAAGTTCAGTGCAGTGGCTTATGTATTTCCCTCTCATAGTCAAGCAAGGGCACACACTTTAAGGCTTATAGCTCCCCAGCTGTCACCTCTCTTGGGCAAAGAACTGTGTGTCTCTCTCTCCTTCCTGACCTGGATATTTCCAAGTTGCAGAGTTCCCTGCCTATACTGTGAATTCCCCAGCATTCACAGACTGCTTGAACAGATCTGCTTTGCTTTCTCCCCAGAGGCTAGAAACAGCATATATACCTACAGTTATAAGTTACCACATAGCCCTTTCTAAGCAAGCACATTTATTTTAAGGCGAAAGCATTACAGAAAAAAACTATGAAAACATTTCTAAAAAAACCTGCACACGTGCTAATAAGCTTACCTGAAATCATCCCCCAACTCTAGCAAGGACTTTGGTAGAATTCAGTCCTTCAAACCCCACGAAGGGGTTTTTCTCCAGTCACAAGTTCATAACAGCTTTTGCTCAAAACAAGATCACCCATGAATCTTTGAGTCACTCCTTTGTACAGTTTAGGTCCCACCCCTCAGGACAAAGTTTCAAAAAACTGAGTTCTTGAATAACCAGGCAGGAGGACATTCGCATACAACTCCCCCAAAAGATTTCCTGGGAAGTGAACCTAGCTTTTTCTCGTAAGTTTGCTCTTGTCTGGCACATAGTCAGATAATCCTTTGAAGCTCATAACACTTCCCTGCTTTTGCACAGGTCATCTCTTCCACCCCCCACCCAACCCCACTCTTATGAAATTTACATACAATTTCACAATAATACATGAACTTGGCATTTTTATTACAATGTACTCCAAAGCTACTTAAACTTTATTCTTTCAAGGAGAGTGGAGGAAACTGCTATATCTGTCAGAGTGCATAAGGGACGAGTAAAAAAAATTACAGCTTGTAGTCTACATGTGTCAACCCATTATACTTCCAGTGCCAGCCTGGCATTAGAGTGTAACTAGGTCTGTCCTAATCCTGGGTCCCCTGTTTATTTCGACAGTTTAAATTTTGTATGGTTCTGATTCCATTTAAGGTCTGAATTTTCTTTTTAATAAAGGATGGAGATTTCCTAACAGAGGGGGAGATTTTTATTGCTTGTTGTATGGATTCAATTCTCTCTCTTTCGTTTTCCAAGGACATTCAAATCCTATTAGTAAGAGGTCTCTATATTGGTATGGACTATGTATTGCAATTATATTCCACTCCTAAAACATTCGTAAGTAATTTGTGAATCAGGAGAAAAAATGTGGGAAAGTCGATATCTGATTTTATAAGTGCTAGTAACTAGACATCTGCCTTTCATTTGTACAATCTAGTTCAACCAATATGAAGCTGAAACTCCAAAACAAATCTGTCGTTCAAGTGAGAAAAAATGTAAGGAAGATAATTAATGAAGCACATGACTACTTTCATTGATTTATTTTACTGAACTTCACATTCATTAATCATTAGCAAATGCTTGGGGTACAACCTTTTATATTTTCTTAACTGACACCTTCAAAGAAAATTTATGCAATTTTAAGTGGATTACATTTAAACCAGATTATTATGAAAAACACAGAATGTGTTCTTTAGCACATACAAATATCCTGAGCACTTCACAGGAAATGCATAGAAGATGGATCCTTGACTGAATCAATTTATGGTATTGGGCCCTGTATGTGAAACTGGACCCATGGAGGCAGACTTCTACCCTGTGCTCATGCAGAGACCCAGTAAAATCAATGATACTCTGCACAGGTGCAAGGGTCCACAGCTGTAGATCTGACTGCAGGATCACTCAGGGCCTAAAGACAACAAAGGATAAAACATACACCCAGAAGGGGGAGTTGTGAGAAAGTTCACAGTTTATGGAAATACGATTAAATAGTTCCTCTGCTTAGGCACATGTAGATGCTGGAGGTTCAAAATGTTATTCATTCATTTTTAATTGACATATAAACATGCTTATAGAATCACAGAAATGTAGAGCTGGATGGGACCTCAAGAGGTCATCTTGTCCATCCTCCATCAAGTATACCTAGACCATTCCTGAGAAGTGATGGTCTAATCTGTTCTTAAAAACCTCCAATAACAGGGGTTCCACAGCCTCCCAAGGTAAGCTTTTACTAATATCTAAATGTCCCTTGCTGCAGATTTAGGGGACAGAGAAAACAACTGACAATAACTCTCTTTATAACAACTCTTAACATATTTGAAGACTGTTATTAGGTTCCCCCTCCCCCAACCCCATCTTTTTTTCTCAAGACTAAACATGCCCAGATTTTTTTAACCTTTCCTCATAGGTCTGGTTTTCTAAACCTTTTATCATTTTTGTTGCTTTCCTCCAGACTTTCTCCAGTTTGTCCACATCTTTCCTAAACTGGACACAATACTTCAACTGAAGCCTCACCAGTGCTGAACAGAGTGGGACAATTACCTCCAATGTCTTACATATGACATACTCCTTAAGACACCCCAGCATATAAGCCTTTTTTCACAGTTGACTCAGATTTAATTTGAGATCTACTGTAACCCCACATCCTTTTCTGCAGTACTACATTCTAGACAGTTATTCCCCATTTTGTAGTTGTGCATTTGTTTTTTTCATCCTAAGTGTAGTAGTTTTCACTTTTCTTTACTGAAATCCATCTTGCTGATTTCAGACCAACTTTACATTTTATCAAGAGCCTTTTGTATTCTAATTTTGTCCTCCAAAGTGCTTGCAAATCCTCCCTGGTTGGTGTCATCCAAAATTTTAATAAGCATACCCTCCACTGCACTATCCAGCTCATTAATGAAAATGGCGAATAGTACCAGACGCACTACTGACCCCCTGAAGGACTCAACTAGATATGTCCCCCACTTTGACAGCGAACCATTGAGTACTCTCTGAGTATGGTTTTTCAATGAGTTGTGCACCCACCTTTCAGTAATTTCACATAGTTTGCCTATGAGAATGTCATGCAGGACTGTGTCAAAAGCCTCACCAAAATCAAGATAAATCACATCTACTATTTCCTCTCTATCCACTAGGCCAACAACCAAAGTGGATACACATTTTAAAAAATCGAGATTTTTAAAATTTAAATTAAATACAGGTTTATTTTTATAAAAGAAACCTATTTATAAATAAAAATTGAAATAACAACAACCTATGTTAAGGCCTAAGCTATTATATATTAAAATAATTTAAATTAATTTTAAAAATATTAAGCAGTACATGTTTGCTGTGAAGCCTTAAAGAAAGGCAAACCACTGAACTGGTGGAAGTCACAGGACAAGCACTTGGAACCAGGATTTGTTGACGTGCTAAACCAGTTTTTCACAACAGTAGACTCTTATGCAGGTACAGAGCAAATATTTTCTTTATTTCAGTTTATTCAACTAGTTCAGCTCAATGACTAGCTCACTCACAGTTGAGAAACCAACTGGGATTTGCCAAAGCAGGAAAGCTTGTTTTTTTCTCTCCCAATCTCTGAATAAAAACCAGGTGTGAGAGGATGAGAGCTACCAGTTCTAAAACCTTGAAGGTCATGATGAACAGCAACAATCAGTTCAGTTCACTAATTACTGATAATACTTCTCTTGTCTAATAATTCAGTTAGTTTTAAATTCAAAACTTTTTAATGTATTTGATAAACTTTTTAAATGTATCCAGCACATAGAGATTTACTTAACTAATAAAAAATTAAAATCCTATTTTTGTGAATTTTAATTTATATCCAAATACAGCTTGACACAAATCATAAGTAAAAAATTAATCATATAGTAAATAAAAAATGCATCATTCAACATTTTATAACATAATAAAACTGTAAAAATTAAGATTCTGAATAAATGTGGGTTAAGCTATGTATTTGCTTAAATAAATATATATCAATACAGTATATCCTCCTGGTTAGCAAAAAGAAGTACCAATTTTGTGTAAAAGCTATATTTACTTGGAAATCAACATGATTTTTGGTTTCCAACCAATGAGAATCAACCTTTCTTTAGGAAAATAACTAAAAGGTACAAATGCAAAACAAGATTAAATTCATTTATTTAAATCAAGGCTTCTTGTTTGCTAATTTAAATCATGATTAAAATTGGTGATTTAAACTGCTTTGATTTAAATCAATGCACCCTGCCAATAACCTGGTGAAAGAGGAAATTCATTTGCTTTAGCATGATTTGTTCTTGACAAATCCACAGTGGGTATTGCTTATCACCCTATTTGCTTACAAACTGATTTTTTAAATAATTTGCCTCAGTATCTTTCCAGGTATCAAAATTAGGCTGACTATTCTATAATGCCTCTGGTGGCCTTCTCCAGATCTCTGGAACCTCACCCATCCTCCATGAGTTCTTGAAGATAATCGCTATCGGTTCCAAGATTGCGTCAGACTCATATTATTATTTTTTAAAAGATGAAAAAATTCCAAACATAAGGCAGAAAGTCATACACACTTTAAAGTTCAACTATACATTGCTTGCATTCTAATTAAGTTTCTAAACATGAAGATATTTTTCACTAAATGTATTTATAGTGCTACAGCGGAGAGAATGAAGCGCCTTAGTAATTTTGTGCTAAGTAGCCCGCACTATACTGTGTTTTCATCAAGGGGGGCAGTGTAAGTTTCTAACAAAGGAAAAAATATTGTGCCCTCTCACAGAGAGCTGTAACTAGAAGTTGAAGTAATGGCCTAACATGACCTAACATGAAAGGAGTAAGCATACAAAGAAATCCGCAACTGATCCTTCCTGAAAATGTTTTTATAAACTGTAAGGTTTTGTCTGGCTCATACTACAGATCAAAGATGGTATGTTCAATTTTGAACCCATTATTTTGGGGAAACAACAAAATGTATTCTCCCTGAAATACTGTAACTTAATAGCTGTAGTTTGATTACACACAATGGGCGAGATTTTAAAAAGCATTCAACATCAGCCTAACTCTGCTCCCACTGAAGTCAATTCTTAAACTCCCATTGACTGCAATGGAAGCAGATTTATGTCAGTGATGGGCGCTTCTGAAAATCCAACCACTATCTATCTATATTAAGGCCTATATTGTCCATTTAGATTTCATGAGGATGACAGGAAGTTGTGGACATTTGTTGGAGAGTTTACGGAAAGTTATAGTGATAATTTGAATCCATTGTGCATATTAAATTTAATATCATGCAATTTCATGCTGTTTTAATCAACAGCATGAGTCAGATACAGAACCTAAAAGCTTAGTCTCACTTCCCATGTTTTTGTTGATTTATGTCAACCTTAATGATAATTAAAGATAGTTTTCGGTATTTAATTAGTAGCATATAATCTCTTAATATACAGTTTCAGGCTTCTAGCAAAACATTCTAAATGTTGCTTCTATAAAATCATGTAGAAACCCGCATTCAACACAAAATATATCAACTTAAAATGCCTTTATTGACTCACATATTGTAAAAATGTAACATTGATAATAACAATTATTGCCCTAAGGGCCTTGTCAAATTGTGCATTCAGACTTTAAAAAGCATGATTTGTAAGTCTGATTTGTAAGTCTGACAGGCTTTGAGACATTTACAAATAATGTTAAAGGAAAGTTCAGCACATGGACTAGCTATGTAGCAAGATCGAAGAGCTCCAAAGCATGTGAACAACTTTATGCAAACTACATCACATAGGAAAGAAGAATCAGCTGCTCCCCTCTTAGGGCATAATTCCACAAAATATTTGATTTAAATCAATTGGAGTTGAAGGTGCTCACCACCTTGTAGGATGAGACCCTTTTTGGTAACAAGAAAGTAACTTGTACATTTTTCTAATTATGGATCTCTAGGTGAGCTGGAAATAAAGGTATTAAAATTAGTGTTTACATTACATTTATTTATTTAGCTTTTAAATTAAAAGAGCTATTTATATCATGATTATGTGACCTCTTAACACATCTCCAACATGCTAGTGGTGAGGTGCTTCCACACTACTTCCTATATGAATACCATTCACCCTAAAACAAGAGAAAGTCCCTTACTTGTAATTCTTCTACATTAAGGGTATACAGTTCACATTACAGCTCTATGGATTTTGTGCTTTTGGCAAATTACAAGTTGGAATTTGCATAGATCTGCTTGGAGCTCTAAAATCACAGGATGCAGAGATGAATAAAAGATATATTGGGTCATCTAGTCCATCTTCCTTCCAGTACAGGACTGTTCCCTAGAACAGTTTTTAATGCATTCACCAGTTCAAGTTTTAAATGTTCCAAAAAACAGGGCTTCAATCATTCCACTTGAGAGACAATTCCACAGTCTAATAGATCTCCATGTCAAGAAACTTTTTCTGATATTCAGCCTAATTCTTCCCTCACAGAATGTTCTTACTCTTTGTCCAGATTTCTAACTTCTGCATCCCTTCCTCTACCCCATCTTCACCGATGTTCACTTCTCCCAATTGGAGAGTTATCTGCAAATATCATCAATGTCTTTCACTTTCTTCCAAATCACTAAAGATCCCGATGAAGATAAAGTCTAACATCCATCCCTGTAGTACCCCACTACCCTACCCATACTAATTTGATAAATTACCATCAATAACTGTACTTTATGTACAATCCCTGGTGTGAGTTTTCAATATAGTACTCATAAAATTAATTATGAAAATATTGTAAAATACTCAAATTCTTGTGAAATACTCAAATGCTTTACTAAAATCCAAACATACACTCTGCTTTCTGCATCTGCTAATTTTAGAATTCTGTCAAAAAAAGCAATCCAGTTTGCTTGGCCTATCCCAACTTATGAGATCCCTGTGGCAGGGACTAGCCCTGTGTTATTAGCCTGTACAATGCCTAGTTCACTGGGGCCCTGATGTGTCTGTTATGCAGTACCAGTAGAAATAATAATTAATAGAAAAATAATAATCTGGTAAATTCCTTCTTTATGAATGCATGCTATTCCTCATGGTCCCATTAACTCCGAGGGCCCAGGCTTTCAGAATTGCATATTGACAATCATGGTAATATTATGCACAACCGATCAATTTGATGCCTACCTAGCAGGCCAACAGCCCACACAATTACCTTAGTAGCACATGCAAATTATGTGTAGGTCTTCCCAGATGACAGATTTTAATACTCTCCATCATGTCACCTAAGAACAGTAACAGTAGGTTGTCACCCTCCATGTGAACAGTTCTAGATAGGGATGAGACATGCACTTTGCCAGGGGGCAGGGCCAGATTTAGGGGCAGGTGACCCAGGCGACTGAGGTGCCAGGCCTGGGGGGCACCGGGCTTGAGGTGCTGTTTTTGTTGTTAACAAGAAAAGGGAAAATTAAATGTCTGAAGTAAAATGTAATAAAAAATAAGGTATTCAAAAGTTTAACAAAGGCGGGGGGCAGGCAAAGACGCTCCTTGCCTGGGGCATCACTTGGTCTAGGGCCAGCCCTGCCAATGGGCTTCAGCAGAGGAATGGTGAGACTGAAATCTTCCATTTCAGGTTCTGGAGGAGAATGTGCTCTAGTGGGCATAAACCCCTTTGCCTGTTCCCCCAAAGCTTGAGTCTTTCTGCTCTGTCCCCTACAAGATGTCCCTGTCCCAGTTCTGTCTCTTCCCCATCTCTTGCTCCCCAATCCAGTCCCATTCTCCTTCCCTGATTGATTCTGCTCTCCACCCTACAGGCTTTTAATTCCAGTTCTAGTCTCTTTACTGAGCAAAATCCTAGTCTAACCCCTCCAGCCTCTCCAATGCAGCTCATCTTCCCCCCATTCCCAATCTCCTTGCCCAGCCATTGCTAGTTATCACCCCTACCTCATCTCCATGTCCCCAGTCTCCTTGCCCAGCCAGCCTCAGTTCCCCTCTTCCTGGCTCCTCATCCAACCTTTGTCTCCTTCCCCCATCCCTGCTGGTTCCCAGTCTCAGACTCTCTCCCCCAGCTCCTCATCCGATCTTAGGCAGCCATCCTCCATTTCCTTCCTCCTAGCTCCTATTCTCCTTGTCCAGACAGTCCTGGTTTCCCCCTCCTCCTCCATGATTCCCAGTCCCCATCTCCTTACACAGCCAGTCCCCATTGTCCCACTTCACTCCTTGGCTCCTCGCTACTTCTCCATCTGGCTCCGTATCCCAGTCTCTGCTGCCCACCCAGTTTTGCCATCCCAATCAATTCCCTGCACCCTCCCCAGGTCTGGCTCTAGCCCCCTCTGCATTGAAATCAGCCAGTTTCCTCCTCCATGCTGCTTGAGTCCAGCCAGGTGGGGGCTCTAACAGCACAGAAGAGAGCCTCCCTGCTTTCAGTTCCAGTGCCTGGTCCTGGCCCAGTCCATAGCTCCCCAGAGCTGCAATTGCAGGGAAAGTCCTGCTCAGGCCCAAGCTGCAACATACCCAGTGTAGGTGGGAACTTCAGGGAATTTAACTGCAAAGGACTAGAAAGTTTTTACTGAGCAAGTGCGAACTGTGATTTTTCAAAGGATAAGAAGCGAAAAAGCCATCCTCTGCCAATTTCAAGTCCATGATGCAAAGCATGGGAGCACTAGAGCTTCTCAAAGAAAAGGTCACCAGAATTTTTTAAGATGGGCGAAACAACACATTTCTTCCTAGCCTTGTTCTCAGAAACAGCTGAACTATTTTGGCTGAAAATTAAAACAAAAACAAAAAACAAACTGACAGGTTTCAGAGTAACAGCCATGTTAGTCTGTACTCGCAAAAAGAAAAGGAGTACTTGTGGCACCTTAGAGATTAACCAATTTATTTGAGCATGAGCTTTCGTGAGCTAGTGAGCTGTAGCTCACGAAAGCTCATGCTCAAATAAACTGGTTAGTCTCTAAGGTGCCACAAGTACTCCTTTTCTTTTTGAAAAAACAAACTGAGGCCGACAGCCAGCATGGGAAATTTCAGCCCCAAAATTTAAGTTTGTCAAAATGAAAAACCACTGAAAGCAGGATCTTAAAATTATAAATATATGTGTATATACATTAATGAAATTCTTATGCTTCATCTTCTGTTCCATAACACCTCTACCTTCTGTCTCAATTGAACATATTAAAGGTTCGTCAGGAACAAACAGACTTAGCTTTAATTCACCCAAACCCTAACGACTCTTGTACTTCAAATGTGAGACTGACAGACCTTATTATCCGAAAGTTACTGTTCCTGATCAACAATTCATCTAGGTAGAAATATGTACATTGCTATGCTGAATGGCCTTTCAGTATGACCCAGGCCCTTCATTTTTAATTTTTACCAAAAATGTCCTGCATTTTATAGAAGCTATTATTAGTTTTTTACTGATTTTCACCTGAATTTTGTACCACTCAGGTACAGAAAATACATATTACATTACGAAAATCCAATAGATGTGTTTATTTTAATAATAAATTAGTCCAAATGTAATGGTGAGGTTGTCTGTTAAACTAAGGCAGTGTCATGGAAGACACACACACACACGAACGTGCGCACGTGTATGTCGATGCTTAAGCCCTAAAGTGCCAAACTTTAGAGAGACACCTGTCAGGGGTGGTTGGATAACACTTAGTCCTGCCATGAGTGCAGGGGACTGGCCTAGATGACTTCTCGAGGTCCCTTCCCATCCTACAATTCTATGAACTTCCCTGACCTGACTCCCAGCTCTGGAAGGAGAAAGAGTGGCTCAGTACCCTGTCCGGCCCAGGTAACCAAGCCACCATCTCTCCTTCTGGAGAGGGCACAGAAGCAGAAGAAGTGGAGGAGGAAGCTTGAGGAAATGGCGCCATTGCATCCGCTACCTCTTCCATTTCTGGGTCCATTTTTCTCTATTTGTTGCTTTCTTCTGTCCTCTCTTCTCCCAATATCAACCCAGAAAACTGGGAAGTTAATTTTTTGCCCCAATTTACACCTTTTTTTTATTTTTGTAACAAACACAGATAAATTCATGGGAAATTTTAGAGAAATAAGGTGGGTGAAGTAATATCACAGAGGTCCAATAAAAGATATTACCTCACCCTCCTTATCTCTCTAATATCCTGGGACCAACATGACACAACAACACTGCATACAACAAAACAAAAAACAAAAATAAAAGGCCCTGGACATGATTAATAAAACAAAAATCAAAATAAAATGATCTCTACCTCTAAGGCCAAGAGAGGAATAGAATGTGGTGGGATTATTTGTTATAAGTATATGCATTCAAAGAACAAGAATTATAATTAAATATTTTCTCTTCTCCAAAGGTATCAGTTATAACACATTTGCACACTATGGAAAGTAAAATGCTCCAGGGATATCTTCGGGAAAATTGCTAACTAATACCAATTAACCATCTTGTTATAAATAATAACCAGTAGAAGCATGATTCACAAAGCGTCAGTTGGCTACAGTCAATATGGAGGAAAGATGGTTCCTGTGGCTAAGGCATAAGACAGGCTTCTATTCCCATCGCAGCCACAGACTTCTTGTGTGACCCCATGTACATCAGTAACTTCTCTGTCCTAGTTTGCCCATCTATAATAACAATCCTATGAAGATAACACTTCCTTCTTTTGTAAGCATGTTATGATGCTAAGTGAAGAAATGTCTGGAAAGCATTCAGTCAGAAAACACTTGAGAAGAATTATTTTACTAGCTATAGGTGAACCAGAACAAGAACTTGGCACCATTTTTAAATATAAAGGGATGATACAACCTCCAGAGATACAACAAAACATATGAGCGGGATCCTAAAAAACCAGAACCTAGAAGACAGGAAAGTTGAGCTACTTCCAACCCAGAAAGATATTCTGCAGAACAGATAGACCAAGCCTGGAGCTGTGTTCTGATTCTGAAGAAAAGCAATAGTGCCTTATGAACATATGTAGAGAACCTTACATGTCTGCTTTGCAAGTTTCTTAAACATGGTTCTATTCAATCAAGGGAATTAGTTTCAAAAGAAAAAAAAATCTGGATGGACATTCTTACAGGTTTAATTTGTTCCACATAAAAGTTTAGGCTCTTTTTTATATCAAGCTCGTGGATAAAGCACTATGTTTGGATGGATGGCTATGAGATAATGAGAAAAATATTAGTAGAATGATGACTTAATTGAAGTGAAACTCCCAGAATACAGTATTTTTGGCAGGAATCTATGATATGTCAAGTTCCTCTTATGTACTTATTTATTGAATGCACAATAATCCAACAAAGCATCAAAGTCTCACTGCGAGGCAACTTTACTAATTTATAATAAATAAAATAATAATAATAATAATAATAAAATTACAAGTAAAGCCATTAGCAATTCCACAATCATAAATTTTAATCAAGCAGTATCATATTCTCCTTTCTTGGCAAGTAAGTAGAAATCAGGACTGTTTTGTGGGATTAAGTCTCAAGTCACAACTCAACAACTCTCCAGTACAGAAGGCAGGACTTTGCCCCTTGACTGTAAATTAGGATTTATTTTAAGATGAGCCTCCTAGACTAGGGATCAAATATCTTTTTGCATGGGCTCCTTATCGGCGTCCACAGAGATCAATGGAGTGTCTAGTGAGTCCTGTGATGTACCTGCAAAATCTACACAATGGATTTCAGGAAAGTCTTCACACTAGCCTCCTGCAGTACAGCCCAAAATCTGTCTCCTGGGAAGACAGAGATGTGACCTTGCTGGCTAAGACACTGCAGCATCACCCCAGAATATGTCAAAAGGCCTGGAGCAGACAACAATGAATCTCTTAGCAGTTCCTCTGACACCAAATGCATCAACATCACTGACCTCTGGGCAAAAGCATCAGTAGTGCTCGCACACGCTGTTTATTCATGGAGTTCTAAGCAGCCCCAGTGCCAGGACATCTATGTAGTCATTGTTAAGTGGGTGAGAGCAGTGATGCAGCCAATATTGGTCCAGCCATGCTGTCATAACCCATCGGCTTTACCTTTCAGTAAGTGAACCAGAAGGTCTGGTGTCAACAGAAGACCCTAGTAGTTCTGGCGTTTAAGGCATATATACATTTAAAGCATATAAGGAAAAGAAAGATGACCCACCAACAGTGCATGCCTCAACACAAGCTTTGAGGAAGGCTCCAATGCTTCAACTCTTAAGTGAAGAACCATGAGGGTACCGCATCATGACTTTGACTGCAACAAGATGTCACTTCATCTTGGCACAATGAGGATTGCTCCATGGATGTCATTGCATCACCTTTGGGCCTGTTAGGCTAGACCTGCACTGATCCACAATTATTCAATGCTGGGATTTTTAATCCTCCCTGGGTACTACCCTATACTCAGCTTATCTTGAGGGCTCCTTCCTTTAATGATGGACTTCCACCTGGAAACACAGGGAAGCTGAGTAATGACATAAAAAACCCATCCAGGGCTCTGACACCTTGAGGTTAGAGCACACCACATACCATATTATGATCCTCTTCAACGCAGTACAAGTACTAGCCATTTCTGCACTTAACACTGTTGCGCTGTTTCTCCACATATGCATTTACAAAACAACCCACATGGGACAAAAAAGACAACCCCCTCCTCCTCCCCTCCGAAACAGTAAAATAAGAATCCCCAACCAGTAGTGAAAGTTATTTTAAAAACAGACAGGACACAGTGTGCCACTGATGCTTAGTACATCAAATCTCTGTGGAGATAGAGGTGGTTAGGGACTATTTAGAAAAGCTGGACGTGCACAAGTCCATGGGGCTGGATGCGCTGCATCCGAGAGTGCTGAAGGAATTGGCTGCTGTGATTGCAGAGCCCTTGGCCATTATCTTTGAAAACTCGTGGCGAACGGGGGAAGTCCCGGATGACTGGAAAAAGGCTAATGTAGTGCCAATCTTTAAAAAAGGGAAGAAGGAGGATCCTGGGAACTACAGGCCAGTCAGCCTCACCTCAGTCCCTGGAAAAATCATGGAGCAGGTCCTCAAAGAATCAATCCTGAAGCACTTAGATGAGAGGAAAGTGATCAGGAACAGTCAGCATGGATTCACCAAGGGAAGGTCATGCCTGACTAATCTAATCGCCTTTTATGATGAGATTACTGGTTCTGTGGATGAAGGGAAAGCAGTGGATGTATTGTTTCTTGACTTTAGCAAAGCTTTTGACACGGTCTCCCACAGTATTCTTGTCAGCAAGTTAAGGAAGTATGGGCTGGATGAATGCACTATAAGGTGGGTAGAAAGCTGGCTAGATTGTCGGGCTCAACGGGTAGTGATCAATGGCTCCATGTCTAGTTGGCAGCCGGTGTCAAGTGGAGTGCCCCAGGGGTCGGTTTTGTTCAATATCTTCATAAATGATCTGGAGGATGGTGTGGATTGCACTCTCAGCAAATTTGCGGATGATACTAAACTGGGAGGAGTGGTAGATACGCTGGAGGGGAGGGATAGGATACAGAAGGACCTAGACAAATTGGAGGTTTGGGCCAAAAGAAATCTGATGAGGTTCAATAAGGATAAGTGCAGGGTCCTGCACTTAGGATGGAAGAATCCAATGCACCGCTACAGACTAGGGACCGAATGGCTAGGCAGCAGTTCTGCGGAAAAGGACCTAGGGGTGACAGTGGACGAGAAGCTGGATATGAGTCAGCAGTGTGCCCTTGTTGCCAAGAAGGCCAATGGCATTTTGGGATGTATAAGTAGGGGCATAGCGAGCAGATCGAGGGACGTGATCGTTCCCCTCTATTCGACACTGGTGAGGCCTCATCTGGAGTACTGTGTCCAGTTTTGGGCCCCACACTACAAGAAGGATAAATTGATAAATTGGAGAGAGTCCAGCGAAGGGCAACAAAAATGATTAGGGGTCTAGAGCACATGACTTATGAGGAGAGGCTGAGGGAGCTGGGATTGTTTAGTCTGCAGAAGAGAAGAATGAGGGGGGATTTGATAGCTGCTTTCAACTACCTGAAAGGGGGTTCCAAAGAGGATGGCTCTAGACTGTTCTCAATGGTAGCAGATGACAGAACGAGGAGTAATGGTCTCAAGTTGCAATGGGGGAGGTTTAGATTGGATATTAGGAAAAACTTTTTCACTAAGAGGGTGGTGAAACACTGGAATGCGTTACCTAGGGAGGTGGTAGAATCTCCTTCCTTAGAGGTTTTTAAGGTCAGGCTTGACAAAGCCCTGGCTGGGATGATTTAACTGGGACTTGGTCCTGCTTCGAGCAGGGGGTTGGACTAGATGACCTTCTGGGGTCCCTTCCAACCCTGATATTCTATGATTCTATGATTCTATGATTCTAAAGCCACCCTAGCCAATGCTGGTCTTCAAAATAACCTTACATTACATTTCTTTTTCCTTTTATAAAAATACAGCACTCTAGTGCAGTGTGATTCCCCGCAGGGCATACTCTCACCAGAGCAAGCCTCCTCAGCTCCAGTGCTTCCTGGATCTGGCCTCAGAGCATTCAGAACCCCTGTTGACACCATGAGTTGCCCACAGTGAGTGCCCCTGGATGGGACACCTAGACAAGCCTTACCCGACCCCCAAAGCGGCCCTGCACCCCACATCCACAATCAGCAGTGACTCTCAACCAGCTTGGAAAATAGAAGTGGTTATTAGTTGTCGGGAACACAGCATAGAACAGATCTTGTTGCAGAGAAATAAGGAACATTCACCAAAGTCCATCTTGGAGGGGGGAAATCCAGAGCCCAGAGCTCTGTCCCGGAGTCCCAAAGCAGGAGACTGACCAGCTCTCAGCTGCCCAGCCTTGGTCACAACCTGCTGCCCCGCCTCCTTCCTTTGTCTCTTTTCCAAGCAAACAGGTCACCTGACCTGAACCTCGCACTTTGTTTTCTAGTACCTCCAGCTGATTCTTGCAGAGGATGGACCCTAGACATCAACTTCCAGGATACAGAGTGTCAGCCATTGTCTGTGCCCAGGTAGCCAGACATCAGTCACACCTGCCCTCTTGGGGTCTCTGCAATGACCACACCCTTGTCCCACCACCTAGATACTTGAGTAACACATAGGGGAAACTGAGGCATGCACACAGTACTCAGACAAAACATTAAGAACTTTCCCACTTTGTCACATATACATAGACCTTTCACTTCTACACATCACAAAATATAGCACCAAAAATAATTAAAATTCAACTTTGAACAAGTAAGGCCTCGGTCTGAATTTAAATTAAATGCATGTATAGAGATAAGGCTCCAACATTCAAAGGCAAAGAATTCCAAAGTCTTATTGCCTTGAAAGCAAGTATCATTATTCCTAAAGATGTGACCTTTAGGAATAATGATATTTGCTTTCAAGGCAATAAGACTTTGGAATTCTCTGCCTTTGAATGTTGGAGCCTTATCTCTATACATGCATCCATGTGCTTGCTGAAGCAATTCTATGAAAAGGAGCAGAAGGAACCAAAATGTTAGCTATGCAAAATGTGTCCCATCTATCATTTTATAATTCATAAAAGCCATCTTAAAATCTATATTTAGGAAAATGAAATCATTGCAAAACAATCTGTACCAGCTCACATAATATTTGAATTGTGGCGAGAGGAAGGAAGCCATCTACCTGCATCATTCTGAATCTCCTACAGAGTAGGAAAGGAAGAAAACACTGAACTGCTAGTCTAATATAGAAAGTACAAAAATATGAATTTGTGTTTGGATATTTAACAGTGTACACTTCCTGTAGACTATAAAAAGATCCCTTATCTACAGATTTTTTTTATTCTGAAAAGATGAGAAGTTAAGCATAAATCCAAGATGTAACAACCATTTACAAAACAAATATTCTACTGACAGACCAGCCTAAAATACTGAACCTTCTTGTTACATATATTCTTTGCATTAATTTAAATAATTTCTTTAAAAATACAGGGTTTGGGACACGACCACAAAATAAATCTACAAATGATATTCTGATACCCTTGCTCACATTTAGTATTTTAGTTCAGGAGTAGTCCCACTTATTTCAGTGCAACTACTCTTGGAATAAGGTACTATTCAACATGAGTAAGGGTATGAGTATCTGGGCCTTGGTATTTTATTAACATAATTTTCTAAAATAATAATATGTACTGCTTTTATGATCTACGGCTGTTCCTATATGTGAAAAGTGGCAAATGGAAGCACTGTCAATCTGGCAAGTTATAGGAATATTTGCCAGCTTTGTTTGAAATTCAGTCTTTCATTAACAGATTTAGGGCAAAATTCTGCCTTTGATCCTTACAGCCACATATGGGGGAATGCAAAGGAGCCATACCACTGAATGCACCTTTTTTGCTGCTCCAAAAAGCAGCCGTGTTTACCCATCTACAACATGCTATTGCCAAGCTGAGCCTAAATATTATGAGTGCATAAAAACACCTAAAATAAATATTAGCTGGTTCCCTCACCTGACCATGGTGAGCCAGTGAGCATGACAGATGGGCCCCTCAGCAAGCACTCTGGAATGCCTGGTAGAAATCCTACCTTGCCGCTTCATGAAACTGTAAAGTAGTATTGCATTTCAGAAGACCTTAGATATCAAAGTTGGACACTAACACCATACCATGCAACAGAATGGGTAATTGTGCACTAAACAGTCCATTAAGAAAAAGTTCATGTTCTGTATAAACCTTAATACCCTTCAGCAGGAATGACTGGTTTCGTTAGACTGATAAACCTTAAGAAGGACAACCAATATCTATGGTTGCTGTTTCTATTAAATGCCAGTTTACGGAAACTTTTATTAATAGGACCTTTACTACCACTACCATTTTGGTAAATTACAAAGCAGAGCCTTTATGTTTTTTTTCTTTTAAAATAGTATTTTCAGAAGTATTTCTTTTGGGCAAACACATTAGCATAACTAACAGCTTGATTCTGTGCTCACCTATGCAGACACACATCACCTCTTATTCCGAAAAACACGTTCCTGTGCATGAATGTGGAACCTTAGCAGTAAGTTTTCAAGCAAGGGGGTGTTCCACCCACCACATAACAGAGTTTAATAGAGCCCCAAATCTTTTGAACTCCACAAAATTCTCTGATCAAATAGTTTATTGTTTAACCACAGAAAATATGTACAATTTCATAAACAGTCTTTCAGACTGCAGGTAGATAGTCCAACAACAACTTTAAATAAAACTGGATTATCTGACTGGATTTCCTCAATGTTTAATCCAAGTACAGTAGAGAACACCACATTTATCTGTGAAGGAATGGCAGAAAGAGTGATACTTCATATATCAATTTAATTTTTCTAAAACAAAGAAAAATACAGAATTTCATTTAAGGACTTCTAATTTCAGTTTAGGAATGCATTAGTTATTTCAAAATACTTTCCTAGGAAAAAAATCTGTGGTATCAGCAACTTAGAAATTAAAAAAATTATATCCATCTTCATAATATTGTAACAGTGTTATGTTCTTACCTCTTATGATTAAAAAATGTAAGGGCTAGTATCACCTGGCCTTTATTATTAATATAATTAAAAAAAGAAACAGGATCCATTTATGACAATTTCCCTACCCTCAAAATGATTTATTTTTCTTTATTTTCGTAACACTGACTGTAATTAGTTATGACACCCATTGTTACAACACATACTTTTGTTTCCTTTAAACAATTAATAGTTCAAAAGCAAAATAATAGTAAATTCATCATCTGAGTCTTATGTCATAGATTCTAAACGTAATGAACGTGTGCAAAATGGTTTAGGATTATAGCAAATCAAGAAATACTGTTTAGGTAACAGTATTATTCCCTAGTGGTTTCACACTTGTGGGAGAAAAACTGATTCAGACAAGCCCGATGGTTGAAATTGACCTGGAAAAAACATGGTTTCCATGGTTATCATTTAGAAATGGATATCCTAGTGCAACACATATTTAGGGTTTTTTTACATTTCTTAACAGGTTATCAGATGTATGTCAGACACTAACAATGTCTGCAGAGGTATAATTTTATATACTATAGTATCTAACACACCATTTTATTCAGGAGCTATTTAATTATAGATATTGGGATGATGGTTACGTATGCAGTAATGAATCCAAATTGGATTTTTCCAGAGAGACTGTATTCTATATTTTTTAAACTGTTAATGTATTGAGTGTGCCACTACTAACAGTAGCTAATGCGAAAAGAGAATACAACATATATGTACATATTTTAAATAAAAATTAAATCTGTATCAGAAGTAAGAATCTAGAGGCCTAATTCTAATGTGACTATATTTACAACCATTGCCTCTACTTTTGAGACCTTATACATCATAATACATTATTATATTACAATGCATTCCTGAAAAATAAGACTGATTGATATACACAGTGATAAATTATTAGCATTATGAATAGAGAAATAATTAAAGAAGACTATAATCTCATTTGTTTACATTGTATAAAGCTTCAAGTTTGGATTAGATATACTCCCTGATACATTTTTGATACTAATGTTTCAAACGAATCTGAATTTAAAGCATAAAGGAAGGGGGCGGGGAGAGAAACAAACCTGTAAGTACCTAATTGATTTTTTTTTCTGGCTTTTACAATATTACAGTGATGACTTGCAGATCTGGAACATAAGCAGTCCATTTTTTGTTCACATGATACAAGGATAAAACAAATACAAAATACTTCAGAACAATGCCACACCCCACTGATTAAATAGCACTTAAAATATTTAGATAAAGCCTGAACAAATCAAACAAACATCTAGGCAGGAAATTCTGTTTTAATGCACTACCACTGTGCTATTTCAGAGAGCCTGAAAGCAGCCTAACTTGAGAATTCAATCAAGCAAAACCTAGTATAATCTCATTGCCATATTTGCAGTTAATGAAAGGTATTTAAATCTGTGACATTTTTGTTTTTATAGAAGATGGAATCAAAAATTATTTGTTTCACTAATAACACAAACATACAGTAAATTTAAGATTTTATTATTTAGGTTATCCTTACTATTTACCAATCAATGTACAATATTAAAATATTACTCTTCTGCTACTCACTATTGCTCCAGGATTTCAGTAAATATTTGATACTGATTTCAAAGAAGCCTGAATCCTGCTGGCTAGCCATGTCTGCTGCATACAAAGAGGCTTCTATAATTCTGAGCAGTTGAAGTGGCAGGTACTAGTATGTAGATGTAACTGTCACCAGTTAGTGATGTAAACGAGGGGTCAGAAGAGGAAATGAAGTCTCTGCAGATCAACTTCTTCCGTGGTAGGTAAGCCCACATTTAATACAACAATAACAACAACAACACACCATGAGATGCTCGTCCTCTGCTCCTCCTTCAGGGCTGGTACTTAGCTTTATTTGCTGTATTTTTTTTCACCCTGCAGACATTCAGTAGGAGCTTTCATGTACTCCATTCCACAATGAATCAGATTTTTGCACCTTTTCCATAGGCTCCGTTTAATACATATACTGTACCAAAGCAGCTGTTGTATAAACAGTTAGAATGTCTCCTTGAAGAGTTTTTGAGCTGGCCTTTAATAGCGTGCAATCTGCCTGTCTGAAGGCTTTTTCCATTAGAGACTGATAGACTGATCGTATGCACCTCCTCCGGCAAGCAAACACAGAGTATCAACTTGAAGCCCTACTGAGAATGTCTCTTTTGCAGCTGAAGGAATTTCACAGGTTTTGTTATTCGTTTCTTTTTTAGAAAAACCTCTAATGATCTGGTCAGCTGCTTCCCTTCAGTCTGTTTCCAAGAACAACACACTGTATTAGACACAACTGCATCATGCTGCGGTAAAGCAAAGCTGCACCCATCTATCTGATTGCAGTGACGTTTTAAAAAAGCCCATCAGTCAGCCCAGTTGCAGAAGGGAAGCACTTGCAGAGCATCAACAACCAGACATTTAAATGGCTGTTTGTTCTCGTCTTTCGCAGCTAAAGAAGAATCTCTGTTTGATGTCATTTTTGTCTTGAGTTAGACTTTTATAAGATAAGAGACAGCAAGCTGAATCAATATTGGAAAATAAAACAGGAAGCTAGTTGCTTATTTCACCCTCTGCATATTCTATACTAAATTTGATTACTAGCTACAATTTACCTATTTCTTAAAATTTTCTAATAATCACAATACATCAGTATGCACAATTTGCTAATAATGAAGAAGTATCAGTTTTCCAGTGGCTTTTTGCTTCCTGAGTTCTTGGTATCATATTTCCTGATTTCAGTTTGCGTAGTTTTACATTATTTCTTCTCTCACCTAGTGGAATAAATAGTGTACTGTCCTATAATGTTTAAACAGATATATAGCATCTCCATAATGGATTCATTCAACAACACTGTGAACATTGGATTTTTAGAAACTTGGTTCAAGTGTACAGAAAATTTTATCTTCAGATTTAAATTCCTATTGATATGCATTTTATCAGATTGTTTTCTCCTGAAAAATGCATAATTACACTGAAATGTTTCATAAAATACATAGAATATTGGGGAAAAAAGCCAACAAAAATCATCATTCTAGAACTATACTTTTTTTTTCATCAAATGTAAAAATACACATAGAAAAAGACCTTTTAACATTGTGCCTACTGGTCTCAGAAGAAAATACAAAGATGAACTATAGCGACAATTCAAGGCATTGTTGAGCTTTCTCAGTCAAGATAGGAATGTTTACAAACTCGTCAGCCTGATAAAAAACCCAGCCACCAGAGAAACAACTATTCCACTACTTTATTACAGTCCTTTATTTTACTGTATTCAACCTTTTGTTAAAATCAGATTTACTATATACTGTTAGTTGATATTTATTCTTTTATTAATGATGCTTCAAATAGTATGATCCACTCAATTAACAATCACATCAGAGTTCAACTTCTGATTTACTTATTTAAAAGAAAAATATATCAAGTATAGCCAGTTAAAATCATACTGAATCTTATTATTAAAGCAACTTAAAATATGAAACATCAGATTTGAAGATGTATTTAAATGTATTTTGATCCTATTTAAATGTTTTTCAATATAAATTTCACTCTAATATTAGAACATCTAGAGATAACAGCACATTTTTGGCAACATCTCGGAAACATTCCTGAAACAGCTGCAACTAGCTGAAATGGCAGTAACAGCCGCACTCTACTTCAGATCCAAAAGAAATTCCCCAAATTGGCTTTAACTGGGTTAACATCTTTAAAAATACATCAGTTCTGCTTTCTTCCACATTAAATTAATTTCTGATATCTCACTATCTTATTATGTATTTCAGTAGCTGAAAAGCTGATTAGCACAATGCAGACTCCTGAGGTGTAAAAGAACTCTTTTTGGATGGATTTTAGAGCCCTATGTATTCACAGTATATCAGTAACATAATGTACATGTTTTTGTCTATGACAGCGTGGATATTAGTACACGTGAGTTTAAAATAAAGAGTCCTAATATAACATTTTTTTACCATAAAAAGGAAATAAAAGATCAAGAATCTGAGTATTTTCACAGATAACCCATGATAAATTGCCCATTTCAGTCATGTACAACTGCCTTCAAGCCAGCCCCTATACTCCTGCTGTCTTGTCCACTTCCTGTGTTCTCCAGGCCTTTCGGAGAGCAGATATCCAGGAGTCTTGGGAAAAGGGACTAACCCCACCATCTGGAAGAGCACCAACAGAAGAAATGGTCTTCAGCATGTGGGAGGCTTAGGGGACTAGCCCTACATAAAAATCAATGATGCTCTCATGATCAGTACTCTGTCTATGCACAGACTACTGTGATCGCCACAACCAGATGTTCTCCTACTAAACTTTTGAAAATAGTCTTCAAAAATAATTACCCGATAAGAGAAAAAGAATGGAAAAATGCGTAGTACGTTTAAATCTTCGTGATTACTGTTTATGATAAAGACTCATGTATGCAGTTAAGAACTGTATATTCTGAGCAATACTTACAGGAATTCTTAAAACAGGTCCACTTAAATGGAGCTGGGAGTACAGCACAGGCCTGCAGCCTGATCAGATACAATCTCTGAAGCTCATTTTAGCTTTAATGTGGAGGGAACTATGTAGTGCCAAAACTTTTACATTCTGAACACAAAGAAAGTGCAATGGAGGCTAAACACAAGAAGTAGGGGAGGCCTCTCAGTAGGGTGATGATATTTCCCTAAGCTGAAAGCGGGATGTGCAGGGCTGGCCTGAGCTGCCTGGCATTACTACTCATCTCTCACATTCCTGCAAACGTTCCTCCATGCCCCCAATAGAGCAAAGTAGCAGAAATGGGAGAAAGAGGGAAGAGGAATGGGTATGGACTGGGATCTGGGCAGCAAAGAAGGGTGTGAGTGTGTGGGTGTGAGTAGCCAGGGCTCACAGCCAGGTGAAGCTATTGAACTATGATCCATTTTAGCAGTGTGATGCCCCTCTAGGGGCTGGGACAGCAGAGGTTCAGGAAGGAGCCTCCAGGTAATGGGAGGGACCAAGGAGATTCCAGAGAGCAGCCCTGGAGAAGTGGGGGACAGCTGGGATGCAGTGCCACCATTTCAGATTGGGGGGGGAGGCAAATCCTGGCTGGGGAGGGGGAAGAGGAGTGAATGACAGGGGGCAGCTCACTCCCGGCCGGTGAGAGGAGTGAGCAAGTGATGGAGGACCAGAGAGTGGTGGAGTTGGTCCTAGCCAGTGGTACAGAAGTCGGGTGGGGAGATGCCCTCCTTAAATGGTGCCCCTGCTGGGATGTGGCAGAAGTGGGCTACTGGACGCAGACTGGAGAAGAAAAGAAGCCTGTTGGGTGGGGGTGGGGGGGCTGTACAGGGTTTTCGGGACCGGCTCTGAAGGATGGTGGATGGGGAGGACATAAGGCCGTGGTGGGGGCTGCAGGGACCACTCGGGGGGAGGAGTTTGCGGGGAGGGCCATGCCATCTTTGGTGCCCTGGCACAAGCAGATGCTGCGGGACCTGGTCATTCACTCACGAGCTGGGTTGCCCACGGATTGGGTGGCAGAGTGAGCACATGACATCCCATTACTCCCTGATTGGAGGGGCAGGACATTGCAGAGACACATCATCCAGGCTCCTATCCCCCCCTCCAAAAGTTGCCGCTTACCCCACCCCCACCCCAAATGTTCCTCTGTGCCCCACTTTCCTAGCAAAACAGGACAAATGCCCAGTTTTGCCAAAAAAGTCGGGATGTCAGAAACAGGGCTTAAAAAGGGGACTGTCCCTGCCAAAACAGAACGTATGGTTACCCTACCTCTCAGGACCACGTCTGAAGCAGACCACAGGAGCAAACTAAGTATAAACTAGATTTGTGAGTTTTGTGTATGTATAATACAGTGGATTAGTGTACTTGAATGTATCTCCCTCTAGTGGCAGCTACTAATAATTAAAACCGATCCTTGATTTCCTTTAGCTCAGGTAGCAGGGGATTGTGCTTTTGGTCCTTAATTACCTTGTTTCGATCCCCACTGATAAACCATAGTGTTTGTATTTGTCAGCGGACATATGCACTGTCTAATATGCTGTTGTAGTATAAAACTGGTACTCTGGATTGGCTGATCTAGGGCTTGGAGTCTGATCTAGGGCTTAATCATTCAAGGTGTCAGTCTGGGCCCTGCAGTCCTGATCCTCAAAACAGTGAAGCACACGCTTAAGCTACTGGTTTATTTAAAGTACCTGCACGGGTATTATCAGTTCGTAAACTATCACAGACATCATGGTGCAAGTGGGTCTTGAGGAAAGATCAAGAAGATCAAGAACCTGCATACTGGCTTTACGAATTAATCTGGAGAGGGAATTCTATGAGTAAAGGGTAGCATGGAAGAAAGTATAAAGGTGTTCATGTGGGAAGCGGACAAGAAAGTGATGGAGGCTGGCATGTTGGAGGAGAGGAGAGATAGGAATGTGTGACAGCACAATAATGATATATTTTGTTGTAGAGAAATTAAACAACTGTCTATATTTTGAATCATATATTTACTTTCTAAGATCTCCAGACTCTTTTTCCAAACTATATTAACCCACATTAATGATTTCCCCATAGCAATACACCTTTCTAAATCAGTATAATAAATTTACACTTTTTTGACTATACTGTAGGACAAAAGACAACTAAAAGACAACACACTTCTCAAAATTATAACCAATAGAGTTGGAGAAGACAATTTCTTTTTAGTTTTTGTTACAGTATGATTCCTTTTTAGAACTGTTTCATTTCATTCGTTTTTGAAAGCAGATTAAAAATCTATTATATCACAAAACAAACATAATGGAATTCATAATACAGTGTGTAATGTTCCTAGCCCCAGCCCATCTCCAAGAATTTAATTAATTTCAAATGGGCAACCTCTGAATTTATGAATTACGAAGTCTTCACTTTCCTCACATTAAAATATTTAGCAGAGCCCTTTTTTTTGCCTTTCAAATGCATCCAATTTAGATTTACCAAATACAAAAATGTGCATAGCACTAAACAAGTCAAACTGAGTGTTACGCACACTACATGCACAAGCGTTGTATTATTAGTGTCCTCACTTGAAATGCAGATCACAGATTTCATCTGAGTCCATTTGAATTTGTATACTTATACAGGCATCCATAATCATTACATCGTAAAAGAGAAATTCAACATGCCAAAATCCAAATTCAAAATATAGATTTATACTGAACCTATGCACAAAACGATTATCATTAAGCTAAAACCATTTAAGTCTGATAGGTTGTAAACTAAGGTGACAGTAATTCTGTTCAGTTTTTATGTCTCAATCCAGTTACAGTTTTGCTGCACCATTTTATCTTCTGTCTATAATTATATGTCAACATACTGCCACTTAGTGGTAAAAAGCATAACAGAAGCAACGGAACAGAACAAAGATGGCTGACTAATGGAAGTGAGAGCCAAGGTGGTTGCGGTAATACCTTTTATTGGACCAACTTCTGTTGGTGAGAGAGATGAGCTTAAACACTCATAAACTGAAAATAGAAATGTAGTAAGTAATAAGACAGATGGGCTTACTGACTTTCAAAGAAATTATATCAGACAACTAGGGAATTTGGATACCAATAATTTAAAGTATTTAAAGTAAGAATATTATTTTACAGTATTTATTTTAACACCTTTGTTCTAATCTTGGCTTGGACACTGAACTGATGAGCATCCTGTGCAAGTCGTAAGCGATCTGTAACTCAGCTTTTCATCTGTAAAATATGGCTGATACTAATAAGTAATAATAAGTGAGCTGTAGCTCACGAAAGCTCATGCTCAAATAAACTGGTTAGTCTCTAAGGTGCCACAAGTACTTCTTTTCTTTTTGCGAATACAGACTAACACGGCTGTTACTCTAAAACCAATAATAAAATTGACCTCCAGTACCTCCGGGGGTGCCTTGGAAGATTAATTAATATTGGAACAGTGCTCTGAAGAGACAAGCTGTTACAAATGCTGTTTTTCTTGGTTGTGCCTTGTTTTGAAGCTGTCAGACTGAGATGTACGCATTTAGGAATCTGTAGCCACTTCAAACATTTTTTCTAGCTGATAGTCACAAGTAGCATCAGTCAACCAGGGATGAACTTCTACGACTCTCCCAAGACCCACCACAAACAAACATTTCTAAGTTCATCCTACAAACCCAGGTTAAAATCTGCAGTTTTACCAGTTAGAGTAGGTTTGCGTAACACACAAAAAAGGTGCAAGCCCTCATTCAAAATAGGGTGCAGATTCTGGAGCTCCACAATATGCAAACCTCATATAGCCTACATGGATCAGCAACAGGGTGGATAAAAATCAATGATTTAAAAAAAAAATCAAACACATTGATTTTTTTTAATTTAAATCGGATTTTTTTGATAAAATGCTTTTTGAGGAAAAAACCTATCAAGATCATTTTAATTAAGATACATTATAGCTCAAAGATATCTCATCATGGAATAGGGATTATAAATTCTAATTCTATAGTGTGAGACAATATATTCATATAATGTTTAAGAAAAATTTTGTAAATGAGTTCCAGTAGTTCATGGATTAGGGACCCAATCTTATGGGGTTCCACAGGCTTCTGTACAGATTATTTAGGTTAATCTTTCTATATACCCAATGGGACTCAGTGCTCACTCTAGAAGATACCATCAGAGGTACTTAGTTTTGCAGTTCTCAAACTGTGGATTTGTGTCTCCAGAGGTAACATGTTTCTTAACAGTAAAAATGTTAACAAATAATATATAGAGGTGAGAAATAACAGACCTCAACTCTATTGTCCCTCTGCAAATTTGTATACACAGAGTCAATCCCTTACCTCACTCTAAAAGTGCAAAGTTTCAAAAAGTTCAATGAATAGAAGATTGTTGGGGGTGAAATAGATCTGGACAAGAAGTCGTCTGGAGGTAAATGTTTGCTGTTGAAGAAAAATATCCAGAATACTTAATGTTGTTGTTTTAGTTAAATAAAACAATTTAAATGTCTCTCTGGTGATGTTCTCCTCCAAACACAGCATGGCAAGAAAATCCTCCAAATATTAATTATTAACCTGTTGAATTGGAGACAGTTCACCTCCCAGTGACTTCATAAATATCTGCTTCAATTACCTTTAGTAAATGAAATAACCAATCAATCATTCATTTTCTGATATAACTGTAAAACTAATCGAAAAGTTTTCAAAATAAATCACTGTTTAAAAATGTATAGTGTGTACCTTCTAAAAATGAAACCTACATCTATCTCTGAGTTGTGAAGAATATGTATTAAGTTTATAACAACCAACAAGAATGCACTTTTATGTAGAAAACAATAATTAAATCGAGTCTTCCTGACTAGTGATTTAAATTTGATTTAAATCAAATCCACCCTGATCAGCAACCATAGAGCTATTTGAGCAGCATCCTCTCACTGCTCTACACCCTAGTCAGCTTCCCAGCAAGTTATTTTCCTGTGAGAGCAGGCCTGTGATGTACCTATAAACCAGCATTTTCCCCTTCCTAGTTTTGTTACAAACTCTTTTGTTTTCCGTGTGTGTGTGTATAAAATAATAATTAACATGCTTGACAAATGTCCCAATATGCCTGGGAATACAAAGAGGTCCCACAGCTAAAATTTTCAGAAATGGCCACTGGTTCTGAGTGCCTCAATTTTTGGATGCCCAGATTGAGAGACAGGATGGGTACCGACAACGAAAGGCCACTTAAATTACTGGTTCTATGTTACAAGAGTCAGTGCCAGAGCAAAGAGAATCCAGGAGTTTTGACTCCCAGTCTCATGCTCCAATCCAGGGGATGTCTAATCTTTTCAAAGGTCAAGAGTGCTCCCATAGACTCACGCAGACCCAACTGAGCTCCTGTCTTGCTCTCCCAGGCCTCCCACAGCATGACCTGGGCTACTCTCATCTTTCCCATAATGCATGAGGTAGCCTGCCAGGAAGCTTCTGAAGGAAAGGGACAACAGCTGAACAGAGTACTCCTGATTCATATCAGAGCTGCTCCGGAAGCTCAAGGGGAAGCAATGGGAGGCAGTTGGGAGGAGGTGCTTCTTAGTGCCTACCCATAGTGACAGGATGTGACTCAGGGGGACACATTTTCGGATAAGAACTCATCATACATTTTCTGCTTAACATGGTCGCCATCACGGGCCACAAGTTGGACACTTATCTCTAGACCATGACAGCTCCCTCTATTTCATAGTTTTCCTATTTCTCTTTATTTTCTTCTTTTAAAACCAACTGTTCAAAAGAATAATTTGCAACCAGATGTTTGCACATAATGTGCTCTATTCACTCATGGCTTGAACATGAACTGTCAATACAGTAGGCTTTGAACTTGTTTTCAGATTCTAGCACAGCTGTGCAAAATCTCTGCTGCCTTGGCTCAGGCAATTTTAGTGACAGTTTTTAATGAAAATATTTTTTTGAATATCAAAACCATTTACATAAATACATATTCTCTTTTCTTCCCTCTTCTTTCTTTAATCACAAAACTCTCACTGTTAACTTCTGAAGCAACAAACTTTACATCATTTTGTTCTTCTTGTGCATCACTTGATTTGTTCATTCTTTTTTAAAAACTCTTTCCTTTTTGTTTTCTTAATTATTAAAGTTCCTTTCTGACTGACCTATATGGACATTCATACCTTAGAAGTCTAGCTACTGTATTCTCCACCAAAAGTATTCCCCTGATTGTGTTGCCCCTTTTGCTTCACCCATCATACCAACCTCAAATGTCCATTTGTCTGCTTCTCTCACAAATAGTTAATGCTATCAAAATTTTTGGAAGGGATATTAAACCTCCTGCTTCAGGGTGTGAGCCAATCTTTATCTATTAAAGATCAGTGTTAGACCAAATGTGGGTGTCTTACACCTTCCTATTACTTCTGGAACTGGCTATTCTTAGGGAGACTGGCTATTGAACTCGATGGGCCTTGGGTCTGATCCAGGATACCAATTCCTGTGTTGGTCCAAACATCTATGCACTTTCCTCCACACTGACTTTACGCATGAAATGGCCTCCATGAACTAATCCCAAAGGCTACTACCTTCTCCTCAAGACCCATTTCTGCTGCAAGCATTCCAAGAAATCAGATATCCAATGATGGCTAAATTGAGCAGTGAATAGGGACAGATTATATCTATCTATCAACAATTTTTAAAGAACCCTTTCAAATTTAGTTGGGGATTGGTCCTGCTTTGAGCAAGGGATTGGACTAGATGACCTCCTGAGGTCCCTTCCAACCCTGATATTCTATGATTCTATGAAATTATTTGGAAGTATCAAGTTGTGCACATAACTAAACAAGATAGCTATATGATCTTATTGCCATTACTGTCATCCTCCCTTTCCTACTGGGCTCCTACAGTTTCGTACATTCATTGGTTGTGTCCTGTTTCAAAGTATAATGTAAATTCTTCTGGGCATGGACCTTCTCTGCCTTTGTGGACATACAGCATCTAGCATATTAGGGCCTTTGGACATTAACAGATAAGTAATGGGGAAGGGGGGGTGTCTTATTCAAAATGCTATGCTCCAAAAGAAAAGCTCAAGTACAGCTTCAAATATCTGAAGTCTATTTCAGATTTGTGATGCAATCTGGTTCTCTGGAATGATGATCTAGTTACACAGCAGGGTAATATTTATGACTGTTTTCCTTGTTTCAGGGTGAAGAAGAAGGAATTCCAAAAACTCAAAACCGCTAAAGAAAAGTCACCACAGGATCCTGAAGCTTTTTTTTTTCCTCCTCATGATGAAACTGGCAAACACCTGGCATGTACTTACCCACCCTGTGTTATTTTATATACTGTGACTAGTGGCTATGAGATTAAGTCTGCACTGCATTGCCCCAATGAAGTTATTTACATATGTCCAAAATGTGCATAAAATGCTAACAAATTGGAATTCTCCACAAACTTGCACCACTGGTAGTTTTAGACCCACTTTGTACATTTTGACTGCATAATTGTACATAATGACTACAGAGGATTTTACAGTGGTGGTTTACCACATGGGACCACGGGGCTCATGCCAAGGGGCTCCACTCAATTTGGGGGCCCACACAAGAGCGCCAGAACTCTGACCCCATCCCCTGCTCCTCTTCTTCCCCAGGGTCCTGCAGCCCTGTTCCTCCTCTTCCCTCTGATTCCCCACCACCTGGCCAGGCTGTAAGCTGGAGCCAGGCTATCATAGGGTAAGCATATTCCCCCCACCACAGAGCTGACCTGAGGCCCTCTCCCCTTTCCAGCATGCAGAGCTAGTCTGAGCCCTCCTCCTCCCTCATGTGGACCTGGCCCAAGCCATTTTCCCAAGCCCCATTCATCCCTTGTGCAGGGCTGGCCCGAGCCCCGCCACTCATCCGGCCGAGTCCCACTGCTCACACCTCCCTCCCAGCTCACATTTTTTTAAAGCAAGGCTTAAAAAGGGTACTGTCCCAGCCAAAATGGATATATGGTCATGCTAGGCTGTAGTAAGAGCTGCCCAGGGAGCCTGGGCAGCTCTGGGTAGCCCCAGACCCTCCACCTGCCCTGGGCAAGGGACGGGGATATCTGAGAACAGCCCCTGGCCCATGTCCCTGCCCCCCCAGGGTGCACTGCCCAGGGCAGGTGGAGGGTCAAGGGCTCCCCACAGCAGCCTGGGCTCCCTGGGCAGCTCTTACCATGGCCTGGCTTCCAGCCAAACCAGGGGGCGGGTCCTTGGGGGAAAGAGGAGGAGCAGGGGGTAGGGCCCAGAAGTAGGGGAGACCTAAATGTTCTTTGTACCCAGGGCCCCAATAAATCTTAATCCGCCTCAGGGTGCAAGGCAATGGAGAATCAGGTCTTAAGTCTTTGCAGTATATGCACTGAGTGCAATGATTCTTGTTCCTTAAAGTGGATGCTCATTGTGGGTTTACAGCTCCAGCCTAAATACTCTCCTGCAGCTACTCAAACTCCTCTCTCTATTCCCAAATTCTGATGATGTGATGTCACTAAAATACCTGATCTTTCCATAGAATTCTTTACCGGTGGTGAATAAGACACAACAGAATGGATATATTTTGTAATATTTTAAATCCTATTACACAAAGACATGCTTGGATGCTTGCTAGACAGGAGGTGGAGATTTACACAACCATTTTACACAATAATCCCTGTAGTAGCCTGCAATATCATGCATACATTTTTACAATATAAAGGGATAGAACATTTCTTTTCAATTATCTTTAAATATGTATCTTTTCACCTTTAAAAGTAGTTTGTGGGAGGACAAAACTCAATAATAGAGAGAGATGTTAAAGATTTTCCCCATTTTTCCCCCTTACATAATTTTAGAGTAGAACAGCCAAATGTTCTAACAAAGGTTTGTCTCTCCTAAGTGTTGTAGAAGTCTTATGAGAAAAGGGGCTCCCTCTGGGCGATGGTGAGGAGAGGGTTAATTGGGCCCTCAGCTCCCTCTCAGCTGCTGCTCTTCAAACTCCTGGTTGAAACCAATGGAAATGACAGTAAAGTTAAATATGTGCACAAGTCTTTGTACAGTGGGGACTTCAGTCCCTTCTTGGTCTCTCCCCCTTATTGTTAACTTAAAAACAAACTTTTTGCCACAACCTGCTCCTAAGTTTGCCAAGTTCTATGCTTGCTCCTTACCAACTAGGTATCATATAAAGTGTTGGGATCTATCTGCATGTTGTAATTATTCCTGGGTAAATTCTTACCTCCCCAATGGTTGCAGAAGCCAGCCAAGAGATTTGGCCATAGTGGGAATATGAGTATGGTTTTCCATCCCAAGGCCAAGTGGGGTGGGAGTTCGGGACAACCTAACAAACAGGAAAGCTCCCATCACTAGTGATCTGACAACCACAACATGGGGTCCTAGAACCTGACATTCTTTTACAGGGAGAAATCTAGAAAGCAGAAATGCTGTATGAGACTTTGGGGCACACCTTTCATTTTATTTTTATCTGGGGTCACAAGGAAAGGTCTGGGATCTTTCTCCCATTCCCCCCACAACATCCATACATTTTCAAATGAGCTGGTGAAGGGAATCTGACACTTGGAAGAAGGATTTAGGAATTTTATTTCTGGCTACTGTGATAAATGAAGGGGGGCGGGGTAGCTCCCTTTTATGGACACCCAGCCAGCCAGTTAGCTATAAAATCCCTCTCAGTAGCTGTTCTCTACTTGCTTTACTTCTAAAGGGTTAAAAAGTCTAACTGCATGCATAGGTAAAAGGAAGTGAGTGGGCACCTGGCCAAAAGAGCCAATGGGAAGGTTAGAACTTTTTAAAATTGAAACAAGGCTCCCCTTTTGTCTGTCTGTGGTTGTTCTCCCAGAGAGCAGGGACAGCGCTGGACTATGCTGTAAGAGCTTGCGCCAGTATGAAAAATCATTAAATCATACCTGGAAACTACTCATTTGAAACCCCAGATATGTAAGTAGATCAGGAAATGTCTAGGAAGACATGATTAGGTTTACCTCTTTGATTTCTTTATGGCTTGTGGCTTCTCTGTGCTAACCCTCAAATGCTTTTGTTTTGCTTGTAACCATTAAGCTGGACTTCAAGAAAACCATTCTTGATGCTTAATTATTATATTTGCTCTTTTTAAATCTAGCAATAGCCTAAGTTCCAGATGTATTTTCTTTCTTTTTGTTTTTAATAAAATTTACATTTTTTAAGAACAGGATTAAGATTTTTGTGTCCTAAGAGGTTTGTGCATATGTTGTTTAATTAGCTGGTGGCAACAGCTGATTTCCTTTGTTTTCTTTCTCAGCTCTTCCCTGCGGGGGGAGAAGGGCTTGAGGGTACCCAACAGGGAGGAATTCCCAAGTGCACCTTCCTGGGTTTAAAGGGTTGTTAGGTTTTTTTGCATTTGGGTGGTGGCAGCAACTACCCATCCAAGATCAGAGAGAAGCTGTAACCTTGGGAGTTTAATACAAGCCTGGAGTGGCCAGTATTAATTTTTAGAATCCTTGCGGGCCCCCATCTTCTACACTCAAAGTGCCAGAGTGGGGAATCAGCCTTGACAACTACCAATCTAATTAATGGGAATAGTTAACAGGATTGGGAGCTGTTTTAGTAATTGGGGCCTCACACATGCCAACTCCAAGGGTAAGCTCAATTGACAGAAAGTGATTAAGAGTTTATATAATGTTCCAATGACCTATAACAAATGTTAAAATGTACAAAAGGGAGACAAAGGACTGGGTTAGTTCAAACAAAAAGCCCTCCTGATATAACTCAAGCACTGTGTTGACACTGTGTCTGGTAGACAAGAGGAGTGTGGGACCAGAAATCTATGAACCAAAATTGTTGTGTCAGAACTAAGGTCTAATATAGGAGTCAACAACCTATGGCACGCATGCCAAAGACGGCATGCAAGCCAATTTTTAATGGCATGCTGCTGCCTGCCAGGTCCCAGCCGCCAGCCCTGCTCAGCCCGCTGCCGAACCCAGGCCCGCAGGGGGCTGACGGCTGGGATGCCGGCAGGCAGCAGCGTGCCATTAAAAATCCTGCCCGCTCTGGCCTGCTCTTCTCCACCCCTGCCCTGCGGGGGCAGGCTGAAGAAGCTTGGTCCTGCCGGCTGCAGCTGCAGGGCAGGCAAGCCTCCTCCTCCCCGGCTTCTTCCCCCAGCATGCTGGATTCCTGTCCCTCCCTCTCTCCCTCCCTCCCTGCTGCAGATCAGCTGATTGTCCTTGCGGGGGAGGGGGAGAAGTGGAGCTGCAGCGTGCACTGCTCCGGGGAGGAGGCGAACAAGAGGTGGGTACGGGGCTGTGGGGACAGGGGGTGGAATCAGGCCATATCTCCTCCAGCCCCCTGCCGTGAGCCGCTCTGGGTAGAGGGCTGGGACCACCCCCTCGACCCTAGCCCACACCCCCAGCCCTCTGCCCTGACCCCTACACCCCAACACACACACCCCAGCCCTCTGCCCTGAACCCCCCCTCATACACCACAGCCTCCTGCCCGGATCCCTGCAACCTCCACGACCCCAGCCCCCTGCCCTGACTCCTGCATCCCCCCACACACACCCAGCCCTCTGCCCTGACTCGTGCACCCCCCTCACACACCCAGCCCTCTGCCCTGACTCCTGCACCCCCCTCACACACACCCAGACGTCTGCCCTGACTCTTGCACCCCCCACATTCCTACCCCCACCCTGAGCACCAAATGGGAGCTCCTGCACCCCCCCCCCACACATTCCCATCTGCACCCCTCGCACCAAATGGGAGCTGCCCAGGTAAGCACTCCACACCCAAACCTCCTGCCCCAACCCTGAGCCCCCTCCCTCATTCTAGCTCCTGGCCAGACCCTACACCCCAACCCCCAGCCTGCTCCTTCACCCCCAGCCCTGTGCTCAGCGCACTCCCACCCTCATCTCAGTGCAGAGAGAGAGGAAGAGAATGGGCTAGAACCAGGGAGAAGGTAGGTACCCACTCCATGTGGGCAGGGCCGGGATCCCAGACCGTCAACGGGCTGAGCGGGGCCAGCAGCCAGGACCCTGGCTGGCAGGAGCCGGCAGACCGACAGCGGGCTGAGTGGCAGCGGGCTGAGCTGCTCAGCCCACTGCCGGTCTGGGGTTCTGGCTGCCAGCCCCTTGCCAGCCGGGGTCCCTGCTGGCCGAGGTGAACGGAACCCCAGGCTGGCAGCGGACTTAACAGGCCAGCGGCGTAAGATCAGCATTTTAATTTAATTTTAAATGAAGCTTCTTAAACATTTTGAAAACCTTGTTTACTTTACATACAACAATATATAATATATAAACTTATAGAGAGAGACCTTCTAAAAAATGTTAAAATGTATTACTGGCATGCGAAACCTTAAATTAAAGTGAGCAAATGAAGACGCAGCACACCACTTCTGAAAGGTTGCCGACCCTTGGCCTAATAGAACAGAATAATGAGAGGTTGGGCTATTCCACCCATCACTCTTCTGTGGGGTTCTTAAGCTTAGGGCTGGTCTACAGTAGAAAATTAGATCACCCCAGCTGCATTGTGCAGGGATGTGGAAAAATCCATACCCTGCTGAGCAATTTAGTGAAGCCGACCTAAGTCACCATGCAGACAGAGCTAGGTCAACAAAAAATTCTTCTATCGACCTAGCTACCGCCCTCAGGGAGATGGATTACTAATGCTGATGGGAGAACCCCTCCTGTTGGCATAGGTAGTGTCTATACTAAAGTGCTGCAGCTATGCCACTGTAGTATTTAAAGTGTAGTAGACAAGCTCTTAGTTAGCCAGCTGGCTGGAAGTTGAGTGGATCGGAAGCAGCAAGCTTCACCATTATGGCTACTACCCCCATTGCTTCCTTGAACCCTGGGATCCACCATGACACTGATGGGCCTTCATCATCCTGATCCTAAAAGATGTCCTGACCAGACTGGGACAGAGAGGGGGACCCAAATGACATTGCCACTCCTATCAGCTGCAGCTCGATCCCAAACACCAACTGGGATGTGAGACCCCAGCCCCCATGCATCTTTAAGCCTTCCCCACCTTATTTCTTCTCTTTCTCATCTCTCTCCTTTTCCCTTCTGCTTTTAGTAAGAGTTTGGTGTAGCCAGCCAAGGCTGCATATTTTGCAACAATACTGTAGCCTGTGACCAGAGAAGCAACTAAAAGCAATGCCCTAAACAGCCTGATACTGGTACAAGTTCACCAGTTCTCAGAGTGGTTAGTAAAACTATGTGCTGTGCCTGTGTTTTTCCATCCGCAAATAAGAGTGAGCACCAGAGACAGAAGCTGCATTTGCTATCTTTGCTCTTCTTCTCTCCCACTTTGTGCATGTTTGTCCTGCTTTGTCTTCAAGAAAACGAGACGGGACTTTCACAAGAGCAGCAGCTCCAGCACATCTCATTTCTCCTTTCCCCCACAAAAGACAGATGGTCATCTTTAATACCATCTAAAAGTATCACACAGGGTTGGCTTGTTTGTTTTTCTTTTAAAAACCTCTCTAAATTCTAACTCTTTCCCTCAGTTAAAGGGAAAGATAAGGGATATCGTTAGAATAAAAGCCTTACTTATACTTTCCATTTCAAATGCTTTAACTGATCCGGAAAGATGCCCTGACCAGACTGGGCACACTTTTTTTATATCTTCAATGAAAGGTTAACAAGATTTTTAATGGTGTGTTTGCCATGGGACTAAGCAGGCTGGGGTCTCTGGGTTCAAACCCTCAAACCTTGTGTAATTGTTCAGTGTTGTACATTGAAAAGGTCATGTTAACACCTTTGTCTGTCTGAGCCAATTTATGCCATCACACTTAACAAAGCCAAAAAAGCATGTATGTATGTATGTTCCCCAACCTTAAACACTTTGCTTCTATTTGTTCTTTTCTTTCCCTCCTACATCCCAGAAATACTTTGCTCTCATCACCTCAAAAAAACCTGGGTTGTGTTGTTCCTCATCTTTTAGCGTCTCTCCCCCATTTCTCCAAGAGATGCTTCTCCCACTCCCGTTTCCTACATTGATCCATCCTCCGATTGGTCATTGTCCCGTGCTGGGCTGCTCTTCTGAGTGGACCCATTACTATGTCTCCAGGTTGGCACCCCTCACATCCTCACCTTGAGTTGCTTGAGCAAGCTTTCTTTCAGACAACTGGGACAGGGAGCAGAACTTTCATTCCTGCCTCCACTTGAAGGCAGTGTTCAGAGCAGATCCACTGAAAGGGCAGAAGTTAATGAAGAGAGAGGGAACCTCACCTCCACTCTCTACTCAGCCATTTAATCAATAAGGCCAACAACTAGATGACTAAAGGACTGCTCCATCAGGCTGGTAACTAACTGTTGAATCCTGAGTGGAAGCAAAGACAACGATTAGTGCTCAGCAGGCCCTGTTGCAGAACAGGGAAAGGTTTGGGGGACTATACAATTCCCGCACTCATTCACAACTTTGCAGGATGGATTGCTTTAAATCAAAGTTATTTAAATGACAAAAACAGCATTTTAATATTGTTTTTATTAGTTAAATAAAAAAGTAAGCTTATCAAAAACATGTTTTCACAGAGTTTAAGGTCAGAAGGGACCAACAGATCATCTAATCTGACCTCCTGCATATCACAGGCCACCACCATGCTCACTAACTCCAACAGCCAAAGTTAGAGCAAAGCATTACAGTCCTCAGGAGACAAAGATTACATGCCACAGGCAGAGACTAGGAGAAACCAAGGTGCACCAATGCTCAAGGCAACTGCAATGTCAGTTTTTGTTTTATAAATCAGTTTTAAATGCAAAGGAAGTATTAACCATAGTTTGTGAACTGATGGATTGTTTCTGGTCATTATAAGCCAGATTTTCAAAGGTGGTTTGGTGCCTAAAGCAGCAGCCTAGGATTTCCAACAGTTCCTAAGCAGGTTAGGTGCCTAACCAGCTTAGGCACTTTTTGAATATCTCACTAGGCACCTATCTGCATCTTCAGGTGCCCAAATATCTTTGAAAATCTGGTCCAATGTTTGTCAAGTTTTTAGAAGTAGTAGATCTCATCCTCTACCATCTGCTTTTTATCCATAAATTGGAAGAGGAAAAGCTTTCCTGCACTTTCAACTCCCAATTGGTTTCTCAGATTTGAATGAATCCGTCCAAATGAAAAATATATGCTCTCTGTCCCTGTTAGCAAAACTGAAAACACAAGTAATTAAGGGGAAAACTTTGATGCACAACAGAAATGGAAAGTACTTACATTTGGAAACATGCAAATACCCACATTTGTAAAGACTGAAAATAATATAGTTAAATATTTAATGCAGTACATGACATTATGACATACTTAGCTACACTATGAGTTTAGCTCGAATTTAGCCATACATACTGGTCTACACTATGAGTTTAGCTCGAACTTAGCAGTGTTAGATCGATTTAACCCTGCACCCGTCCACATGACAAAGCCATTTTTGTCGACTTAAAGGGGTCTTAAAATCGATTTCTGTACTCCTCCCCGACGAGGGGATTAGCGCTGAAATCGACATCACCGGGTCGAATTTGGGGTAGTCTGGATGCAATTCGACGGTATTGGCCTCTGGGAGCTATCCCAGAGTGCTCCATTGTGACCACTCTGGACAGCACTTTCAACTCAGATGCACTAGCCAGGTACACAGGAAAAGCCCCGGGAACTTTTGAATTTCATTTCCTGTTTGGCCAGCATGGCGAGCTCATCAGCACAGGTGACCATGCAGTCCCAGAATCTCAAAAGAGCTCCAGCATGGACCGAACAGGAGGTACTGGATCTGATTGCTCTATGGGGAGATAAATCTGTGCTATCAGAACTCCTTTCCAAAAGACGAAATGCCAAAATATTTGCAAAAATCTCCAAGGGCATGATGGAAAGCGGCTACAACAGGGACCCGCAGCAGTGCCGCATGACAATTAAGGAGCTCAGGCAAATCTACCAAAAAAACAAAGAGGCAAACGGCACCTCCGGGTCAGAGCTCCAGACATGCCACGTCTACGATGAGCTGCATGCAATTCTGGGGCGGGGGGGGCCCTACCACTATCCCACCCCTGTCCGTGGACACCTGCCAGGGGGGAGTCTCATGCAACAGGGATGAGGATTTTGGGGACGAGGAAGAGGAGGAGGAGGAGAGCGCATAGCAGGAAAGCAGAGAAACTGTTCTCCCCGACAGCCAGGAACCGTTTAGCACCCTGGAGCCAATACCCTTACGACCCTCCCAAGGCAGGCT
Source organism: Chelonia mydas (assembly GCF_015237465.2). Lineage (NCBI taxonomy): Eukaryota > Metazoa > Chordata > Testudines > Cheloniidae > Chelonia > Chelonia mydas. Next base: position 47,676,000 of record NC_057849.1, on the reverse strand, counting down.
CCCGGACCATGAAGCCGGAGAAGGCACCCCTGGTGTGTGTACCTTTGTAAATATAATACATGGTTTAAAAGCAAGTGTGTTTAATGATTAATTTGCCCTGAAGACTTGGGATGCATTCACGGCCAGTACAGCTACTGGAAAAGTCTGTTAACGTGTCTGGGGATGGAGTGGGAATCCTCCAGGGACATCTCCATGAAGCTGTCCTGGAGGTACTCCCAAAGCCTTTGCAAAAGGTTTCTGGGGAGGGCAGCCTTATTGCGTCCTCCATAGTAGGACACTTTACAACGCCAGGCCAGTAGCACGTAGTCTGGAATCTTTGCATAACAAAGCATGGCAGCGTATGGTCCCGGTGTTTGCTGGCATTCAAGCAACGTCCATTCTTTATCTCTCTGTGTTATCCTCAGGAGAGAGATCATCCCAGAGAATTGGGTGGGGAGGGGTTTAGTTGGGTTTGTGCTGCACGTTAACCCAAAAACCGCAGCCCCTCCTTTTAAATGGCCAACCCAACAGGTGCTTGGTAGGGAAAGGAGGGCACTGCTGTTTGAAACCATTCCCACATTTATGAAGGTAGAAGAAGCCAAAAGACTGTGGCTTACCATGGCTGCCTGCAAGCAGAATTCTGTTGCCCAGCCCTGCATGTGTGATCTCTCACACCAAACCGGCAGGCCCTCAATATAAGAGGCAAAATGCGACCCTGTACTGAAAGCACATGTGCTATGTAATGTTAACAGCTTGGTTCACCGTTAAAGAGTCTACCCATTGTTCTCTAAAATGTGTCTTTAAATACTACTCTCCCTTTTTTTCCTCCCACAGCTGCAAATGTTTCAACGCTCCCCCTATCATCTCCGTCCCATAGGCTAGCTCAGATAAGGAGGCAAAAAAATGCACTTGCGATTAAATGTTCTCTGAGCTCATGCAGTTCTCCCGCACTGAAAGAGCTCAGCAGAATACGTGTCACTGTCAGAGTCCAGGAAAGGAGAAAATGAACGTGAGGACAGAAAGGATGAGTGAGATGAGAGGTGACGTGAGCGCGATGAGAGGAGGCAGAATGCAATGCTGAGGCTATTGGGGGATCAAACTGATATGCTCCGGCGTCTGGTGGAGCTGCAGGAAAGGCAGCAGGAGCACAGACCACCGCTGCAGCCCCTGTGTAACCGCATGCCCTCCTCCCCAAGTTCCATAGTCTCCTCACCCAGAGGCCCAAGAACATGTGGGGGGCTCCTGGGAACCCAACCACCCCACCCCAGAGGATTGCCCAAGCAACAGAAGACTGGCATTCAATAAATTTTGAAGTGCAGTGTGGCCTTGTCTTTCCTTCCTCCCTTCCTCCACCACCCCACCCGGTGCTTCCCTCCTCCCACACCCCTCCTGGGCTACCTTGGCAGTTATCCCCCTATTTGTGTGATGAATTAATAAAGAATGCATGATTTTGAAACAACAATGACTTTATTGCCTCTGCAAGTGGTGATTGAAGGGGGGAGGGCGGTTGGCTTACAGGGAAGTAGAGTGAACCAAGGGGGCGGGTTTTCATCAAGGAGAAAAACAGAACTGTCACACCATAGCCTGGTTGGCCACGAAACTGGTTTTCAAAGCTTCTCTGATGCGCAGCGCACCCTGCTGTGTTCTTCAAACCACCCTGGTGTCTGGCTGCACATAATCAGCGGCCAGGCGATTTGCCTCGACTTCCCCCCCCCAATAAATGTCTCCCCCTTACTCTCGCAGATATTGTGGAGCACACAACAAGCAGCAATAACAATGGGAATACTGGTTTCGCTGAGGTCTAACCGAGTCAGTAAACTGCGCCAGCGCGCTTTTAAACTTCCAAATGCACAATCTACCACCATTCTGCATTTGCTCAGGCTGTAGACTCATAGAATCATAGAATATCAGGTTTGGAAGGGACCTCAGGAGGTCATCTAGTCCAACCCCCTGTTCAAAGCAGGACCAATCCCCAGTATTTGCCCCAGATCCCAAACGGCCCCCTCAAGGATTGAACTCACAACCCTGGGTTTTGCAGGCCAATGCTCAAGCTACTGAGCTATCCCCCCCCCCCCCCGTAGTTGAACAGATCCTGACTACTGTCCAGTGTGCCTGTGTATGGCTTCATTAGCCATGGCATTAAGGGGTAGGCTGGGTCCCCAAGGATAACTATAGGCATTTCAACATCCCCAACAGTTAGTTTCTGGTCTGGGAAGTAAGTCCCTTCCTGCAGCTGTTCAAACAGATCAGAGTTCCTGAAGATGCGTCATGTACCTTTCCCGGCCATCCCACATTGATGTCGGTGAAACGTCCCTTGTGATCAATCAGTGCTTGCAGCACCATTGAACCCCTTGCGGTTTATGTTCTGGCTGCCAAGGTGTTCTGGTCCCAAGATAGGGATATGCGTTCCATCTATCGCCCCACCGCAGTTAGGGAATTCCATTGCAGAAAAGCCATCCACTATGACCTGCACATTTCCCAGAGTCATTACCCTTGATAGCCACAGCTCAGTGATTGCACTGGCTACTTGGATCACAGCAGCCCCCACAGTAGATTTGCCCACTCCAAATTGATTCCTGACTGACTGGTAGCTGTCTGGCGTTGCAAGCTTCCAGACGGCTATCGCTACTTGCTTGTGAACTGTGAGGGCTGCTCTCATCTTGGTATTCTGGCGCTTCAGGGCAGGGGAAAGCAAGTCACAAAGTTCCATGAAAGTGCCCTTACACATGCAAAAGTTTCGCAGCCATTGGGAACCATCCCAGACCTGCAACACTATGCGGTCCCACCAGTCTGTGCTTGTTTCCTGGGCCCAGAATCGGCATTCCATGGCATGAGCCTGCCCCATTGCCACCAGGATGGCCAAACTGCTGAGGCCAGTGCTTTGAGAGAAGTCTGTGTCCATGTCCTCATCGCTCTCGTCACCGCGCTACTGTCGCCTTCTCGCCTGCTTTTGCAGGTTCTGGTTCTGCACATACTGCAGGATAATGCACGAAGTGTTTACAATGCTCATAACTGCCATGGTGATCTGAGTGGGCTCCATGCTTGTCATAGTATGGCATCTGCATGAGGGCAGAGTTGCAGCAGAAGCGGTGGCTGACGACAGATGCCATAAGAATAGATATTTATAGAGAACAACGAGAGGACCTGAGAGGTGGATTCATGAGAGCAGGAGAGCAGAGTTGCAGCGGAAGTGGTGGAGGACAACAGTTAGCACTGTGCACATTTCCCGAGGAAGAACACACGTACCCGGGAGCCCATGACAGACAACATGGAGAAATTCGCTATTGAGACAATAGCAGCAGAGCAGAGTTGCAGCGGAAGCAGTGTATGACGACGGTTAGCAGTCATACTGCACCGTCTGCTGCCAGCAGCACCCAGGACACAATAGCGGTGGTGTAGATGAGCTGAGCTGAGCGGGCTGCATGCTTGCCGTGGTATGGCGTCTGTGCAGAAAAAAGGCACAAAACGATTGTCTGCCATTGCTGTCACGGAGGGAGGGGCGACTGACAACATGTACCCAAAACCACCCGTGACAATGTTTTTGCCCCATGAGGCATTGGGAGCTTAACCCAGAATTCCAATTGGCGGCGGAGACTGCGGGAACTGTGGGATAGCTACCCACAGTGCACCACTCCGTAAGTCGATGCTAGTCACGGTAGTGAGGATGCACTCCACTGACTTAATGCGCTTACTGTGGACATACGCAATCGATTGTATAAAATCGATTTCTAAAAATCAACTTCTATAATATAGACCTAATTTCGTAGTGTACACATACTCTTAGAAAGCTTGAGTTGACCTCACAAGTTATATATTTTGCCCTTGATTTTGTATGTATTTTAAAAAGCAGCACCCTTTATCTCATTAAAATTTGAGGAGGGCTCATTGATGCAGCATATTACAGTATATTTATTTAAATCAGAGGTCCCCAAAGTGAGGGGATGTGCCCCTCTAGGGGGGACAAGGAGGACCATCTGGGAGGGCACAGTGGGGCCTGGACCAGCCCCAAAGAGGCGGGGAGGGAGCACTACCCAGCCCCTCCCCACCCCCAGCTCTGCTCTGGCCTCACCCCCAGCATCCCCAGCTCTTAGCCCCGACCTTGGCCCTGTCCCCAGCCTCAGCTCCGCACCCAGCCAGGGGCCCAGCTGCCGGCCCCCACCATGGCCCAGCTGAAGCTCTGCTCCTGGTCCTGTGCCAGCCCCCAGCCTCAGCCGCTGGCCATGGTTCCGTTCCCAGCCCAGGGCCAAGGCTCGGAGCAAGGCCGGGAGCGGAACCACATCTGGCCGTGGGCCTGGTTGCCGGCCCACACTGCAGCCCGGCTACAGCTCTGCTCCGGCCCCCAGCCTCGGCCCCTGTTGTGGCACCGCTCCCGACCCCAGATCCACCCCCAGCTGTGGTCCCGGCCTCAGGCCTCTTACCTCTGTCTGTGTCCTCTCCTGCAGCCACGGCCCTGCTCCTGGCCCCGGCTTGGGGTTGGGGGGGGAGGCATGGACAGGGGCGGGGGTGTGACCCTCAAAAGTTTGTGGACCGCTGATTTAAATAATTTCAACAGATTTTTTTAAGATCTAAGCTTACTATAGGATGTCAATTTCAAATATAATTTTAATTAAGGTTTATTTTTAAGAAGGAAAATGTATTTAATTTAAATTTTAAAAAATCTATTTTTTTTTTAAATCAACAATTCTTAATTGCCTTGTGGATGTAAAAGCTCACTAACAGCTCCGCCATCAGAGCCACTGTTGGAACAGAATCAGTTTCTGGACATGGAATTGGGCTGTATCAATTGCAGTAGTGCTCAGTCACACCATACCCTTTGGACTCCCAGCAGGTCACTGATGTATAACCTTTGCCTGAACCTTTCTTCTACGCAGGTCAAGAGAGTCATCACTAGACACCAACTAATTTGATAAGCTGAAAATGCATCATCAGTACAGAATGAAATCTTTATGAAGCTAAAACTGCTCCAACAGTGCAAGACTATTTTCCTGTTATAAGATTACAGTTCCAGCACTAAACCACACTACAGCTTTTTGCTTGGGAGAAAAAAATGTGTTTTTTTCTCTTTACAGAACTATATGTTATTTTGATTCAGCATTTTAGTTTTAGGAGTAAAATATAAGTTTGATACACTGGGACTCTGCACATACATACCTCCAAACATTCCCAGGGGCTAAAGCAGACAAATCCTGCTCCAAGGGAGTGGGTTGAGGGGAGGATCAGGTGATGGCAAGCCTGGGGGAGGGCAGTTGCAGAGCGAGCCCTCCCCTGCAGCAGTGGCTTCTGTGCCTCCTGTCCCATGGGGGTAGCAGGGCTCAGTTTCCCACTCTGTGCGCCGTGACCTGGCCCCTGGCACTTGAAGTCGCAGCACTACTCAGGCTGGGCCCAAATCTGGGCGGTGCTGTGACCTGTGTGCTCAGGGCTGGGTTGCAACACCTGGATCGGGGAGCTGTGCCCAGAGAGCCCTGTGGGACAGGAGCTGCTTCAACGAGGACAGAAGGCTTTGGGGGTCAAAGTGGGACAATCCCACAAACCCCAGAACTATTGGGAGGGGAGTATGCACATATTAGGAGCCATGTCAGAGTAATAGTGTGTGATTCCAACTGCATTTTATACACAGGAACACATGACAGTACAGTGTGGTATAAAATTTTATGTACATGAGTTTGGAGTTAGTGCATTACTCACAAAAGTGTGCACACTCATACAGTCACCCCAGAGATGGCCGGAAAATAGAGAAAAAAACATTTATGATAATTTAAAAGATATACTTTTCAGAGAAATTGCATTTTCAACAAAATTTCCCTACAACTCTAATCCGCATGCATGAGGAACATTCTTTTAAGGCACTTTTTAGTACTGAGCTATTTGTTATTTCCAGAAGCAACACTGTTAAGCACTCTAGTTACTAATTATGAGAGGCACTACTTCCTGTGATGTCAATTCACAGATTCATAAGATTAAACCCAGAAGGGACCATTATGATCATCTAGTCTGACCTCCTGCATCATAATGCAGGCCATAGAATTTCATCCTTTAATTCCTCCATCAAGCCTATAACTTTCAGTTGAGCAGGAACAATTCAATGCAGCCAAGCAACACAATAAAGGCCTTTTGATGGCTCTCGGGTACTAACTGGCAGTCTGGATCCAGATTAAGATGTTTTGCAAATTGGTAAAACACATCAAAGTATTCACGGTACCAGACCCAGTTTCCAGGACATGTACTGAACATTCTAGATGTACCCAGTTGCACAGACTGTAATAGATTAATCATTTAAATCGGGGGTTCTCAAACTGGGGGTTGGGACCCCTCAGGGGGTCACAAGCTGTCAGCCTCCACCCCAATCCCCACTTTGCCTCCAGCATTTATAATGGTGTTAAATATATTAAAAAGTGTTTTTAATTTATTAGGGGGGTTGCACTCAGAGGTTTGCTATGTGAAAGGGGTCACCAGTACAAAAGTTTGAGAACCACTGCATCATCAATAATTTTCAGTAATATACAATTATATTAAAACATTTATGCTAATGTACCCATCTGTCTGTATAGGAAAATAATTATATTAATAAGCAGTTGCTGGAAAAAGAGCTCTCTTGTTTGTATTTTTGGATTTCACTAAAATAACAATTTACAAATTCAGCAACTGAATGGTGGATATAGATCAAAGGATCTTCATTGTATTACAATAATTTTAAAGTTGGTTTAGACCCAAATTTTGACCTTTCAATGTAAAATCTTTAACAGATCTATAGATGAGAAATTATATTAGGAATCTTAAGTACAATCAACCCAATTCACCCCTTGGGTTCCGCCAGGGTTAAACTGCCAGCATCCAGGCTTTGGGGCCTACTGGCAGAAAGTCTGCTATGCACAAACCCGCTGTGCAGCGGGCAGGAATCAGCCAGTGGTATCTAGAGGAGAGCAGGACTAGCCTCAGAAAAGATGGGGGTCACCCTAGATAAGAGATCTACTGATTCAGTGTAGATGCTCCATGGGCACATGGTGGACAAAGACACAAAGACACAAAATCATGTATTATGAATACCAGAAATGTTTCAACTTAAACTTAACATTATATATAATTTTTCTATTTCTTAATTTTTTCCCTAGAGCTACAGAAAAGGAACTCCAAGCAGTGGCCTCATCATGCCAGATCCAGCTTAAGACTAACACTGAATACTTAACACTTTTGAAAACACAATAGGGAAAGTGCTCTTCATAATGAAATACATTTATAATATATAAAATAAACTGAATACATCCTATCCCTCCAGTATCTGGCACCTGTACTGAGGGGAAGGAGGTGCTTATAAATAGCATCGAACAGTTCATCTTAATAATAACAGTAATAAATAACAAGTAGTTTAAGCAAACATCATAAACATCAGTGTTCATAGTATGTATATACATATCCCTTCTCAGTATCTTAAATCATTTTTTCCAGTTCACAATAACTCTTATACATCATGATCATCTAAAAAATCTGAAATGTGTTTTGTCTCTTTACAAAAACAGTGTCCGTCCCCCCACCCCACCCCCCAAAAAAAAGAAAAAGAAAAAAATTCAGAAGGTCATCCTAGGCAGTAGACTCTGAATAGTCTCCTGAAAACCAGAAGGTATAATTTTCACAGTAGGACTTATAAATATAAACAAACCATAAAATAACAGTGCAAATCCAAATTACAGTGATTTTTCATAATTATTAAATGGAGAACATCTCCCATGTGCCAGAAATGCTTTAAAAAGTGAACAAAAAGGAAAACAATATCCATGAAGATAATGCCACTTCTTCACTATCTCTGCTGAAGGAAGTTGCAATAGAAGCTACTCTCCTAGCTCAGGGCCATACCAGAATACTACTATATATCCTATTTTTAGTTAGCACAAAGTGCTAATTCTAAAAGATTAAAATTTATGAGTGACTATGGCTGCTATCTAGCAGCTATTCTAACATTATCCATCCTTGCATTATGCACATGGTATCCATGCATACTCAACCCCAGGACTTGCATACACTTACTGTACAGCAGTGGTTCTTAAACTGTAGTCCGCGGACCATTCAGGTGGTACGTGGATAGTTCCCCCTAAAGTGCACGCCTGGGCGGCTGCACATGAGAGAATGAAGGGCCACTAATTAGGTGCCTAGACCCTGGAAAAGATGCACATGTAAAGTGACGTGGTAGCCTTGCAGGGAATAGGGGGTAAGATGGGAGGGGGCAGTGGGATGAAAAGAGGGGGTGGGGAGAATTTGGGATGTGCAGGGCTGCGGCGGCCAGAGAAAGAGGCAACTTTCTCGAGCTCCAGGGCTGTGGCTGCCGGAGAGAGACTCCCCTCCTTCGCAGCCCCAGCTCGGGGGCTGCTGCAGTGGGGGAGAGAGGGCACATCCATTGCATTAGAAAAGTAAGACTATTGATATTAAAATATGAGTTGTGTGCTTTTATTTGTAAAACAAAAAAAGTTAATTATTATAAAGGTTTTTTTATATAGCGGTTTTATCCAAAGCACTTTACAATAGTTAGCTAACGGTACAAACAACACTTGGAAAGATCATTAAGTGGTCCACCGAGACCCTCAGCAATTTTCAAGTGATCTGCGAAAAAAAAAGTTTGAGAACCACTGGGGGATTTTGCCCAAAGAACACAGTATGTAGCTGCATGCCAGTTTGTGGGAGCAGTATGGCTAGTGGTGTGGATGGATGTGGATTTTAGACTGGGAGATTTCCTTTTTTGACAAAACATGGGAAGTACACGTGTCATAACACATAATTTACATTGTGCAATACCCCTGAAAAGCCATTTTTAGCAGATCACATGGTGCTGACTGCCAGGTCTTGATCAGAACTACTTTTCCCCTTAGCAGCAGAAAACAGATGCTAGGATTGTGGCAACACATCAATGCATAGGGATGGTCTTGCTGCTACAGTTTACAATCCCTATATGGCTGCTTTCTCTATATCTCCCTTGGCAGGTGATAATCCACACTGAAAGGTGGGAAGCAACCACGATGGATCCTGACATACCAAAGTTAATATAACCAAACTCAGTCCCTAGCAAAAAATAAAAAAGGGCATGGACCCACACTTAGAGCCCCAGCTCCTGAGACAAGTGATGACATGAGAATACATTTTAAAAGTTAATTCTCATGGTGGAGGAGAAAAGTTCAAAAACATGACCCCATCTCACCAGTGCAGCTTTATCTGCAGACAACTCCATACATTTTATTGTGTTATTCATGCTGAAACCCGCTGCTCTGAAGGAGGGGCCAGCAGCTGACAACAACCCTCACAATTTTATCATGAGTCTCATGATATTTGGTTTATTTCTTAAAGCTGCTGCTGGAATCAAGAGATTACACAAGAGTCTCCGTTTTCACTAATGAAAATGAAAGAAACCATGGTTGTGGAGAAAAGCTTGGATGCATTTTAAAAGGCCAGAAAATTTTCAGAAAAATCTCATTATTTTTGGAGCCCGACTCGTGATTTTGAGCACTTGGGGCTGGCAATACTGTCTGTGTGGAAGAGGCGTAGGGTTGCCAACTTTCTAATCCCACAAAACCGAACAATGAAGAAAAAAGTATATCAATGAGGAGTAAGTAACAACAATAACATTGTTGTCAATGAGAACCAGAGGCCTGAAGAATTCTTGTCATGCATTGTCTGGGGATGCCTTAATTTGTTCATCTGCTACTTTCAGTATTTAAAAGACAAAATGAAAATTTGGAGAGAGATGAGTAACTTGCTCACTCGCAGAAGGATTATCAGTTTTTGACACTGCCACTTTTTGGACAAACGCACTTTTCCCAGTGGGGCTTAGAGGATTCAGGATTGGGTCCACTCACAATAAATTGGTATCTGTCCAGAGGGAGGGAGTAGGCCAACTTGTGACATTCTCTATGCTAAACACAAAAAACCAAAAACAACAAAAAAACCCCACACAATTTAACACGTAATTTATGAATATAACAACAGGATAAACTACTATAAATCTGAGTCACATGTTATTCTATTGTCAAACAGCAACACATATATGCCAGAATATGAAGACAATAGAGGATTTTCAAAAAGCATCTAAGCAACAGAGGCACACACATACCAGTGAAAGTCAATGGAACCTGTGTTCCTCTATCACCTAGGTACTTTTGAAACTCCCACCCAAGGTCTTTAAAAGGGAATTATTAAAGTGTATCACATACTATCGATCAATGTGAACTAAACACTTTTTTGTGGGGGGGGGGGGGGAGGTAGTTTAACCTAAAAAGAAAATTACCACTCAAGTTAATAGTGTAAAGAAAAAAACAAAGACAAAGGCTCATAGTGTTTCAGAAACTGCAGCACCAACATGGAGTGATGCCTTGCCCTCAATATGCTTTCAACAGTGTAAAGCAGCCAGAAACCTGTGTACCTTAAACCAATAAATAATTCAAATTAAAGGTCTTCATCTTCAGAGGCACTCGTGCAGCCATGACTTCCAATAAACTCAAAGGCAGCTGGAGATGCTCAGCACCTCTCAGGTTTAGAACCCGATTCAGAAGCCAATCCCAACAAAATAAGTTTTTCCTAACAGAATTTTTTTTTCCAAACTAACCATAGTTTTGTAGGAGTAAGGACTTTCAGAATGTGTGATGCATCTGGTGAACTTTGCTCATTTTAAAAGTGAGACACAAACAGATCTGTCTAGAGACAGGCATTGTTAATTCACAATAGATACTGTAAAGGCTTCTTCACACAACTGTGTCAGAACATATTTATCTTGACAAGCAATATATCTGTCCTTCCAGCTAACTGCAGGTAATTCCAGTAACCTTTTTCTGAGCACTCTGTATTACCTAGCATAGATTCTATTACACATTAATTTTCCATTAAACAATATATTTATTAAAAATAATACAAACAAAGGATCATTTGAACCTAAAGAGAGAGAATGTTTATTTAGTACTGCATTTCATTTGTGCATTTATTTTTGAAAATACAAAATCAAATATTTTTAGAAATTCCTGAAACCCTAGCTTTTAATAAACTTTTTTTTTAAAATTTGAGGGAGGTAATATACATTAAAGAAATAAAAAAAGAAAATACTGAAAACTTGTATTCTTTGGGTTATAAGATCATCTGGTTATTTAACTTGGATGAGGTTTTACATACCGTGTGTCCTTTTTGAAGGTACAAGGCCATGTGACTGATCAACAGCTCTGATAAGATAGCTACCTACCATATACATACAGCAAGCCTACAAGTAAGCAAGTACTATACAAACAGTAAACACCGAATGATTAACTTGTAGTATATAGACCTATGCAAAAGTCAATATGAGGCATAAAGGCAAATTTTCCCCTCACTAGCCACATAGATTAGATAAAAAACACAGAAAAACAAAGGAGAAACCACAAAGGTTAGGAAGAAAGTTAAACAAGCAGCACTAAGATAACCCTTAAGTCTACTTCTTCAAAAAGCATTTTGTTTGCCCTAGGTGTTTTCATTACTCCAGAAGTATTCCTTTAAAATTTTGAGAAGGATGAATATTTCTGATGTTTAATGAAATACTCCAGATTTTATCAGCTCTCTAAAAATGTAATTCAGACAAATTTTCTGTCATATTAGCACGATAACACTATTTTGTGATTGAAGAGTATGTACAGTTTGATGTGGAATCTACACTCTTAAAGTACATTAGGAGCAAAGAGATGGAAAAGACTTTATTTTCTAAGGACTTCTGAACATAGACTTTTAAAAATGAACTATAAATATCTATGTCTACTAACTACTATAATTTACTGCATTTGAAATTAATTGTTTTTCATGTTTTTGTTTCAAATTCCGATGTTGCTCTCTAATTTCTAACTAACACCTTTATACAGCTATAACTGTCATTCTATAACAGGCATCTGTTGAAGAAAAAACAGTAGCAAACATTCGTTTAAAAGCTTTCTTCAAAATGAAGGGATATTTTGTTATATACAGAAATCTACACATTTCCCATCAAAGGACATACATTCAGTATATGCTCTAAATTAAAATTTCAGTATATTTTTCAATTATTATCCTCTAGATAAAACACTGTACAAATGAAGAGTCAAACAAGTAAAATGTATTACTGGGCCAGATTCTTTTTTTGCATTCTAGCCCCAAGACAGATTTATCCTATGCTGGGAAGCAAATCCATGCTGAGAATCTGGTAACTGGCTCCCTGAGGCTCCCCTCCCACCACCACGAGGAAACTTAGGGCTTGTCTACACTGGCAATTTACAGCGCTGCAACTTTCTCACTCAGGGGTGTGAAAAAACACACCCCTGAGAGCAGCAAGTTTCAGCGCTGTAAAGCACCAGTGTAGACAGTGCACCACCACTGGGAGCTACGCCCCCAGCGCTGATAGCTACGCCCCTCACGAAGGCCTGGGTTTTTAAGGGGGCTGGGAGACCTCTCTCTCAGCGCTCTGCCGCGACCACATAAACCACGTTAAAGCGCTGCCGCAACGGCGCTTTAGCATTCCCAGTGTAGACGAGCCCTAGTACAGCAATGAATCTAAACCACCACGTGTTGTTTAATTTCCAATATATTACTTAAGATGGGATATAGCCCACTGTCTATCTAATGGACTTTTTTCACAGGACTACCATCTTGGCCTAAAAATGTGTTTTAGCACCAGTAATAAGAGATCGTGACCCTACAGCAAGGGGAAACTATACAACACCAACACGCAAGGTAAAAAAGTAGTTATAGTAGCAACTCTCTCATCTTTTTCATCTTCACCTTCAGGCTGATTCTCCAATGGAAATGGAGAGCCTCCTCGATGTTCCAAACACAACCTGAGGATAAGGTGGTGCCATCTTCATCATAGGCCTAATGGAAGATCAAGTGATCTATCTACATAGTCCTTAAGCACCAAAAGCAGTAATACCAATGAATGAAAAAAGAAAACAAATTTGACAACCATATCCATCAGACCTGTTTAGATTTAGAATCTAAAGCTTTCCTTAGAATCATGGACAAATTACATTCAAAAGGAATAGCAAAGGCTTAAAATGATGAATAATAAGGAGGCATATGAAAGTGCGAGTGCAAAATTAAAATGTGCACAAGCAAAAAGGCAAAAGTTTTATTCACGGAAAAAATCAAATTGAGAACAACTGCCATTTATTCAGATTCTTATTTATAAAATTGTGACATTCTCACATCAATTTAGCAATTTTGGAACAGGATTAAATAAAACAGAAAAGAAAATGGTTTGAATTAAAGCAAGTTTACTATGAAGTAGCTAATAAAATGTGGAAAATATCAGTTTAACACATTTTTTCCTTTAGCAGAAAATTTAGCTATAAAATGTTTAGAGGATAATGAGTCTTGGTTCAGAAGATTTTGGTTCTACTTTTCAAAGTGTTCCTGTGTGCGCTTGAACAAGTCACTTAAGCGTTCTATGCCTCAGTTTCCCAGCTATAAAATGGGGATACACTGAAGCACATGAATTACTTCCCTAGCTTACAAGTTTTGGAGGGGAAAAGGAGAAGAAAAGGGAGGAGACGACCAAGGATGGATTGAGTTAAATTCAAGCAATAATTTTAAATCAGCAAGCAAAGCTACTTGATTTAAACTACTACAGAAAATTCTTTCCTGGGTATCTGGCTGGTGAATCTTGCCCATATGCTCAGGGTTTAGCTGATTGCCATACTTGGGATCGGGAAGGAATTTTCCTCCAGGGCAGATTGGAAGAGGCCCTGGAGGTTTTTCACCTTCCTCTGTAGCATGGGGCACTGGTCACTTGCTGGAGGATTCTCTGCTCCTTGAAGTCTTTAAACCACAATTTGAGGACTTCAATAGCTCAGACATAGGTGAGAGGTTTTTCGCAGGAGTGGGTGGGTGAGATTCTGTGACCTGCGTTGTGCAGGAGGTCAGACTAGATGATCATAATGGTCCCTTCTGACCTTAGTATCTATCTATAAATAATTGATTTTAATTATGCTTTTAATTTGTACTTTTTAAAGTATTTTCTAAAAGAAAGGCTCATTCTCATTGGTTGGTAACCATTACAAGTTGATTTGCAACTAAACATAATATTTTACACTTCAGGGAATTCTGGACCAAAAAAATAAAAATTCTACACACAATATTTTAAAATTCTGCAAAATGTATTCATCAATAAATAAATATAGAGGCTCCAGCATGGCAGTGGGAAGCACAGGCCACTGGCTGCATGGAGGTGGGAGATCACCCTGCAGCTCTCTTCCCCCTCCCTCCAGGACACGGACTTGGTGGTGAGGCTGTACCCGACCCTGATTCAGTGCAAAGGCCAGGCCTGCCCCACCCCAGAAACACTTATGGGCCATGCCCCTCCACGCCAGATGTACCCAGTGTGTGCAGGCAGGCTCAGCCGAGCAGGATCCATGTGTGGAGGGGCTTAGTGTGGGGGGATCCGCGTGTGGGTGAAAGGGTTTTGTGTGGGGCAATCTGGGTGCAGGCGGCTCAGTTTAGAGTCTGGGTGTGGGGAGGGATCTGGATGCACAGAATCTCATGGGGGGGCGTGATGTCCGAGTGCAGGGGCAATGGACTCTGCAGGTGTGGAGGTCCAGGTGAAGGTGGTTAGGGTTCAGCACGGGGGGGAGGGGGGAGTATGAGGGAATGGGCCTCGGCAGGGGGTCTAGGTGCTGGGGGAGTGGTCCTGGTGCAGCCGGTTAGAGCTCAGTAGGGTTGGGGTCCAAGTGCTGGGGGCTCGTCAGGGTGGTCCAGGTGCATAGGGAGTGGGGCTTGTTGGGGTGGGAGTTCAACTGCAGGAGGCACAGCGGGGGGTGGTCTGGGTTCAGGGGTTGGGGTCTGGATGCAGGGGGGTTTCTGGATGCCAGAAATTTGGGGTCAGGTGCAGGGAGCTCTGGGTGTGGGGGATGAGGCTTGGTGGCAGGGTCTGGGTATGTGGGGGATTCAGATGCACGGGAGCTGGGTGAACAGGAGAGCAGCTCCCCGTACAGTGACCCCTCCCCCTGTGGCTGAGGAGTGATGGGGGCAGGAAGCGGGGGAGGGGAATGCAGAGCTGGGTGAGGTTTCAGGGTGTGGGGTCTGACCCAGCTCCAGCCACTCTGTGCAGAGGAAGTGTGCTCCTCCCCCACACCCAGCCCAGCTGGGACTAGCAACTGAACTCAGCATGGGTACGAGCCACCAGCCAGGACATCTCCAGCCCTGGGTGGGGTTATGGAGGGCCGGCTGTGCGTGGGGGGCTTTGGCGGGGCAGGTGCAAGAGGGCTCTGGATGCAGAGGATAAGGCTCAGTGGGGTGGGAGTGCAGAGGGCTTGGGGGAGAGTTGTGGGTGCAGGGGGCGGTGAGGCTCGGCAGGGGAGTCTGGGTATGGGGGAGTCCCCAGCCTCGTGCCTCTCCCGCCCACTGAGTTCTCTCTTTGCTGGCTGCTCCGGGCGCCCCAAAATGACGTGTCTGCCCAGCTAGGGAGGGCTGTGTGACCGCTCTTGCAGCTTCCCTTTGCTTCCCCATTAGAAGCCATTTTTCTAAGGGGAAGCAAAGAAATATGCGGGGAACACGAATTCTGCACCTGTGCAGTGGCTTAGAATTTCCTCAAGAGTTATATTTACATGAAACTTGGTGCTTCATTTTTCTAACCCAGAAGATACAGTGTATCCATACACATTTATTTAGGAAATTATACATCTTAATTTGCATTAATTCAGATTTTTAATTGTTTACATTTTTATTACGTTAGAAAGTGTTGAATGATGCATTTCTTAATTACTAGATTAAATTTTTACTTGCAATTTGTGTAACACTCTATTTAGATGGAAATTGGAATTAAATTAAAATGCACAAACAGCATTTTAATAATTTTTATTAAATAAATTACCTTAAACATAAGCTTATTTTTTCTCATCAATACATATTTTGCATTCAAAATTGATTTATTAAACAAAGGAAGTATTATCTGTCGTTAGTGAATTGAACTGTCTGTTTCTGGTCACCATGCCCTTCAAGATTTTAGTACTAGTAGATCTCATCATCCCACACCTAGTTTTTATTCATCGGCTAGAAGAGGAAAACAAGCTTTCCTTCTTTTTCAGTTTCCATCCAGTTTCTTAACTTTAAATGAACTAGTGAGAGATGACCCATAGCTCCTGATAGTGGGGGGACACAATTTAAAGGTTTGGTCACCCCCGGAACAGCTCGAGTCACACCCCACACCGTTTAAGCCCACCCCCCTCACCCTCAGTCTCCTCTCCAGAAAAGCAGTGGCCCCTCCCTGCAGCTCCCAGCTGTTGCTCCTGCCTGCTTCTGCCCGCGGGGCGCAGTTTGCCAGCTCCGGCAGCTGCTGTGCAGGGAGGGGGCCCAGATGCACCAAGTGACTGAGCGGGGCCAGAAAACTCTGGCAGAAATCGGTGGGGGGGCACCTAACCTTGCATACCTCCTCCACCATCTGGAGACCTTTGGGAGAAGCAAGTCCTGTCTCCCCTCTGCTTTCTCTGCCTGGTGCTGTTTGCAGCATTAGGCCCTAATTTACAACTACTGTCCATCATCCTGAACTTGATTATGCATTGGCGCACTGCCCCATTGAAGCTAACGGGCCTTCGCATGCACAGCAATACACCCACACAGATCACAGTGCAGTATCAGGGTTTTAGAAATGACATAACTACTTTTAACTTAGTATAGATTTAGTCAAACAGGAAGTAGGATTGTTCATATTTTAATAAAATGAGAATATTACTTTACGTCTTCTTTAAATCAAGACATGTATTACATTTACAATTTGTAGCATCCTTATTAAAAGTAATTAGATTGTGAAATTTCTACTGAGAGTTAGCTAGGCAACGTCAACATCCCCACCCATAAATGACCTTGCCTAGTTTAACCTGTGGTAAAACTATAGTTTCTTGTCACCACTATGGACTATACACTCATGGCTTTTAACAGTTTACTAATTCATCATTTATTAATCGTCTTCAAAACAAGACAATACACCATTCATTTTTCAATAAGATACCACCCAGACAAAGGCTGCATCAAGGGCTAGTATATAGAATCAGCCCTATCAGCTCAGATCTGGTCATACTGAACCAATAGCTCTTATGGCATGAATTCCTCCATCCATATGGACAGATGTTAACTGTAAAGTTTAATTATAATCTCTAGGACCTGTCTACACTACATAAAGAACTATATGTTAGCACAGTTCTCAACATAGGTAGGAGGGTCCTTGCTACACTACATTCTTTATTACCAGGCATTCAGACACTATTAGACTAAATATTCAGAGCAGTGTTGCCAGTCAGGATGTGGAATATATACGGTGAATTTAGTACACGGTTTTCCTGTCATCATTATTAGTTGGTCACTGATATGATCATTCGATTTACTCTCGAATTAAGCATACATACACAGAAAAGCAAATCTGCATCTTGAAGTTTTTAAATTTTTAGGATGCGAATTTACAATGCTTCTTAAGTGATATCATTCTTGTGTTCAGCAATCCTACCAATTTGATCAATCATTTGCTAATGCCAGTGGAAGATTTGTGGTTGACTAGTATCTTCTATAGGAGCATAACACATTATTACAGAAGGGCATGCAGCATTTTTATCCATTTAATGCTCATTCCAACTCCAAAAAAATCAAAATAAAGAAATCAAACAAAACTGAACCATAAAAAACTCCCACTCCAAGCAGAGTCTTTACTCTGAGAAGGAAGAAGAGTGAGAAACTCAATGAAATCTACTAAGAATTCCTCTATTGCTACTGATTTTACATGGGAGGTGCTCAGATGTTATGGTGATGAACAGCAGTATAAAAACCCTAAGATAGACATGAACAGCAGTCAATATAAAAATGCTTTCTGACTTTCATTACATTGGATATGGTCCTTAATTCCCAGTGAAACCAATGGGAGTTTTACATGCAAAAAGACTGAAGAATTAAGCCCACAGGGTTTGTTTTCAAGTGTTTAAAATAAGATATCACTTGGGGGCCACATACTCTCCAATATTATAATGTGCAATTCCTATTGGCAATGCATAAGGACAGCATATGGGCCTTTAGTTTGTTACAATTCAATCTACCGGTCTTTGTTCCAAATTAAAAAATTTCCTTGCAGGTAGAAATTCCACAAAACCTTTTGGTAGTATTTAGGGGTGGACAATCAGGTCAATAAAAAATATGTACACATCTTGCAAAGTTAAATTCCTAGTCTTTAGAGGAAAAATTGTTCCAAAACTTTGAATTTCAAAGAACTGAAAAATCTGTTGCTTTAAAAAATGTCTTAGTACATTTTAATCCTTTGGCAAGGTTCATTACTAGGGCGCTACCAAATTCATGGTCCATTTTGGTCAATTTTGCGGTCATAGGATTTTAAAAATAATAAATTTGATGATTTCAGCTATTTAAATCTGAAATTGCAAGGTGCTGCAATTGTAGAGGTCCTGACCCAAAAAGGAGTTGTGCTGGGGTCACAAGGTTATTGTTGGTGGGGGTTGTGGTACTGCTACCCTTACTTCTGTGCTGCTGCTGCCTTCAGAGCTGGACAGCTGGCGAGCAGTGGGCCCTACCAAATTCGTAGCCATGAAAAATGTGTCACAGACTGTGAAATCTGGTCTCCCCCCATGAAATTTGGTCTTTTGTGTGCTTTTACCCTATACTACACAGATTTCATGGGGGAGACCAGTGTTTCTTAAATTGGGGGTCCTGACCCAAAAGGAAGTTGCAGGGGGGGGGGGGGGTGTCACAAGGTTATTGTAGGAAGGTTGCGGTATTGCCATCCTTACTTCTGTGTTGCCTTCAGAGCTTGGAGGCTGGAGAGCGGCAGCTCTCCACCAGCAGCAGCAGAGCAGAAGTAAGGTTAGCAGTACTGCAACCTCCCCTACAATAACCTTGCAAACCCCCCCTCCCTCCGCCAACAACCCCTTTTTGCGTCAGGATCCCTACAATCACAACACTGTGAAATTTCAAATTTAAATAGCTGAAATCATGACATTTACGATTTTTAAAATCCTATGACTGTGAAATTGACCAAAATGGACTGTGAATAGGGCCCTATGTATAGTATAGGGTAAAAGCACACAAAAAGACCAAATTTCACAGGGGGGAGACCAGATTTCACTGTCTGTAATGCATTTTTCATGGCTGTGAATTTGGTAGGGCCCTATTCGTTACTTTTACTTGTGGTAAGCATTTTTCTCCTCTTCTCTCCTCCTTCCCCTCTTCCCCCCCCCAACCTTTATCCTGCAGCCAAGAAGCACATATAGTAAACTGATTTCAGAGTAGCAGCCGTGTTAGTCTGTATTTGCAAAGAGAAAAGGAGGACTTGTGGCATGTAGGGCACCCCTGCATGGGTGTGTGTGAAGGACTACCTTTGGGGGGGAGCGGGAAAGGCGGCAGGCAGACAGACACACCAAGTGCTCTCCAGAGTTTCAGTTTTCATTTATTAAAAAAAGTCTCTAGTTCTTATGATTGTGACTAAAATGTGAAATGAGTCTAACCAGTGCAGACACCTGTCTGAGTCTGCACAGAGTCTGAAACAAGAGATCTGATGTATGAAGTGCCCCATTCATCTTAAGGGGTGATAACTTAGATGCCTTTAAGTGTTATCATTGTTAATTATTTCACTGCTCAAAGCACATCAAGAAGGAAGGAAGGAGATGAAGGTTTATATTATGAATATCTACACATATCCCAAACCTTGCAGGGGTGCAGGGAGGAGTGAAGGACTAGCAAGGGAAGAAGGGAAGGAGAAAATGCGGAATATGTTTACATTAAAAATATAACAACACATGGTGAGGTTGGAGCAAGAGGACATGATTGATTTTACCTTCCTGAAGGGGGCATTCAGCCTTCAAAAGTCTGGGAAACACTTCAGTAAATCAGGACTGCAGAACATTTGAATCATCAGTATAATTCCATTTCCATTCTACTCTATATTTACATCAGTGACAATCTTCTTAGCATATGTGCAACATATGTGACCAGGATTCATCAGTGACAATGAGAGGAGTCTAGAAGGCTTTTAAAACTTTTCTTACAGTAGATTATTTCTAAAAATTTATCAACTGAAAATTCTACATATAGAGTGATGAAGTTCCAGATAAAGGAACAGACCACATTTCTCCACTCCACTCCACCTACAGCTTGAAGCCAGCAATTTGCATTACTTTTCAGTCACTGTGCACTGTAACATTGCTGCAGTGCATTTCATAAGCATTGTGGCAGCATTCCAGATGCACAAAGCATTTTAGAGAATTCAAATCTGAGACAGCACAAACCTTGTGAGGACAAATGCTGGTGTGAGTGATTTTGAGGAAGGGGAAATAATGTAGTGGCAAACAGAAAGTGTAGTCTTTCGTCCAAGATCACCCTGGATCGGGTGAGGGGAGAGTATAAAAGGAAAAGGAGCAAAGCTGAATGGACACAAGAGCATAAGATCAGATCAGAAAGAAGAGAATGATACTGGGTATGGTTACATCCAAATGAAAAAAGTTGGTAGACAGGGAAGAACAAAGAAGAGGTACAATGGGGAAAGAGAAAAAAACAAAAAGAGGAAAACAAGAGAATGCAATAAAGGCAAGAAGAAAATAGGGTAGATACAGAGACAAAAGAAAAGGAAAGATAAGATAGACTATAGTTTGACAGTCACACAGGCAGCACTGCCTCAGGAAGAACCGGTTCAGGCACTGGGAAGTGGTGGAGCTACAGGGCATGCCTGAGTCACCTGACATAAAGCTATTGTAGGAAATGTATTTTTTAAGAGCAAAAATAAAAGGGAAAAAAAAGAGAAGGAAGGGGGCCTTATTTCCTTTAGTGTTCAAATGCTTCTTAACTGATTTTACTTTTCAAAAATATTAAAGTGAGAAGCCCCCTAACATTCCTGTAACTCGATTTTAAGATTCTAAACCCTGAGCAAATTTCACTTTTCTCTGGCATCTGGTCTCCTTTCTCTTACCCTTGCTCCTATTATGATTGTTCAGCTCACCATATGAGCAGAGCTTTGCCTCTGGTTCCCTTATACGTCTAGCGGCCTCTAAGGAAAACACCCCACGATTTTAAAAATAAAAATCTCAACAGTTGCTCTTTGGTAAGTGTCTGCATTACAGCCCCATTCCCCAAAGAGGATTTGGGAATTTAAATCAATCTGATTTTTTCAGCTGAAAATAAGATACATATATTTTCTGAAACAAGTTTTATTCTTTGGAATAAGGATTGTATTTGCTTTGATTATTTCACTGAGATACACCTCCAGTTTCTACAGGAATGAACATAAATATTGATTTTTTTTCTAACCATTTTAAATCATCTGGTAAAAAAATCTCATAATAGGTCCAAATACTGCTCTGCAACAGATGCTTCCATGTTTTCCTCCTAATCTCTTGCTTATTTTAGACACTATTTATAGATTTTTTAAAGTATATATTTTATTCTGACTGAAATATACGGATCCAGCTTGTTCATAAATTTTAACAACCAGAGGTTAAACTGAATCATTTACTACAAATATCTTCAGGCTCCAATGCAAGACAGGAATTCAAAGCATGCATTTGAGTATTTAATGGTTTTAATTTCTGGCTACATAAAAACCACCAGCTTCACTGAACAAGTCCATGCTTCTCCAACATCCCAACAAAAAGAAAAAGAGACACTGAAAGAATTAAAAGTGCAAGCTGGATATCTCAGTATCATAATTAAATAGTTAATTAGCTGTGCTCTTTGTAAATCTGATTGAGTAAACACAGAATTGTAAGCATTGTAATACATGGAAATTATTTTTTTAATGGTAAGCATTAACATACCAAGCAAACAATATGAAAACAAAAAGCCCAAGAATGCTGTCTTTTTAGTTACAGTTTAGACCGGTGTGTGTCATGCTGCTGTACTACAAACAACAGCCATATTTCTTCTGTCTTATAAATCTTAGACAACACTTGTAGATAGATTTTATACTGAACATAGTCCATCTAATAATTGTTTTAAATAATCACTGAATTCCTCAAATATCATCACAAAGTTTAAAGAGGTACTGCACCAATCTACTAGTAAACATAGCATGTCCTACCTGGAAAAATAGAAGGTCTTTTCTTAGGGCGCCTTGGGTGTATAGGTTCTAAATTCTTAATATTTCTTTGAAACTTTCCTTTAATGTCATTTCCTAGGAGGAGGTCTGGTGGTAGGCTGCTCCGTCTTGTTGATTTATAGTCAGTGTGATATGAATTCAGTTTACTCTTAGTCCTAGAGCATAAATTGTTGTCATCAATTGCCATTATAGCAGACTAATTTGTAAAGCTACCCCAGCATAAGACCAAACAGTAAAAATCTGCACACTCAAAGGCTTATTTGATGGTGGTTAAACTCCTAAGCAACACCTGATGTTCTCATGCCTAACTCTGCACTTGTTTGGTAAGTTTAGCAAGTTGATAGGCGTGGGCTAAAACAGGTGTAGAATTACTATGTAGCCCCTCCTTTCAATGCTTAAACAACACAGGGGAGGAGACACACTGAAATCATTAGATTAAAAGGTTTTGGATCTCTAGAAAGATTCAACAAATCTGAACTCACCAGCTCCTGCTGCATAAAGGGGAAAATTTGCTTAATAACAGCCACTGTATGGGGTACTAGATGTATCCGATGAAGTGAGCTGTAGCTCATGAAAGCGTATGCTCAAATAAATTTGTTAGTCTCTAAGGTGCCACAAGTACTCCTTTTCTTTTGGTATGGGGTATTGTACTTCATGTTTCATCAACTGTATTTCACAGTTCAGTTCATTAATGTTTTATCAGCATGACAAACTAAACAAGTCATTGCTCAACTGTTAAACAAACAACAACAACAAAAAGCACAGACCCTCCAGGTATCTGTCAGGGGAAGGAAGGTACAGTTTGACCAGTGTGTTTGGGTTTTTAGCTGGGGCCTGTGTCCATCTGTCTCAGAATGAGTGTTACTGTCTGGCCAGAAGTAGAGCACATTTTGAGAGTAATGCCCCAGAGATTTTTATGCTCAATTTCTGTATTAGTTTGGTTTCTACTCTCAGAACCACTGTGGCTTGTTTTCTCAACAACATAGTGTTTCTGAGATTATATATCTCTAATTATTTAGGCTTCGTAATATATATATACACACACACACCCCTACACACTCTCTCTCCGCACCCCTGCCCCAAGAACAATTTTAATAAATGGCAGACATAGCAGAGACATTGGGAAGGAGCAGTAATAACATTATTCCTTAACTGTAGCCAGGGTTAAAATGTGGCAGCCTAAATAGAAGTTTACTATTTTGATATATTCTGTACATATAGAACATATTTACAGACAGACAGAGGGGTCTGCACAATTTCCATTTAACAAAAAAGTAGGGATAACCTGCCACTGAAACCACATGATGTTTGCACAAACCTTTCAACAAAATCTTTTTGCTGTCTTTGGATTCTAGAAAGGCAAAAAGAAGTGTCAGTGCATCCATATCTTTGCTAGAGTTTTGTAAATATACAGACAAAATTCACTAGTAAAAGAAAGTCATCAAAAGTCAGCACCATTGCAATTGCCATAAAACCATTCACTGAGTTTGTCTGACATTTGTATTATTTTAGGGGTTCATATAAACCTGAAGACTGATGGGAGTGAAGGTGCATAACCATGTGAACTGAATCTGCCAGAAAAGTTCAAACTTGTGCAAAAGAGAAGCCAGCAGATATTGCACTGTTGAAATAACAACTTTTAATAAGCTGTTGGTGAACAAGCAGGGTGGCAATTCTACAAGTCTCAGTAGCCAGTCTTTAGATGACTGATGTTAAACAGGCCCTGTCACAACATTACACTGCCTCTGCAGAGGCTCCTCCTTTCTTTCTTTGAAACATTTCCTCGGCTTTCAAAAGAAGGATTTTCATATTGTTTTGCAAGGTGCACAGATTTAAGAGTTTGTCAACAGGATCATGATTCTATGAACTTTTAAACAATTTTAGTCACTGGATTCAGATAGTTGGGGATCTGAAGTTCATCAAGGCTCCCAGGTGTGTTCTACTAACACCATGCACCTATAACAGGAAAAATTAGAACTAAATAAATGGCTGGACATCCCAATGTGACAGCTGGGATGCTTTAACTTTAGCCTGATTAAAGTGAAGGTGGTAGCTAGCCTCAGGGAACAGAGGTCCTTAAGATATTTGCAGATTGTGGCTTCTTTCCAAAATGAGAGATCCATTAATGCCAAAAGTTGGAATGGGTCATTGTCTTGGATCCATGCCTTGCTACTGGTTGGAACGGAGGCTGTGGACAGAAATCTAGAGTGAGAAAAGCCAGAAGTGGTTTACTTTACTGTGTTTGGGGCTTAGACCCACTTCTGCACACAGGCCTTGAAAGGACAGACAAGTTCTTCCACAGTGCATTTCCAAAAGAATTCATATAGTGGTGCAGCTTAGTGCAGTGCTAAGAACCATGGGATAAGCATCCAGAAAAGTCCTAGTGCCTCACATGAGTGAGTACATCTCCAGTCTGCATACAGCAATTCGAGTATACCTTTGCACTGGAAAGGCTCACACACAAGCTAGGCTAACCTGGGTGCTGATCACCAGAGTTAACTCTGCAGTGAAGAAATACCAAAGAAAGGAGTTTATAGCTCTAGGCTGTTACATTCACCAAACATTTCAGTGATAAAGGTCTGTTTGTTTTTTTCTTAAGTTCCTCAAAAATAATCTACCACTCAGATCAACATATCAATACCTTCAAGCCAATAACTATGTAAATACCCTGAGCCTTCATGACTGGTCATTACTTGAAGCTAAAGCTGCCTTAACTAAAAAATGATCCACTTTCAAAATCATATCCAGATTATACTGGAGCTAAGGCCTTGTCTACACTTGGAAATTTACTAAAATAGCTATTCCAGAATAATTATTAAGACCCTGTGTGATCACTCTTATTCTGGAATAAGAGTGCCTTTTTCTGACTGAGTTTAATCTATTTTCACATGATACCAGAATAGTTATTTTGGTAAACGTCCAAGCGTAGACAAGCCCTCAGTAAGAGAGGAGGCAAAACAGCATTGGTAGAACTAAAAGTGGGCCTAAATTAATTAGATTAAAAATTCTAATTTTTAGAAAAGGGAAAAAGCTGTTAGTATGATTGTTCCATTATAAATTACCTTTGAAAACTTCTGTACTATAAAAAAATGCACTATGATGTGCCCTGGCAAGTGCTGGAGAGGATGTGGAAGGAAGGGACACACACATATGATTGTCAGGAGCGGCCTGTGATACGAGATTTTTGAAAATAAATCTTTTCAATTATACAGAACGTTACCAGTAAATAAATACGATTAATTCCCCAAACCCTAATTTCCCCTGATATCGAGACTAGAGGAAATTTCATTTAAATGAGACAGAAGTTAGTAGCTCAAATTGTACCAACATCAAGACATGTGGTTGCACTGTATTGGAAACAGATTCTAGTAAAGGAGCAATAGCTAAATCAATTGGAAGAAATACAGCTAGATAAATTCTCAGCCAACAATCAGCAGAAAATATAAGTATTATGATTCCCCCTGAACTAATCTAAACTGGGACTCCATTATAAAACTACTTCCAGCCCTGACAAGGAAGCAAACAAACTGTGGAGGAGGAGTAGCAGTTAAGGAGAGCTGAACTACAAAATCAATTATTAAAAGAGCAGGGAAACCCGGGGCAACATCATGGTAAAAATATCCACAACACAAGAACGAGTAGTAATGGGGGACGTTAGCTACCCAGACATCTGTTGGGAAAGTAATACAGCAGAACACAACTTCAAAAAAGTTCCTGAAACATATTGGGGATAACATTTTGTTTCAAAAAGTGGAGGAAGTAACCAGGAGGATAGCCATTTCAGACATGATTCTGACTAACAGGGAGGAATTGGTTGAAAATCTGAAGGTGGAAGGCAATTTGTGTGAAAGTGATCATGACATCATAGATTTCATGATTCTAAGGAAAGGAAGGAATGTGAGCAGGGGAATAAGGACAATGGACTCCAAAAAGCAGACTTTAACAAACTCAGAGAAGTGGTAAGTAAGAGTCTGAAAACTATCCCAATATGAAAGAAAGATAGACTAGTAAGAGGCCAATATCCGAAAATCAAAAAAGAATCCTAAAAATTGAAAATATGGGAAAGTCGCCAAAGATGAGCTCAAAAGAATAGAGGGACAAAATCAGAAAGACTAAGGAAAAGAGTTGCACTGAGTAAGAGATATCAGACAATAAGAGGAGGTTCTATAACTACAAGAGAAAGAAAAGTGTAGGTCACTACAAAGTGGAGGAGGAGATCCAATAACAGATGACATCAAAAAGGCTGAGGTGTTTAATGGCTATTGTGCTTCAGTCTTCACTAAAAAGGTTAATACTAATTAGATACTTAACACAATTAATATTAACAACAAGGGGGAAGGAACACAGGCCTGATCAAATTAATCCTTGGCGTGATGAAGTATCCACCCCACACAAGCCCTAAATAGGTTAATGTGGGCCAAAAGGAGCCAATTCACTTCAGATGCTGCACTTGGAGGAGAGCAAGAATTGATAGGACCAAAAGGCAGATGAAACCGAGTTAGCGCAGGAGCTGGGACAGGATTATAAACCAGGAAGGGGCTGCAGGGATGAGGTCTGCAGTCACTCCTTAGAGGGAAAGGGAGTTGGCCAGGGACAAGGAGGAGTTCCCGGGGGATAGTAAGACCTGGCTTAGGGAGTCTCGCAAAAGGCTGAGACAGGTGAAGTAGCCATGGAGAACAAAGGAATCTCCAGTAGTAAACCAGAGACAGGCAAGGAGATAGAGAAGTGGGGTAGGAAGAACCAAGGGAAACAGCAACAGGGTCTCAAACTAGGGGTATGTCTACCCTACCCGCCGGATCGGAGGGCAGTGATCAATCCAGAGGCGGTCGATTTATCGCGTCTAATCTAGATGTGATAAATTGATCCCCGAGCGCTCTCCCATCGACTCCTGTACTCCACTGCCGCGAGAGGTGCAGGCAGAGTTGACGGGGGAGCGGCAGCAGTCGACTCACCAGAGAGAAGACACCACGGTGAGTAGATCTAAGTACATCAACTTCAGCTACGTTATTCACATAGCTGAAGTTGCATAACTTAGATCGATCCTCCCCCCCAAGTGTAGATCAGGGCTAAGTACACTTAGATTGCTAGTTTCAGGGCCCTGGGCTGGAACTCAGAATAGCAGGAAGGCCTGGATTTCCCTACCAGCCATGAGGAAAGTGATACAGGATCTAGAGACATGGAACAGAAGACTGTCTGAGGTGGCATCTGGACAGCTTGTCCAGTGGGATTTTGTTACCCTGGAATGGGGGGACTCTATAGTGACCTTCCAGAGGGCTGAATCATCCCAAGGCACAGAGAGAGAGAGAGAGAGAGAGAGAGGGACAACAGTGTGAGCAACCAACAGAAGGGTGTGCCAGATGGGGTGAGAGCTAATTCCCAGAACCAGGCCACAAGGTGGCGCACCTGCAGTGAGGAGAGCCCTTCACACTAGCGTACTTAAGGAACAATCCCAGAATGATTGGCAATTATCTTTGAGAAATCATGGAAGACTCATGAAATACCTCTCTTTAAAAAGGGGAACAAAGAGAGCCTGAGTAATTATAGACCAGTCAGCCTAACTTTGATACTTGGAAAGATATTGGAACACATTATTGAACAATGAACTTGTAAACACCTAGAAGATAATAGGGCTATAAGTAACAGCCAACATGCATTTGTCAATAACAAATCATGCCAAACCAACCTAATTTCCTTCTTTGACAGGACTACTAGCCTAGTGGATGTGGGGAAGTGGTAGGTGTTATATATATTGATTTTAGTAAGTCTTTTGACAGTTCCACATGACATTCTCATAAGCAAATTAGGGAAATGTGGTCTAGATTAAATTACTATAAAGTGGGTGAATCACTGGTTGAAAAAACACACTCAAAGAATAGTTATCAATGGCTCACTGTTAGACTGGGAGGATGTATCCAGTGGGATCCTGCAAGTGTCTGTACCAAGTCAGGTATTACTCAATATTTTCATTGATGACTTAGATAATGGAGTGTAGTGTATGCTTATGAAATCTACAGATGGACGCCATCCTGGGAAGGGGTTGCAAGCATTTTGAAAGACAGGATTATAATTCAAAACTACTTCGACAAATTAAAGAATTGGTCTGAAATCAACAAGATAAAATTCAAAAAAGACAAGTGCAAAGTACTACACTAAAGAAGGGAAAATCAAATGTACAACTGGCGGTAGTACTGCTGAAAAGGATCTTGGGGTTATAGTGGATCACAGATTAAATATGGGCAAACAGAATGATGCAATTACAAAAAAGGCTAATATTCTGGCATGTTTTAACAGGAGTGTCATATGTAAGAAAAGGGAGGAAATTGTCTAACTCTGTTTGGCACTGGTGAGGCCTCAGCTGCAGTACTGTGGCCAATTCTGGGTGCCACACTGAGAAAGATGTAGGTAAATTAACTAAAACTAAACTATTAACTAAACTAAAACAATCTTTAAAAAAACTGACAAAGGGAAAGTTAACTTCCTTGATGAGCTTGTAGGAGGGGGAAGGAACAGTTCCAGGGAAATCTGATTAAGCTCCTTGACGTTTTGTCTTTTATCTGCAGGAGAAGCACGATCACATGCATCTACTGCTTTTCTTTTATACCTTTTATGAGTCTCATTTGGGCGATTTATAATCTGAGTAAACTCCAGATCCACAAGTAGTTGTGGATCTGAGCAGTGATCTTGTGCTACCACCATTGCTGTCAGCATGGACAGAACCGTGGCATCCGAACAGACATTCTGAATGGTAATACTTGTTACAGTAGGGGGTATGACTCCCTTTTAAAGATTTACCTTGAGTACATCTCAGGCTTCAGTCTAGAATCCAAGGAGGTTATTGGAACCAACAAAGGAATTCAAAAGGAGTACTTGTGGCACCTTAGAGACTAACCAGTTTATTTGAGCATGAGCTTTCGTGAGCTACAGCTCACTTCATCGGATGCATAGCATATCGTGGAAACTGCCTTGATAGATTTCCACTCCATGCGGCTAAATGCAGCGCCTTGCATAAGGACAGGTTTCAGAGTAACAGCCGTGTTAGTCTGTATTCGTAAAAAGAAAAGGAGTACTTGTGGCACCTTAGAGACTAACCAGTTTATCTGAGCATGAGCTTTCGTGAGCTACAGCTCACTTCATCGGATGCATAGCATATCGTGGAACCGATGAAGTGAACTGTAGCTCACGAAAGCTCATGCTCAAATAAACTGGTTAGTCTCTAAGGTGCCACAAGTACTCCTTTTCTTTTTACGAATACAGACTAACACGGCTGTTACTCTGAAAGGAATTCAAGAGACTCAATCATGCTTTGCCCTACTGTCGGGGCGGTGGGGGGCAGGGTGTCTCATTATGAGCCACCATCTTTTTTGGAATTGAGAGTATCAGATCCAAAGGGGTGATCTTACCTCTTATTTGTTGCAGTGGCATAATGACATTTTGCTGCAGCATCACCATATTATGCTGCAACAGTGCAATGTCATGTTTCACGGACTCTCTCAAAAGTTATTTGGGGGATACAACATGAGGGTCAGAACAGTGGTTGGATTGCGCAGTAAATGTGTGTGCCAGGTACTCTAGCATAGTTAAAAGCATGCTGAATTAAACTGGAGAAGACATTCCATGTTTAGGAACTCACAGTACTGTTATCTTCTTATAAGCTCAAAGAATTACCTAGACTTAAAATGGTTTGGATGTGCCACATACAGGGCAAATGAGATGACAGCTTGAGCAGCCACCTCACTGACTGTTCCAACCAAGATGCAATCCTTTAACACGTACAACCCCCTTACCCACCCACAAACTCACAACACTCCACTTGCCATCCTCTGAATGAATTGTGCATATAAACATTACCATGGACAAACTGCTAGGGAAAAGGGAAGAGTTTCCCAAGACTTGCCTGTACTGTGTCTGGGTCATATAATTGTCTAATAGATGTATCCCTTTAGGAATGCCTACCTGAATGTGTCTTCCCATCATCTACTATAGCTACAGTGGTTGAGGTTCATGAGATTAACAGCAAAGGACAAAATTCTTTTATTAAAGTTCTTACAAGATTCTTGCTAAAACTAATGCCAAGTATGAAAACACCAGAGAAAATTATAGCATGCTGTGGATGGACTTGGCAAGTATGTGGTAATGTAGAGCAAAAAAAATTAAATTAATATAGGCTGTTGTCAAAGCATTCAATATAATAAGTAAATGTCTATAACATTTTTCTCGATAGTGTCTGGGCTTGTTTAATGGTTGTATAAATATGCTGACTCCCTCAAGAAAGAAGAATAAAGCTCCTCTCCATTTCCTCTCTATATATGGGCCATTTATATAAAAGGATTTAAATCTAGGTAGTTTATTTCCTAGAGCATGAAGCCAGGGCCAATAACAGTTTAGTTGTTTAAAGAAGGCTCGCCAAAGGAGAGGAATCATAAGCTCAAAGCAGGACCAATCCCCAATTTTTGCCCCAAATCCCTAAATGGCCCCCTCAAGGATTGAGCTCACAATCCTTGGTTTAGCAGGCCAATGCTCAAACCACTGAGCTATCCCTCCCTGCAATCTTGTATCACACTCAAAACGAGGCAAGATTCTGACTCTACCTGAATATTCCATAGTTCAGGGTGTTCAACTGTGAATGCCTCGGAGACCCCTCCCAAACTAAGAAGAGCAGTAGAGTAGTGAGCAAAAGTGAGTCTCCCTGGGCTTTGCTTACAATGCTGTGGTGTAGACACTACTTATGCAGATAGGAGGGCTTCTCCTGTCAGGATAGGTAATCTACCCATCTGAGACAAAGCAGCTAGTTTGTTGGAAGAATTCTTCCATCGACCTAGAGTTGGCTGCCAGGGGTTAAGGTGGCTTAACTATGTCGCTCAAGGGTGGGGATTTTTCAAATCCGTGAGTGACGTAGCTGGGTCAACCTAACTTTTAAGTATAGGCCAGGCCTCACATACACACCAAGTCCTTTAGAGCTCTCAAGATTAAAAACAAGGATTTCGAATGAACCTGTTCTTCAGTGGGGAGACCAACACAGAATATACAGTTTTGGCGTGATGTATTCCTGTAGCTTGGACTAGTTATAATTTTCTTGTGCTTTCAGAATCAGTTCAAGATAGAAGTAATAATCCATTATAGCATAGATCTGTGACTATATCTGCATCAAAGTAAAAGCACAGTCAGTCTTCAGGACAATAAAAGATGGGGGAAAAGGCATTCTTAACCACAGCTATTTCTGCCTGAGTGTCCATGAAAAGTGATGATATAGGGCCTGATCAAATGCTCACTGAAGTAAAAAAAATCCAATTAATTTCAATAGGAATTGGATCCGATTCTCTAAATGCTTTGGGGCAGGAACCATTTCCCTCACATTTGTTTATTAAGAACCTAGCACACTTTGGCACTATAAACATGGTGCATAAATGATAATATTTAGTTGTCAAAAGACTCCAAATTTGGACACCACCTTGACAACAGGAGGGGAGGTGCCCTCCTTTAACAGCAAGGACAATTCTTGCTAGGTCTTCAAAAGGTTAACTTTGTCTGTAGTCACCTCTGTGTTTCTTGGACTAGACAGCTATTTTATCATCTGGGTCCTTCTTTCAGGACCTTCTGATTCACTCAGACAGTGGGATAGCAAGGAAACAGCACTATTTGTACTTAGTGAGGAGGTGACTAGATAGCATGCAAGGGATACGACAGAGAATTTTGAATGTGATTCAATATCTGTAAAGATCTTGAGAATCCTTCGATTTCCTATATACTTGCAGGATGGAGGACTATCTGAGGAAACAATGACTTTGAAAAGATTTGGGAGTCATGGTGGATAATCAGCTGAACATGAGCTCCCAGTGTGAGCTTCCCAAGTGCACACATAAAACAGGGGAATCTCGAGTAGGAGTAGCGAAGCTATTTTGCCTTTGTGTTTGGCAAAGGTGTGATCGTTTTTGGAATACTGTATAGAATACTGGAAATTAGGTGTAAATTCTTAATGGTGAGAGTAATTAACAATTGGAACAATTTACCAAGGGTCGTGGTCGATTCTCCGTCACCGACAATTTAAAATGAAGATTGGTTTTTTTTCCTAAAAGATATGCTTTAGGAATTATTTTGTGGGACTTTTATGGCCTGTATTATACAGTAGGTCAGACCAACTGACCACATTGGTCCTTTCTATAAAATATTCTCTCTATACCTGCAATAGGCTGTCAAAAGCTGGGTTAGCACTTCAACAAACTCCAGTTTCAGGTACATAGCCAGTGATTTTCACCAACTCAGTGGTCTGACTTTCTTTAACATTTTATCAGCAAACACGTAATGCTTAATATTTTTTTTAAAATATCGAAATGATTTCAATCAATTACCGTAAATGTTGGCCTTTAACATGTTATCATTTAAAATTATAATTTTAAACAGCTTTATTTTTAAAAGATAAACTGTATTTAAATATAAAATCATATTGAAATTAAAAAAAAATCTGTTTTTTTTTAATCGATTTTTATCCACCCACTTTGTAAATATGTAGAAAAATAACATGAATTAAAACAAATGATTAAAACTGACTGGATTCTTAGGCAGGCAGGCAGACAGAATCCAACCAAAAGAAAGAGGGGGCTTAAGACCCTGTGTATTTTCTTGAAATCTCACATTAAAGCCTGCTATTTTATAGTCCAGAACTAACAAGCAGGAAGACCAGACTTGTTGGTCTGACAAGTTTCAGAATATTATTTGTCTATACTGTTTACAAATCATTTTGAGGAAGTAAAGAAATTGGACCAGTTTGTCCCGTTTCTTTCTGTATAAACTAATGTTCTTTCTGTATAAACACATTAGGCATTTTAGAGCCCAAATCCACTGCCATGTAGCAAATTTGTAGATTTAATGATCACTGAGTAAATTCTAGATACAGCCAGTGATTTTGTTGAGGTCTTTCTACTTAAAAAAAAAATTAAAGACTAAGTATGGTGCCTTTTTGTTTTCGTTGGTGAAACAAAAAGAAAAAATAAATGTAGGTGTAGTGTGACGTTCTTTTCATTTGTGCTAAAACTGGCATGTCAAGTCCCTTTCTGTGAACAAAAGCATTGCGCGCTATTGCTCTCTCCTGAGGAAATACTACTGGGAACAGGTCTGTGAGCGGGAACACTTCTTGTGGTTAATCCTTGTGGAATTTTACCTGAGATTATTCCACCAGAGGTAAAACATGCTCCTCTTTTACATCCCCCAGCAACTGCCCCAAAACCTACAGACTCCCCAACTCCACATGGATATCAGGGAATCAGCTCTTGGACCTCTTGTCCTGCCCGAGCTTGCAGCTGCATCTGGTATATCCATTTTGGGGGAATTCCACAGTGCAGAGGGAACTCCATGTAGACTGGCTTTGATGCACATCCTGAGAATTCCTAATCCTCTATCCTCCTGATCCCAGGGAGAAACTTCCAGGAGGTCCCAGAAACAGGGAGATTAACTTCCCTTCCAAGTGGGCAGGGAGAGGATCCTGCTGGCACAGACCAAGGTGGGTAGAGGAACATATGAGCCCCAGTCCTCTCTGTCCAATTGCATTTAGATAGATGTTCAAGACAAATGTGTTCAAATTGCAAAAGCTCCTGTTAAAACCTAACTCTCTCATAGACTGGGTATTTTAGATGTATTGAGCTCTTTCAATGATAAAATAAATGAACATAAGAAATATGTACTTTTACCTGTGTTAAATATTCAATTACATATATAACTTCATGAGTTTAACTGAATATCTAATCCAAATCTTCTTGCCATCTTTTTTTTTTACCACTATGTTTTTAGAAATGCTCAAACTGGGTCAGTATACAGCCTAGAATAGCAAACCTGTATTTAGAAAAACTAAATAATATCTTTGGATATAAATGGAGAGAAGAAGTGTTTCCCCTCCTTCCTACCCTTTGAGGGAATGTGTTCAGTAAAGATTGCCTAAGTTTAAAAATGGACAATGTTATTTGTCTAAACAACAACGTTATTTGTTTCAACCCAAACAAAATAGCACTAAGCACTGCAATTTAAAATTTCCTGGCAATTCCCTTGCTTATATATACACATTAAGCTTAATCCATTTAAGCACTACACCTTATTTCCTGGCAGGAATAATTATTAATAGTTTTATCTATAGTAGAACAATATTAATTTTAAAAGTGAGGACTCTTGATGTGCTTTTACCATCTTCCCTGTTTTTATAAGGGTTCAACTATTTGGTTACTATTTCATCCATCATCAAAAGGAAATAATTAACAAAGGAGCACGAGCTCCATACTAAACCCAAGCCTAAAGTCAACCTGACTGGTGTCAAAGAGAATGAAGCACTCCAGAAATCACTGAGTTACCTTGTCTTTCTTAACGATTTTTTCCAGCAGAGGTACATTTAAGCCCCCAAAATCTGTGCTATAATAGGTGTTTAACACATTTATCAATAATCTGGAGAAAAGGATAATTACCTGGCAAAATTTGCAGATAATAAAAAATGATTTAGGTTTGTCGAGACTAGAGAAGATTGTGAGGAATTCAAGAGGGACCTAACAATGATAGGAAAATGGGCAGCACAATGGCAGGTGAAATTCAGTGTTGACAGACCTGTATAATGAGAACATCCACAGCTACATCCGATCAGATAACAATACTAAAGGCATATAAGACCTTAAGATTCAGGGCTTAAAAACTAACTACTAACTGCCTGGGATTATGAATTAGCTTTCCCAAGGGCAGGTTATCATGCAATCATTGAAACCAATGGGACAGTATCAAATTAAGTTTCAGTTATGGACTGCTCAAAACAAAGCTTTACCTAGGAAAGCACTAGATCTCCCTTACTGTTACCATATTTCCTTGCAAGAGTCCATCCTCCTGGGACTCAAATCAGAAAAATAGCAAGAAACCAAGTCTAAAACTGCTATAAAACCCACCTAAATTTGTGACGGTGCCCCTCCTCCAGGTCAGTTCCTGGAGAAAGGAATTCGCAAAGTTAAGTGCCCAATCAAGAAGCACTTAAGGAACAATGCATCTTGGAATGCTCCAATCCACATAAGAAGTCTTCCTGGAGACATTCAAGATACCATGTGGGCA
Source organism: Chelonia mydas (assembly GCF_015237465.2). NCBI lineage: Eukaryota > Metazoa > Chordata > Testudines > Cheloniidae > Chelonia > Chelonia mydas. Next base: position 47,640,920 of record NC_057849.1, on the reverse strand, counting down.
ATGGCTTCTGCCCATAAAAACTGTGAGTCATTCATGGACATGTGACTTGCCCATGTGATTCCAGAACTCCATCTTGCAGCTGGACTTTGCATAGGAGAGAGGAGGGGATCTCCACCCACAAGAAAAAGTCTATTTAAGCCCATGGGAGACCCCTCCATTTTGTCTTCAGCTGGCTAAAGAGAGAGCCTCTCTACCTCCAAGAAAGAAACTGAAGCAAAGGGCAATAACTACAGGGGGTGTGAGTGATTGCTGGACCCACACTAGAAGGAGATCAGTCTGTAAAAGGAAGCTTATTGGAACTGGTGAGGTTTTGTCTGTATTCAGTTTTATTAGACATAGACTTGCGGGTTTTATTTTATTTTGCTTGGTAATTCACTTTGTTCTGTCTGTTACTACTTGGAAACACTTAAATCCTACTTTCTGTATTTAATACAATCACTTTTTACTTATTAATTAACCCAGAGTATGGGGGGCAAACAGCTGTGCATATCTCTCTATCCATGTTATAGAGGGCAAACAATTTATGAGTTTACCCTGTATAAGCTTTATACAAGGTAAAATGGATTTATTCAGGGTTTGGGCCCCATTGGGAGTTAGGCATCTGAGTGTCAAACACAGGCACACTTCTGTAAGCTGCTTTCAGTTAAGCCTACAGCTGTTAGGGGACGTGGTTCAGACCTGGGTCTGGGTTTGCAGCAGGCTAGCGGGTCTGGCTCAAACCAGGCAGGGCACTGAAGTCCTAAGCTGCCAGGGCAGGAAAGCAGGAGCAGAAGTAGTCTTGGCACATCGGGTGGCAGCTCCCAGGGGGTTTCTGTGATCCAACCCGTCACAAAATTAACCTATGAAAGCTTTTTTAAAAGGAGCCCAGATGCACATAAAAAGTTGGCAAGATTAGTTCCCCTCTCACTCACACTATCAATAGCACTGTCTAAAGAACCTCCTCTTTAAAAGAGGATGAAAATACAAATTGATCCTTCCCTGTGCATGAGGGCATCAACCTCAAGTGTAACACACACCAGAACACATGTTCAAGATGAGTATAAAGAAAAATAACCCACATTTCTCCTTTCATTGCTTTCTCTAGCTTTGCTATGTAGCTTTCCAGAATGTTACACAGCTACCTCAAATGAGTCCTGGTACTAAATCAGTTGCAGCAGAACCAAAAGTACAGGCCCAAACTGAATTTAAGAATAATTTCTTCCAGTTAAGTCATTAATTACGTTTTGTTTTACCACCGACTCCATTCAACTTATATCCCTCCCTCCAGTGACCTTTCTTCTGCCCCAGTCTATTGTTTTAAATTCACAGGTACACCTCTGCCCAGTCAATCATTAATTTTCTTTGATGCGGCCTTTATCAACAACTCCCTAATCAAAACACAAATTAGTTGATGAAACAACCACTACCCTCTCACCCTTTCAGGGAAATGTGTATCTTCTGGAAGTGTATGTTTATTGTATTTTTGGTTTAATCACAAGTACTCTTTGTTAGCAGGCTAGAGAAACGGCCTCAGTTTGGCTTTTAGTCTCCCTCTGAAAATTAAAAAAAAAAACAAACCCACAAGTAAAACCAATAAACTTTCCATAATTACGAAGTTTCAATGGAAATCCTGAAAATACTGTGCTTCTTAATGATAATTTTAAGTAAATAAAGTGCAAGTTTCACAATGGAACTGCCTTTTCTAATTTGCTGAATGAAGTTACTGTTTGCATAGAATTGCTTGGCAATACATGGTATGTAAAAACTACAAATAAATATTGAGTTATTTTTGTGTTAACTGAATTGATAATAGTGGAGTTCTTTAAAAATGTCAAAGATCTAGTAGAAGAGGAGGAGGAGAACGCATCCAGTTCTGCTGTAAGGTCTCAGTCCTGCAAGGTGCTTCACACTCTGGCCTGAACCCTGCAGAGCATTTCAGTCTTTATTTAACATTAATTGTGTGACACTGAAAATAATGGAATTAAAATTGAGCATGTGCTTAAGTGGTTTACTGAATTGCTACCAGAGTATTTAGCACCTGGCAGAACAGAGCAATACCTACAACTTCTTCATATTGAGTAAATCACAGGGTAGAATTTTATAAAATTCAGCAAAGGAGGTAATTAAGATTATGTGAATAGGAGCAGATATAGAACTGAAACATTTTTATCTTTAGTATTCTCACTTTGATTGTGAGGAATTGTGTATATATGTGCATACACACAAAAAACTCTCCAAACACAGACACATTCCCCTGTCTTTTCTGATTTGGTGTCTAAAGTGTACTAACAAAAACTATTTAAAGTTAGTTTTATTTAACTTCATGACTAAAAATAAACATAAAACAGTAAATCATGCAAAAATACCTTCACAAGGCCACAGCATGCCAGCATGCTCCTTTTAAGAACAGACACCTAAGGTCCTACTTCTGCAAGCTGTGCTGCAGTTGTATTCTCTCGTGCTCACACCCAGCTGCATGGAAGTCAGCGCAGCTGTTCAGGAGTGGCCTTAATATCATTACAAGTCTGTACATCACAATGGTGTGTATCCTAAACATATAAGCCACATGTGTGCAAATATCTGTGCACACAAACACTAATGATCCTTTTATTTTTAATGATCTGCAAACACACTCATAAAAATAGTTGAATATATGGAAATAAAGTAGGCATTGGAAATAATCATGGATAACAAAATAATTGACCTTATTGCTAAATACTGGCATGTCAACACCCAAAAGAAAATGTCAAAATAGGAGACAATTTATTAAAGCAGTTAATGTAATACATAAATAATCATTCAGAATCGAGAACTCCCCCAATTAAATTGGACTAAATGCACAGGAGCTATATGCAATTTTTTCCAGTTTATTCCGTGTCCCAGAGTGGTGGTTTTGGGGGTGGGTTGTTTGTTTTTAATAGGGAGCATATCTGGACCAGAGCTCTGGATAGGTCCTCCTGAAAAGATGCTTTGATGAGCCAATTACCTAAAGAGGGATAAAACGAGGATATCCTGCCTTCGAAGATGTGCTGCTACTGCAGACAGGCACTTTGTGAATACCTGAGGCTCAGTCAAGAGGCCAAAATGGAGAACTCTGTACCAGAAATGGTCCTCTCCTACAATTAAACAAATATATGAAGACCCATTAGCAATATGGAAATATGCAACTTGCACATCGAGAGATCAAAATCAATCTGGAGTGGATAAGGAGGGAATAGCTGATGATAAGATTAACAGATTGAACTTGAACTTTCTGATGAATGGGAGTTGAGCTTTCGCTGGTCTAAGAATGGACTGAAGGCCTCCATCCGGGATCAGAAAGATTCTAGAATATAAAACCCTATCCATGGAATTCCCTTAGAACCTTCTCTGTCTGTGAAAAGGGAAAAAGGGCAAGAGTTTCAGGAGAGGTATTGTATTGAAGTAAATAGAATAGCCCCTCTGAATGGTTTCCAGGATCCATCTGTCTGTCATGATGGCACTTCAGATGTTGAAGGAATGGAAATGTCTGTTTCCAAAGAGGGGAGGGGCAGGGAGATGAGGTTGATGGATTAAGATTAGTCTAATGCTCTCAGGTGTCTTGTCAAACCTTAGGTCCAAGGTCTGCCATGGAAGACAAGGAAGTTGCTGGTTTACTTTTCATCCAAAGTTTATATATTTTCCTCCTTTGTTGTTGCTGCGGAGGAGATTGTTGCTGGAACTGCCATGTCTGAATGAAGTTGGAGGATAAAGAAGAACAAGAGTATTATTGTTTATTCTATGTAAAGGCAGGAACACCAAATCTTCTAACTAGTTGGTAGATCCAAGAGATTTAGCTGTGCATTTACCATCCTTCAGCTTTTCTAGAACTTGGTCTGTCCTTGTATTGAACAGACCATCTCCCTCAAATGAAAGGTCTTACACGTGTGTTCTCATTTCTAACGGAAGCCCAGGATCTCAGCTACGAACGTCAGAGAAGACAAATGATCCTCTTAAAACATGCTTGGATACTAACTGACCTTCAGAGATTAGGACTTTCTCCAGCTTCTTTTGGTCTTCAGGAAGGGTTATGGTGAAAGTGGCCATCTTCTTCCACAGGTGGTGATGATACCTGGACTTTGAGGCTTGGTGATTAGAAACCATAATGCCCAGGTATGCTGAAGAGAGGACCCTTCTGCCTAGGGAGTCAAGCTTTTTCCCTTCTCTGTAAGACAAGGTGGAGTGTACCTGTCCTTCTTTTGTTCTTTGGACAGTTGTGATGTTTCTCATGGTACCCCGGATTATGAGTCCTCTTGCTACCTCATGCCATCTGTGTGAGGGAGTCTTGCTTGAGCTTAACTGGGTATCAGTTCCTTAACAGCACCAGTCTGTTAGCCACTCAAACACTCTCCTCTGGGCTATGCCAGCTCCCACTTGTTAATCTGCAAGACAATAGGTGCGCCCCAGTCCCAAGTCCTTTTGAAGCACTCCCCCTGTGATATCCAGTCCCTGACACTGGTTAATCACAGAAAAATCAGGTCTGCTGTTGCCAAAGGAACAATACACGCATCAGTTTTTAAAGATTCAGCTCAGGGCCAGCACTTTACACCACAGCATTGAGATATATTTATAGTGAAAACAAATATTCATTTATTATCAAAGTCTAGAGAGTAAGGAGATAATGAGCGAAGACATTGGAAGCAAATGGATACATATAAAATAAAATCATAACAAGCTTTCTAAAGACTAAAACTATTAGGTTAATCTCTTGTCTAAAGAAATTTATCTCACCCAAAGTTTTCTGCAGCATCTTCAACCAAGATTAGCTGATATCCCATTTTCATGAATGTAAATGTACTTCCTGTTTACTTCCTAGGTGCAGGATAAGATGGTGTGTCTTTTTTGCTTCCTACATATAACCCCAAAGTTCATTTTCTGTATTCCAAGATAGGACAATCACTTGTGTTTTGTTCTTCCTGTGCGCTGTTTCCATGTTGAGTTCACATTTCTATGTTAGCAAGTGACTTTGTATGTAAACAAGCACCCATTGTGTTAACTTACAATGCCAACAGAGTGATATATATTTCTTACCTACTGTCTGGAGGAAAGCCGGTTTTTCATCGCTGCCTTGATACAGATTTCAAAACCATTATTTTCAGCATATAAACAACTCCTTGTAGTTAAATAAACTACTTGTTTTTACTGTAAACATATTTAAGTGCTGTGTCTTAAGTGGATGTAACTGGTAAGCTGGGATGTATTGTTCCCTTGGGAGCAGAAGATCTGGAAATTCTGTGAGTGCCCACTGGATCAGATGCTAGGTGCTCCACGGGGATTCTCGGATGACTCGGGGATTAGCATGTGCCTATCATTAACCTGCACAGAGAGAGCAAGGCGTGTGGAGGCAGTGCTCGTGCTGCGGAACTGGCCCACAGCAGGCACAGATGAGGCTTCCTCACACTAAGGACAGGTGGTAGCAAAGTACCTAAACACTGGGTATTCCTGGGAAGTGTCATATTGCCACAAAAGGTGCTAGAGACAATTTTCTAACATATGCTCGTTACATTAGAGGTATGAGCATTCTTTCAGGAGTTGCTAACGCCATGGCCATTTGTTTTTGATTTGGGTTTCAAAGGTGGTCTTGGAATGGAAGTTATGGAATCCTAGGGGGTCCTTGTGCACAAAGTAGCTCTGCTAAGAGAGGCCAACACCTGTGACATTTCTTTATTCAGAATGAGAGGTGGTGGGTATCAAGGATTGCATTTCTGAGACCTGGTTCTGCTAACAAAGGCCAACACCTACAAGGGCCTGTCTGGCTGGCTGGTCAGATCTGATGGCTCTAGATCCTTCGGTACTATGGTGACAGGTTTTGCCATGGTAGTGCAGGCCAGAACTCTGGATGGGATCTTATGCTGCTCTTTGTCTCCTGAAGGTGCTGGGGCTTAAGTAAGCCTATCTGTACTCATGCATCACAATGACTAAGAACTGGAGAGCTTGGCTGCTAAGGCTTGGAGCTGGTTTTAACACTCATTATAAGCTCTTGGGGTGAATGTACTGCATATGGCACAGCAACATGGAAAATAACCTTCCTCCAAGCAAGCCAGACACCTAACATGGGCATCTGAAGCCAGAAATATGGCAGGACAAGAAGCCCACCTTTTAAATCCTGTTCTTTTCCCATCTGGATCCACCATCAGATCTGCAGATCCATGCCAAGGCAAGGGAACCAACTAAAATGAACAAAATGAAGAAATAAAGAACTTTATAAAAGGAGTTTTATTTAGAAGGCTAATCCTACACTGAGAGCGAGCTAAGGCTCTGCATCTTGAGTCGATTTTGGAATGGAGCCACCCGGTGAGGTTCCTGGTCCCTTGGCAACAGCAGTGGTAAGGAGCTGAGGCAATCGGAGTGCCACACCCACTTGTATAAGCTCGCCCTCAGATACTCAGGAACAGGGAGGGGACTGGCAGGAGGGACACAAGAGCAGGGAGGCACTGCTACAAGAAGGTTCAACCATCAGAGCTGCACCACCAGCTTGTCCCATGAGTGGAAATGCATAGAGGCCCCTCAAAGAAGAATATCTTCTTCCACAGAGATATGTAGAGAGGAACCTCACAGAACTTCTCTATAACTAGATGCCTGGGAAAGAGAGTGTAGTTAGAGGCCTGCAGAAAATTTGGCCACCCGCACTGGTGGATCCCAGGAATCTGGACAGATCAGTCCATCCATGGCGCTCCACAGGCTTCTCTTCTCCCAAGGCAGAATGCATCATATACACTGGGATTGTTGCCACTGCCTAGGAACCTAGCCCTGATGGACTGCTAGAAGCGGTGCGGGCCGAGGGATGTGCTGGCTGCCGCTTCCTGCAGCCCCATTGGCCTGGCACGGCGAACCATGGCCAGTGGGAGCTGCAATCGGCTGAACCGGCGGACGCTGCAGGCAAACAAACTATCCCAGCCCACCAGCGGATTTCCCTGGTGGGTCGCGGGCTAAAGGTTGCTGATCCCTATTATAAAGTATCACATCTGAATTAGCACCCATTGAGATCAATGGGGTTTTTCATATCTCATAGTTATTGTTTTGGACCTTCTGCAAATTCAGACAGACAACACATCATCAGTTACTGTCCCTCCATATTTTGAAGATTTTCTTCACAACTATAACTGCTAGAGACTTACTTTTTTCCCTAAATGAAAGCTGATATTTTGGAGAAATGAGAGGTCTGTCCACACCCCCTATTTAGTCCTTAATGCCCCTTCTTGGGAAGTATATCCCACACTTCATGAAACACTATCACAGGAATATGCAATTTTTGGACATTTGATTACTTACTTTTGCCTCACTAATCAAAAAACAAAACAAAAAAAGCCCCTTGTTTATTTTAGTGTGCATTAAAAGCAAGAAAGCAAACTTAATTTGACACATAAACAGCATATATGTTTGGGGTAATTAGACTACACATATCAAAAGAAATCTGAAAACAACTGGATTCACATGTCTGTGTGATAAATTGCACATCCCAATCCTAAAACACCTAAAGCAGAGATTTTCAACCTGTGGTCCACGGACCTCTGGGGCTCCCTAGACTATGTCTAAGATTTCCAAAGGGGTCTGCATCTCCATTCAAAATTGTCCACAAATAAAAAAAAAAAACCACTGATCTAAAGTAGTTATACTTTACTGGGGTGGGGGATTATTCACAGCATGTGAAGACTGATGCAAGACCAATATATAGTAACTTTGATGCATGGACTTGACTTCAAAGAAAAGGGATGAGTTGCAGAGGAAACAAGTAGTCTCCAGTCAAATTCAACGTCTATGTGCAAGTACACCCCCTGCTGCTCTTCAACACAAAATATTTGGAATTTCTGTAAAAGCAATTAGAAACATTCTTCTCTGAAGCCAGAGGAAAAACCCAGAATCTGGACAAGGTTAACACTGAAAACAAAAACAAAATCCTTAAAACTATTTATTTTCTTGATCTATATACATTCTGTGGTGAAATAATCTCACAAAATAGAACATATTGGATATAATGAGCATGGTTTAAATTAGAAATGATTTGACAACTTGGTGGGCATCACTGTGCAAACACTGAAAAAGTGCATTCAGGCCGATGTATCTCATTAATTTACACCAACTATATATACCAGACTTACACCAAACTACATACATATGATAATCAAGTTGCATGGTAATCAGAGATTATTGCACTGATGTGCAGAAGACACGGGTCTGAAAATAAGAGTTGCACTGCAAAACAGGAGAGCCAACCCAAATAAATCATTGCCACACTAATGCCAGCTTTTCCCTGCTAATAAATAGGACTGCCTCAAAAATAAATATTAAAAAAAATAGCACACAATAACTAACTCTTTAGGTGGACAGGTATCTTAAAAATTCCAAAGAGAAAGTGTTACTAATTAGGAAGAGGACTTTCTTGGAATAAAGTCTCAGCCTCATGCAAAATGAAAACCAAGCCTACAAAAATAAATAAATGTATACAAATCATGGTATTACACGCAATAAAAAAAATCTAAAAAATTCATTTGCAACTGATCAATTAAAAAAACTCTGTTCTATTAGCAGTAGAATAATTTGGCTACACACAGTGATTTTAAAAGGTAAGAAGCTAATGAGAGTATCAGCTGCAGCACTTTATCACCCTCTTCTGGCCCTTTTGAACTATGCAGTTAATTGTTTATTCCCCCCCCCCCCCCCACCCCCGTTCCTCAGACGTTCTTGTTAACTCCTGGAAATGTGCTGGAAATGGCCCACCTTGATTATCACTTCAAAAGGTTTTCTCTCCCCCCACCCCACTCTCCTGCTGGTAATAGCTCATCTTAAATGATCACTCTCCTTACAATGTGTATGGTAAACATCCATTTTTGCATGGTCTGTGTGTATATAAATCTCCTCACTGTATTTTCCACTTTATGCATCCGATGAAGTGAACTGTAGCTCACGAAAGTTTATGCTCAAATAAATTGGTTAGTCTCTAAGGTGCCACAAGTACTCCTGTTCTTTTTGCGAATACAGACTAACACGGCTGCTACTCTGAAACCTATACAGTTAATGACATTTGTCTTTATCTGTAACTAGGAGTAAAGTGGATTTTACACAAGAACATGTGTGAATCTGAAGAGGTGAGGGAATCAATGATGAAAAATATACAGCATATTAAAAATATATCTGTATAACAACAACATTATTGAACATTTAATGCACAAGCTTACCTTTTGATACAGAGGGCAGGCTCAGTCTCTAAATTTGTAAGGACAAAATACCCCTTTTTCCAATCGACTCTGTTGATCTAGTTTCCACAACATGGATTTCTAGTGCATGGAGTCTCACGTGGCATTTCCATTCACATAAATGACAGTTCCACACATGGAACATGTGAAGAATGTTTCTTTTTAGAACACCTCTCACTGTAACAGCTAGGTGCTTATTTAGGGTTTTTTTGTTTGGTTGTTTTTTTTTTGTTTTTGTTTTTTTCGGGGGAGAGGGTTGCTTGTTTGTTTAACAAAAATATATATATAAACCATCCACAAAAGGTAGCAGCACTATCCAACCAAAAGCAAAGACAAATAAATCCCAGAAGTTAGACATAAATTGAGCAAAATATGAACATCACACATTGTGCTATGGTGGACAGCCAGCCAGTGTGGTTTCCAGAAACAGGGTCCCTCAACTGAGAAAGCCTGAAGCTGGGATACACAGAACTGACACTCCAAGAACCTAAAAAGAGAGTATCTCAGATGACCTTAACTGCCACAACAAGGGAGAGGTAGTCTAAGAAAGGTAACTATCATACTTCCAGTCAGATAGAGAAGAATCCACCAATACTAGGATATAAAGAAAGGCAGTGATCTCAAATTTCTGCATTGGCTCTTATTATTCTTCCTTATAAAATTCAAATTTCTCATCTTCAAAGCACGCCACAATTCTGCACCTGCCTACATCTCTCTTTGCATCTTCCTACCAGACCCTACCCTTAACTTCATGCTCATTACCTTGCTGTTTCTTTAGGTTCTTCCTCCACTTCCCAGGTCTAGAATAAGCTCACACTAGTTTATGCCAACCTCCCTCTATCTTAAATTTCAAGAAACTCCTAAAACCCACGTTTTCTGTGAAGCATTCTGTGACCTAATGGCCACACATCTCTCTATGTATCTTTTGTTTGTATTTCTTCACACCTTTACATTCTAAGCTCTTCAATGCAACTATGACTTGTTTGATATTAAGCTACTCCTATACAGTAGTGGGTACATTTATTGTGATTTGTACATGATAATAATAGTCTCCAAGAGACTGACCGCTGTTTGGGGCAGAAGGCAGGGCTAGGTGGCTGCATAAGGCTAAAAGTCAACTTTATCTATCTGTCTAGTGAAGGAGAAATGCTTTTGAGTAGAGAGCACTCTGTGTGATTGCAACTCCCCAGAAGTCAACCGAGCTGCCTTCAGTAGAGCAGCCACTGAGGAAGTATGTCTGTCCAATATATATATTATGGGGACTTCACAGGTACACAGAAAGGAAAATGACTTTTTAAAGGATCTAAAAAGCTCCCAGCTAAGGCGAATGGCCTTAAAAAAACATCAGCCAAGTTTACAGTATTAGTCAAATCAAGACTACCACTCACTTCTTAAATCTTTACTTGCAATTTAAAAAACAAACAAACAAACTCTGGCCAACTTATTTTACCATATAATTGTGACAGATATAGCCATTTCCTGCAATATCTTTGGGAGAGTTTATCGCATTAAGTTTATGTATAATTGTAGGGTAGGTTTCAGAGTAGCAGCCGCGTTAGTCTGTATTTGCAAAAAGAAAAGGAGTACTTGTGGCACCTTAGAGACTAACCAATTTATTTGAGCATGCAACTGTAGGACAGAAATTACAGTAGAACCTCAGAGTTATGAACACCTCCGGAATGGAGGTTGTTCGTAACTCTGAACAAAACGTTATGGTTCTTCCAAAAGTTTACAACTGAACATTGACTTAATACAGCTTTGAAACTTGACTATGCAGAAGAAAAATGCTGCTTTTACCCATTTTAATTTAAACTAAACAAGTACAGAAACAGTTTCCTTACCTTGTCAAATCTTTTATTTTTTAACTTTCCCTTTATTATTTTAGTAGTTTACGTTTAACACAGTACTGTATTTGCTTTTGGGGGATTGGGGGTTGCTCTCTGCTGCTGCATGATTACATACTTCCAGTTTCAAACGAGGTGTGTGGTTGACTGGTCAGTTTATAACTCTGGTGTTCACAAGTCTGAAGTTCTACTGTATATGTAATTCCATCGGGGAGGGTGACCACAGCCACAGCTCCTCCATGAACTAAGAACAGTGTGTGTGTGTGTGGGAGGGGGAGTGATTTGGAAATTCACGAAGGTTGTAACACCTCCAGAGAAGTTCCATCACCTGTAGAGGCTAGTTCAAACTAGATTCTCCAGAGACCAACAGACAAAGAAAGGATTTTGGATAAATAGCCTGAGTTTAAACTGGCTCGGGGCCTCCCTTCTGCCCCAGCAAACGGACAAGACCATCTGCCCCCAATCCTTCCTGGGAAGGGTTGGAAGGATTTAGGCCTACTGAGGCCCCATAAGACTGATGGGTGACCTCTGGTGAGCTTTTAGCATGCATATAGGATCTTTTAGCATTTTAAATTTGATTTCTCTGTAATGCTTTCGTTTTAAGAATAGATATGCTTACTTGTAAAGGGCTGTGTGGTAACATAACTACTGGCAATAACACTGTTCACAGCCTTCAAAGAGAAAGCAAAGTGCAGACACTGGCTTGTTTAGGCTGTCTGGCTTGCTGGGACTATCACAGTGTAAGCAGGGAACTGTGTAGCCTGGAAAAGCCTCAGTCAGGAGGGAGATGCACAAGGATCTCTACCCAAGAGAGGTAACAGCAGAGGAGCCTATAGGGGGTTCTCTCAAGGGACCATGAAGGGATAATATAGGCACAGTTGCCCTGAATTGTGAAAATGACTATGTGTGGGGGGGAAATGACAGTTTCAAGATCAGAGTTAGAGTCTTAAGATTAGGATTATTAGAGCCTTATATTAGATGTACGTAATAAAACTGAGACCAGTTTATGAAAACTGTGCAGCTCATCAAGGCTATCAACCAGTACAGGAATCAAAGTTCAGCCCAAACCAGAAGCCCCCATCCATACAATCCCAATCTTGAAGAATGTTCACATCTGGATTCACAGTCCAGCCCGCTATAACCAGGACCACAAATTTAAAAACATAGCTCACCTTGATATGAATTAAAGCTCCAAAACTTATATTTTCAGTAGTTTCAAAAGTAGTTACTACTTTGTCAGAAAATAATGGACATTCATGTTCTTCCTTCAAAGTCATTACTGCTGGCAAGAGGGTTTTGTGTTTGTTTTTTTTAATTGTGTTTCTAATACAACTTCACCCTTTCATTTTTTTCCACATTTGATATTCTTGTTCTGAACTGTAAGTGTTAGAAGTTATTTCCTCCAGAATTTGGCTGTTTGTAACACTGCTGGTTATGGCTTCTGTGTCTGTTCAGTAACTGGCAACTTACGCAACACAGCTCATCTGCCTAGCAACAGTCAGGGTGGGGTTCAAAACAGAGAACCTACTCCAGTAACAATTTGCAACTGTGAAATTAGAAAGAGAGAGATGCAGGAACTGACTGTTTTTTTACAATGGAAAAAGACATTACTCTCACCCTTCCTTTATGAAACATATGTTATTTTCTTCAGAAATGCAACACAGGAGAATGAATGAATGAAGATAAAGTTAAAATATCTCCCTCCCCCCAAAAAGTGTAATTAATATAATGTTAAGACTATAATATATGCTTAGATCACCACAAATAATGCATACAGAGGAGTAAAGATAATGACCCTTTGAAGTGAGTATCATTAGTGCTAATTCTCCCCGCGCCTCCCCCCTTTAAATCCTGAATAAGATTTCAGTTTATCCAGTTACCATGCCTGAAAATTTTCTTATCACCAGGTATTCGCTATGTTAGACATTTACAAAGCACCTTTCACTTTAGTATCTAGGGGATGACATGGTAATAAAAAAGAATAAGATAAAATCAAAGATCATACATTTGGATGGTGAAAATGGAGATAACAATGGATCTGAATTTTTGATTTTGAAAAGGTTGGAATAATTTTTTCTACTCCACTGAAGTCAAGAGGAAAAACTGATGAGGTAAAATTGACATTATTTATGGACTGAAGGATGGGTACTTTGTGAAAGAATTAAGGTCAGGACTAAAAGTCTAGTATCAGAAGGAATTTTTAAAAAATACAAACCTGACTTCTTCATAAAAAATATCAATTGTTGTATAACCCAGTTTATTCTTTTGTTGTGCATTACTTTTAATTCTGATTCTGTAACATTATTCACAGTGAATCTTCCTTTTAAAAAGGTCCATTTTACATATGTCCAAAAGCCGGCTCAGCACCTGAGTAGGATCACACTTAACTAAGAAAGACCTCCATCTGTGTTTCATTTTGTTTTACAGGATTTTTTTTTTTTAGTATGTTTCTGAAAGTATTTTATAGTACAGGAGAAACTATGTAGATGTTTGTGTCTATTGCATAGTTTGTCAACTGTCTGCAAATATAACAATAATTTGCACTTGTTTTTAATATAATTTTCATCCCAGAATATTAGTTTCTGATGCACAACTGCTTAAATAACATTTTTTTCTGATAGACAGACTCCTTTTTACAGTAGGAAACTCCTGTTGTGTGTAAATGGGAAGTGGTTACCAACTGACTCTCCGGAATGGGCAGTTTTCATTTTCTGAAATGGTGTGTTCGTGTACCAGATATTCTGAAGAAAAATTCTAAGCCACTCTACACACTGAAAGCTAATTTAAATTTAAATCATTTTTCACATACAAAATTCCATAAAACTGGCATCACTACTAGGAATTAGCAAGTATTTCTATAAAAAGGGAGGGAAGAATAAGACAGCTGACTTTTTAAAGGATTTATCTGAAATCTATGTTTACAGAAGAGAAATGGTCTGCTTGACTTTTACCAAAAAAGACTTGCAGTAGGCTAGGTAAGCCCATCTTGGAGTTTCTCTCCGTTGACCTTTATATATCCCACACAGCACATATGGACATCCAAATTTATAGAAGGCTCAAGTTATATTAATGCAGCACTTGGAATACCAGGTTGTTGAACTTCCTGAGGCTATTCTGGTCTTTGGCAAAGTTAGAGCAAAGCAGTGTCTCAGTTAATATGAAATAATGAATTTAGTTGGGGCGGGGGCAATCTCTTCCTATAGACCAATTCTATTCCTTGATGTTCCAATCTCACTAACCTTGTATATTGAAATAATAGCAGAATAAGCATATTAAGGGTGACAAAGCTTAAAAAGGCTTCTTTCTATACATGGTTATAAATGAAGATAAGTGAAGGCCTGAAGCAAAAGACCCAGATTCCACTTTGAAAAGTCTCCCTTACCACCAGTTTAATTTTAGAGATTGCTAAATTCCTTAAAGCAATGTAACAATGAAAGGCCAAATTCTCTGGACTTCAGGAGAGTCTGATCTACCAATACTGTGATTTTTACAAAAAACAAAGGTTTCAGAGTAACAGCCGTGTTAGTTTGTATTCACAAAAAGAAAAGGAGTACTTGTGGCACCTTAGAGACTAACCAATTTATTTGAGCATAAGCTTTCGTGAGCGTGAGCTGTAGCTCATGAAAGCTTATGCTCAAATAAATTGATTAGCCTCTAAGGTGCCACAAGTACTCCTTTTCTTTTTACAAAAAACAAACTAGATCTAGGCCACCGTGGTGCTCAATCTCTAGCGTACAGTGCATTAGGACCCACAGCATGGGAATTGCATCAGAAGACATAACTCTCCCCTTCCCAGCCAGTTTTTAGAACCTTGCTGTGGGGCCTTAGCCTGAAGCAGAATATAGACTATCTGTTTGGAGTAACCAAAACTCCAGAGGTTCAACTTTCAGATTCCAAGCTGCAAAGAAGGGGGATTGTGGATCTGTTCTGGGCCCTGGGACAAAAGATTCAAAGATTCATATATATAACTCCCTGGCTCTGCAACTCCCAATTATTCTGCCTCCTGTAAGTGTCATTGGCATAGCCATGAAGACTACTGAATCCTTTAACTTGTAAGCAGGTGGAATTCTCACTCTGATCCAAACAGTATACACCAGGGCTTTTGTTAACATAGACAACAACAAAATATAAACTTCAGCCTTTGTCCTGAGCTGGGCTATTTCCTGATATCACTACCAGTGACAAGTTGAAAGACAAGAATGTTGGACCAGGCATCTGTTGTCCAGGCATCCTTCTCCCATCATCAACAGCATAAGATATCCACCCTCCTGCTGAGTGATACAAAAACATAAACTGTGGGATTGGTACTATCTGCTGAAGATCTGAGACATGTTATCAGACACTTTTGTAAAACCAGTCATGCTAAAGTTCTATTTGGAGAGGGGGTCACTGACTATTCTACATTGTAGAATGAATTTTGTCAACAGAAGAGCAGGGAAAGATCAGGCCTAAGCTGTATTGTGTCAGGATACTTGGTATGCAAGTGTGTAACAAGGTGGCACAGCTGTTTCTAATTTGTGTTAGAAATATTAACTTTTATATTGCAGTAGCACTTAAGAAACCATCCAGGTTATGGCCCCATTGTGCTGGGCACTGCACATGCATAGAAAGTGATGGCCCCTGCCCAAAGAGCATACAGTGTAAAAACAAAACATAATAATAAATGGTTAAGACAAACAAGTGGGTTGGGATGGAGAATTGGGGGAGTGAGCATAACAAAAATAATAGGATGTGCATAATTCTTAGCCAGTCAGGTATAGCAATCAACTTGCTGCCTAAATAGTCACCAACAGAGCTAACGGCAGAGAGAAAAACTGTTGAACTGAGCTTGAAAGTGAGAAATTTGGACTATATATTTTACTTAAAGTTACAGACTTTTTAATCCATAAAGTCATTTTTTATATATATAAAATCACTTTATGGATTAAAAAGTCTGTACCTGTAACTGTAATTATATATATATACACACACACACACACACGGTAAAAGACAAATTTGACCAGGTATCAACTGTTCTGCATAATACCTTAAGTGATTGCATTTTCTTGCTGTCATATGTTTGACATAATCGAACCTCAAAAATAAAGTCAAAATAATAGTAATGAAGAATAAGCTCTGCGAAAGGATACTATCAAAAAAGATCTCCAGTTACAAAATCCCTTAAAAGCTGACTTCATTTAGAAGGACTAAACAATTCAGAAAGAGTCTGTAAGGAAGTCTTTGTAATTGCAATCTATATAGCTTTCTTCAGCACCACAATAAGCCACTGTTGTCATAATCATACTATCAATGCACTTCTTGAGGATTAAGCAATGAGCACTATTCAAAATCCATACTAACAAAACCAAAGGAAAATTTATTCTCATTGGACAAAAACTTCTCAAAACATTCACATCCAGCAAGACTCGCAGTGTTTTCTGTCTCCATTGTGCTTGGGAGAAGATCCAGACCTGCCATTCAATGGCACTGGAGCTTCGGACATCTTCCTACCATTATAGGAATAGAGGCAGGAACTTATTAAGAAAACCCTTAGGTTGTACATAGAGATGAATTTTAGACAAATTCATGGGGACATTTGTATATCATGTATGCAGCATTTTGAATAATCTGCTTTTTTGATATGACAAAAATTCACTGGTATAAAAATAATTTAAAATATATTTTGAAAATGTTAAGAATGGCATGTTGAAAGTTGTTTACATACAACTATTGGTGGTGGTTTGAATATTGAACATCTGTGTTCTGAGAGTGCCTATTGCCATGATATTGTACAAGACAATAATTAGCAATTATAGTACTTTTCCTCTTTAAATTTCAAAGTGCTTTTAAGAAAATGTGGGCAAATATTATCATCCTCATTCTTAGAGATACCTAGGCATATGGTAACCTTTGTAAATTCTTACAAATTGTGTATTTCCTCACCTGGATATATTGTTTATATCTGTCAAGATTTTCCTAGTAAAATACATTCAAATAAACTGCAAAATGTCAAAAACCAGATGTAGTTAGTTTCATTATTAAAATAAAGGATATTAATTTTTTCAGAGAAAAAGGTACCTCTGATAGTGATCTTTCCCCAAATTTGGAAGCAGATAGGAAAGGAAACAGTACCAGTAGCAATCACAGACATCAGGCTCCTATGTAGAATCTATGAGACAAAGGGTTTTCCAACTGCTGTCACCACCACAACTCAGTTTCAACTGTGACTATTGATGCTGGGCAGTTTTACTGAATCTAGCTAGATATAGCATAGCCTGAAAGAAGTAAATAAGTTATCTCTTTTATCTACATGAAAACACTCCAGTATGGTAATACAAAATGAGGGGCAATTTATTAATTTTCAATAACCATCATGCCAACAGAAGAAACTAGACATAAAACCTAGGAAAATAATAGGAAAAGAAATGAATATTAGATTACTAAAATACAAGCTTAATCCTTAAATAATGGAAAGAAAATACATTCTTTTCCTCCTATCTTAAAGTCTGTGTAAGTATGCAATGGGTCTCAGATACTATAATTTTCTCAGCTGTTACCTTCTTTTCATATATCCCTGAAAAGGGAAAAAGGCAAATGGCTCTGTCTCTGCAGTATTTATGGAGCATTAGATCCCTCTTCTCCATTGTTTGTAATGACATTTTAAGTGACTAGTAGACCAGACACATCTCAACTGCTTCCCACCTCCAACTGCCTCCCCAAAGACAAATACAACATACCTCAGCAATATCCTACATTCCCCCTCAGAATCCATTCTAGAACTAAATGCTGCAATATTTGCAGCATACAGTTATCCCCTTATTTTAGGGGTTTACCTAGCTGAAAGGCAACTTCTGTCCCCTAGAAGTTCCATGAGCTTCCTGGGCCACAGAGCCATAGCTGCTACCTCGTATTCAGGGAGAATTACTTTCTCTAATGGTTGGTTTCAGAGTAGCAGCAGTGTTAGTCTGTACTTGCAAAAAGAAAAGGAGTACTTGTGGCACCTTAGAGACTAACCAATTTATTTGAGCATAAGCTTTTGTGAGCTACAGCTCACTTCATCGGATGCATTTTCCATTTTCTCTAAGGGCTACATTGGACTTCACTCAGCAGAATTATAATATGCAGTGCGGAATGTCAACCGGACTCGCAGAAATTATATCTCACTGATTTCTTGATGCATGACAACATCTTACCCACCTTACTAAATTACTGTAGAAGAATTTTAAAAGTCCCAAATCCCAAGGATAGTAATCTCTCC
This sequence comes from Chelonia mydas, assembly GCF_015237465.2. Taxonomy (NCBI): domain Eukaryota; kingdom Metazoa; phylum Chordata; order Testudines; family Cheloniidae; genus Chelonia; species Chelonia mydas. Next base: position 47,622,648 of record NC_057849.1, on the reverse strand, counting down.
TTAATTTACAGCTCTGTCTCACAATCAGCCAAAGGGAACAAAGATACCAAATAACTCAAAGAATACCTATTACCTACCTATTCAGATTTTGAGATCCTAAAGCAAAGATGAAGGGCTTGGGACCACTCCATTATATCCCATAAAACACAAAATGCTAATTTAGCAGAGGGAGACTTTCATCTACCCCTGGGATGGAGACAAAGGCAACTCATCTCATTCAATTTTTTTTTTTTAATTCCAGTCCCTGGGCTGAAGGCACTATTCTTCCAACACAGGTTTATAGTTCCCATAGAGTGGGATGCCATATTCTGGCTTGAGGAGTGGAGAGAAAGGATGGATCAAGTTGTTGAGTATGGGAGCTGGGGTGCTCAATTCCCTGAGCTGCTCATCTCCCACGTTTCTATAACTTCTGCATATTCTCACTGCAAAGCTGATAAGGTTTATTGATGTTTCAGCCTGGCCATTCCCCTGATTAACTCAACTTGTGGTAGATCTAGAAGTTGCATGTTACTGCTTGAAGAGATTGTGGATATATTTTCCAGATTCAGACCCTTAGTATTTCATTTTTTATCCCCATTTTTCTCTCTTTAATTAGCCTGTCAGCATCACTTGCTATTTAGATGCCAGACAACTCTCTCTGCATCCAAGACCTGCTTTTTAAGTCCCCCTGACTGTGCCAGCATGCATTTTCAGATACGCCCCTTATGTCTGCCTCAGGTTACAGTCGTTACCTCAGCAGGTTTCAATAACATTGAGCCTTTGACATGAAGTCCCATTTCAAGGGTTGAGTGCAGAAGAGGAGGCCAAACAATGAACGCTTCCTAATTAATTACCTCTGAGAATCTCCCAGCCTTGGAGGCTAGAAGCATCAAAAGCACTGGGGATTTCAATTTTTTAAGATTAAGAATGGTGACCAACTTTTGATCTGCATCATTGTTACTTTCTATAGGAACTAGTTTATACTCTCTTCGTGAATATATCCAGTGTCCGCTGGATACAGAGATAGCTGAGATGGGACCTTTTAAAAATTTGTTATTAATTTCTCTCATCATAAAACAAATTATTGACAGATCCTAGATCCTCTGCCACCAGCGTCCCTCTTAAGAATAAACTGAAAAAAATTATGGTCACAGGCATATTTTGGAAGTTCACATGTGAATGCATGAACCCCATATTCCGGAACATCCATGTCTTAGAATTAGTCGCAAACCTCTATCTTACTTATTAAGTTTCCAATGATCTGCTATAATACCGGATACAGTACCAAGAAACCATTTTATCATTTTTGCAGCTGCATAGTGAAAATTATTCAGTGCACAGTTACTGGAGAAACATGAAATAAAAATGCAATATTTAACCACAGGAAGATAATGCACATTTATCAATTAAATACCATTTATGTTATAACTGCAGCAATTACAATTCTAAACACATTTCACTATTCTCACTGACTATGTACACCTTGAGAGAGACAAGGTAGATGAGAACTTTTACTGGACCAACTTCTGCTGGTGAGTGAGACAAGCTTTCGAGCTTACACAAAGTTATTCTTCAGGTCTGCATACCTCTGTCATCTACAGTAAGAACCCTTTAGAAACCCACTGATTAGCATATATATTCCAATTTCTACTTCCTCTTCAAGCCATGCTTTTCTTCTCAAAGACTATTAAAAATGAAGAAGTGTGCTAAGGCCATCATTTCTGTAGCTTTACAACAAAAGGAGAATCTGAAGTCCAGACACTGGTTATGTACTACAAATTATATCCCCCATTAATAAGAGCTTCCTCTTTAGAGTAGCAATGTTAGAGCTTCCCTTGTTGGGATTTCCTATATTAAGTGTTTCCTGGACCCATTGTGCTTAAACCTTTGTGTCTGTATTTACAACAGATTCCACTTCTATTCTTTTGCTTAATTATTTTGCTGGCCTTGGTCTCAAATGCAGACAACATAAACTAATTAAGTTTAATTCAATTGTCTGATAAACAAAAATCAGATCCAAAAATCCAACCCATACCTTCTCTCTCTTGAGTTCATCTATGGGAAATAGGCTTTACGGAGTCATATTACTGACAAACTTAGAAAAATACTCCAATCATTTTTATGCCTATTTCGTTTCTTATATGATTCATGCCCCAACATCATAGTATATAAAAACAGAAAACAAAAAACACCACCTCGCTCTCTTCCCAAAAACACCTTCCCAAAACATATGGCTTGATTAGTTCATAAGGATTAAATTTGCATGTTTACATTTGTTTGTGTAAGAGAAGATGGGTGTATTGTGTTTATGCACATATGTAGAACTTACTACGGGAAGGTTATGGTGTCTCCCAATTTAATATAATCTTCACATTTCATTAGCATGCTGTTTTTTTTTTTTAAAAAAAACCTGTTCTAGATAGTAAAATGTTAAACAGGACTGGTCCTAACACTAATCTGTGCAGTTTTTCCCTTGACACCTCTCTAGACCAGTATATTGCTGTTTATCGTAACTCCTTTGGTGAAAATTCTTCATTAATTTTAAAACGGTATGATAGCATTTCAGTCCAAAAGCGATTAGAGTTAATTCTGAGAGATGTGTAAAATCCTTTCCTAAGATTTAAATATATTTATACCCATTGTGTCCCTTCACAAATTATATAATTCCATTCACAAAGTTAAACAAGTTTATCATGCAAGATTATTGCTTATAATGTTATGCTGCTTACTGTTCATCACCCCTCAACATATTAAGAAGAAAATTTCTAGATATTTGTTAAATTATTTTACCACAGATAGATTTTGGACTTCAAAAGCAACACTTGCCAGGATCAATCTTCTCTCTTTATGGAAACTAGTACAGTTCTTTCATTTTTCTTATGAGCTCCTGTATCAAGTATCTCTCAGTTAAGGATGTCTAATTAAGGACACCTCATTTAAGTTCCTCTGAAAAAAAAATTTAATAAAAAGGGGGAAAAAATCTAGGAAACTAATATTACAGGGGCAATCTTATGCAAGATTAAAAGTTAAAGAGTCAAGCCTTCAGACATGCAATTAAAAATATTAAGGTTTCTGGAGCACCATTATCTCAAAGCAAAGCACATATTTCCATTCATCTCTTCCCTGTTAAATGTATACTTTAATATATTGTTATTAAAAGTATACCATGATATACACAGGATAGCAAAGTTAATATGATCTTACAAGCTGTACATTTTTTAACTGTCTCCGTTATGTGATTGATTTTTCAACTTTAACGTTGCAGTAACTTTATATATAATTGTATGTATCTGTGCACACACAGCTGTATAATATATTAAAGTTCTGCATGAAACCTGTCACATAATTTGCTTATGTGTTGTTTGAGACTTTATAATGTACAAAGTATGCATACGTATCAAAGAGAACAGACTGTAAATGATCATTCCTAATCTTAGAACCATATCAATTATTTACTAACTCAGTTCTTCTTGCGCTTTATCTTATAGACTTCCCCATGGCAACATCACACTTCACTTCCTAGCCTTAATCAGTGAAGTCTGAAAATTAATATTAGATTTAGCTGTTGTGTTACTTGATATTCTGCTTATTACACCCTAAACTCTAGATAATTTTCTGTATGTCAATAAAGTTCACTTGTTTAGCAATATTAAAAAGGTAGCTTTTCTCAAAAGTAAACAGCTGGTTATTTGTTCTGTGTTGGCATATCAATTATAAATATGAAATTTTACATAATCATCATTTCAGAATTAAAAAGAGTAATGATAATAATGTCCTGAGGCAATAGCCACCATATCTGCCTGACAAAAGCTGGAAAACTGTTCATTTTAAAAAAACTGAACAGCCAAACCACTAGAGTTACACTTCCTTTTTTAGAAAATTTGCTTAAAATCAAAAATTATTTGTGTAGTATCAACAATTTTCTCAGTGTACAATATAAGAAAGGTACAATTTCCTGCTCTGAAATATTTATATTTCCATGCTTTTTCTTCCCTTTTCATGTTTTCCTTTCATAATCAACTTCTGCCTTGATGCATCATTATTACTTCAGCAATTATGACTATTTTCATATAATTTCTCATCCTTTTAAGACATGTTATTTCTACAGGCTTTTGCGCAAGACATTTTCTTCTATTCTGATATTGCCTTTTACCTTCAGTATTTCCACTTCTTTCCTTCCTTCCCCACTTTCTATCCTACTACCTTTTTCTTCACCATACGGTATATCTACACTGGAAAAAACACACCCTGCCACAGCAAATCTCAGAGCCCAGGTCAAATGACTTATGCTTCAGGGGCTTGCTAAAAATAGCAGCACAGATGCGCCCTGTCTGGCTGGAGCACAGGCTCTGAGACATTTGGCTACTTTCACTGTGTGGGAAATGTCCTCTGCCTTCACAATCATAGCACCTTTCCATTCCATCAACTTGTCTGCTCTTCTCCTCTACATTTCCTTTCTTGCTTCTTCACCACAATCTCATCCATTGTTTCAACTTGTGATTTCTCCCATGGGTCTTTGGGGAACACTGACTCAAGCTGTGTTTTGAAGTACTTTGCTACACTTCAGCATGGAGATGATTGACCAGGTTTTCTTTAATAGACAGAAATCTAACCTTTGCATTGCAAGGGATCTAACCCAAGAATCTTCAGAGAGATCACAGCCCAAGCTACTTCACTCAATTCCAGTCCCTTGGAATTCTTAGTTAGCAATTATGAATTGTGTGTTACCTCCCCTAAAAAACATTAATCTTCATAACTACTGAAAAAAGGAAGAATCTCTTATCTAAAGATACACAATATATAGGATCGTAGAAGTTAGAGAAGGAAAAGACCCACTAGGTAGAATCCACCCTATTGCAACTGTAGGTCTTCCAACATATTGACACTACGTACCTAAAATGCTCTCTGTCAGGCCAAGACATTTCTCAGGGATATTGAAACAGATACAGACAAACTAGCCTCAGAATAAGGATAGACTTACAAATTCAGCGTTAACTGGAGTACCTGAAAACATGGAACTAAAGGATCCAGTCTCAGCCATTCTTGGAAGAGTAGCTAATACAATTCTTTGATAGCTACTGTCTCCTTTTCTGGTTCATTTCAGACAGCAAGTACCTCTTGGTATTTCATGCTGTAACAGCACCATCACTTGTTTTGGAGGCAGATTTTAAAAGGTATCTCCTTTTTGGGACAGCTGTATATTAAAAAAATCTGTTCAAGTTCTTGTGCATATTTATTTCTAACATTTATATATTACCATCTTTATAGTACCTGGGTGCCCTATATAAAGCTTACATCAGCACAAGAAAATATCTACTCAGTGTAATAGCGGTTGTCAACTAGCTATTATAAGAAAAGATATTGGAGAGTTTAAGTAATAGCAAACACTGTACTTATTACTGAAAACTATACAGATATGTATTGCTGGCTTGTCAACCTGGCTCCAAGTCCACAGAAAAGCAACATGTGTGTCTGCTGATAAGACTCACTACATAATGATTTGCCCCATATAACACTACGGGAAAGTTTGGTCCTTCTCCAAAACTCCTATCATCATTACATCTCCCTTTTTAAAAAACGATATGCATACAATTTAACTGAATTTCAACTTTTTTACTTAATTGTATCACCTTAATTCAACATTCATAATGCTAATCTGAATCCTTAAAAATCTAGAATGGGCTCTATCTAGCCGGTTTTCTTATCACGCTGCCCTAAAGAGGCCGTAACAGGAGTTTGTGTCCCATTTTTTTCTGTATTCAAACTCATTGCCTGAGACTCGGTAGATTCAGTAGACAGGTTTAGCACTGCTTGTATTTCTGAGTTGGATGTTGACACAGTTTCTGTTTGTTCAAAATTTTCATTCTCGTCCCCAACAATTCATTTTGTTCTCATCAAATCCTACTCCTGAGAGCATTCTGTGCCAAAAATTTTAAAATTCTGCAAATTTTATTTGTCAAATAAATATGGAGGCTCCAGCATGGCATTGGAGAGCACAGGCCACTGGCTGCACAGAGGTGGGAGATCACTGTGCAGCTCCCCTCCGCCGCCGGGATACAGACTCAGCGGTGAGGCTGCACACAACCCTGACACAACGCAAGGACTGGGCCTGCCCCAGAAACACCCCAGCGTCCTGCCCCTCCATGCCAGGTGCATCAGCTGTGGGCAGGCAGGTTCAGCAAGGCAGGATCCAAGTGTGGAGGGGCTTAGTGTGGGGGGATCCAGGTGTGGGTTGAGACGGTTCAGTGTGGGGCAATCTGGGTGCAGCCAGCTCAAAGGGAGATCCGGATGCGGGGGAAATCAGGATGCACTGGGTCTTGCTGGGGGGGAGGGAGGGGGGCTGGGTGCAATGGTAATAGGACTCTGTAGGAAGGGTCCAGGTGAAGGTGCTTGTGGCTAAGCGGGGGGGGGCGTGTCTCAGTGGGGGGGATAGAGCTCAGCAGTGGGGAGTGGGACTCAGAAGGGTGGAAATCCAGGTGCAACTAGTTGGGGCTCGGTGGGGTGGGGATCCAGGTGTGGGTGGCTCCTCTGGGTGCAGGGGGGGTGGGGCTCATCCGAGGGGGGGGGGTTCTGAGTGCAAGGAGTGAGGCTCGGTGGGAGAATCTAGGTATGAGGAGGTCTGGATGTGTGGGGGTTGAGCAAATCGGGGAGCAGCTCCCTGTACAGGGATCCCTCCCCTTGCAACTGAGGAGTGATGGGTGCAGGAAGCGGGGGTGGAGGGAGTTTGCAGAGCTTCCTGTGGCTGGGGGAGAAATCTGGGGGTTGGTCTGACCTGGCCCTGAATGCCGTTCAGGGGAAGAGGAAGTCACATCATCCCCAGCCCAGCTGGGACTAGCAGCTGAGCCCAGCACAGAGTAAGAGCCACCAGCCGGGTCTTCCCCAGTCCTGTCCCCACCCCACAGTGATTTACCTCCCTGCCAGCTGGCCTGGGCACCCAAAACATACTGCTGGGGAGGATGGCTCATGTGGCTTCCCTTTGTTTGCCCATCAGAAAGGATTTTAAATATATACTGTATGCATACAAAGCAGACTATGTTTTTATTCAACAAAAATATTTTTCTTGTATTCTGACTATAAATTACTCCATAATTACAGCACTATTAAAATACATTTTATATTGGATTATGTTTTTGAGGGGAAAAACTCAGCAAAAATAAGATTTCAGTGCTTACTATCATGATGGCAGTAACTCAGCTTCCTCATAAACTTTGATCCTGTAAAGACAGTAACACTAGTGCTTTTTTTCAAACTTGGCTTCCTCTCTTAATTCTAGTTGCTATTTGATCTGCATCATCTTTAGTTATATTTAAGCAAAAGATCTAGGGATATTTTGTAGTAAGTCTAGCCATTGAGCACTGAACATGATTTAATGCTCTAACATTGTTTTGCAGGAAGTACTGCAGAATATTATCACCTTGGGGCAAGACCTCATTGTTAAACAATAAAGTTTCCCAACTTCATTAATAAATAAGAAAAATGTTTCCCTCCTAAGTAAAATGAATGTTTATTCAAAAGTCTAAAAACTAAAATGGACTGCAAATCAATGCTCTCTCTCTTTTGGATTCATGTTTAATGTCCACTAAACTTTTCACAGCTTCTTGGCATCTTTGATACCTGAAATATGCTGTGATCTTTATCCTGCACTTTGACCACTTGCAGCTCTTTGGAATCTTCAATTTAAGTGGTTATGGTTCCATGCCACACATTCAGTAACAGGGCTAAAAATATTTTTAAATTTAGAAAGGGTTAAGTCCTAAAATAAGATGCTTTTCCACTTGGCCAGTAAAAATATTCCTAAGGTTTTCTGACTCACATGGAGGATGATCAAGACTAACTACTGGGGTGGGTTTTTTGTTTGTTTGTGTGATTGATTTGAACTGTCCAATGATATTCCATAGCTGATTTCAAAAGAACCAGGTCAAACAAAGCAAGCTAGATTTTAGTAATCTAACACAAAAGTCAAATTGTAATTCTTTTAAACTATCTAGATAAATATGATTGCAAAAAAAACAGCTCCACTCTCTCTCAAAACATCCTGGGGCATACCCCCTCATTTGGTTCACACCATTTAGTTTTTTTTTCCTTTAATAAAAAAAAAAAAAATCCTCTGAAGCTAAACCAGGAGAAGTAAGGTAACAGCCAGTAAATACACTGCCTGCATATTCTCACTGCTGTTGTGAAATGGAAGACACATTCCACAAAGGATAGTTTGAAGTTAATTTAAAAAAAAAATAATCAGAAATACAGTATATTTTACCATGATAATTAGGCAACTTTTTAGGCATCCCAGATCAAAAATGGACAAGATTATTCTGAAAATTTTGAAGATAGTTCTGTAATTGATCTAACTGATTACATATTGTGAAAAGCTGATAGTAACTTGGGGCCTGATCCAAATTCACTAAAGTCAGTGGGAGTTTTACATAGACGTCAAAAAGCTTTGGCTAAGAACCTAGTTTGTGCCATTAAGAGAAATGTCAAATACTATAAATAAGATTTCTGAGCTTGACATTTTCTGTCTCAAGATATTTTTGAGGACTTCTGCAAGACATTTTAAATGTGATTTTATGATACTGGTATATGAAAATAACTTTATTGGCACCAATTCTGTGCAAACACCACCCACTTTCCTTCAGAAACAATATCCTCTATGTGCCCACACAATCAGGTTGGAGAAAGTGAGGAGCATTAATTTTATTTATGCTATCTACCGTTTTCAAAGTTACTCAATTTCTAGAGTTTTGCAAGATTAGGTTTCTCTATAGGCACTGCACAACTCAGGTCTCTGCTAGTCATTCCATAACCAAATAGTGTAGGTAAAAGGCAAGCTGTTCTTCTAACTACACTTGCATGTGAAAACAACCATTTTTGCTCTATATAAAGACAACTATTTTGAAAATTGTATTTTAGATAAAGATGCTTTCCTCAACACTTGAATTAGATCAAATTCCATTTCACCTGTTTTTTCCCTGTGCATAAGATTCTTAACAGAATGAATATTTTTAGCACCCAGTGCTTTTTCTGCATGACTACCTATCATTTTCTTCTAAAACAAGTTTCTAGATACTCCTTGTAAGAAGGGACATTGCTTTAGGGATTTTATTTTTCTAGAATTTTCATTTCAAACGAAAAAAACAGGTAAAGATATCTTCAGAATTTCAGCCATCAGTTACTTCTTCACAGTTTGTTCCACTAGGCTTCTTTTATGCAGGGTATTTACTCATATTAAAACAATATTTACTTACAGCAAGGAAGCATAGGTGCAAAGGGTAGTCCTAAGTGCTTATACTGGCAGCAGCAGCAGCAGCAATTCAAGATTGTCTGGTGCCAGATCATAAATGACCACTTGAAAGCCTTTTATTTGGTGGATAATTGATATTCTGTATAGAAAATCTGAATCTTACACCCATGTGGGGAGGGAAAAGAGCCATGACTCTTATGTGCCCAGTTCCCTTGTCCTATGCCCCTTCTGACTTCCAGAAATTTAGATTCCCCCATTCTAATGGGGCTGGGGCAGAAGACAGGGCCAGCTGTGTAGACATTGCTCCATTCTCTCCCACCAGTGGTTCTTAAGGGACCACCTTTGCAACTGGAGAAGTAATGGGTAGCCCAACCTGCTAGAAGCAGAGAGATAGGGACTCGATCAGAGCCTGGGCAGGCAATTTCAAGATACAGTGAAACTAGCTGTAGCTCTTTTTGCTCTCCCTTCTCCAGACTACATCTTCTATGCAGCTGCAGATGCACGTTTTTGATGGGATGGCTTTTCTCTGCCAGCTAGCACACCACCATCTGCTGCCTATTTAAGGGTGAGAAATACTGGCTTCCATTGCTATCTTGGACAGAGTGTGCTGGAGCCTATCCTGCCTCCACCTCATTAATTCAGAAGTTTGCAGACACTTGCCCTCAACTAGCTCTACAGAGGACCCTGCTGCTCCTCTCCTATGCTCCACAGCTGCTGAACTGATCTGCTCTTCAAAATCACTGCTACTAGATCGGTTTCTGCCTCCTACAAGAGCTTCGACCCCAGCTATAACTTCTGAAAGGGCCCCTCAGTATAGCAAGTCTTCTGGGTGCCTCAAATATTTTCCTTTAAAACAAACAAAACAACTTAATTTACCACTCTGTTTTGTTTTTGGCAGACTTTGATACTAAACTAAGCCCGGGGGGGGGGGGGAGGGGGAATCGCAACTTCAGCTTTGTGAATAAGGTAGCTGAAGTCGACGTACTTAGATCGACTTACCGTGGTGTCTTCACCGCGGTGAGTCGACTGCTGCTGCTCCCCCGTTGACTCCACCTGCGCCTCTCGTGGTGGTGGAGTACAGGAGTCGACAGGAGAGTGCTCCGGGGTCAATTTATCAATAAATCGATCCCCGCTGGATCGATCACTGCCCGCCAATCTGGTGAGTAGTGTAGACATACCCTAAGATATAACCTGCAAAAGCACTCTCCTAGGTAGAGAGCAATGTAACTTAAGCTACTAGGTTTATTATAGGAAGGCACCTCTGAACTTTTAATAAATTATTTAGCCAGCTCAATAAAGCGAAAAAAGCATGACTGAACTATGAAGATATATCAGCAAACCTCTATCAGCAATGCATGCACTCTATACACCAAACTATTGTACTAGGCAAGCTCCATAATTATAAGGAACACAGTAGCCCATTCAGCAAATTATGTGAAAAAATAATTAGCAACAAAGCTTGATTATAAATAATTAGGTAAGAGAAGGCTACTTACCTTTAATTCATGCCCTTAGAAGATATGACTGCAGTAGATTTCCACTTTGTGTATGTTTCACTTCTTGCATGTGACACGTCAGATTTCATTTAGTTCACATTTTGAGCCATTAGAATTTCCACCAGCAAAAGACACATGCCAGCATGCACAGATATTCTTCTCTACTGTAAGTGCCACTCCTCAGCCCCTTTCTAAACAAATACAAGCAAACAAAAGAACAAAAGACAATTAAACTGTGGCTCTCCAAACTGATATTCAACCTCCCCCTACTCCAACACACACACACACGGACATGACACTGGTGATTAGCCATGGCATTGCATCTTCAAAAGGAGAAGATGCTACGTTCTCAGCCCCAGCTCTCCTAAAGCTCTATAGTGACAAAAAGACCTTGGCATTGGCTTCTGATACTGTCTCCAAACTACTAAAAATTATCACTGCAGAATTATAAAGTGAACCATCTGTGCAATGTATACGTGATGTTGACTGCATAAACATGTAGCATTCTCCATTTTTGCTCACAAAAGAAGGGGCTTAGGACTGGTGAAGAACGAACCACAGTCAGAACAGACATACTACTACTAAACCATGCATGAAATATAAGGAGCTGGTGACCACTGAAAAATATCAAGCACAGCTGAACTAAAAAATGCTGATTTTTTGGAAGACAATATTTAATTAGTAGACAACTGAGAACACACAAACAAAGGCTTCATCATGCATTATCATAGTGCCTAGAAGTCCTAGTCATGGACCAGGACCCCATTGTGCCAGGTACTGTAAAAACACAGAACAAAAAAAATAGTCTCTATCCCCAAAGAGTTTGTAATCTTCTCTCCCCTTTTCCCATCCTATACCCATCTCTCTCCCTCATATTCTTCCTTCCTCCTTTCAATATCAGTTTCTAGTTTCCTACTAACCTCCGCCCCTCCAAATCCCTCAATTTGCCATAGTTTCTAGGGTATCCTTATTCTCGTAACCCTTTTCTTCCTCTTTTCTATTCCATTGTAACAATCTTGAGGTTCATTAAATAACAAGCCAATGAATGAGAAAGGAATAAAACTTTAATAAAACAAACTGGAGAACTTCTGTAGTGAGGTGCTGCAAGCAACCATGTAGTGTTTCCAACACCCGTCTCCAGGGCACATCTCCAAATTCCTGTGTTCATAATACTAATTTAGAGACGCTCCCTCATAAGGGACAGTATCTTCTACAAACATATCTCTACATCTTCCCTCTTAAAGAAAAACAAATTAACTCTTCTATACATATTATTACTCCTGGGGGAATTCTGCGCCACTGCACAATGAAGAATTTTGCAGAAATTAATGTGCGCATGCAGAATTTCCTTTCCACCACAGAAATGGGCTGCAGTGCTGCTAGCTGCCACTAGGGGCCACTGGACCTGGCAGAGCCCACCTTACACATAGAAGACACTGCCAGGGGGAGAGGGAGGGACTGAGGGAGCTACAGGATTCCCGGCAGCTGCAGTTCCCAGCACGCCCTGAGGGAAGGAGGCGGCGGAACGCAGGAAACTCCACACAAGCCTGGGACCGAGCATCAGGCTGTTTCTCCCTCTGGATCCCTGGGCTGTGAGGGGTAGGGGGATGGGTGTCTGGACTGGGGGGAGCCACAGCTGACATCTGGGGGCAAGGGGTGTGGGTAAGGAGGGGGCAGAGAAACAGGAACTGGGTTGTCATAGGGGTTTCTTTAACCCTCTTCTCCTGAGGAAATTTTTGAGTGTGTCTGTATTGTTACAGACATACTTGCGGACAGGTATTTTGAAATAAATTAGCAAAATAATTGAAACTGGTGTGATTATGTAGTTTTATTTTTGACAAACAACATTTTCAGAATTTTGCAGAATTTTAAAATATTGTGCACAGAATTTTAACTTTTTGGCACAGAATTTTTAATTTTTTGGTGAAGAATTCTCCCAGGAGTAACATATATATATATAAACAGCTAACAACTATCTTATAACACATGCATTCAATTCTTAACCCATGTAGTACATTTCCATAACCCCAGTGTGTCAACTACCTAGAGAAGAGAGGTTACCAGCACATCACTCTCAAGTCTTTACCACTTTTCCTCAAATCCCCTTTCTCCAGGCAGGTTAGCAAGTCTCTGTGAGTCTTTCAGGACACTTAATCTCCCGCTCTGATTTTATAATGAAAGGCTGATACTAAAAAGCTGAGTTGTTCTCTTGTTCCTTGACAGTTTCTGCTGTGTGTATTGATGATAAAGAATCAGTCAGATGGGAAATGCCAGAGTCCACATCTACCTTTTTGGCCCCAAGTATTAGAGGTGCGATTCCTCGGCACACTCTATCACTTAAGTTAAGAGATGGGAGATCACAGGCCCTTTTGTCAAAATAATATTTCTGCTTCCACTTCTGATTTTCTTTCATCTTCTCTAGGGATTCATTATTATAATATTTCAGCAAGTGATCACTAATGGGTAAATTAGATCTGATCCTTCTTCCCATTAACAGCTGAGCTAGAGAAAAGCCATTCTCCAAAGGTGTACTTCAGTAAACCAATAAAACTTTATAGAAATCACCCCCACTGTCAAAAGTCTTTTTCATAAAGTTTTTTACTGTCCATATAGATCTTTCCACAAGTCCATTTGATTGGGAATAATTTGGATTTGATCTTTTGCAATGAAAATCCCAATTTATTGCAAATTGCCGAAAATCTGCACTGGAAAATTGCTGACCATTATCACTAAAGACTTCATCTGGAGAAGATTCCCTTCATGCTGGTTATCACTGACTTGCTATTAATACTGTTCAGTGTGCAAATTTCTGGATACAGAGAATAATAAATAATTAAATAATCCTTTGATTGCCAGATAAATAAATCAGCACCTACCTTCTCCTAAGGCCTTTGTGGAACTGGATGAGGTCTCAGCGTCTCTGCCTGTTGGCATGACTTGTATTTCAAGCATGAAAAACAGTTTCCTACCACATTAGTAATGTTGTGATTGATCTGCAGCCAGTACTGCACCTCTCATGCTTGTTGTTTGCACGTCTCAATTCTTAAATGACCCTTGTGGATCTTCTGTAACATTTCTTTTCAGAGGCTCATTGTAATTACAACCTTATTGCCCTTGAAAATCACCCCTGGGCATGTAAACATCTCCAATATGCAGTTTTTGGAATGCATACAATATGTAGGATTCTGAAATCCCAATAATACCAATTTCAAAATAATAACCAAATTAAAGGTGCACCAATACAGTGTACAATACAGTATGGTGGTTATGGTATGAAGACATGATGTCTTAGTCTGCAGGGCTTCTGAATGAAAATTTTGATTATACCTACACAGAGTAACTTTACCTATCATCCTAACGGATTTTCAAAACCCACAATGAAAAAAAACTGAAAAACTGAATAATTCTATGAATTTTATTAAAAACATAAGAGTGACCACACTGGGTCAGATCAATGGTCCATCTAGCCCTGTATCCTGTCTTCCAACAATGGACACTGCCAGATTCTTCACAGAGAACAAACAGAAAAGGGCAACTATTGAGTGATCCATCCCCTGTTCATCCAGTCCCAACTTCTGGTAGTCAGAGATTTAAGGATACCCAGAGCATGGGGTTGCATCCCTGACCATCTTGGCTAATAGCCATTGATGGACCTATCCTCCACAAACATATCTAACTCTATTTTGAACCCAGTTCTACTTTTGGCCTTCACAACATCCCCTGGCAACGAGTTCCACACATTGACTGTGCGTTGTGTGAAACAGTACTTCCCTGTGTTTGTTTTAAACCTGCTGCCTCTTAATTTCATTGGATGACTGCTGGTTCTTGTGTTACGTGAAGGGGTAAATAACACTTCCCTATTCACTTTCTCCACACTATTCATGATTGTATAGACCACTATCATATCCTCCTTAGCTGTCTCTTCTAAACTAAACAGTCCCAGTCTTTTTAATCTCTCCTCATCTGGAAACTGTTCCATACCCCTAATCATATTAGCTACCCTTCTCTATACCTTTACCAATTCTAATGTATCTTTTTTGAGATAAATTGACCAGACTAATATAGCACAAATAGAACAGAATTCTTTGTTGACAGCAGTCAGTATAATTTCAGCAGACCTAGATACTATTACGGTATTACCTGCGGGTCATTTCACCTTCTGTGCCAACATTGTAACTGCAGGACCATCTGTGGCACCTCATGTGTGCTGAGGTCACAGCCCTGCTCTTGACCTGCAACCAGGCTGTCACTCTCATCAGTTTAACCTGCCTCTAACAATAAAATAAAAGTAGCATTCATTTTAAAAGCAACTGTGTCTAGTGCTTACAAAAATAAGGTAACTATTATAGTCATTTTTTGCTTTCATATAAAAATTAGGTTTTTAATATTATACCAGGCGACGTAAAAGAAACATACAGAAACAAGTTGATAGTGCAACATATCGCTGTATGAAAAGAATCTAATAATGATTTCATCCTATAATGAATTCATGTAGTGTCTGTATAAAACAGCACTTTCCAGCTATACTATGCTTGATGACAGTGAGGATAGCCCTACTCTCAAAATACAGGCCTCTACCACTTGAGTTAAAAAAAAAGTCTCCATTAGAAAGCGAGTATTAGATATCACTATTAAGGCTGGTTTTTTTTTTTTTTTTAAGAACCAGCTACTAGTAGAAAATGAATAAATACAGAGGCTTGATTATATCTGATGTTTGATCTAACAGGAGCAATATTACACATACAAGATTGTCAGTACATTACACACACTGTCCTGTCAGACAAGCATTACTCCTTCAAATGTCTGGTGTTCACAGTTCAAATCCCAGGACTGGGTAACACTCTTGATTCCATGTGAAGTCTATGTTACCTGTCATGAGCAAGTATAAAGTTCAGAAATCTTCAGCCCTAAGACAAACCAAATGTAGGATGTACTTTAATAGCATAAGAGGATCTATACTGCTTTCAAATAACTATTAATTTAACAACCCAGACTGACATGGGTATCTGAACTCCTTTTATAGACTATTACTGCTAATTTATCATGCTCTCTTTAATTTGTGGGAATGAGTGTTGGTATACTCACTTTCTGTTCTCACCTTGTTTTAGAAATGTAACTAAGTCCCTGACTGGAAAAAAATTAAACATACCCAACAATTGGGTAGTGTAAAAGCAAGTATTTATTGTGTTTTTAGTCCATGCACTTAGGCAGGTGTTCTGGTGCTGTCTGGACGACATTTAAGTAGCAGATCAGAGCAGTGCCCAGAAAAAGGCTGTTGGGACAGGTTGTGGTAAGAAAATTATCCCACGATCTAGTTTAACTCTTAACTTCTTTGGCTGCATTTGCACTGAGAGTTCTCACACATTGCTCTAGAATTGGTGTGGTTGTAGGGTACTAGTAACAGTGGGAGCACTAGAACAAAAGACAATTGCTACCCATGTTTTTAACCACCAGGGTGTCCAACCCTGCTATGATCATGTTTAAATGACATGGCGGTAAAGATAGCAGAGACCAGTCCTCTAGCAGTAGTTCTCTGGTAGTATTGGTGGAGCAGTAGTATTTTGCACTGCATGCATCCAATGAAGTGGGGTTTACCCCACGAAAGCTTATGATCAAATAAATTTGTTAGTCTCTAAGGTGCCACAAGTACTCCTAGTTCTTTTTGCTGATACAGACTAACAAGACTACCACTCTGAACTCTGACAAGCACATTCTCGGTATTATACCTATGGCTAAATACTGATTTGTATGATAAATTCCAATCATTACTGTCCAGGTGTTCTGGCAGCTGTATCACTAACTCCATCTCTGCGACTTTGGCCAGATTGAAAATTATACTCTAGTGTCTAACACTGTCAAGTTAGGCAAGGTCACTACACTCCCTAAAAGGGACTTTATTCCTTCTCTTACAATAATGACCCATCAATGGCAGATGTATCAGGGACAAACAAATTAAAAGTTAGGAGGATAGCAAAATGGCCACCGGTTAACCAGGTTGGATTTGAAACCATGCATAAAGAAAAACAAAAAAGAGTTGTACATTCTAAAAACCACCCAGGTTCCTTTGATATACTAATACTAGACTAAACAGTTCATGCTTAGAATTTAAAATACGAGATACATCTCATTTTCCAAAAGTCATCAAAAACTAGTATCAGAGTAACAGCCGTGTTAGTCTGTATTCGCAAAAAGAAAAGGAGTACTTGTGGCACCTTAGAGACTAACCAATTTATTTGAGCATGAGCTTTCGTGAGCTACAGCTCACTTCATCGGATGCATACTGTGGAAACTGCAGAAGACATTATATACACAGAGACCATGAAACAATACCTCCTCCCACCCCACTCTCCTGCTGGTAATAGCTTATTTAAAGTGATCATCAAGTTGGGCCATTTCCAGCACAAATCCAGGTTTTCTCATTCCACAGTATGCATCTTATGAAGTGAGCGTAGCTCACGAAAGCTCATGCTCAAATAAATTGGTTAGTCTCTAAGGTGCCACAAGTACTCCTTTTCTTTTTGCAAAAACTAGTAGTGGTAAATTACAGGATTTTACTAGGACACTCCCTCCCAGCCTGACAGAAAATGACCTAGCCTCAGTTATTCATCACCTCTTGGTTGGAATACAGCAATGTGACGTACATGGGCATGAAGACTTCAGTGTTTTGAAAATTCCAAGTAGTATAGAATGCTGCAGTATGTTTCCTCAGCAACAAAGGCTATCACAAGCACATCCAACCCGTCCTCCACTTTCTATGCTGGTTTCACATACAATTTCAAATCAAGTTTGAGATCCGGGTTCTTAGAGTTCCATGACCTGAGCCCAGAATATCGAAAAGATCACCTGAAGCTCTGGGACGAAGACCATGGTAAAAAAAAAAAAAAAAAAAAAAGGCTAATGTAGTGCCCATCTTTTAAAAAGGGAAGGAGGAGGATCCTGGGAACTACAGGCCAGTCAGCCTCACCTCAGTCCCTGGAAAAATCATGGAGCAGGTCCTCAAGGAATCAATTCTGAATCAATTCTGAAGCACTTAGAGGAGAGGAAAGTGATCAGGAACAGTCAGCATGGATTCACCAAGGGAAAGTCATGCCTGACTAATCTAATTGCCTTCTATGATGAGATAACTGGTTCTGTGGATGAAGGGAAAGCAGTGGACGTGTTGTTCCTTGACTTTAGCAAAGCTTTTGACACTGTCTCCCACAGTATTCTTGCCAGCAAGTTAAAGAAGTATGGGCTGGATGAATGGACTATAAGGTGGATAGAAAGCTCGCTAGATTGTCGGGCTCAACAAGTAGTGATCAATGGCTCCATGTCTAGTTGGCAGCCGGTATCAAGTGGGGTGCCCCAAGGGTCGGTCCTGGGGCCGGTTTTGTTCAATATCTTCATTAATGATCTGGAGGATGGTGTGGATTGCACCCTCAGCAAGTTTGCAGATGACACTAAACTGGGAGGAGAGGTAAATACGCTGGAGGGTAGGGATAGAATACAGAGGGACCTAGACAAATTGGAGGATTGGGCCAAAAGAAATCTGATGAGGTTCAACAAGGACAAGTGCAGAGTCCTGCACTTAGGACGGAAAAATCCAATGCACTGCTACAGACTAGGGACCAAACGGCTAGGCAGCAGTTCTGCAGAAAAGGACCTAGGGGTGACAGTGGATGAGAAGCTGGATATGAGTCAACAGTGTGCCCTTGTTGCCAAGAAGGCCAATGGCATTTTGGGATGTATAAGTAGGGGCATTGCCAGTAGATCGAGGGACGTGATCATTCCCCTCTATTCGACACTGGTGAGGCCTCATCTGGAGTACTGTGTCCAGTTTTGGGCCCCACACTACAAGAAGGATGTGGAAAAACTGGAAAACGTCCAGCGGAGGGCAACAAAAATGATTAGGGGACTGGAACACATGACTTATGAGGAGAGGCTGAGGGAACTGGGGATGTTTAGTCTACGGAAGAGAAGAACGAGGGGGGATTTGGTAGCTGCTTTCAACTACCTGAAAGGGGATTCCAAAGAGGATGGCTCTAGACTGTTCTCAGTGGTAGCAGATGACAAAACAAGGAGTAATGGTCTCAAGTTGCAGTGGGGGAGATTTAGGTTGGATATTAGGAAAAACTTTTTCACTAGGAGGGTGGTGAAACACTGGAATGCGTTACCTAGGGAGGTGGTGGAATCTCCTTCCTTAGAAGTTTAAGGTCAGGCTTGACAAAGCCCTAGCTGGGATGATTTAATTGGGGATCAGTCCTGCTTTGAGCAGGGGGGCTGGACTAGATGACCTCCTGAGGTCCCTTCCAACCCTGATATTCTATGATTCTATGGTAGACAACTATAATCCTCTGTCTCAAAAACCACTCTCCACCATAAGGGTAAAGTCTGTCTGTGCAGGAGACAGAATGTTTTAGGATCCAGGAACTGAGGCCCATCACAAACCTCACCCCTTATGCTAAGTACAAGGCACATTTCTTTGATCTTTGCCTTCTCTAACAAACATATATATTAAAAGAAGGAGAAAAATAACCCTATTTAAACAAGACATTCCACTACATACATTTCTCCTCCTAGGTAGAGGATAAAAGAACACCACATGATGGATTTTTGTCACATTGCTTACTGCACTACTGGAAAGTTCTCAGAAACCACAGTGATGTGCGAAGTACAAGAGCTTGTACAGAACAGAAATATGTAAAAGATAGCATTGTATGAGTCTATGGAAAGAACTTGTGGAGATGTGCATGTGAAGTGTATCTAAGACTTATATCATACAGATCTATAAGAAGAGAGCAGGTAGATTTGACAGCTTCCTGCTGCAGTAACTCACCATGAACAATACAAGTCAACAGGTGTGATTGTGGCATTCTAACGTCCAACATAGCATTGTACAGTACAGAAGTATGGTGTACGTAAGTCAGACAACTTGTAAAATAAACACAAATTACAATATCAAATTCTGTGTAGTCAGTCATTGAGGCTGCTATTTCAATAAATTATTTGATACAGTACTAGTGAAAAGCAGAAGTTATTCAAAAAAGTTCAATAAATAGTAAATGAGATCACACTAATTTTCTGGAATTCTATCCAGACATTTCCACAAGCAGCGTGTTGTGAATCACTTTTTGGACATACCCTCTTGCTTTTGAAAGATTTTCAGTAAGGTCCAATCGTTTGTATTAAGAACTGCTAGGTAATTCAGCCACTCATATGTTTCATAGCCGCAAGTAGTAAATTTTTTAACTGCACAGACTAGAAAAACTATGTTCACTGAACAAAAAATGTGCTCATATCATTCACTCCTCCAACAGCATTATGAATTACAGCTGAGTCTTCCACTGCCTCATGAACTGCAAGGTTTCTCTAGTGCATTAAACAATACATAAACAGTGCAAGGGCTCCTTTCTGATAACAACAGGTTGCACTCCACTGTTCAAAGCTTCTCCCTCCCAAAACACAGCTAACTTCAAGTTTAAAGTTAAAAAGCTTTCCCTTATTAGAATATGGGACAGAATTTTATTCACCCACACTGACCCAATATTTGATACTTTAAATGACAAACGGACCCTACTAAAGGCTGGTGAAAGGGCAAAAGGTGAGGTTTTAAATGTTGGGGACATGAAGCTACAGTAATCTATTTCCCCATGTTAAGTATCCTCACACCTTCTTGTCAACTGTCTAAATGGGCCATCTTGATTATCACTACAAAAGTTTTTTTCTCCTGCTTATAATAGCTCATCTTAATTAACTGGCCTCTTACAGAGAAGATGGAAGTTGCCATACAAACTCTACGTGGATAGATAGATAGATCTCTTCTTACTATACGTTCCATTCTGTGCATCCGATGAAGGGGGCTGTAGCCCACGAAAGCTTATGCTCTCATAAATTTGTTAGTCTCTAAGGTGCCACAAGTACTCCTGTTCTTTTTAGAAAGGGAAAAGAACAGTTGGGCGAATTCTGCAAACTATTTGGTTGAATGTGGCTGAACAAATTTGCTTCCATAATGTTTGTGTGTTTACTTTATGAATAGTCTAATAAATGAGTTCACAAATATCAATATCCACCAAAATAGTGAATTTTAAGCAAACAGTTCAGAACATTTGTGGAAAGCAAATTTCAAATTCATAACTGAGTATTTGCACTGGAAACCTAATACCAAGAATTATTCTAATCCGAGAAGAGAAACACCATGTGATCTGCATATCCAATTAAAATTACACAAATTTCAAATTCTTATGCATGAATTGCTCACAAACATTTTCAGAAATTATTTAGTGAAAAATCTAGGAAGAGTGATCTGGTTGGGGATGATTTTTTAACAGTGAATGATAACTTTGTCAAATCAGTTGTTCGTTAGAAATTATTTGTCCGGCTCTAAAAATGAAATTCATCTAGTGGACTAGTTCCAACTTTGCAACTGGCTTGAAATCCTCCAAGCAAACAAAAGAAAGAGTTTAAAACACTAAAATCTAGTAATAACCCTCTTGACTACAGAATGAAGCTCTGATCATCACTCAAGCCCAAAATCTTGGCACTGTCTCTAGCAGCTGCTGGCAGTATGCCTAAATATGACTGTCATCACCTAGGAATAGGGTCACTAGGCATTCTTTGTACTTCTTTCCTTTGTTTTTTCAGTAGGAGTAGTACTCTATTTACACTATGTCTCCCATGTATCTATATTAGTGTAAAAATGCAAAAGAGAAGTAATTATCTAATAGTACAATACTATCAACATTCCTGTAATGGCAAGTCATCATAAAAATAAAATGTAAATTCAGTCTAAATACAACATTAAAAAAAAATCAAAGGGTTATTTTTCAAAATACTAAATAGGACTTCTCTATACTGCCTGCAAACACTTTTCCCTAAAAAAACCAACAATCTGCAGATGTACTGAATAGGAGCCACAGTACATTGTTAAGTCTTTATTAGATTGAAACCCAAGAACATGAATAATTTTACATCCATGAGTTGCCCCATTGAGTTCAATGGGACATTTCACATGCATAAATCCTTACACTACAAAATAATTAAATTTCCACAACCAGTGAGAAGGGGAAAGGCCTCCTAAACTCAGAATTACCTTTCTTTTATAGGTTTAAATTATTACTATTTTTAAATTATTTAAAACTGCTGCAAGGTATCATTTGTATGGGACTCGGATAAGAATACTAGCATCCTTAGGTTCTTTGAACGTGTAAATGAAATATTTTTATTAAACACAGATGTTTTAAAATATCATGCATGTGCAGTTGCCATTTTTCATAATTAAATAATTCAGCCATTTAGAAAGACAATGCCGCACTAAAAGGCACTAATCCACCTGGGGCCAGCCTACAGAAATGGTTCTATTTAGTAATTTCTATAAAAAGTCTGGAGCTCACAGAACCGAATCACTTCCTCTCTCGGAACTTGAATATGGATTAAACTATTTATAAATGCATACAAATATGAGATACATCTAAAAATAAGTTTTCTGGCGCACACAGCATGTGGCAGAGCCAGCGTTTCTAAGCATTTACTTCTAACCAGAGAGGGCAGCAATTCCCATGCAAGTCAGTCGGCATCCAACCATAACGAGAAATAAAAACAAACCCTGTTGAGGAGAGGGGACCTTTACCGAGGTTTAGGGGGATTATTATTGTCACACCCCCGAGCCCGGCAGGTGGGGGCTGGGGAAAGGTCTCGGGCCCCCAGCTGCCCACTGCTAAATGGTTTTTGTTCCTTTTGCCCATTGGCCCGGGCTCAGAGTAAGGGCAGCATCGGCAGGGAGCAGGAGAGACAATAAAGGGAAAGGAGGGGGCGGCAGGAGGATGGATGGGGCCCGGGTGGGGGCCAGGCACTTGCTAGGAAGGGCGCGCGTAGAAGATGCGGGTTCGGGGCCCCGGCTTCCCGGGAGAGATGGGGAAGGGGCCCCCAGCGGGCAGAGGTACGGAAGGGGCTGAGTGAAACTTTCCTCCGGGCTGTGTCCCCCCAACGCCGGCCCCGACCCACCCCCATCGCCGCGGGGCAGAGGCACCTTCGCGTCCCGCCCGCTCCCCCAGCATCACTCACTCGCTCGCTCGCCCGCCCGCTCTCAGCGCTGGCGGCCGCCGGTGTTTCCTCCCTCCTTCCCGGCCGGAGCCGGCGTAGCGTGAGCAGAGCCCACCCCTCACAGCGCCCGGCACCGCCCCCCGTCTCACCTGGGTCCTCCTGCCCCTGGGCGTCGCTCCCGCCCCGGAGGTGCCAGGGCAGAGGCAGGGCCAGAGGGGGGAAGGGCAGCTCCAGTTCCTCGGCCAGGGGCCTAACCCCCCCCCCACACACACACACACACTCTTCACCAAACAAAATACGCCCCCACACGTAGGCCCCAGCGCTGAGGAGCCTGGCCCTGATGGTAACACTCCCCGGCCCGCAACGAGGGGGCTGGGACGCGTAACAAACGCTAGGGAAGGCTGTGTGGGGCGCTCTCCTTCAGCTGCCCCTCCCAGAGGGACTGGACAGGAGACAGGACCCTGAGCTATACACTCCTGCAGGCTTGTCTTCTGTCCTGTAAACAGGTGCATAAGAGGAGGAAATAACCCCATCACCAAAACATACCGCTCACCCACAGTTCTCCCCCCAGGAGAGGGAACGACCAAAGCACACCTGACAGCTCCACTCCTGGAAGGCCTTTGCGGTACAGGGAGTCCCCTGTATATATTGGGGTTGCATTCTTGAAAAGGGCAATGGAGAACAAAATGACATATACTGGGGAATTTTTCCCTATAAGAAATAATGGAATGCGGGGGGGGGGGGGGGAGAGAAATGCGTTCACAACTTCACCACACTCACCTGTGGCAATGCTTTTTTTGCCTGAATAGTGTATCTTTTTACAATGACAGGTTATACAGTACATATTTTACACATAAAACATTGAATAAAATAATGTAAAACCCTACTAACACTGTTCAAACACAGAACATTTTAATACAGTACCGTAATACAGTATAAAACAGTGTCAATTATGCTAAATTTAGGTAGGGGTGGTGGCTGGATTTTGGGCTGGCTTTTCTGTGGCTGGCTTTTTGGTCGCAGAAGTCTTAAAAAAGGATTTTATCAATGTCTGCTCTCCTGCATGAATCTTTGAACGATAGATCTCCCTGTAGCAAGCCACAACATCATTGAGAGCCCTGGAGACTTCAGCAGACTGTTTACAAAAAAAGAAAAGGAGGACTTGTGGCACCTTAGAGACTAACCAATTTATTTGAGCATAAGCTTTCGTGAGCTACAGCTCACTTCATCGGATGCATTCAGTGGAATTCACTGAATGCATCCGATGAAGTGAGCTGTAGCTCACAAAAGGTTATGCTTCACTGAATGCATCTGATGAAGTGAGCTGTAGCTCACGAAAGCTTATGCTCAAATAAATTGGTTAGTCTCTAAGGTGCCACAAGTACTCCTTTTCTTTTTGCGAATACAAACTAACACGGCTGCTACTTTGAAACCTGTGTTTACGAAAAGGATCACTGCTCTGTATGATTTCTGTCATCTCATCCAGCAATCCAAAGAAATGGGAGATATTCGTTGTCATCAGACTCCTGGCTTCCTGCCCTATGTTTTTGTCCTTGCTTTCTTCGGATATCCGTTGTTGATCCATCTCAATCAGTTCCTCATTTGTAAGTTGCTCAGCATGAGACTCCAACAACTCCTGTATATCATCCTCCTCCACTTCCTCAAAGCTGACATCCTTTGCCAACTTGACAATTTCTTGCTCAAGAGCAGAAATGGCATCAAAGCTGTGGACAGCATCTGGCCATGCATGGCGCCAAATGCCGTTCATACATTACGAAGTGACCTCTTCCCACAACGTCAATGTTTTCCACGCTTTTCAAGATGTTGTAGGACTTCCAAAACTCCTTGCACTGGGCTTTCCTTCACCTGCTGTCTCCTTAATAAGCATGGAGAACATCCTCCATAGATAATTAGCCTTGAATGTGGCCAGCGGATGCAAGTACAGTACAGTACTGTTCAATAGGGGAACGAGTTTCAATTCACATCAGTCCCAATCCGTGCAAATGATGGATATGTGGATCAGGACCAATGTAAATCGGAACATGTTTCCCAAATTGATGAGCTACAGATAGCCGAAAAAATGGATAAAGGGGAGATGTATACTGGGGACCCCCTGTATAGGAATCAATGTAGAATAAAAGTTAATTTGTGATGTGCAAGACAAATGTAGGCCCACTCCGTAATAGACGTACTTGGTGCTTTAAAAAGGCCAGTTCTCAAAGCTGATGAAAACAATCCTGAGGAAAATTAAGTGGGAAGAAAAATTTAAAAACTTAAAAATTAGCGCAGTCAAGATATTAAAAAAAATTGATCGCAAGATTTAAAAAATTAATCACGATTAATTGCAGTTTTAATTGCACTGTTAAACATTAAGAAAATATGACCTATTTAAATATTGTTTGATATTTTCTATATTTTCAAATATATTTATTTCAGTTACAACAAAGAATACAAAGTGTACAGTGCTCACTTTATATTATTTTTGATTAAAATATTAGTACTGTAAAAAAGATTAACAAAAGTAACAGTATTTCAGTTCAACTCATACAAGTACTGTAGTGCAATCTCTTCATCATGAAAGTTGAACTTACAAATGTAGATTTATTATTTTTATTTTAAATAACTCCCTTCAGCTGAGTGAGCCCTTGTTTGCAAGGGAGGATGGATTTTACCTCAGGGAGGAGAGGATGGTGCAGGGAGGCTGAGTTTGCCCAGCCCCTGTTCTTTATGGCAGTGTTTCTCAAACTTTTTGTGCTGGTGACCCCATTTGTACTTAAAAAAAATTGCAACCCTTTATCTTCAGCCCTAGGGGGCTCAGGGTGGGGAACTTCAGCCCTGCTGGGCGTGGGGCTCCTGGCTTCAGCCAGACTGGGGGTTCTGGGCTGCAGCCCCATTCGGGGCTTCAGCCCACTTAAGGTGCAGGGCTTGGGGCTTCAGCACCCCCTCGGGGCTTCAGTCCCCTCAGGGTGCAGGGCTTGGGGCTTCAGCCCTTCTCAGCATTGGGGGCTGGAGCTTCAGCTCAAGCTTCAGCCCCCTCTGGAGCTGCGTGCTGGGGCTTCGGCTGCCCTGCCGCTGCAGAGCTCTGGGCTGGGGCCTCAACCCCACTGCCACCTCCAGAGCTTCAGGCTGGGGATTCATCCCCCTGCCATCCGCAGAGCTCTAAGTTGGGGCTTCAGCTCCTCACCACGGATCCCTCCTTCTCCACACAGAGGTATGCAATTAATGCATTAAAAAAATTAACATGTTGTTAATTTTGTTTTCAGTTAATGCCTGTGATTAATTGACAGTCTGTAGGCGTGTAGGCTTTCGTGGCCACCCCTCACTGCCAATCTCTGAGGGTGGCCACACCTCTTCACTGTCATGTATCTGGAAAAACAATCTGTACAGGGGGAAATTACCTGTCTCTAGGGCTCAAACCCTCAGGCAGGGTAGAGCAGTGATCAGTTCAGGGGTCCAAGCCCTTAGGCAGGGCAGGGCAACAAGCAGTCTAAAGCTCCAACCCTCAAGCAGGGTAGCGCAGGTAAAGGTCTAGGAGCCCAGCCTTCAAGCAGGGGTGAGCGCTCAACACAGTTCCAGGGGCTCTGGCAAAGGGTGATTGCCCCAACACAGGCCAGGGGGCTCCAGTAAGTGTTGAGTGCCCAGCAAGCGCAGGTCTCCTGTCCTAAAGAGGGGGGAGTACTACCATCCCAGGGGAGGGATGGCAGAGGGACATGAGCCCACCCAACTCCACCGCGTCCCAGCCCAGGGCCCGAACAGCAGCAGCGTGGTCTGCCACTGGGTCAGCGGGGAATCCACCTGCAACACACTGACTGTGTCTGAGGTGGCACCACAGCCAGACGGTAGTCTGGTTCCCGTGAGCTGCTTCCTATCCTCCCCCTCAGGTGTACCTTCCAAGGGTCGTCCTCTGCCTCCTGAGGGTACACGGCAAGTGGCAGTCCCAGCAACTCTTCAGAATCCAGTGTGTCTGGCCGTATGGGTAGGTTGGGGCCCTCCTCGGGACAGTAGAAGTCTTCTATGGGTTCCTGCATCTGCAGCAGGAAGAACACATCTGTCTCCTCTGGCAGCTACCTCTCAACTGAACTACAGGGCCATTCTTTTATACTTCCTGTTCCTGTCCCACCCCTCTGCTTCCGGCATGGAGAGCGTGGCCTTCCTGGTCCCACCCACCAGCAGGCGTCTGGCTGCCCCTCGCTGCCAATCTCCGAGTGTGGCCACACTTCTTCGCTACACAGTCCTATTAAAAATGTGAATTATCATTGGGAATTATTTAAAAATGCTTTATTAGATGTCCTTCCCCCAAAACACACAAGTCTACAATCATAAAAGGCAGCTTGTTTGGTTAAAAAAAATGGTTAAGAGGGGAGGTAAAAGAAGCTAGTTATAATTATTAATTATTATCATAGCACCTAGGAGCCCTTGTCAGGGAGTAAGACCCCATTGTTGAGGCACTGTACAATCACAGAACAAAAAGTCTCTGTCCCCAGAACTTACAGTCTAAGTATAAGATAAGAGACAACAGATGGATATAGACGGGGAGAATACCAAGAAACAATAAAACAATATTGTTCAGCATGATAGGCAGTGATCTCAGAACACCAGCAGCCTAACATGGAAAAATGAAGAAGCTGATAGCAATAAGTACAAATCAGCAGTTAGGAAATGCAGACAACTGATAAGGAAAGCTAAAGATTTCTGTGAAAACAATCTATAGCCAGGAGGCTTAACAAAAGAAGGAATTCATTAAATCTTAGCAATGGTATAGGTCTCTAATACTAAACAAGGATGATAAAATTACCAATCATGAAGAAAAGGCAAGTATTCAATAAATGTTTCTGTTCTGTATTCAGAAAGAAGCAGGATGACATATTCATCTCTTACAGTGATAATGTAATACTATCTATTCCATCAGTAACCAAGGAGGATGGTAAAGAGCAACTATTAAAGTTGACATTTTAAAATCTGCAGGGCTGGAAAACTTGCACCGAGGAGTATTAAAATAATTGACCAAGGAGCATTCTGAGCCACTAATGCTGATTTTTAACAAATGTTGGAATACTGGGGAATTTCCAAAGGACTGGAAAAAACCTAATGTTCTGCTAACCCTTAAAAATAATAAATGGGTTAGTTCAACATCAATCCTTGAGGGGGAAAATTGCAGAAAGGTTGATATGGGATGCAATCAATAAAGAACTAAAATATGGTAGCCTGATTAATGCCAGTTAGCATAGGCTTTATGTAAAATAGGTCTTGTCAAAATACAATATCATTATTTGATTATATTACAAATTTGGTTAATACAGGTAACTGTATTGACCTAACATAGATAGACTTCTGCAAGGCATTTGACTTAGTCCCACATGACATTCTTATAAAAAAATGTGCACTATATAAGATCAATGTAGCCCATATTAAATGGATTAAAAACTAGTTAACTGATAGATCTCAAAAAATAATTGTAAATGGGGACTCATCATCCAATCCAGGTATTTCTAGTGGGGTCCTGCAGCAATCTGTTCTTGGCCCAATGGCATTCAGTATCTTTATCAATGAATGGAAGAAAACAAAATCATTGATAAAGTTTGCAGATGACACAAAATTGTTGAAGTGGTAAATAAATCTGGGGAATACATTTACAGACCTGGATTTCTTGGTAAGACGGTTTTATTTCCATAACATGGATTTTATATCTAGAGCCAGCTGAAAATTATACAATGAAACAGAAAACTTCCATCAGAAAATACAGATTTGCAAAATCTAAACATTTCACAGAAATAAATCAATTGTCAAAATCTTTGATGAAAAGTTATCAAAATGCAGTGCTCTGATAAGATTAAAACACTTTGTTTTAGAAATATCAAAATTACCTTATCTAAATAAATTTTTTTGGAAATATCATTTAGCAGAAAATTTCAACTTTTCATTCCAATTCAGGATGAAAGGATGTTTTGAAATGTCAGAATTTCCCATGAAAAGGAAATTCCAAGTTTCAACCAGCTCTAGTTTAACATAGCCAAATGCAAGATCAGACACTTAGGAACAAAGAAAGTAGGTCACATAAGTATGGGGACTATATCCTGAAAAGCAGTGACTGTAAAAAAAACATAGGAGTCACAGTCGATAACCATTTGACCACAAGCTTCCACTGCGATGATTAGATCAGAAGAGGAATGCAATCCTTGGATATATAAACAAGGGAACATAGAATAGGATTAGGAAGATGATATCGCCTCTGTATAAAGTATGAATGAGACCATTACTGGAATACTGTGTCCAAACAGATCAACAACTGGTGTATTAAAGAGTGAAGTGACTCTGTAAAAATGTCACCATGGGGCTCTGTATTTATTGTCTTTCCAAGACTATATCTAGTTTACAAATAAAGCCCCCTGCCCCATCCTGTAGAAATTTCCACAACTGCACAACTTTACTCATATGAGTAGACCTATTATCTGTAATGGGATTAGTTGTGGGAATAAAGTTATACATGTGCTGAAGTGTTTGCAGGATTAGAGACAAAAATCTGATTTTTAAAAAACTGCCTAACCTGGAATCTCTCAGACCTGGGATCTGGAAGTCAGACTAAGCTCTTTCCTTGTCATGAATATCATTAGCAATAAATGCCCTAATCCGCTAAGATACTTCACGCAGGTGGAGGAGGCATAATGGGGTTCAGGGGTTGGGAGTTAGGGGTCTATCCCAACAGAGCAACATGCAGAATCAGGGCCAAAGTTTATGCAGGCCAAATTATGCACTCAGATACATCTGTGCAGCCTCATTTCTTCTTATTGTTCTTTCAGTTACACAGGACTGGCAGGAACCCGCTGGGTCATTGAGTTGTGTCCCCTGCTATCACAGGTAACCCTATCATATAATCCCATTCATAAATGTATCAACTTCATCATAAAATTGGTTAGGTTGTTTACTCCCACTACCACCAGTGGAAGGCTGTTCCAGAATCTCACTCCTCTGATGGTTAGAAATCTAATTTCTAGCCTAAATTTATTCATGGCTAGTTTGTTCTTGTGCCAACATTATCCTATAGTTTAAATAGCTCTTCTCCCTCCCTGGTGTATTCCTCTGACATACTTATAGACAGCAATCCTATCTCCACTCAGCCTTCATTTTGCTAGGCTACACAAACTAAGCTCTTAGTCCCTTATAAAATAGGCTCTCCATTCCCCCTGATCATCCCAGTAGCTCTTTTCTCAAGCTATTCCTGTTTGAATTCCTCTTTCTTGAACATGGGTTACCAGAATTGTACACATTCCAGAGAACATGTTACTAATGTCCTGTACAATGGGATTAATACTTCCCTATCTCTACTGGAAATATCTTGCCTGATACATCTTCAGGATTGCACTTGCTTTTATTAGGGCTACATTACACTGGTGGCTCTTAATCAGTTAAAATATCCAGTTCTTTTCCCTCCTCTCTCATACCCAACTAAACCCCCAGTTTATATCAGGAATTCTTGTTATTTGTCCCCAGGTGCATGATCTCATCTCATCTCTGTATTACTTAAGTCCTCTAGGTCATCTAATTCTTGCTCTATAATATTCTGAGCTTCCTCTGTATTTATGATGCCTCCCAATTATGTGTCATCAGCAAATTTCATTAGAACCCTCCTACCTTTTGTGCCAAGATCATTAATGAAAATATTAAATAAAATCAGTCCCAAGACTGATCCTTGACACTAGTAACTTCCTTCCAGCCCAATAGTTCTCCTCTGAGCACAACCCATTGTTCTTTTTCCTTTAGCCAGTTCCTTCCCACCTTAACTAATAATTTACCTTGTGGTCCTATGTCAAATGCTCTACTGAAGTCGAGATAGATTAGATCTACTGCATTTCCCTTGTCTAAGAAATCAGTTATCTTATAAAAGAAAGATCAGGTTAGTCTGGCATGATCTACTTTTGGTAGACCCATGTTTCATTTTATTCCATTTCCCATTTACTTTTATGTCTTTAATGATTCTTTCCTTCAAAATTTAGTCTAAACTCTTGCATACTATTAAAGTCAGATTAACAGGTCTGTAGTGGCCCAGATTGCTTTTTTCCCCTCCTTTTTTAAATATAGGTACTACATTTGCTTTTCTCCAGTCATAGGCTACTACCCCCAATTTGAAAGATTTATTACAAATACTTGCAATTTTATGTGCCAGTTCTTTCAGTATTCTGGGAAGCAGTTACACTTGTGCAAGTCCCATGGTGAGGCTACAGGGTTGGCAGTTGGTGGGGGCGGAATCCTTTTTTCTTATAAACTGACCAATTTGACCTGGAAGTTATTGAGAGATGATAAATTTAGAGCTCTAGTAGGCAGTTTCAAATAACCTCTTTTCAGGATAGAGCCACACTTCAAGAAGAAGAAAATTGACATCGTAGATTTAGGTTATATAGATAGATTGATTAGATAAAATAAGATAGCATTAGATACATAGAAAGAGGGAGATTTGGAGATGAACTGAAAAGGAAGGTTTCAGAGTAGCAGCCGTGTTAGTCTGTATTCGCAAAAAGAAAATGAGTACTTGTGGCACCTTAGAGACTAACAAATTTATTTGAGCATAAGCTTTCGTGAGCTACAGCTCACTTCATCGGATGCATCCGATGAAGTGAGCTGTAGCTCACGAAAGCTTATGCTCAAATAAATTTGTTAGTCTCTAAGGTGCCACAAGCACTCCTTTTCTTTTTGAAAAGGAAGGGAATCATTTTAAAAATGGGGGAAAAAAGAGTTCTAATGGTTGGAGTAGAAGAAAAAAATGATATTTAGAAATGTCAGTAGCAGAATAAATGTTGGTAAAAAGATTGGGGAAAGATGAATGAACAGATTGAATAGAAAGAAAGGGAGTAACAACATGAAGTCCTAGGAAATAGCTTGATTTAGAGTAGAATTAACGCTATGGTATTTTTTGAGTTCCTTATCAGAAAAGAGAAATTGTCCAAAGAAAACACTAAGTTTCCCAGCAATGACGAATGGAAAGATGGGAATATAATCAATTATGAGAAAAATGGACAATAGAAAAGAGGAAAAACAACTGGTGAGGTGATAAGATTCAGAAGAAAGAAAAGGAGGACTTGTGGCACCTTAGAGACTAACAAATTTATTTGAGCATAAGCTTTCGTGAGCTAACAAATTTATTTGAGCATAAGCTTTCGTGAGCTACAGCGAAGTGAGCTGTAGCTCACAAAAGCTTATGCTCAAATAAATTTGTTAGTCTCTAAGGTGCCACAAGTACTCCTTTTCTTTTTGCCGATACAGACTAACACGGCTGCTACTGTGAAACCAAAGATTCAGAAGAGAAACTCCAGGCTGACTTGAGTTCTTTCTGTGAAAGTTAGCAATGGAGGTGGTATCCAAATTGCACTTTGATTATTTATTAATTATTAGTATTTGTTTTGCAGTAATGCCTAAAAATGCCAGTTATAGACCAGAACCCCATTGTGCTAGGCACTATACAAATACATAACAAAAAAACAAAAAAAGAGACATTCCCTGTTCTAGGAAGCTTACGGTCTAAGGCCCCAGTCCTGCAAACACTTATACATGGGCTAAACTTTACTACTGAGAGTAGCTCCATTGAAATCAATGTGCCTCCTCACAGTAGTAAAGTTAAGGACATGTATAATTGCTTGAAGGATTGGGGCCTAACTATAAGACGGAGACAGAGGGATACAAACAAACGGACAGTGAGAAAACACATGCATGGAATCTTGCAACCTTAACTATAGCTCCACAAAACACAACAGTGAGTGAAATGCAACCTCCTTGGACGGCAATGTTGCAACCAGGTGCATAGCACAACAAAAAAGGGAAAGGGCCAGCCGCCAGGAGAATTTCAGTCGTGCACTCAGGAGCAATCTCCTATTCTTTTCTATTTAGGTTCTTATACTTCCCTCATCACTGTACTATCTCAATACCCTACAGTAGTGCATAAACATGATTATCGTCTGTCATGTGTGGTTTGTTCTCTCTCTCATCTTCTCCCTAGAGGGAGAATTCTGTCTGCAGTGTAGTGTTTTCTTTTGGTTGGCTTTTACTTTTGTTTTTTAAATTTACACACTGTTATGTGTTTATGTTAGAGAAGGAAAGGCTGAAGATGTGCATGACTGGAAAAGTTTGCCCACCACTGCCTTGGGTGCTAAATTTAGGAAGCTGCAAACAATGAGACAACAGTGGACTGTGAGGTGCGGGGAGTAGGAGGGAGAACTTGATGGGATGCAGGAGGAGATTCAGTTGGACGGTAAAGCAGGGTGCAAGAGGAGACTGGGGGAGAAGGGAGTGTGAAGAGTAGGAAGAATGGGCTGCAGAAGGAAACTGGAGGGAAGAAACTGAAGTGGAACAGGGAGGCCGTGCAGGGGGATGTGGGAGTACAGGAGGAGGCTGAAGGAGTGAAGGGAATGAATGCACAAGAAAAGGTTGTTGGAGGATAGGAGGTTAGGAAGATTCAGTGGAATGTGAAGGAGCAAGAGGAAACTTAGGGAATACACTTTAAGGCTGAAGATCTAGAAATCTGGAGATTTTGTACTAATGATTTACTCGTGTAATTTGCATATATCATGAGTAATTCATCCTCCTTTCCCTTTAAAATTTACTTAGTGGTTTGAATGGCTGTTGCCATCCCCATCCCCATCCCCCCTTCTAACCCTGCAGCTCCTGCTCCCGGATAAAATAAGCAGCTTCGACTGCAGCCCAGGAACTTGTATGGGGATTTGTACATTTTTGTTTGTTTTAGATGAATCGTGTTCAGGGGTTGAGGATGTCCTGTCTCACTCCTAATTAGCTCAGTTTTAAGTAGGAATTTGACAAGGAGACCTAGCTTCTCAGATTTGGAATTTGATCCCAGTTGTCCAGCTGAGAAGCCTAGCAGGAAATGGAATAGGGAGGTGGCACCCGCACAGATGCCCTCTATCAGGAGGGGTGACCCAGGAGACAGTGTTGGCTGCACGTGTGCTCTTAGTAAAAGTGCTGAAGCATTTTTAGGGCCATATTTTCAAAACCACATGTAGTTTGCAATGCTACCATGCCGAGTATTATGGGCATCTTTCAGAGTGACTATTGAAAATAAGAAGTTATATTTACTCTGTGCCTACACAAAGTGCTTGACTTTTAAAAGCTCAGGAGCCCAGTGCTGCACAAACAAATGTCATGCAAATCATGTATTTCTGTGCTCAAACCACCAATGAGCTATCTAGTTGACTACATGTTCAAATATTCAGTTAATTAGTTAATGTCTGTATTGTGAACAGACACTTAGCACTCATAGCATTCTGTATTATTCACAAATCTCACTAATTGCATGTGAATATTAGATGTAATGTGGTATATGCACTTTTGTATGTGGTCTTGGGCTTTTGAGTTTTAAAAATCAGGCATTTTATGTCTATTTAGAACAAAAAGGACCTCATTCTTTCTGAGGTCTTGTCTGAAAGACACACATAATAAACGGCATGGTATGCAATTTAGCTCTCTTAGAAAATTTAAGGATGAGTCAACTCTAAAGGGATCTGAATCTATGGTGCCAGGGAGTCTAGATATTTCACAGCTGAACCCCAGACAGATAAATTAATCAGTTATTTTTCTCCCCCAAACACTGAAAGTAAAAGTTTTTACGTTAGATTATGGACTGTTCAGTGGAGAGACTGCATCTTTTAAGCATATTTATGGCCATAAGTATTCATTGTAGCATTAATAATACAAATTATTTTTTTCCATTTGATTTATCTTGTTTGCACATTATTCTGCTTTCTGAAACCATAATCATAGAATCATAGAATATCAGAGTTGGAAGGGACCTCTGGAGGTCATCTAGTCCAACCCCCGGCCCAGAGCAGGAGCAATCCCCAACTAAATCATCCCAGCCAGGGCTTTGTCAAGCCTGACCTTAAAAACTTCTAAGGAAGGGGATTCCACCACTTCCCTAGGTAACGCATTCCAGTGTTTCACCACCCTCCTAGTGAAAAAGTGTTTCCTAATATCCAACCTAAATCTCCCCCACTGCAACTTGAGACCATTACTCCTTGACCTGTCATCTGCGATCACTGAGAATAGTCTGGATCCATCCTCTTTGGATCCACCTTTCAGGTAGTTAAAAGCAGCTATCAAATCCCCCCTCATTCTTCTCTTCCGTAGACTAAACATCCCCAGTTCCCTCAGCCTCTCCTCATAAGTCATATGTTCCAGATCCCTAATCATTTTTGTTGCCCTTCGCTGGACTCTCTCCAATTTCTCCACATCCTTCTTGTAGTGTGGGGCCCAAAACTGGACACAGTACTCCAGATGAGGCCTCACCAATGTCGAATAGAGGGGAACAATCACGTCCCTCGATCTGCTGGCAATGCCCCTACTTATACATCCCAAAATGCCATTGGCCTTCTTGGCAACAAAGGCACACTGTTGACTCATATCCAGCTTCTCGTCCACTGTCACCCCTAGGTCCTTTTCTGCAGAACTGCTGCCTAGCCATTCAGTCCCTAGTCTGTAGCGGTGCATTGGATTCTTCTGTCCTAAGTGCAGGACTCTGCAATTGTCCTTGTTGAACCTCATCAGATTTCTTTTGGCCCAATCCTCCAATTTGTCTAGATCCCTCTGTATCCTATCCCTACCCTCCAGCGTATCTACCACTCCTCCCAGTTTAGTGTCATCCGCAAACTTGCTGAGGGTGCAATCCACACCATCCTCCAAATCATTAATGAAGATATTGAACAAAACTGGCCCCAGGACCGACCCTTGGGGCACTCCGCTAGATACCTGCTGCCAACTAGACATGGAGCCATTGATCACTACCCGTTGAGCCCGACAATTTAGCCAACTTTCTACCCACCTTGTAGTGCATCCATCCAGCCCATACTTCTTTAACTTGCTGACAAGAATACTGTGGGAGACAGTGTCAAAAGCTTTGCTAAAGTCAAGGAATAACACGTCCACTGCTTTCCCTTCATCCACAGAACCAGTTATCTCATCACACAAGGCAATTAGATTAGTCAGGCATGACTTTCCCTTGGTGAATCCATGCTGACTGTTCCTGATCACTTTCCTCTCATCTAAGTGCTTCAGAATTGATTCCTTGAGGACATGGTCCATGATTTTTCCAGGACTGAGGTGAGGCTGACTGGCCTGTAGTTCCCAGGATCCTCCTTCTTCCCTTTTTTAAAGATTGGTACTACATTAGCCTTTTTCCAGTCTTCCGGGACTTCCCCCGATCACCATGAGTTTTCAAAGATAATGGCCAATGGCTCTGCAATCACATCCGCCAATTCCTTTGGCACTCTCGGATGCAACGCATCCAGCCCCATGGACTTGTGCACGTCCAGCTTTTCTAAATAGACCTGAACCACTTCTTTCTTCACAGAGGCTGGCCACTTCCTCCCCATGTTGTGCTGCCCAGTGCAGTAGTCTGGGAGCTGACCTTGTTCGTGAAGACAAAGGCAAAAAAAGCAATGAGTACATTAGCTTTTTCCACATCCTCTGTCACTAGGTTGCCTCCCTCATTCAGTAAGGGGCCCACACTTTCCTTGGCTTTCTTCTTGTTGCCAACATACCTGAAGAAACCCTTCTTGTTACTCTGAACATCTCTCGCTAGCTGCAACTCCAGGTGTGATTTAGCCTTCCTGATTTCATTCCTACATGTCCGAGCAATATTTTTATACTCATCCCTGGTCATTTGTCCAATCTTCCACTTCTTGTAAGCCTCTTTTTTGTGTTTAAGATCAGCAAGGATTTCACTGTTAAGCCAAGCTGGTCGCCTGCCATATTTACTATTCTTTCTCCACATCGGGATGGTTTGTCCCTGTAACCACAATAAGGATTCTTTAAAATACAGCCAGCTCTCCTGGACTCCTTTCACCCTCATGTTATTCTCCCAGGGGATCCTGCCCATCAGTTCCCGGAGGGAGTCAAAGTCTGCTTTTCTGAAGTCCAGGGTCCGTATTCTGCTGCTTTCCTTTCTTCCTTGAGTTCAGATGGATGAACTCAACCATCTCATGGTCACTGCCTCCCAGGTTCCCATCCACTTTTGCTTCCCCTACTAATTCTTCCCGGTTTGTGAGCAGCAGGTCAAGAAGAGCTCCGCCCCTAGTTGGTTCCTCCAGCACTTGCACCAGGAAATTGTCCCCTACATTTTCCAAAAACTTCCTGGATTGTCTGTGCACCGCCGTACTGCTCTCCCAGCAGATATCAGGATGATTGAAGTTGCCCATGAGAACCAGGGCGATCTAGTAGCTTCTGCAACTTGCCGGAAGAAAGCCTTGTCCACCTCATCCCCCTGGTCCGGTGGTCTATAGCAGACTCCCACTACGACATCACCCTTGTTGCTCACACTTCTAAATTAATCCAGACACTCTCAGGTTTTTCTGCAGTTTCATACTTGAGCTCTGAACAGTCATACTGCTCCCTTACATACAGTGCAACTCCCCCACCTTTTCTGGCCTCCATGGCCTTCCTGAACAGTTTGATCCATGACAGTACTCCAGTCATGCGAGTTATCCCACCAAGTCTCTGTTATTCCAATCACATCATAATTCCCTGACTTTGCCAGGACCTCCAGTTCTCCCTGCTTGTTTCCCAGGCTTTGTGCATTTGTATATAGGCACTTGAGATAACCCGCTGATCGCCCCTTATTCTCAGTATGAGGCAGGAGCCCTCCCCTCTCACATGCTCCTGCTCATGCTTCCTCCCGGTATACCGCTTCTCCGCCTACCTCAGGGCTTTGGTCTCAGGGCTCCTGAGACCAGGCTCAGGTATAATGAGTAATATACCTTTGGGCTAAACACAAGACATTGTCTCACAAGGAGAAATGATCCGTTTCAGACTTCCCACTACTGATGAATTTAGCCTGTAACCTACTCTGTGTTGCTGACCCAGACATTTTCTTGAAAATTAAAAAAAACAAAACAAAAACACACCACAAGTAACAGAAAATTAACGGCTGGTTCTGGGTACAGTCATTAAGAACTCCAGGTTTTTTTCTCATATTCAATATATTCATTGAATACTATACAGAATATTCCTTAACCCCCTCTCCCCCTAAAATTACTATATTAGCTCAAAACATGGCTACTGTAAACTACAGCATTTTGGACCATTTGTGTAGAGACATCAATGTGTGTTTTTAAAACTTCACTGAAAATCCTTTCAATATACTTTAAGGATTTGCACTAATTTGGGAAATCAGTAAACTCACATCTTGACTACAAGGAGCTGGACTTAGCCAGCAGACCCAGAAATATATATATTTAGATTACTAAGCAGAAATTACAATTATAAATTGGTATGAAAAATATTCACCTATAAAGGTTAGCTTTTAGAACACTGTTAATGCAAAACTCACATTTTAAAAAAAAAACCTTACTTCTGTTACTAATCACACCTTGAAATTAGGGCTGTCAAGCGATTAAAAAAATTTAATCGTGGCACTGTTAAACAATAATAGAATACCATTTATTTAAATATTTTTGGGTGTTTTCTACATTTTCAAATATATTGATTTCAGTTACTACACAGAATACAAAGTGTACAGTGCTCACTTTATATTATTTTTATTACAAATATTTGCACTGTAAAAACAGTAAAATTTGCACTGTAAAAAACAACTAGTATTTTTCAATTCACCTAAGTACTGTAGTGAAATCTCTTTATCATGAAAGTTGAACTTACAAATGTAGAATTATGTACAAAAAATGACTGCACTCAAAAATAAAACAATGTAAAACTTTAGAGCCTACAAGTCCACTCAGTCCTATTTCTTGTTCAGCCAATCACTCAAACAAGTTGCTTACATTTGCAGGAGATAATGCTGCCCACTTCTTGTTCACAATGTCACCTGAAAGTGAGGACAGGTGTTCGCATGGCACTGTTGCAGCTGCTATCGCAAGATATTACATGCCAGATGCGCTGAAGATTCATATATCCCTTCATGTTTCATCCACCATTCTAGAGAACATACGCCTATGCATCCAGGAGAACAGCAAAATAAAGACAATGGATTTCAAGAAGGCAGACTTTAGTAAACTCAGGGAGTTGGTAGGTAAGATCCCATGGGAAGCAAGTCTAAGGAGAAAAACAATTGAAGACAGTTGGCAGTTTTTCAAAGAGACATTATTAAGGGCACAAGAGTAAACTATCCCACTGCTGTAGGAAAGATAGGAAACATGGCAAGAGACCACCCTGGCTTAACCAGGAGATCTTCAATGAGCTAAAAATCAAAAAAGTCCTACAAAAAGTGGAAACTAGGTGAAATTACAAAGGATGAATATAAACAAATAACACAAATATCATCATCATCATCATCATATTCCCATTACGCCTCTGGCGTTTAGGGCAGCGACGAAGCTCCTCCACT
Source organism: Chelonia mydas (assembly GCF_015237465.2). Lineage (NCBI taxonomy): Eukaryota > Metazoa > Chordata > Testudines > Cheloniidae > Chelonia > Chelonia mydas. Next base: position 47,583,581 of record NC_057849.1, on the reverse strand, counting down.
CCTATCTGTTTCTGGCAAGTCTCTCAATGGTTCCCCAGCTGGGAATACAAGTATGTAGGCACAAAATTAGAAAGGCCAAGGCACAAAACAAGATCAAACTAGCTAGAGACATAAAGGGAAACAAGAAAACATTCTACAAATATATTAGAAGCAAGAGGAAGACCAAGGACAGGGTAGGACCATTATTCAATGTTCTTAAACCTTGGGTTGAGTGCTCTAGCTATCTAGAAATCTCACATTGGTACTTTCTTTGCGTTTTGTCAGATCTGCAGTGAAAGTGTTCTTAAAATGAGCATTTGCCGCGTCATCATCTGAGACTGCTATTACATGAAATATATCGGAGAATGCGGGTAAATCAGAGCCAAAGACATACAATTCTCTCCCAAGTTGTTCAGTCACAAATTTAATTAATGCATTATTTTTTTAACGAGCGTCATCAGCATGGAAGCATGTCCAAAGCATGAAGGGGCACACGAATGTTTAGCATATCTGGCACATAAATACCTTGCAATGCCGGCTACAAAAGTCCCATGCGAATGCCTGTTCTCACTTTCAGGTGACATTGTAAATAAGTAGAGGGCAGCATTATCTCTCATAACTTTAAACAAACTTGTTTGTCTTAGTGATTGACTGAAGAAGAAGTAGGACTGAGTGGACTTGCAGACGCTAAAGTTTTACACTGTTTTGTTTTTGAGTGCAGTTATGTAACAAAAATAGCTACATTTATAAGTTGCATTTTCACAATAAAAAGATTGTACTACAGTACTTGTATGAAGAGAACTAAAAATACTATTTTATCTTTTTACAGTGCAAATATTTGTAATAAAAATAATAGTATAAAGTGAGCACTGTATACTTTGTAGTCCGTGTTGTAATTGAAATCAATATATTTTAAAATGTAGAAAAACATCCACAAATATTTAATACATTTCAATTGGTATTCTATTGTTTAACAGTGTGATTAAAACTGCGATTAATCACGATTAATGTTTTCAATCACAATTATTTTTTTTGAATTAATTACATGAGTTAATTGTGATTAATCGACAGCCCTACTTGAAATACTAAAACTTAAAGGAATCTTATTTGATTGTCAATCTTTATGATGTTTATTTGTATTTTGCATTTCACTTGGTTTAGATAACAAAAAGAGACAGGCTAGGTTTTTGCAGTCAGTTTCATTTTCTGGTTATCCTGCATGAATACAATGGTTTAGTTTTGCAACGCTGCACAAGAGTGTTTAAATTTAAAATGTTTCCATGGAAATGAAATCATGGTACACATGGTTTCAGATCTACTGACGAAAAACATTATATGAGAGATAATGATTATTATTTATTTTCATATTAGCTGTTTCTCTTAGTTTTTCCGCCACTTTATTTTTCAAAATTGAAGGCTTCGAAGACAGGCAATGTTGAATAGATCTTTCTCCGCTCCATGGGGAGCTATGCTACCCCAGGAATAGTGTTTGGGGGGTGGAATTTCCTCATCTCTCCATTCTCCTCTAATTTACACCACAGGAGACTAGAGTTTGGCCCTGCATTTAGGGTCTAAATAGAGTTGCCAGCTTTCTACTTGCCCACCGCTCACTACATCCCCCCTCCCTCTGTTGCTCACTCTCCCCACTCTCACTCACTCGCTCATTTTCACTGGGCTGGCTCAGGGGGTTGGGGTGTGGGGGTGTGTGTGAGGGCTCCGGCTGGAGGTGCAGACTCTGGGGTGGGGCTGGGGATGAGGGGTTAGGGGTATAGGAAAGTGCTCTGGGCTGGGGGCGTGGAGCCGAGGGATTCAGAGTATGGGAGGCGACTCTGGGCTGAGGCAGGGGGTTGGGGTGTGGGATGGGGTATGGGCTCTGGGCTGGGAGTGTGGGTTCTTGGGTGGGGCCAGAAATAAAGAGTTCAGGGTGTGGGAAGGGGCTCTGGGCTGGGGCAGGGGTGCAGGAGGGTTGAGGGCTCTGGCTGGGGGTGCAGGCTCTGGGGTGGGGCTGGGGATGAGGGGTTTGGAGTGCAGGAGGGGGTTCCAGGCTGGACCAAGGGGTTGGGAGTATGGGAGGGGAATCAGGGCTGGGGCAGGGGGTTGGGGCATGGGAGGAGGTCAGGGTTGCAGGCTCCAGGCGGCACTTACCTCAAGCAGCTCCCAGAAGCAAAGGTGTGTCCCGCCTCCGGCTCCTACGTGGAGACATGGCCAGGTGGCTCTGCACGCTGCCCCGTCCGTAGGTGCCGCCCCCGCAGCTCCCATTGGCTGCAGTTCCCAGCCAATGGGAGCTGTGGACCAGGCCCTTGGGAGAGGGGCAGCGTGCGGAGACCCCTGGCTGCCCCTACGCATAGGAGCCAGAGAGGGGACATGCTGCTGCATCCGGAAGCTGTGCAGAGCCATAGCGGGTAGGCTGTGACGCCAACCGGACTTTTAATGGCCCGGTCAGTGGTGCTTACTGGAGCCACCAGGGTCCCTTTTCAACCAGCCATTCTGGTCGAAAATTGGACACCTGGCAACCCTAGGTCTAAAAGTAGTTGACACAATCTCTCTAACATACAATAGCCAGTAACACTGGGTTAACTACAGCCTTGCAAACAGAATGAAGTTAAAAGTGAGTCTGTAGCTGGTCCTATGCCAGATGTAAATCCCAAAGGAGCTGTTTTGACTTAGAAGAATGTGAATTATGACACTGATTAAAAGGAATAATAAAAAGCACTTAGAGACCAATCCTGTGGCCATGAAGGCCTAGAATACAACAGAACCAGTGCAGGGCGAGTCAGGGGAATCCCTGCATTTCAGCATAGCTAGGGACTTTGGGGTGGATGTAAGCAAGGGAATGGGCCAATGTTATGGGGAACTTTCTTCGCTTCTGCACTACCCCGGTGGAATTGGATAGCAAAAGGATCTGAGTCCTCACTCCAACTCCCTTTACCCACAGGCCTGCCTGACCTTGAGGACTCCCCTTCCACTCTCCCATGCGGCAGAGTCCTTGTAACCCCGACAAGGCAGGGCCCAGGATTCCTGGGAGGCTTAGCCCTCAGTCTTGTCATGATCACTTGGACAGGGGCCAGGGTATCCCCACTCTGCGGTACTCTCTCCACTCTGGCCACTTCTCTGACCCACTAATCACCATATTAAGTTCAAACTGAATACAAAATTGATTAAACAGCAAATGTTGAAAAATAAGAAAAAATGGAAAAGGTTAAAGGAAACAAGCAATGCCACCCTATGGGCCTGGGGACCAACATAAACATCTCTCTCTGGGATGTAAGAATAGTTCAGACTTTTCCTCATATGTCCCAAGCCTCTCTCCCAGGACCTGGCATCACTGCAGTTATTCCACGGGTAAGTCACCTGCTCTGATGGTGGCCACACACCCTCAGGCTCTAGGTGGCAGGGACCCTTCTCCCCAGTATTGGCCCTCCCATCAGGTTCACATCCCCCCATCCCCCGAGGCCAGCCTTCAAGGCCCTCTTGTCTGATGATGGCTCCCTGCACTGGGCCTCCACCTCGCTCTCCCCAGCCGCTCACCAGGTGTGGCTGCAGTGTTACCTGTGGCACAACCGGCGTCAGCTATCCTGGCTCTGGCCCTGCAGTTCCCCGCTGTAGCTCAGCCCTAGCTCACCGCCAGGCATGGCTGGTCTGCACTGCTCCAGTTCCCCCCACCCCCCCGCCCGGTTCTGTGCTGCAGCTCTGATGCCAGCCCAGCTCTGGATGCTGCTCTCACCTTAGCTCTGCCCTATTCTGGCTCAGGCAGCTGCATCCCAAATGGAGGACAGGCCCCTGAGCTCCTGACTTCCTCATTGGCCTGTGTGCCCCGTCCATTGGGCTGACCTGGATCATTGTTCTCTCCTCATTGGCCCTGGGGACTGTCAGTCTCAGGACCTGATTTCTCTTCAGCTCTCCCCTTTTCTTTTGGTATTGGGAGAGGGCCAACCCAAAGACCACACTAAGTTTCAGTAAGGGGCCATCAGCCCCCTACACGGGGCACCAGAAAGGCCAGCTTGAGTGTATGGGCTGTGCACTAGGAGAGCATGTGTGGGTCCAGAGAAGGAAACTTTCCCCAGACACTAGAGCAGACAAAAAGGTGCTGCATGGACAGAACTACAGCAGCTGCAGCCACCACTGTTGCTGGCTCTTAGGCACACTGAAGGAGGCCACTTACATCAGTGGGAGCAAGGCGGTCGTGTAGACACTGACATAATTAGGTTGATATAAGATGCCTTACATCAACCTAACTGTGAATAGACCAGGTGTGAATCTGTGTATAACAAAAGAAAACTTTTATTAAGAGGAGAGGGAACACGGCATTACTGTGGGAAAACACTGCAACAATAACTCAAAAGTATGCAAACAAAAAACAAACATCCATCCCACAGTATCCTGAGCAGTAGTCCTTTGCCTCAGTTTCCCACTGTGTGGTATAAAGTCCAATATGCCACTTCCACTCGCTTGCCACTGCAACCCATCCAATGTCAGCAAAACCCCAGAGTTTGACAGTGTGTTGCGTGAAAAAATACTTTCCTGTGTTTGTTTTAACCCTGCTACCTATTAATTTGGTCAATATGTTTTAAACCTGCTACCTATTAATTTCACTTAATTAATACTTTTCTTAATTAATTTCACTTAATACTTACTTAAGTCATTAATTTGGTCAACATTCCTAACTTCACATACAAAAATGATACATGCATACCAATAGGATAATTCATATTCAGTAAATCATAACCCTTTCAATGATATCTCACATGACTTATCTTGTATAAACTACATCATAGTTATGCCATAATCATATCATAATATCTCTATGAAGAATATGGGGTGCAGTGTCACAACTCCCTCTTCAGTGGGACAAGGATAAAAGGCAAATTATTCTTGTGTTCTCTCCGTGCCTGGGGCACCACCCCAGGGACAGCCACAATCTGGCCTTGACACTGAACTCTTATTAAGCAACATGTGGAAATGGGATGAAGGGCATGCTGCTGTTTTAGCACTAGTAGGAATAGCAACATCATCACTAATGAGAGTAAACCCCCTTCTTAGGATACATGTTCCTGCAGTGAATGTCTGGCATATCACTGCAGAAATGGCTAAAGAGCTACTGTAGTAGACCCAGGAGTTCTAATAGAAATATCGTTACTTTCTTTGTGATGTATTGCATGGTGAAACCTTACAAATACTATTATTTACCCTCTGATTCCTCCATTGTTGTCCTACTGCTCCCTTCTATGTGTGGTAGCAATAGCAAAGTGAAAGTAACAATAATACCAGCTTCAGAAATCAGCATTTGCTTGAGCTCCACCATGTTACTATTAGTGCACACAAAGCAATGGTGCAAAACAATATAGGAATTAGTGACAGATGGGGGAATGACAACAATCAGTGGGAAGAAAATAGGAAGATTTCAAGGCTAGAAAGAGGGGAGTTTCTTACTTCTTTACATGCAACATTTTGAGCTTCAGCCTTCCCTCTTCTCATACAACAAAGTGATAAATTAATAGTGCCACCCTATACTCCAGTTGCATGGTGCCTCTGGATGTGCAGAGATGTTTTCAAATCTCCAAATGTCTGGCCTGCATTTACCCAAAAACAACAAAAAAAAACCCAAACAAACAATTTTTGCCATTCATTTCAAGGTAGAAAAGTTGCATATAGGATTATTTTTGGTTACAATCCCTGCTTTCATTAGTAAATGTGAATGAAACCATTAGATAACAATCAGTAGTCAACTGATGTGTATATCTAGACCTACAAGATTTTATGACATGATTTGTATTTCAGTGTTTTGCTTTTCTTACATGTTCAAGCAGCAAAAAGATCATGTTTAAATGCTACTCAGTCTAATGAAAAAAATCAATATGTTTGTGCTTTCAGTAAGTGTCCACTAAATGTCAGACAGTGGAATAATAGGCAAAGGCAACCCAAGCCACTAATGTATTTTTGTTGTTTACAGCACTCTTCTAGAAGAGGTGAAGAGATGACCCCATCTAGGCCTAGACACACTTTTGATGCATAATTTATTTAAAACATCTATTTATTTAGACACTGAGACATCATTGAATATGCAATACACTGCCATCATCATCCATCATACTGGCATACAGTCTATGGCTTTATACTAAAAGGAAGGTGACTAGCTTTACTCTTGGTTCCATTATTCATATGTTGTCCTGAGGGGACCTTGTCTCATGAGCAATCTTTGTTCTGGGCCACAGAGCAGGGAAGCTAAGTACTTCTACCTTGGACAAGTAGTGAGTAACAGTGTATTAGAAATATCCTAAGGGCACCATACATACTTACTTCTAAAGCACTAAAATGTACAAAAGCTAAATAAAATAGATTAATCTAAAAGCCTCTCAGTATTATGACATCAGCGGGCATCCTCCAGTCTAAAGAGGAAAGTTCTGACAATTTATTCATCTGTCCAAGCGAGAACATAAGTGCTTTATATTTCAAGTAAAATTATGGAGACATAGGGAAAAACTCCATAAAGAAGGTTGTGTTTAGCTTTTTACATAAAGCAGACTTAAAATCTTTCTATTCCACAGTTCAGTGATTGAATTTAGTCTCCAAATTTACTAAGATTACTGTTACAGAGGGCAACTGAATTTTTGCTGTCAGTTTTTGGATAAAATGGTTCCCAATTATTCAGGAGAAAACTATTTTAAAAAAAATCAGTTATTTTTGATACTTGGCCCCATCAGTCAAATTTTTGTGGCCCCTGTAGTTAAAAAACATAGTAAGTACAAACTTCATTCATTCATTCACTCTCTCACCTCATTCCCCTGTCTCACCCAACATAGGCAGGTTTTGCCATTTTAAAAATTAAATAGGAAATTATTTCTCTTGTTTGTCATAGCCCTAAAGGGCATAGGACCAACTTGCAGGTCACGGTCCAAAGTTCCTAGAGAACCTCAGTGAGTGAAAGTGGCTGAATTTTAACCAGAAAAGACAGCAGTTTTCCTATCCAGACACAGATCTGCACCCACAGAATCAGCCAATATGATCAGAATCCAATCTACTTTATCCATGAAGTAGGTAGATATTCCTCACAATATGAAAAATCTGACTGTTTGAGAGTGAAGGGAACACAGATTCACCAGGCTGGCCACCACGTGGAGCAGTAATGTTGTTAACATTTCACAGATAAAATGGTGAAGAGGAGAACTTTTTTGTTGCCTGCATCACAGTCACAGTGCAGGACCTTAAAAATTCTCCTGTATTGCAATCAATAGGACAACAATCGTGATTTCCACCATTAGTACTCCAACTTCTGACTCATATGTTTAATCAGTCATAGGTAATTTTTATATCAAAGTGACCTGTGAGGACAGTGTATAAGAAAAGAACACTTAGGAACCACCAAATTGATGGTTAAAGACAAGAGATAATATTATTCACCATAGTATTTTGCTCTGAAGTAAGCCATTAGCTCTTTTCTAGTTAGAAAGATTTTCATGACTGCATAGCCAAAAGTTTGTTTTTTTAAAAATTGACAGTACAAAGGCAGTCACTCTTTCAATGCTCCACAGCATTTTCTTTTAAAAAATAAACATGATAGAAAATTCTAAGGAGCATTTTATTAGGAAACCAGATGTTAGCTTTATCTTATTTCTCTTTTCAGTTAAAAACTGGGAGATAGTCATAGAAAAATATGTAAACAAACAGTGAAAAAGAAAAAGCCACACATCATTTTAATCACACACAGTATCCATACGTTAAAAACAAACATAAGACCAGATTGAATAGCTCTTTCTTCCAGAATTCCATTCCTTTGTCACATCTCGGAAATACAGGGGGACATGGTCACAAAGCTGTACAACCAATAAAAAAAATAACAACAACAAAAAAGCGGCTGTGTTGCTTCCCAGGAGTACCTAGGGTTGTGAGGCCCACTACCACCTGCCCTTAGCATGAGGGAGCCTGGTCTGTGGATCAGCTTCCTGAAACACCCAGCTGCTAGCAATACAAGCACTGCCTTCCAGGCTTGGACAGGCCTTGATCTCTGTACAGGTTAGGGATAGGGACACATCAGTCACTGAGTCCTCCAAGTGTCCCTCTGAAGTGGCTCAGCCCGTTCCTCTCAAAGCTCACAGATCTCTCAGATCCCTATTCCCAGAGGAATAGCACATACCAGCTTGTAAGATTCAGCACAGGATCACCACTTTGCTTAACACACAACTCTTATTTATATGAAAACAAGAATAAGTTTATTATCAAAGAACAGATTCAAGTGACAATGGGTAAGATTAATGGGAAAAAATGGTTACATATAAACCAAAAATCATAACATGCTTTCTTGAGACTAAACTTAACTAACAAGGCATTCCCCTATCTCTTACCAGATAGTTTACCCCAAGTTATTTCCCCAGTGTTTTCAGCCAGTTTGGTTGAGACCCCTTCCCCTATGATCAAGCCTGCTGGCAGTTATTCTTCACAGATTCAAGGAATACCCCCCGGGGTCCATCTGTACTCCAGATACAGTTTCAAAAGTTCAGTGTCTTACCTCTTAAGCAGGATAACTCCCAGTGTTTTTATTTTTTCCTCCAACCCCCATAATCTATTGATTAGGATTTTGCTCAGGCAGTAAATAGGCATTCATTGTGAATGATACAATACTTAATTTGCAAAAAAACAGCCAGAGTGAGATAAGCATCTCTTCTTCCCTGCCAGTCAGGAATACATGGATTACCTTTTGGAGTCATGTCTTAACTCACAGTCCCAGAGAACATAATTTTTAGTATCTATACATAACTCTTATATTTTTCCATAGCTATATCTCACAATGATTATGATAACCAGTGTGACACAAGCTTTCATTAGAGACTTTACATGACATTTTTACCCCCAGACCTTTGTCTTCCTCTGTGCCCTTTATCAGTTGGAATCAAGAGGTCCTTGAGTCACAGCTGCAAAGGAAAAATAGCCTTTAAAATCCTTCAGCATTTTATGCACTAAATGAAATAAACTATAAGCAAAGAACAAGACATCTGAAACATTTTATTCAGAGAGACTTTTTCTTCATTCACATTCATAACAAAGTCCAATAACTAGAAGCTGAAGTAAGCAAACTTCAAACTGAAAGTGAAATGCACAATTTTAACAATGAGAGCAAATTAACCTTTGAAACAGATTACCCAGGGATGTCAAACTCTCCATCACTTGGAAGTCTTTAAAGCAAGATTGGATGTATATCTAAAAGATAAGTTCTAGCTCAACCACAAGTTGTTGGCTACCTGTAAGTAATGATGGGGTATTTGTGGGCCTGTGTTATGAAGCAGGTCGGACTAAATTATGATAATGGTCCCTTCTGTGCCTAAGATCTATGAGAATCTGTGGGAAATGCACATTGAACTCCATACACAGTGATATGCAAAATCCCCACAGTACTGCATTCATTGAAAATGTGATGCGCCCTATCGTGGTCCTTTCTCAGGCAAAATTCTCTTTGATGTTAATGGGAGGTTGAAGGACTGAATAAGGGCTGCAGGAGTGAACCCAATTAGCATCTGGATAAAACTTAAAATGAGACATTTGAGAGAATTTTTTACTACTAGAAAAAAAATAGAGCCCTTGACACAATCTTACTAATGAAACTTTTATTTTTCAAATGTATTCACAAATCACTGTGCAGGGCTGATTTTAAACAGGACACAAGAATGTCAGTTTGGTCAGGAATCTTCCCTTCTTTTAGCTGCCGCAAATGTAACCTCCTCTTTTCTTTGTGGTGTAGGAGAAGGGACCTGGCATATGCTTGGCCAGCTCACATTAGAATAAATCTGCCAAGATAGAGTCATTCTTCGAGGGCAGTTGGAGACAGGAAGAAAAAGTGAGTCAATTGTCCAAGATCTCCCAGATCGGATTTCAAGGTGAAGGTCTCTTGTCCATTATCTACTAGTGTTGCTCTATGAGACTACTATACCTTGCACTGTTGCTGTTGGTAATCTGGAAGGGCTTGGAAGCTCCCTGTTGAACTCAGTGGGTTTGCTTGCAATCTCTGACACCTCCACTGTATAAAGAGATGCCAAATAATGGCTGTCCCTGCATAAGTCTTGAGATCTCAATCCAGCACTTCCACAAACACTAAATTCAGTAAAGCAAAGCATGACAATTGAGCAATGATTTTCTTGGTGGGTATAGTCTTTGTAGGGGTGGGGAGTGAATGGATCTGTCTTCTTAGGAGCCCTGAACGAGAGCCAGCATAACCTTGTGTTTCTGTTTCCAGGGATTTGCAGTACACAGAAGGTTCAGTTGAGCACCTGCAAGATGATGATTAAACAAATTGTCCAAATCTCTCAGCAAATTTGACTGAAAGCCTCATGAGAAAGGTTTCCTAGGGAAATACTTCATGTACTACTTGGGGCAAAAATACTAAAACAGCAGCTTTTCTTCTGATATTTGAGAATTTTTGTGGTTGGTCAAACATCTAGTGGCCATAAAAAGTAAAAACAGAGGGAAAGATAAGGTTCAAGCTTTTGAACCTCAAGAAAGGTTTATTGAAGTCTGGGGTAAAAGTTTGAGTTCACTCTTATGTATTTCACCTAAACAGTACATATATGGGCCCCTTCATGAAGGTTTTGTTTAGCACAGTTAGTGCTGCTTTTTGAGCAACTCAGGCTGCTTGTGTTTTTCTCATTCGTTTCACTGCAGGGAGAGCAGTGTTTGCACTTCAGAACAACTGGGTGTTAATATGCAAGTGCTATGACTACCCAAGTACTAAATGTCAAAATGTTGTATTAAAATTTCATGATATTCCTGTCAAACTTCTTGCTGTACATGTATACAAAGGGATTCATCCCCATAACGCACAAAGAGCATCAGTAGTATGAAAAAGGGTTCACAATCTGAATGGGCTAAATTATGTACTCATTCAGAAAAAAGTCTAAGCATAGTTATTATTTAATATTTATATTACTGTAACACCCAGAGGTCCCAATCAGGATCAGGGATCCAGTCTACTTGGCATTCTACAGAAACATATGAAGACATAGTCCCTGCCTCAAAAACTTTCCTGAGAAGGAAGGCATATACAATGTTACCTCCATTCTTGCAGAATTTATATACTGTCAAATTATGCAAGTTTCTGTAGAATTAATTTCTCTGAACTTAAACACAAATAAACAAACAACCCCCCAAAACCCTCCAGACTGTTAGGAAATGGAAAGATTGGCGAAAATGTCATGGATCACCCTCTTTCGTCAGTCTGTCTAAATGAGATTAGAGATCTTATTTAGATAGCTTGACTATAGATGTTCTTGCAGTATCACATGAAACAGTGGCAAAAGCACATTACTAATCTACCATTATAGTTAATGAAAGCTCATGTTACATTACATAAGCCCATGTAATAACACAGATTCAAACTATGCCTTCGCACAAGCAGGAGTCAATGGGAGTTGTGTGTGCAAATGAGGACAGCGTTTAACTCTTCAGTTATATTTCATTATGTTATGAGGGCAGCATTCAATATAAACATCCCTGTAACGTACGCTCTTTAGGGTGAGATTAAGGGTAAGTCTACATTTGAGCTAGGAGGTGCGATTCCCAGCTTGTGCGCTCAAGATAGCATCTAAAAAAAGCATTGTATCTGCAGCGGCAAAGGCAGCAGCTCAGGCAAGCCACCTGAGTACATACCGGGGGGGGGGGGGGGGGGGGTCAGGCAGCACCCTACTCGGGACTGCTAGCCTGAGCAGACTGCAACATACCCGGGATACAACTCAGATGCTGGGGGGCCGTGCCCTGAAACCTTGTGTGCCTTACAATGCCTTGCCAAAGTAGCTCCCACCTGGGCTGTTCACAAACAGCCTTCCAGTGGGCAAGCCACACCCTGAGTGTCTGTGGGTAATTGCAACCTACCAAGCTATACCCTGGCTCTCACCGGCCTTGGGTATACTGCCGAGTGATCCCAAACACATCCTGGATTTTCCTCCAGAAGTGTATGTCTTGTACTTTCCAGCCCTCTCCTGGACAGTACAAATATATTAAGTCCATTATTCCTTTAAGGGAATAATATGCCAGTTTGTTACCTTCGGTAGTTGTCTAGACTCTTCAACTTAAACATACTGGATTAGGGAAAACAGTAAAACAAGTGTATTAACTATATAGATTTCAAGTGAGTACAAATAATGAGGCATAAAAATCAGAAATGGTTACAAGAGAAAAAGATAAAACACTTAAGAAACTTTCTTACCACATGCTTCATCAGATTACTGACCAAACTTTCAGGTCAGGACCTCTTCCCGAGAGTCCAACAGCCGTTTCCTTTTGACTTCTCAGGTGCAGAGAATGAGGTGGGCAAGAAGGGGGTGGTGGTGGCGGCTTGTGGTGCTTGTCCCTCCTTTTTATAGTTTCAGTCCCCCTCTTGACAAACATTTCCAGCTGAGACCCAGAGACAGAGTCTCTGTGGAAGGATGTTCCCTGCTGGGTTTTTTTCATGGGTTTGAATTTCCTTTATTTTTCCTTTTTGCTTGATGACTCTGTTTACTGCATAAATGGACATTAAGGCAAGCACACATTCCTTTACTAAGGACAGACCTGTTTGCAGACTTCTGCTAAGGCAGGGCTGCGGGATTTGGAACATGTGTTAATACTACCATACAGGGGAATCTTATAACTTCACATACAATGTTGCCAAACACATTTTCCCAGGACAATACTGACCAGCAAATTATGAGTTTTCAAATGATATCTTACAAGGCATATCTTGTACAAAGGTTATTACAACAGTGTTTAGGGTGTGAATACAGGGTTATATTCCATCACACAGACACACTGCTCTTTTTTTAGGGGCAGAGCTAGTGCAGATATGTCTGCTCAACCTAGGAATCACATCACCCAGCTCAAAGCTAGAATTATCCTATGTTCATATATGAATACCAATCACAAAGAAGGGACTCACTTTCTCTGGAACCTCTGGCTGGTATTGTACCACAAATGTGAAATAATATTAGTTTTTGTGAGCACATGTATAGTATTTCTTCAGATCTGTAGCAGAAAGCCAGGCAGGAGATGGCTGTAGAAGGAAACTCTACAGTGAAGCAGAGAGAGACTAGCTTTAGAGATAATACTGTTTTCTTAATTTTAATAAAGATTCTTGTTCAGTGTTAGAAGAAAGTCATGATTCATTATCTTTGTCACATGACACTTTTCAAAAAGTTGTTGAGGATTTTAAAACTTGTAATCACTTAAGCTTCTTTGCTTCTTCCGTCCCTAATAATCACTTTGTCGCTGATTTGATGTCAAAGACCTAGTTTCACATTGTCATTGGTGCTGGTCTTTTTCTGCATGCTAAGGGTTGCCTTGAGTCTTATTTTCTTTTTCCTATCAACTTTTTATTATTTTTTTAAAATATATATACAGAAAAATCAGATGTAACCACTATACATAAACTTCTAATAAACATTAACATATCATAATATATTAACCATTAAATACCTAAACTTAGAAACATGTGATTATATATAAAATTTATAAATCAATTATTTGTATTACACAATTTACAAACAAAATTTGTTTATAAAAATCCAACTAGTTAAAGTAAAATTATTAAAATAAAAAAGAATAGAAGCAAAGTTCAGAGAAGGGGAATAGAGACAGGAAGGGAATGAAATAGGTAGAGAGGAGGTGAAGCCAAAGGGCGGGCAGTCATGATTTATTTAATAGGATCATTCAGATACTTCTAAGAGTGCATCCCAAATCTGAGAAGTTTTCTTGAGTATTTCCTGTTATGGTATACAACTCTTTCCATGGTGGCCAAGCTTATGATGTCTATGCTCCAGTCTTCAATTCTTGGTCATTTTTGGGGTTTCCATTTTTGTAAGCAATTAGTTTAGCAATTATTAGTGCTCTGGTGAGCCAAAGATTTTCAGATTCATTTGGCTTCCAATTAACATCCTTTAGACTTAAAATTACATGTTTAGCTTGTAACAATTTTATTTGCTAGGACAAAATTAACTCTGCAATTAAATTCTGCCCAAAACATACGGGTATAGGAGCATTCCCAGAGCATATGCATTATGTTGGTGATGTGATTGAGCCAGTGCTAACATTTGTCTGACTTTGTGGCATCTGTTTTGAACAATCAGAGAGGGATCCAGTGCATTCTCCATATGATTTTCTGCTGGATTAATCTTCAATGGAGGTTCAAGGAACAGTTTGGAGCATTGCTAAACAATGGAAACAAATTTTAGCCAAAGAATAATTGACTTAGTTCATCCTCCAATTTCTATTGTAGGAAATCCAGGTTTAGTTGAAGTTTGCTGGCCAAGCATGCATAGTGTTGCCAACCTTTGCCATCTGGGTAATATTTAGAGAAATGAAAGCCGTTCAGGTGGGTCAAGGGCAGTATTCCCTCTAATTTTTCCCACTTATGTGCAGAATGAATTTTGTTATGTGCACCAATATGAGGGTGATATGTGACAATGCATGTGGTAAAGACACTCTATGCCAGGGGTCGGCAACCTATGGTACATGTGCCAAAGACGGCACTCAAGCCAATTTTTAACGGCACGCTGCTGTCTGCTGGGGAAAGCAGCGTGCCATTAAAAATCCTGCCCAGCCCACTCTTCTCTGCCCCCCACCCACCGCTCTCTCCTTGCAGGGCAGGCAAGCTTCCCCCTCCCCCCACCTCTTCCCCCAGCATGCAGGGTTCCTGCCCCTCCTTCTCTCCCTTCCTGCGGCGGATCAGCTGATGGCCCTTGCGACAGAGGGGGAGAGGGAAAAGCCGAGCCGCAGCGCGCTCTTTTCTCCGGGGACCTTGGGGAAGGGGGTGGAATCGGCATATCCCCTCCAGCCCCCTGCCATGAGCCGCTCAGGGCAGGGGGCTGGGAGCACCCCCATGACTCCAGCCCACACCCCCAGCCCTCTGCCCTGACCCCTGCACCCCCCCACACACCTCAGCCCTTTGCCCTGACCCTGAACCCCACACACCCCCCAGCCCTCTGCCCTGATCCCTGCACTTCCCTCACATAGCCCCAGGCCTCTGCCCTGACCCCTGAACCCTCCTCACACCCCAGCCCTCTGCCCTCACACCTGCACCCCCCACACACCCCAGCCCCATGCCCTGAGAGAGCTCTCCTGTCACCATTATAAAACCACCCCTGCAAGCAGCAGAAGTTATGTCAGCAGGAGAAGCTCTCCGGCCGACATAGGAGTGTGCACATGAACATTTATGCCAGTGTAACTTCTGTTGCTCAAGGGGTGGTTTAATTCACACCCCTGAGCGGCTTAAATTACGCCGGCATAAACAGTAGCGTAGATATAGCCCAATTGATGTGTGTTATCTGAACCAGGCTTTTTTAAAATAAATCCCGCCTAACTGGGCTGATTGAGTGATATGGTTACTTTTTCACACCTCTTGGTTGATATGTTTGAAAGTATTTTTAAATCAGTATTGATTAAAGAGATGGATCTGTAGTGATTACACTTTTGCACATCCTTGCCCAGTTTAATACAGTAATTAGGGCTTCCCTCATAGTAGGAGGTACAGTATTTTTCTTTAAGGTATCTTCATCAATGTATATCAGCTTAGGGGCCAGAATTTCTTTGAAACTTTGATAGAATTCTATCTTAGGGTCTTGCCTGGACTCATTTCCTTCATAACTGATTATTTTTTGTGATTGCGAGGAAGCGGCCAGCCTGGCATGCTGCTCTTCTGAGATTTGTGGGAGGGTAAGAGTTTTAACAAAGGTTTCAGAGTAGCAGCCATGTTAGTCTGTACTTGCAAAAAGAAAAGGAGTACTTGTGGCACCTTAGCGACTAACAAATTTATTTGAGCATAAACTTTCGTGAGCTACAGCTTCATCGGATAATTTTAACAAAGTTATTCACTTCTTCTGGGTCAGGTGATGAATTATAGTGTAAACAGCCTGGTAGAATTTCAAAAATCAATCACTGATCTCTTTTTGATTAGTAATCACCTGCCTTTGTTCAGATTGGAGTGATACTATTTGAAACCTTTGACTTCTCACTTTTTAATCAGTATGGGAAAAATTTTCCCACTCTCTCCCAATTCCCAGTATGTTTGAATCTAAAAAGAGCAAAAGAGCTGAAATCACTCTGTTTACTCTATACTGATGATAAAAATGTTTTAAGGTGGTTGTTTTTGAGGGGGCGGGGGGAAGACAGAGAAGAGGAGTAGTTTTTACATTCTAAATCCTTAACTTTAAGTTGTTCACTTAATTCCAGGAGCCAAGCATGGCTAGCCCTCTTCCTACCCACTGAGGTCAGAAACGATCCTACTCCTAAAAAAAGGGAGTAGTATATCCCCTAGGGGTGAACCGGGATATTCCTGTTGCATCATTTGTTTTGAAGAAAAAACAAATTTCTCCTGCGACATAATTCTGAAAGTGTTTATCTTTCAGAAGAGGAGTTCAGACTCCATCTTTCACAAGTCCAATTTGTCTCAGGAAGGGAAAATCTAATATCTCAGGTGCGTTCTCAGATATCATGATAGACCTGATTTCATTATTAAGCACAGAATCCACCCGATTTGTAGAAATGAGGAAGAAATCTATTTGTGAGCAAGTGGAATGTGGGGAGAAAAAAAATTCATTTTAGGGTTCTGCATTCACCCTATACCTTTTAACCCCAGTTTTCCATATAATCTTTTATCATATTTCTAGCATGTGATTGTGTAGATTGTGGCTGGCCTGGTTTGTCTAAAAAAAGGGTCCAACACCTCATTAAAGTATCCTGCTATGCTGATATTAATCTGGGATATTAATCTGGAAAAAAATATTTTTTAAAAAATTGGATCATCTTTATAGGGTCCTGTCATGGGGTTCACTCACCACTAGGGCACCACCTCCTGCTGCTATGAGGATTTGCTCCTTCCAGGTCCAACTCCCTCTTTTGTCACTCATTCATGTACGCTGCTGCCTCTCTCTCTACAACTCAGGGTGCTCTCTTTGTTGCTTGGCCACTATAGTCCTCCCTTTCCAGGGTATCAAAGTCCCATTGGATGATTGTCCCAGGCAGCTTTCTGCTCCATTGCCTAGTGGCTGGTAGGGAGCCCAAGTCCCTTCCTCGACTCCAGATTCCACTTCAGGGACCCTATCGTTGTCGGTAGCCACCGGTGTGGTGCTCTGCTCTTGTTCGATGATAACAGTTGGCTGCATGCGTGTTCCCTCTGTGTGCTGCCCCAGCTCTGCGCAGATAGCTAACGCAGCAGACCCCAAGAGAACCCCCCAAAACCACAGACTCTAGTAAGGTACAAAGGAACCAAGCCAGGTTTATTGTTAAACGAAGCACAGTAATAGTTCCCTATAGACTCTACAGGGCATACTATGAATTTGTGCTCCCTGGCAATGGACACAGCTCAGTCAGTGGCGGGACACTCCACTGCCCCCTAGGCTAGCCAAAGATATGCGCTCTGAGACCTACTTTTATACCGTTGCAGGACCGATTACCCATCATAGTTCAAACGAATCTATCCATCATGTTGTTCTTTTGACCCTGTCTTTAAGATGCACCTGCCTGTTCCTTGTTATGTCTATGGAGTTTCTTGCCGCCATCTTGGCACAAGTTCCTCTTTAGCCTTTATGCATCTGTGTGCATGTGCCTCTAACAACCTTTTCTTGCCAACTTCTGTGAGTGGGACCTGCCTCTGGCTCACAGCCCAGCTTTGCTTATCGCTGCCTAGAGGTACTTTGGTTCAGGCTTCAGACTAGGCCTCTGATACAAGAAGTTATGTTTCAGGGCCTCCACTTACTACACCTATATCTAGCAACTGTGGTCTGCTTTCTCTCAGACCCTGTTGTTCTTTCCTTGGACTCCTTCCTTCGGCTTCCGGCTCCACCCTCTCTAGGTTAACCATCTTAAACTCCCTCTTTCCAAGGAGCGACTGCAGACTACCTAAATTCTGTAGGCTCCCAACACACCTCCCTTTACTCATGAAGTGACTGCAGATTACATCCCCTGAAGCCTCTTTGGGCTGCTAACTTCCTGGCTTTATACCAGCCCCATCTGTTCCTTCTCAGCTGGGCTCCATCTGCAATCAGCCTCTCAAGCTCTGGCTCTCCCCCAGGTGTAGACTTTCAGGTTAATTAAACCTACTTTAACTGCTCTGCCTTGTGTGGGGGTGAGCACCCCATCACCGGTTTATACTTATTAATTAGGCTATGTATATATAGAGTCAGAGATACCAACTTTCACTAGCAAAAAAACCCCAAACCAAACCAAAATAAAAAAACCACCACAACAACCACCACCTATCTTCTGCCTCATTCATTTACAGCTAGAATTTGCAAATTGAGTCTTTTGTGAAACAATAGCACTACACCTTTGGCTGCAGAGGAGAAATTGTTAAAAATCCCTACTCCATCCACCCCGCTCTTAAATTTCTCTGCCTCCATTAGTTGAGGTTTCCTGTAGGAAGTTAATATCTGCTTTCAGTATTTTTAGATGAGCGATAATTCTTTTTCTCTTTATTGGGTGATGTTCCAGGAAACACAATTTGTAATATTAGCCATAAAGAGTGCTTAGATCAAATATATCTTTTTGTCAGGCACCTGGACGGTGTCATTGCTTGGGCCATTATTAACTCCAGGTCTAGGAAAGGTATATCTGGGGTCCCTTCATTACCCCAGGGACATGGTGGGGAGGGGAAAGGATATGGGATAAGGCAGACCAGGAAAAGAAAAAAGATAAATATGATGTGGGGAACAGACAGAGAAAAAGGGAAAAAGTGATAAAAATTGATCAAGAATCACTTTAAAAATATGTAATTCTCATCTCAACTGAAATAGGATCTAAATCCAGCAGGTTTACAATGGGGTGGCCTCATT
This sequence comes from Chelonia mydas, assembly GCF_015237465.2. Lineage (NCBI taxonomy): Eukaryota > Metazoa > Chordata > Testudines > Cheloniidae > Chelonia > Chelonia mydas. Next base: position 47,564,820 of record NC_057849.1, on the reverse strand, counting down.
ACTCACTCCCCTCACCTCTGCACTTGAGGTATAACAGGATTTCCTTTAACTTTATGAAGAAAAAATAGTCTCACATAATTTCTGCACTATTCACAACAAGAACAAAGAGGGAAGAAGGCTACCGTCTAAACTTAAGAACAAGTCTATAGTGGATTGTGACATAATCTGATTAAAATATGACTATATAGATCATTGCTGAAATCACTATTATAAATTTGCAACATATCTTGTACAAAATGTGGCATGTAAGATGTCTATGAAAAGGTTATGGTTTGCTGGTTATGATTATGCTATCGTATGCATGTATCATTTTTGTATTTGAAGTTATGAGTATTGGCTCTGTACCTGTATTTCAAATGTTTGCTCCTGGGGTAACTAACAAAGTAGTTAGCCAGCACATCTTGAAGAGACTATTCAAACTGAGCGGCCCATCAAAAGGACACTTAACTCACAATGGACAATAGGAGACACTCATTTACCTAAGTGGACTGCCCTGTAAACGTGCTGTCTAGAGTATAGGTAATGGCTTCCTGCAATTTCTGAGCAAAATTGGGCACGGACATATCACTTGCCCATGTGACTCCAAATTACCATCTTTTACCTGTAATTTTCCACTAGCTGTGCTGAGGTTTTTGTTTAAAACAATGGATTTCCTTCCACATGGCAGAAGATATAAAAGGTCCTGGAATCCCTTCCATTTTGCCTCTATCCTGCTCCAGCCTCTGGCCTATGACCTTATACTAGTGGGAGCATTTTAACCAGTGAATTGAGGACCTTCCAATGATTTGGAAGCAGCCAGAGACTTGACTTAAGCCAGACTTTTATTCCATCCCTGCTACAAGCCTGAACCAAGAACTTTGCAATTACTGTATGTATTTGATTCCTTTAACCAATTTTAACTCTCACCTTTCTTCTTTTTAAAAATAAGCCTTTAGATATTAGATACTAAAGGATTGGCATCAGCGTGATTTTTGGGTAAGATCTGAATTATATATTGACCTGGATGTGTGGCTGGTCCTTTGGGATCAGGAGAACCTTTTACTTGATGAGACTGGTTGTAAAGAACCACTCACCTGTAAATCCAGTGTTTTTGGTGGTGACAGAACTGGAATGCCCAAGGAAACTGCTTTTATGACTTTTTGTTAGCCAGTGTGGTGAAACACAAGTTTACTTTTGTGGCTGGTTTGGTATATCTTATGGAAGAATAACCACCAGTTTTGGGTTGTGTTTGCCCTGTTTCTCAGCAGTTTGTCCTGAATTTGGCATCCTCAGTTGTGATCCACTGAGGCATGGTTACATGGATATATAAGAAAGTTACACACATTGTTTAAATAACATTATTCCAATGAAACTGGATCATTTGCAGCTAAGGATTCATTAGCAGAATAGTTCTGCCTAAACTTTGTCCCCTAGAGCCTTGTTCATGCTGGATAATAGTGTGTATGCCAGTGCCAAATACAGTAGTTACATCAGCCATGTCAATCAACACATTTATTTCAACTAATTCAACAAAAATAAAAACTAAAGAAAAGAACTTGAACTGATATTATTGAAAAAACAACTGACAGTCACATAACAGATTCTCAGTAATCTGGTGAATCATAACCAGCAATAATAATAATTCTTGGATAGGATTTTAGGAGATCAGATTTCTCTACAGTTGGGGAATTGAAAAGGTTCATCATTAAACAGAAATCTTCATTACATTGTTTAGACCTGGCATCTCTTATAAGTGTACATGTAGGACAAATGGGTTGAATATTTCTGGCTTTTATAGTAAAAGAAATTAGATGGAGATGAAACAAAGTAAAATTATAGAGGGAGAAGAAAGAGGAGGAAGATTTTTAAAAAGGGAGAGGAGAGTTGGAAAAGGGTACCAGAAGGGAGAGTGCTTCACATAGAAAACAACAACAAAATCACACTTCTCTGTTGAGGCTTGCCAATCCATGGGTACAAGGAGTCCCCAAGCCCAGCTGAATGATTTGCTTAGACTCAGGATCTCAGAGGTGGATGTGCTCTCGGTGCACAGGATTCATGAAGGGGTTGGGGTAGGGTAGATGCAGGCAAAGCAGGTACGTCCATACTGTAACACTCCAATCCGCGAATAGCAGCAGCGGGAACCCATGGCTGCTTCTGGAGTCTGGGTGGAGGGTCAAAATTCAATCAGAGATGAGATCCTTCTCCCCACCCATTTGATTCCCAGTTGGCTCCCTCCACTTGTGAAACCAGGGGAATTCAAAGAAACCAACGTGAAGGGAGGAGACACAATGGTGGATTTGCCCTGTATAGTTTATTGTGAGGCTGAGAACTGAATCTCACACTGCAGTGACTGATCTGGTAAAGTTGCTTTAGTGCATCCTGCCTGTATTTTCTGTGGGGGTGTTTTGCTGTAGTGAGATCAGACACCTTCTGCTTCTGCTGTCATAAAACTAAGCATCTTGGCTACCTTTTTAATGCTGAAAGTAGCAGAGAAGGAAATGAAGTAGTCCAAACTCAATCCTTTGGCTAGGGCTCTTGATCTATTGAATTTAGCTCTGTTTTCCACCACATCTTTGGTGTAATCCAGGAGAACCCACCAGCCTTCCATTAAGAGTTTTAATTTCACACATTTTTTAAAGAATGAGTTCCTTAACACAGTATTTTAAAAACCTTACAATCATGGCCCAGGACTTTGCATTTGGAGGGTTTTGGCGCAAGGGAGCAGCGGGCTCTCTCAATAACTACATTCTGATTGGGGAGAGACAGAAGCGCTGGCAGTGTGGTGGATAAAAATTCCACAGGCCTCCCTTTTTCCAGCCTGTCTGGCAAACCCACAATTCTCAGGCTGTTTCTCCTTGATCTTCCCTCAAGATCATTAGCCTTCTCCTGCAGTGCTTTAATAATCCTTTCCTGTTGCTCTCAGGTTATATTTATAGTACTCACTGTATCTTCTAGTGAGGAGACACTGTTCTCAGCTTCCTCTGGTCTTGATGCCAACCAAGCCTTGCAAATTAGCTTGATGTGTCCTGGTAATAGTTTTGATCACAGTTATATCTTCAGATATTTTTCTCAAGATTGTCTGCTCACCTGAGATTTGTTTCAGCCAGTCCATAATTTCATCTAGTCTCAGAGGGGCAGCCTCTCCCTGGTCAGCCTTTCTGGCTGTAAGGGGGCTGTCTGACAGCTTCTGCTTTTTTAGGGTTTTTTGGCAAGTCTGGAAATGGAGCAGCATCCTTAATGGTATTTTAAAAAAGAGTTGTGGCATAGTATCTGATGAATATCAGATGGAAAAAAGATTCAGTTGTTGACAGTTGTGGATTTCAGGAAGTGGGGAAGGAAGCTATAAAGCTAGGCAGCCACCCTTCCCCAAGTAGCTCCTGGAAGTCTCAGTCTTGTTTTTTTATATATACAAACACTATTTTTTGTGGGGTATTATTATTTTCTGTGGAAAAAACAAATAAACCAATAGCATCTTTGTCTTTCTACACATCTGGCATTCCCATATGAGCCCTAGCTTGTTCAGTGAAGGTATGGCTTCAAGGTCCTGTTCCAGACTCAAGCAGTCTTTTGGGAGTTTGTTTTCTCTTGTTGTGACACAATGCCACAGGCTCAACTTTACTCTCTGTTCTCAATGTCTTCCTTACAGTGGCACATTCTGCCAAGGTAAAAAGTTAGATTTAATTTGGTCACTATCAAAAAGGCACTCAGGCCCAGATACTCAAAGGTTAGGTGCCTGATACCTGGTGAGAGGCACAGAACAAGAACCTATGTAGAAAGACAGTATATTTTTAACATACTTGGAACAACTATGCTGTACCATAAGAATACCACTTTTTTTTACTTGAGCCAAAAAACATTATTTTATTGTAGCTTTGTCTGGATATATACACCACTACAAAACAAGTAAAAAGAAAGCCCTGACAGAATTTTCACTATAAGGTAATGAATGTGTGTGCAATAATTAAAGCAAAAGTTGCACTGATTATTTAAAACAATGAAAAATAAAGTATAGGGATAATCCTGCACTAAAAAAGAGGATGGATAAGATGATCTTACCTCTCTTTTCCATCTGTCATTGTTATGAATCATTCATTAAAACACAGGTTTATAAATACTAGCTTCACAGATTGTTGTATTTATTAAAAAAATGAATCAACGCTGACTCTGGTTAATCCATTTGGAAGATTACAGGCCATATTCTCATCCGAGTCACCCTGAGACAATCACATTAGCTTCAGTTGATTTGCATTAGTGTAACAAAAGGAGAATTTGTCTCTAAGTTGTTAATTGTTGTCCATTATTTGCATAGTGGTTGGTATTTTATTTACTTGGCTCCACACTACTTGTTTTAAAGATAAGTATGGAGTAGTTCTAAAACTAAATACCTGTGTATTCTGCAGCTCTCTGAAGAGCAATCAGCAATAAAGCTGTGCAAATGTGAGTTTGAGCGGGACAAAGTACGTGCAACTAGGTGATGATATTTTTCAGGTATCACACAACACTTCCTGCCTGTTTTTTGAATCATGAGTTTACTATCACAGTGTTCATCCAAACTTATTGATGCCCAGTACTAGAAATAAAGATTAACGTAAGGTGTCTTGAAATTCAAATAAGATTTGTTTTCTCTTTATAGAATATATCAGTTACCCTGCCACCTCACCCACCTCTAGGAAAAAAAGGGTCATAATATATTTGTTTTTATAGGCCCTTTCATCTAGGAAAAAAACCCCAGATATGTGGGTTCATGCCAACAGCCACTAAAAGGCAGCCATCTACTGTCATGATAGGGTTGTGAATGGCCAGACCTAGTAGTCAGAGCCAAAGTCCACAGTCTGGAGACAGGAGTCAAGAGTCGGCTGGGTCAGGATACCAGGAGGCCAGAGGCAGGAGACATACTGGAGGTCAAGAACCACAAGTTAGATGCCAGGAGTCAAGTTGGGTTGCAATGCCAGGAGATCACGCTGGTGGAGCAGGAGGGATTAGCAGGAAGCACAGGGCACACAGTCCAGACTAAGGTGGAGCCCAGTTGTTCAGACAGCTTCCTGTTCCTGCTGTTGTCTTAAGTAGGGCCAGTGGGCCAATCAGCGCCTCTGGGACTCTGCCAGTCAGACCTCTGGGGCAGTGCCTCATGCCAGGGCTGGGCTTCATGGGTCTGAGGTAAGTTATTGCCAGCAGGCTTCCACAAGAAGGGCTGGAGTGTGGCTGTTCCTGTGACCCATGCAGGCCTGCATTTGAGACCTGTGGGTCATGAAACCTGCCAGGTTGAATGCAGGATGTGTTTATGAGGAAACATTAGGAAAGATTGGTATAATTACCGTTAGCCAGGACACCAGGCTCTTGCAAAAAAAGTGCCATTGGATTCTTAATGACCACAAATCATAGAACCATAGGGTTAGAAGGGACCTCCAGGGTCATCTAGTCCAAACCCCTGCCAAGATGTAGGATTTGTTATGTCTAAACCATCCAAGACAGATGGCTATCCAGCCTCCTTTCGAAAGTCTCCAGGGAAAGAGCTTCCATGATCTCCCTAGGCAGTCTGTTCCTTTGCCTTGCTGTTGTTACAGTTAGCAAGTTTTTCCTGAGATTTATTCTAAATCTGCTATTCTGCAGTTTGAACCCATTGCCTCTTGTCCTGCCTTCTGTGGCAAGAGAGAACAACTTTTCTCAATCTGTTTTAAGGCAGCCTTTCAAGTATTTGAGGACTGCTATCATGTCCCACCTCAGTCTTGTATTTTCCAAACTAAACATAACCAGTTCCTTCAGCCTTAGCTCATATAGCTTGCATTCCATCCCTTTGATCATTTTTCTTGCTTGCCTCTGGATCCTTTCCAGATTCTACACATCCTTTCTATACATTGGTGACCAAAATTGTACACTGTACTCCAGTTGAGGCCTAACCAATGCCCACTAGAGTGGCACTATCAGGTCCCATGACTTGCATGCTATGCCGCTGTTAATGCAACGTAAAATTGCATTTGCTTTTTTTGCCACAGCAAAACATCTGAAATAAAGTCACTTACCTTACAGTAACTCTGAGATACGTTGTCCACTCGGATTCTAATGACTGTGTGCCAGTGTCCCATGTGCATAAGATCAGATTCTCTTTGCTTACCAATGTCTGTTGGGGCTGCATCATAGGTACACTCATGCCCCTGACTCAAGGGTGAAATAGGCCCAGCCACCCCTCAGTTCCTTTGCCAATACAAAATCCCACGGGTATAGGACTGTACATTAGCAGTGACAGAGGGTGTGTTGCGGAATCTGTATGGACAACACATATCAAAGAACCACCTTTACTGTAGGAAAGTGACTGTTCTTTCTTCTTTGAGTGATTGTCCACACAGATCCTACACTTCGTGACTAACAAGCAGTTGTCTACTTGGAAGAGCGTATGAGGAGTCCTACTTGAATAGTGACTGCAGGACTGCTCTACCAAAGCTAGCATCTGGGCTGGAAAACTGCAGTAGGGAATAGCCAGTGGTAAGTGTATGGATCAAGCTCCATGTAGCTGCTCTACAAATTTTAGGTATGGGCGTTATTAGCCAAACAGGCATCTGAGGTGGCCTGAGCCCTCATGGAATGAGCTGTACTATGGGCAGGGGGATCTCTCCTGGCTACCTCAAAACAAGTTTTTATGCAGTCAGAGACCTATTTGAATAACCTCTGAGGGGATATATAGGTTGTCCCTTGAGCCTGTCAGCAAATGCCATGAATAGCCTATGTGTGCTCCTGAATTACTTTGTTCTATCTAAATAAAATGATAATGCTCTTACAATGACTAGTGCGACACTTCACTTCACCCAGGCTAGGATGAGGCTTAGGAAAGAAAACCAGGAGGTGAATAGACTGATTTATATGGAATTCTGAGATACCTTGGTCAGGAGCTTTGGGTGAGGTCTAAGAGTAATCCTGTCCTTGTGAAATACTGTATGCAAGAGACCTAACATCAGAGCCTGAATCTCCCCTACCCTTCTAGATATTGTAATGGCCACCAGGAAAGCAGTTTTCATTTGTCAGGTAGTAAAGGGAGCAGGTTGCTAAGGGCTCAAAGGGGGGAACTATTTTCAGAAATGCATTTGAAAAAGATGCTCTGCAGAACTGAGTCCTCAAGAGATCATGTATGGTTTTCTGGAAAATCCCTACTGAGCTGGCCTGCCAGGGTGTTCTGAAGATCAGGAAGTTGCAGAGCTACCAGTGTGATCTGGTGCAAAATGCAGCATTCCCATAGAAGTATGGCTTCCTGACAGAGTGGGGATGATCTTAGTCTCCCTTGCCTGTTGATACACCACATTGCTGTTGTAGCCCTTCTGCCTGGTGGAGCCTGCAGCAACCACCCCAGAGTGCGTGGGGCAGTGTCTTCTGCCTCATGTTCTTGAGTTCTACAACCAAAAGTTCCTTTTCTGTGCCCCTCTCTGCTCCCTTATCACACCCCACACACAGTGGTTGTCTTTGGTCAGTGAGGACCTAGGGTTCAAAGCGCATCTGTGTGAGTTCACCTCCCATCTGGTGAAGACAACATTTGGCTTGCTCCACCATCTTTGCTCTTGCTCTAGCTGGCTACTCCGCCAGCCACCATTCCGCTGGCCGCTTCGCCAGCCGCTCATTGCTCTCCTGGCTGCCCCACCAGCCGCCTGCTCGCTGCTCACCCTCGCCGGCTGTTTGTTGGTCACCTTCTGCTGCCACCTGCCTCTCTATTGTGATCTCTGCAGGTCAGTCTCTTGAGGTTCCACCTGGCTCTCAGTGATTGTCAGCTCTTAGTGGGGGAACCTGAAGCAGGCTGGGCAGAAACGCTGTCCCCATCACAAGTGATTTCAGTTCTAGTGAGCACTTAACAAAACAAAAAAGACTCCTAATGGAGCCTACTTAGCTCTATCTTTGAACAGTGGGGAGGGGCAGGTTAACCCAGTTTCATTTTACTTTTAGCTCCTGCTTTATTAAAAAAAATAAAAATAACACTCTGATGTCCTATGTGATTGATTGGTTACCTTATGTGCTAAAGGAAATTAATCTCTGTGCAGAGAGCAAGCACAAAGCCTATATGTTACTTAAGTCCCATAGGACTTTAAATACAACATACTTGGCACATAGGAAGTATGTGAACACTCTGCCCAGCAGTCTATCTCACCCATGGTGAGACATATTAACCAGACCCACACCATGCAACATACAGTGCAATATCACTGAGGCAAAGTAGTTTTGGAGACTGCTTCATCTATATCTATTCAATGTTAGAGAGACAATAATTGGGAATTACAAGTATAATTGCCAAAAATCACTGTAGAAATGCTTTAGAAATTGAAGTGAGTGAAAGGATGGACACTACTTGGCAAATTAAAAAAAAATCCATGTGGCTTCTGGGTTAGTGAACATTAACTGTAGCTTGAGACAAGAGGTGCCTAGCTACATGAGCTGTGACACCAGATTTTTGCCTGCTTGGCACTGGTTCATGGCCGTAGTATACTGGCATGAATCGCTTTTCTAGCATTTCTAGGGGAGTACACTGAAGTAGAAATTTGAAAGGACATATTGTCATCTGGTGATCCCTTCAGAAGTAGCCAATGGCAATCCTACTCTTAGATGGCTACTTGCTAAATGCACTGGTTGCCTTTTTAAATTCAGGTTCCGACCTCTCATTACCCTCTGAATTGTACCCAATCTTGACCTCGAGAGTCAGTGCTGAAAAGTCACAGCTGCACTGTCATTTTGGACCAGTTCTCCTTCTAATTTTCCTGATGACAATAGGATTACTGCATGACCTCAAACCTTATAATACTGTCTAAAACATTTCAGGGTGTAAAGTTTAATGGCTACTCCAATTCATCTCCTCCCATCCCCCATACCACATAGTGTCTGTAAGGACAAGCCAAGCCAATTTAGTCTCTGCAGGAATTAGGGCTTCATGGGGAGTGGGATGAATAATGAAAATGCCTCATTATTTTCAGCCCCAACACACAGTGTGCTTGCACTGAAACATTTACATGAAACTGAAATGATAAAAGCAACAGCTGTCATTTTATCTTACAGGAAGATGAATACAAAGATGGTAATGACAAAGACATTTCAAAATGAATCTCAAAAAGATTAACAACTAATTCTGGTACTTCCAATGCCCATGCTCTTGCTGAGAAACCGTAAATTAACTTATTTACTCAGCCCCCAAAAGTTATTTGTTTAAAAATCCAAGTCTAAGAGAGGAGGCATGAATTAAGGAATCATCTGTCCATACTATTGAAGTAGCCAAGCTTTTGCTGTCATTTTTTAAAACCGATCTCCTTCAATGTTTCTGCAGTAACTGCTTTAACTTCTCCTTAAAGAAAGTGGTGGTGAGAGTGTAGAGAATTGGGTTCAAGGCACTGTTTATTGGCAGAATAAATATCACTATCCAGAAAGTGACAGTGCCTAGAAAAAAACCACAATGAAATACAGAACTTTAGAAGATAATCAGCGTTTTCTTTTGGTATGAAGTACATAGAAGCAACAATGTAGTGTATTTTAAACTCAACACCTTTTGTTGTATTGAATTTTTCAGAACTATAATATAAAATCATTTTTATATGAAAAGGGCTTGAATATACACTTTCTATTGGGTTCTTTATTAAGCATAGCATGGTTTTTAATGGAAGAGGGTAAAAAGGCATAAAACTGAAATATTTTCACACAAGCTAGATTGTTAACCTGTGTGCTATGGCCAAATACTCTCTCATGTATTTAGTTGCTGTCTATTGAAATAAAGCCCCGATTTAGGAAAACACTTAAACATGCGCTTAAGTCCATCTTTAGTCGGGACAGTACTTAAGCATGTGCTTAAATTCCATTGACTTCAATGGGACTTAATCAAATTACAGACATTGCTAATACTAATACCAATACCTAGCTCTTAAAGTTAAACGTGTGCTCAAGCGCTGTCCTGAATTGGGATGCTTTCCTGAACTAAGGCCTAAGACATGGGGGAAATAGGCTACCTGGAACACATATATGAGAGCCACAATTTATTTTCAACCATCCAAGTTTACCACTTTTCCTACTGGGATACAAATCTTTTTCCAGGCAATCAATAGGTTTCCTGACAGTCTACAGTGTTTGTATAATGCCTTCGTTAGCTTCATGGTGAAAGCTATTTACCCGACTTTATGCAAAATGTGAGATGTCAGTTTTCTAGAAGTATAATGGAAAGGTAAGGTGTTTTTATTAAAGCAGTATCTATCAGTAGTTGAATAGTTAGGGATCTGTCAGTGTTTCCCCTTTGGAGTTTGGATTGGCTGAAAAAGTCTCTTAGCATATTTATATTTTCCAAGTGGGCAAATAACTGGACTTATTTTATGTATTGTGAGATTTTGTAGCCACCACAGTACAAGAGCTTTGTCACTGTATAATTCAGGTGAGTGCTCAGTTCCTTACATGCATTTTGAGAGGGGCATGCCTTAGTTTGAATCTAATTTCTGAACACAAGGAAGTCAAATGTTTTGGCAAGTATTTAAATCCTGACAGCATAATCCTTAGGTCCTTCTTCAGACAAAACTCTCCCCAAAGTCATAGAATCATAGAATATCAGAGTTGGAAGGGACCTCTGGAGGTCATCTAGTCCAACCCCCTGCCCAGAGCAGGACCAATCCCCAACTAAATCATCCCAGCCAGGGCTTTGTCAAGCCTGACCTTAAAAACTTCTAAGGAAGGGGATTCCACCACCTCCCTAGGTAACGCATTCCAGTGTTTCACCACCCTCCTAGTGAAAAAGTTTTTCCTAATATCCAACCTAAATCTCCCCCACTGCAACTTGAAACCATTACTCCTCATTCTGTCATCTGCTACCACTGAGAATAGTCTAGATCCATCCTTTTTGGATCCACCTTTCAGGTAGTTAAAAGCAGCTATCAAATCCCCCCTCATTCTTCTCTTCCGTAGACTAAACATCCCCAGTTCCCTTAGCCTCTCCTCATAAGTCATGTGTTCCAGCCCCCTAATCATTTTTGTTGCCCTTAGCTGGACTCTCTCCAATTTTTCCACATCCTTCTTGTAGTGTGGGGCCCCAAACTGGACACAGTACTCCAGATGAAGCCTCACCAGTGTCGAATAGAGGGGAACGATCACGTCCCTTGATCTGCTGGCAATGCCCCTACTTATACATCCCAAAATGCCATTGGCCTTCTTGGCAACAAGGGCACCCTGTTGACTCATATCCAGCTTCTCGTCCACTGTCACCCCTAGGTCCTTCTCTGCAGAACTGCTGCCTAGCCATTCGGTCCCTAGTCAGTAGCGGTGCATTGGATTCTTCTGTCTTAAGTGCAGGACTCTGCACTTGTCCTTGTTGAACCTCATCAGATTTCTTTTGGCCCAATCCTCCAATTTGTCTAGGTCCCTCTGTATCCTATCCCTACCCTCCAGCGTATCTACCACTCCTCCCAGTCAATGAGAGTTTTGCCTGAAGAAGCACTGGGCAAGCATTGCAGGGTTCAGACCTGTATAAATATTTGAAACTTTAACCAAAGAAGAAATAAGAAATCACATTCTCAAACAGCTGACTGGATTTACCTGGAATTTCCACCTGGTATAGGGAGAGGATTTTTATAACAAAGACAGGAATCCAGTAGCTGGAGTCAGTGAATACTATAAAAAAAAATTGATTGGCAACAGCAGCATCCATGTGAATGTTGCTTCTTACTTCTGATGTCTGAAGGGCAGTTTTTTGAATGGAATAAAACATACCGACATATGAAAACACTATTATGATGAATGCTAGTAGGTTCACACCTGTTGGAAAAAACAGAAGATTCAAAAACAGCAAATCCTATAAAAGGGATATCCTCATATCTTACTTGTCTCCCACCATTTTTATATTCTTTCTTCCTTTCTAACTTTATTATAAATATTCATCATTGCAGATAGCTTTTTATTGTTAGAAATATGTCCTATATTTTCTGCTGTCACAAAGTCTTCTTATGTACATGTACAGATGTACTCCCCTCTGTTACATAGTGTGAAATGAAGGACTCTGCAGTAACTTACTATAGAAACAGATAGCTTCCAGAATTCCCCAGAGGTCTGAGCCCCTGCTTAGATATGCTCCAATAAGGCTGGAACACAAAGTATCTGCAGGAATCTTGCATATCGCTGAAATAATGGCATAGTTACTGTGGAAGGGCCAAAACCAGCTGATACTTGTACTAGCCCCAGAACAGCTACCTCAGCTCTGTTCAAAAACCTACCACAACTTACTGCAGGAGGAATGTTCACAAAACAGGATTTGCAACTTGTTTCTAAAAGCCAGTCTACACTAGCATCATATCAGTGTTTAAGAAGTGGACTTTTAGCAATGGGCCAAATTCTGTTCTCAATAAAGGGGGCTGCTCTGGATTTACAACAATGCAGCCAAAAACAGAATTCTGGTCCAATTATTGCTAATCTTCTTACAACACAGTTTTGCTGGGTAGGTGGTCTGGATGGGGCCAAAATCAGTTTAGACTATTTTTCAAAAACAAGCTATAGCCCAAATTTCATTTGACCCTGACAAACAGTGTTATAATACAGTTTGGTCAGAACCATGTTTAAACATTGCGCTAAGGCACCTATAAAGAGGGACTCCGCTTATCCCCATATGGTTAGCTATAGATGCAAACATGAGCCATGTATTATTGTTGGGTGTGTGTATAGATTTGTGACGGCGAATAAGGAACTCAAGATATTGCTACTCAAAATATCATTGTCTTGAGCCCCTGTGCCCATAGTGGTACAATCTGCTGGACTGCTGGCCTTCATGGCTCCTCCGGTGCAATCAATGCAGGTTTTGTAAAAACATAAGAACATAAAAATAGCTATACTGGGTCAGACCAATGGTCCATCTAGCACAGTATCCTGTCTTCCAACTGGCCAGGGCCAGATGCTTCAGCAGGAATGCACAGAACAGGGTACTTGATCGAGTGATCCATCCCCAGTCATCCAGCCTTAGCTTCTGCCAGTCAGAGGTTTAGGGACAACCAGAGCATGGGGTTGCATCCCTGACAATCTTGGCTAATAGCCATTGAAGGACCGATCCTCCATGAACATATCTAGATTTTTTTTCAGAGTAACAGCCGTGTTAGTCTGTATTTGCAAAAAGAAAAGGAGGACTTGTGGCACCTTAGAGACTAACCAATTTATTTGAGCATAAGCTTTCATGAGCTACAGCTCACTTCATCGGATGCATACTGTGGAAAGTACAGAAGACGTTTTTCATGGTTTGTGTGTATAAAAACGTCTTCTGTACTTTCCACAGTATGCATCCGATGAAGTGAGTTGTAGCTCACGAAAGCTTATGCTCAAATAAATTGGTTAGTCTCTAAGGTGCCACAAGTCGTCCTTTTCTTTTTTAGATTTTTTTTAAATTCAGTTATATTTTTGGCCATCACAACGTCCCATGGCAATGAGTTTCACAGATTGACTGTGTGTTGTGTGAAGAAGCACTTTGTTAGGCTGTCTATTAATTCCATTGGGTGACCCCCTTTGTGTTATGTGAAGGGATAAATAACACTTCAGTATTCTATTTCTCCACACCATTCATGATTTTGTAGACCTCTATCACGTCCCCTGTCAGTCATCTCTTTTCTGAGCTGAACAGTTTCAATTTTTTAATCTCCTCATTTTGATGCCCTTCTCTGCACTCTTCCCAATTCTAATGTATCTTTTTTGAGATGGGGTGACCAGAACTGCACATAGTATTCCAGATGTGGGTGTACCATATATATTTTATAGTCACATTAAGATATTTTCTGTCTTATTATCTATCCCTTTCCTAATGCTTTCTAACATTTTTTTAGCTTTTTTGACAGCTGCTGCTGCACATTGAATGGGTGTTTTCAGAGAACTATCCACGATGGCTCCGAGGTGTCTTTCTTCAGTGGTAACAGCTAATTTAGACCCCATCATTTTGTATGTATAGTTGGGATTATATTTTCCAATGTGCAGTACTTTGCCTTTATCAACACTGAATTTCATCAGCCATTTTGTTTCCAGTCACCCAGTTTTGTGAGATCCCTTTGTAACTCTTTGCAGTCTGCTTTGGACTTAACTATCTAGGGCAGTGGTCCCCACACTTTTTACCTCATGCCCCCACTTACCCTTCTCTGTGCCCCCCAACCCGAGACAGGAGCGGGGCCATGGCTCCAGGAGGGGAAGACGCAGACAAGGGTAAGGGGGCTGAGTCTGGAGCCACAAGAGGGGGTGGAGGTGGGAGCGGAGCTGAGGCCAGGGGCTGAGGCCGGCAGCCGGGGCCTTGTGCATGGGGGCGGGAGCTGTGGTGGGGAGCAGATCCCTAGGCGCAGGCCAGGCAGCTGGGGCTGCGGGTGTGGGGCCGGGAGTGGAGCCCTGGGTACGAGGCTGGCAGCTGGAGTTGGGACCAGAGCTGGGTGGTGCTCCCTTCCCGCCCCCCATAGAGGCTGACCCAGGCCCCAGCTGTGCCTCCCTGAATGTTCCTCTGTGCCCCCCTGGGGGGGCTGCACCCCAGTTTGGGAACCTCTGATTTAGAATAATTTTGTATCATCTGCAAACTGCCACCTCACGTATACACACAGGAAGACATGGTCCATTCTGTGAAGAGTGCAGAATCTAATCTTTATTCAAGACACAAGTGAGTGTAACAAACAAAAGGAGGGAAAGAAGTGGGGGCAGGGATATGGCTAACAATAATAAGATAATCCAATTATATAGCCATGGCCAATTCTAGGGGCCAGCAAGCAGCACAGTCAGTCTGAACACCAGTTTCCAGGGGGTGGCATATCGCTGTGCCACTTGGCCATTTTATTTTTTTGTTTTGCTGCTCCATGGGGTGCAGAAAACGGTTTTCTGCCCAGGCTGGCAAAGGCTTAGGGCCTTTACTGTACATAGCTGCACTGATGCACAACATGATGGTTCCAAATCTTTTGAAACCTTTCCATTTTATAAATTAGTAAAATCAGGTATCCCCAACCAGCATTCAACCTCGTCCTCACCGGGGATCATAATGGATCAAATCATCAAATTACAAAAGCAGACAACTTCGGTGCAGTGTAATAGCAGAAAATAGCAGTCATATAAGATTAACACAGAGAATTTGAGGAAACATTTCCCAAGCTAGGCTATAAATTGAACTGGGAATAAGCAGCCATAAAAAAACTAAATAAAAACTCTAGTATGAAATACACACCACCATGCCAAAGACTGAGCATTAGTCAAACTCTTGGCACACTGTCTTCCCTCTGCCCCACATTCCCTAAGCCAGATTCATACACTGCCAAAATATTTATATTCCACAATTATCCCCAATTTTTGTCTCTTGGTCAGTGTTCCCAGGTTTTCTTTTAGCAAAACAGGCAAAAAATAACTATACACAAAAATATATACACAAAAATCACACTCCCCTCCCCTGAGCCACAAGTGTGAGGGCAATAAACTTTCCAAAGACTACGTCAAACTCATGTAGCAATCCCCTGTTCAGTTAAAAGGGGAAAGAAAAAAAGAAAATAAAAGGCTTCGAGCAATGCCACTTGGCAGGTATGAGCTCGCAAAGAAGGCCTCGCCTCTTTTTTCGAAAACAGAACCAAACTATGAACGATGGAAATCTTCTATGATGAGGCATCCTGCTGAAAAACCCATTATACTTAGCACTGATTTGGAAAATACTGCATTTCCTTGTTCACTGAAAATGTTATGAGCTGTAAATATAAAAGGACACAACAGTTGCTGGTGAGGGAAGATTGCTCTCTTCTGTGTTCTTGCTATACTAAACTATTCAGTTTAAAGATTTTGGTTGGAGGCAGTTTTCCTGGAACTGAGAGAATGACCTTTTTGAGAGATCTTGATCTCTTCCAAGGAGGTTTTAGTGCAAGCTCAGGCAAATGAAGAGATATTTTTGTTTTAGGCTCCAGTTCGGCAAGATTCTAAAGCAGCGTGTAACATTAGTCACATCAGTAGCGCAACTGGGTTGCATCTGATCACTTTAAGCGCATGAGCAATGCACATATATAAATACTTTGCTGAATCAGAGCCGTAGTCATTTTTACTTGGGACTCACTAGAGTCCCAGTCCTGCAACTTTTACTGACTCAAGTAAGTGTTATGTGAACAGTCCGTACTCATACAAATCATCCCATTAAGATACATGGGACCACTCTGTTGAGTAAGGACTATTTGCATGACCAGGGTTGCAGAAATAGGACCGGTTTTAGATATATTTTATTTTTGTTGCATTCACAGTAGGACTGGCTCATTAAAAAAGAAAAATTCAGAGGTTGCTGATCCACATGTTTAAATTATTCCATCCACATACACTGTTTGCAAATTTTGGGGTTTATTTTAGATTGTCCCCCCGATCCCTTTTTAAAGTATCAAAAATCCAAGGAGGAGTGAATATGGTTTTCAGTGCTTAATAGGAGGCTATCAAAATTATTTTCTGGAAGATGATTTCCTATAAATATTTTATTGATATTAAAATTTGACAATAATAAATTCATTGCAAATACATTATTAAGACCTTGTTTGTTCTCCTCAATTCCCTCCTGTGGAAGACTCTTCTCATAAACAGCTATTTTCTGTCCTTCCATTGAACCACTTTATTTAAAAAGTTATTGTTCCATAGTATGACTTATGGATTAACAAATATATGTATATGTTACAAATATAGGCTGTGGTTACAGAAATCCAACCCGCCTCCCCGAGGTCCATGTGCTCCTCTCTTGCAGAAAACAGCATGCAGGGAGCAGAGCTGCACATAAAGACAGACAAGAAAATGTTGCAAGAGTTAGCACCGTATCACGCCAGCCGATATGCATGCAACTCCTACTTGTGGACTTTAAAGTGGACTTAGATAAAAATCCTCTTGTAGAGGAACACTGAGGATACCTCTCTGGGGAGAGGGGTCCCCATTATTGTGCAGGAATACTGAGGATACTTCTCTGCGGGAGGGGCCCCATGTTATTAGGAAAAGACAGGTAATAGAAATGGGGGATTTGATTATTAGAAATATAGATATTTTGATGTGTGATGACTGGAAGAACTGCATGGTGAATTGTCTGCCAGGTGCAAAGATTGCAGACCTATCGAAACATCTAGACAGACCTATATGCAGTGCTGGGAGCAGACGGTGGTCAGGGTACATTAGGGAGAAAGGTAGAGGAGAGGTCCTGGAGGCCAAATTTAGGCTGCTAGGTAAATGATTAAAATCCAGGACCTCCTTGGTAGCATTTTGGAAAATGCTTCCAGTTCCCCATGCAGGGCCAGTTAGACAGGCTGAACAATCGTTGGGACCACTGTAAAAATATATCTACTATACATGAGTTTGCTGTAGTCTGGAAATCAGTTTTTGTATTGCAATAAGAGAAACAAGTAATAAAGACGTATGAAAATATTAAACTTACCAAGAAAAATCCCAAGAGAATACCCCTTGCCTCCAATTTCTTCTGTTTGATCAGAATAAAGTGGGAAACAAACTCCATTTTTCCCATAATACTTTCCAAAAAAATCCTCGTCCCAAAATGGGATTATTGCTATTACAAATCCAATAAACCATATGGATACAAGGATTATTATTGTCTGATGCTTTCCTGGTGGGATATTACTGAAGGGAAAGGCAATTACTAAATATTTTTCCAAAGTCAGATATGTCAACAAGACAGAGACCTCTGTAGAAAACATGTCCAGGAAACCCATGTTATGACATGGTAAGCCCTCCATCCACAGTACAGCATAGTTTTTATATTGTCCACGGTATTTAATGTCAGAGACTCCAATGGAGAACAAGCACACACCCATCAGACAATCAGCACCTACTTAAAAAGAAATTTTCACAATTTATTAAAAAGAGTAATGACATTTAAAGATTTATATACTAAAAATGTTCTTAGAATTGGCCAGATCCTGCCTGATATATGCAGTAATGTAATTTAACCCAGGGTTTGTGGCATCAGAATGAATTTGATGGAACTGACTGAGATCATGCCATGAATAGTGCGTCATGGCACCATGGTAAATCTATGAACTGCAGGTAACCAACACCTCTCATTTGACAATCACATACAGATAGGGAGATGGAACTACAAGCTAGTACTACTTGAGCCAAGGGAGAATTCTCTTAGCCTGGAAGTAGTATCAGATTCCATATCCTCTCTATAGGATAGAAGGGGGAAGCATCACACACTCATTTTATAAACTGAAGCCAGTATAAATTGACTTTAAGGAAGTTGCACTTGTTTATAGCAGATCTAAATTTGGCCCTGTGTTAATATTGTTCAAATGCAGGCTCTTAATTCCAAAATTATTGTTAGACAAAATACGGTACATTAATTTCGAGTCAATATAATTTTCTGGCTAATTACGAAACATGGAATTCATAAACCACAGTGGAGTTTACTAGCTGCTGGTGACAAAACTGAGAAGAATAAGATGGCATGGCACAAAATGCATGCAATAGCCAGTCCAGCACTGGTTAACCTTTCTGTTTTCTTGGATGTAGAATTAACAGTAAAATTAATAAAGTGAAACCATTAGGCTGCATAGACTCTTCTTATACATTTTGACCATTTGAATTTAAGAGTTAAAAGCAACTTTCTGCTTATATTTAGAATATTGGAAAATGGGACAAAAATAGCAAAGTTTACTAATATTCTGAAGTTAATGCATTGCTTATATTTTTATCTATAACGTAAATGGTTGAATACTCGAATATACATAGTACAATGGTCTGTCAGTTTGATTTAAAAATAATACCACTAATATATACTTACAACACAACATTTTGATAGACGTGGTGTGCTTCTTGTTTTCAGCTCTGATAAATGAGCTCATTCCAATGACAAAAGGATTTCCAAAACAGGTACCACAAGCTGTGACCCAGACAAATACTCGAAGAACATTATTAGCCAAGAGTTCTCAAATGATGAAATCCCATCTGTTAATGGTGTGCATATTTGCACGTGGAGTGCATAGGAACAATACCAAAACTTTCTGAAATAGCTGAAAGCAAAGAAATGAACATATAAAATTGCTGTTCAAGCACAGGTCAAAGTCACAGTTATGTTTTAGCTATGCAATTACACATAAAGAAGTGAAAGAGAGGAAATTCTAACAACCAAAATTATGCCTATTGTTTAAGTAGGAGGTGTAATGTGAATAGCATTTTGCATTAGTCAGTGTAACATGCAGCCAAGGTGTAGCCCTTGATCTATGGCTGATATTAGAGGTCTTTTTGTCAGCTCAGCTCAAAGGTGGTTTTGTTTTGAGAATGTGGCTACTTTGAACTTGTAACCCTAATGCATCCCTCTGCACTAATCCAATTCTGCTGCCTTACTTTTCTTCATACTGGGCTGACAAAGATGCAAATCTGTTACAATGTCTTGGCAGAAAAGATTTTGCCAGGGCACTACTTTGCTTTCTGCATTAACAGACTGCTGGTGTGTGGACTGACTGTAAATTGATAGCTGACATTTAAGGCCCTCAGCAGACTGGGTCTCATGTATGTTACTGAGTTTCTGACAATTCTGACTTCTTAGGCCAGATGGAATGTGGTTTCTGAGGAAGGCCCATGTCTGCAGAAGGGGTGTGTGTGGAAAAGTTCATTCCCAATCTATAGTAAAAATAGTAGTAAGTTTAAAACTATTGACATTAGGGCTGTTGATTAATCGCAGTTAACTCACACGATTAACTCAAAAAATTAACTGTGATTAAAAAAATTAATCGCAATTAATTGTACTGTTAAACAATAGAATACCAATTGAAATGTATTAAATATTTTTGGATGTTTCATTATAAAGAGATTGCACTACAGTAGTTGTATTAGGTGAATTGAAATATGCTATTTCTTTTGTTTTTTTACAGTGCAAATATTTGTAATCAAATATAAAGTGAGCATTGTACACTTTGTATTCTGTGTTGTAATTGAAATCAATATATTTGAAAATGTAGAAAACATCCAAAATATATAAATAAATGGTATTCTCTTATTGTTTAACAGTGCGATTAATATTGCGATTGATTTTTTTAATTGTGTGTTTAATAATGATTAATTTTTTTAATCACTTGACAGCCCCAATTGACATATATTTACCGGAAGGAAATATACATGGGTGGTGCGTGAACCACTGGCTGCGGGAGGCTAGCCCCCAGCCACACCCTTCCACCTGAGGCCCTGCCCCTTCCGTGCCCCGCTGCCAGAGTCCAGAGCCCCCCGACCGCTGGCTCCTGCCCCAGAAGAGTGGGTACTGTGGCCACAGTCTTCCCAGCCCCAGAGCGCCAGGAGGTGCAGCCCCAGTCCTCCCAGTAGGGCAGGCAACGTGGCCACAGTACGTGCCCCATCCTGCTTTCCACTCACTGCTGCTCCACTCCCCCTGTGCAGTATCCCCGGCTCAGGCTGGTGCCATGTCGCCCACCCTCCCAGCGCTCCGGGGCTGGGGAGGCTGGGGCTGTGCCACCTGTCCTCCCAGCACCGGGGGGGTCCTCTGCCTTAAAAACAGGGGGGGAGGGAGGAAGTGTTTTATAGTTCAGAGGCATCCAATAGTACTACAAGCTAGGACATGTTGTGAAGCTACTGAGACATGACAGTAGAGGAAAATAGTCACGTGAAACACATATTACTGTCTGCACAAACATATACAGCTCTTCCCCCAGCCAAAATATATGTACTCTTTGCATACAGTAAATTTCTGGGTAACTCTACCTCTCTTATGATATTAAGCACTTGAAGAGCTATTCTGCTTCCCAGAAGTATGTGTAACTCCAAGTAATCAGGCACCACCACCCCATGTCATAAAAGAGGTTACTGTGTGGGGAAGAGAGGAGTGATGCCCTATGGAAATATGAATTACATGGAGAAAATGTATTTTTCTTTATTTTATTTGTATAAAATGATATACTTAATTTTTTTTTGCAGAAACAAGATTCCATTGTGACAAATATTTTAGTATTTAATAATATGGAAAGACTTAATAATCAGAGCTACTTTGTACATTCTTATATGGTAAAGAAATGTCACCATGATGTCTGCTATTATCCATATGTACATGTAGGAAAGGTTCCTCGGAGGCTGAAACATTCTTGAATTTATATTTGGAATCTCTATAGTTTCCAAGTCTCTGGAAAAGAAGTAAATTTTGTTATGTATCAACAAACTTTAAAATAGTTTTTTATTTTAGTTATCACATCCTGAATTACACGAACAAGTGTATTTCCCAAATCACAGGGTAGTAAGTAGCCTGTGCACAATATGCTGTTTCAATAAGACTACGCTTAGTATTTTGTTCATCACAGTGAGCTTGTTTATGGAAGAGTATAGAATCATAGAAATGTTTAGGACTGGAAGCTACCTTGAGGTCATCAAGCCCAGGCCCCTGTGCTAAATGGTCTAGTAAACCTAGACCATCCCTGACAGGTGTTTGTCCAACCCGTTCTTAAAAACTTCCAATTAAGAGGATTCTACAACCTCTCTTGGAAGCTATTCCAGAGCTTAATTTATAGTTAGAAAGGTATTCCTAATATCTTACCTGACTCTCTCTCTCTTGCTGCATATTAAGCCCATTACTTCTTGTCCTACCTTCGGTGGACATGGAGGACAATTGATCATAGCCTCTCTAATAAAACACTTAACAAATTTGAAGACTATTATCAAGTCCCCCCTCAGTCTTCTTTTCTCAAGACTAGACATGCCCTGTGTTTTTAACCTTTCCTCATAGGTCAGGTTTTTTAAATCTTTTATCATTTTTGTTACTTTCCTCCGGATTCTCTGCAATTTGCCCACATCTTTCCTAAACATGGCACCCCGAACTGGACACAGTGCTCTAGCTCAGGCCTCACCTGTGCCAGGTAGAGCACGACATTCTTGTTAACACACCCCAGAATGATATGAGCCTTTTTCACAACTCATCACATTGCTGATTTACAGTCAAGTTGTTATCCAATATAACCCCCAAGTCCTTTTCAGCAGTGCTACCACCTAGCCAGTTATTCCCCATTTTGTAGTTGTACATTTGATTTTTCCTTCCTAAGTGTAGTACTTTGCTTTTGTCTTTATTGAATTTCATCTTGTTGATTTCAGACCAAATTCTCCAATTTGTCAAGGTCATTTTGAATTCAAATCCTGACCTCCAAAGTGCTTGCAACCCCTCCCAGCTTGGGGTCATCCACAAATTTTATAATCATACTCTCCACTTCATTATCCAAGCCATTAAAAAAAAAATATAGTCATGGACTCAGGACTGATCCCTGCAAAGCCACATCTAGATGCACCCTCCCAATCTGATAGCAAACCATAATTAAGTACACTTTGAATATGATCTTTCAACCAGTTGTGCACCAACCTTACAGTAATTTAATCTAGACCATATTTCCCTGAGTTTGCTTATGAGAATGTCATGGGGGACTGTGTCAAAAACCTTTACTAAAAATCAAGATATATCATGTCTACTGCTTATTTCCCATCCACTGGGCCAGTAACCCTATCAAAGAAGGAAATTAGGTTGGTCTGGCATGATTTGTTCTCAACAAATTCCATGCTGGCTATTCCTTAAAACCCTATTATCCGCTAGATGCTTACATATCTATTGTTTAATAATTTGTTCCAGTATTTTTCCAAGTATTGAAGTTAGGCTAACTGGTCTATCATTCTCCAGGTCCTTTTTGTTCCCCTTTTTAAAGACAGGCCTATGTTTGCCCTTCTCCAATCCCAGAGGATTTCACCCATCCTCCATGAGTTCTCAAAGATAATTGCTAATGGTTCTGAGATTGTTTCAGCTAGTTTCTTAAGTATTTTCGGATGAATTTCATCAGTCCCTGCTGTCTTGAATACATCTAACTTATCTAAATATTCTTCAACCAGTTCTCTTCCTGTTTTGGCTTGCCTTCTTTCCCTCATTAATTGTGTTCAGTAGCTGGACACCTTTAACCCTTTTAGTGAAAACTGAAGCAAAATAGCCATTAAACACCTCAGCCTTCTTGATGTCATCTGTTAAGGGGTCACCTTTCCCACTAAGTAGAAGACCTACACTTTCCTTTGTCTTTCTCTTGCTCCTAATGTATTTAAAGAAGGAAATTAGGCCTCTTCTGATTGCCTTTTATGTCCCTTGTTAGGCTAAGGCGCAAAATGAGTTATGCCTTTCTGATTTTGTCCTTACAACCTTGTGTGTTTCTTTTATACTCCTCCTTAGCAATTTGTCCATGTTTCCATCTTTTGTAGGATTCCTTTTTGATTTTCAGGTCATTAAAGAAAGCTCCTGATGGTGCCATACTGGCCTATTTACTATTTCCATATGTCATATATAATTTATGCTTTGTCTCCACTAATCTGGGATTCACTAATTTGAGTGTCCAGTGATATCAGATCTCAGTCTCAAAGAACTATGATTTCCAGCTTGATTATTAGGGTTATTGTGCCCTGAAATCCTTAAGGAATACACCATGTTTATAAAGGAATGAAGGGAATCCAATAGAATATTGTAAATATGCCAGATATCCAATTCTTTATGGCACTACTTTCAGCAAACTATAACAGAAAATATTTTAAGGATACCAAAAATGTAAAAAAAGCAAAACAAACAAAAACCAAAAGACAACCTCCCCTCACTGCCCCCAAAATCTACAAAAGTCTGAGTCCAAATAGTCTCAAATGATTTAGAAAATGTAGTTTTTGCCTTGTTTTGGAAACTACCGTTCAAGAGAGACTGTACACTCACAAAGAGTGTATAGTTCAAATAACTACAGATGTAAAGCTTTTTAGATCAGTCAAAACTTGGTGTATTGATTTGATTTTAAATAAATGCCCCAGTTCAGCGATCTCTATATATCAGCATGTTCAGTTTCCCTGCTGATATCTTAAAGGAATCCATTTTTGAAAGACACATTATAGTTAACAATAGCATATAGCAGTCACACATTCATGCTCTAAGTTTTGTTGATAAATTTTAAGACTAATTTTGTTGATTTATACAGAGAAAAAAAGTGTAATTGGATCTGGTTAACTTGCATCTTTAGCAACCTCCTCTTAATTGGGATTTAAAGAATTAAGATTAATAAATCAAATTGGTACCTGTGCATGACAATAAGTACCTGATTTATCTGTATGCCTTGATGCCATTGGGAGACGTACATGCACAGATAAACCAGGTATAGATTAATCATACCTACTTGTATTCCATTAACATAAATGTCAGTCTAGTTTATAATAAATTACAAATTTGACTTGTTATAGATTGATGTTTATAATCTGCATTTATTTGTCAATGGACAACCAAAAAGGATGGTCCCCCAATGAGTTCAATCACAAATTTAATTAGCACTTGTTTATATATATATATATATATATATATATATATATATATATATATATATATATATATATATATATATATATATATATATATATATATATAAAAAGCATCATCAGTATCCAGTGGTGAGCTGGAGCCGGTTGTTAAATTTAGAAGCCCTTTTAGAACCGGTTCTAAAAGGGCTTCTAAATTTAACAACCAGCCAAAAGTGGTGCCTTAGGCGCGGACTCCGTGGGTGCTCTGGGGCTGCAGCACCCAAGGGGAAAATTTGGTGGGTGCAGAGCACCCACTGACAGCTTGCCGCCTTGCCCCGCACCCAGCCCCAGCTAACCTCCTCTCCGCCTCCTCCCCTGAACGCACACCCCCCCCCGCCCCGGCTTCCCGTGAATCAGCTGTTTGTGTGGGAAGCCACGGGGGGGCGTGGGGGGTGGGGCTGAAAAGCAAGCGGCAGCTTCGCGCTCAGGCCCAGGGAGGCAGAGGTGAGCTGGGGAGGGGGGTGCGAGGAGGGCTGCCCGCGCCACAGCAGGTAACCTGGGGGGCGCACAGGGGAACCGCTCCCCGCCCCAGCTCACCTCCGCCTCCCTGGGCCTGAGCGCGAAGCCGCCACCTGCTTCTCAGCCCTCCCCGGCTTCCCGCATGAACAGCTGATTCGCGGGAAGCTGGGGGAGGGGGGCAGAGAAGCAGAGCGGGACGGCGCGTTCAGGGAGGAGGCGGAGGCAAGCTGGGGCCAGGCGTGGGGTGGGGAGCTGCCGGTGGCTGCTTTGCACCCACCAAATTTTCCCTGGGGGTGCTCCAGCTGCGGCGCACCCACAGAGTCAGTGCCTAAGGCGCCACTTTTGATGTAATCAGTGGGGGGGAGTGGCCGCTACGCTCCCCGACCCCTAGGAGCCAGAGGGACCTGCCAGATGCTTCCTGGGAGCTGCCCCTGGTAAGCATCACCGGGGCTCCCCACCTCGCCCCTGGCAGGTCCCTCTGGCTCTTAGAGGCGGGGTGGGCACCCACTACGGTGGCCCACGAGACCCTCCTGCCCGGTTCTGGGGGAAGTCAGGGGACAGGGGTGGATGGGGCAGAGGTCCGGGGGGGGGGTATCAAGGAACGTGGGGGGGTTGGATGGGGCAGGAGTCCCGGAGGGCGGGGTTGGGCAATGACCCCCTCGTGGAGTGAGGAGGGAACCGGTTGATAAGATTTTGGCAGCTCGTCACTGAGTATGTCCTCTGGAATGGTGGCCAAAGCATGAAGGGGCATATGAATTTTTTAGCATATCTGGCACATAAATAGCTTGCAACGCTGACTACAAAAGTGCCATGCGAACACCTGTTCTAACTTTCAGGTGACATTGTAAATAAGCAGCAGGCAGCATTATCTCCTGTAAATGTAAACAAACTTGTTTGTCTTAGCAATTGGTTGAACAAGAAGTAGGACTGAGTGGGCTTGTAGACTCTAAAGTTTCACATTGTTTTATTTTTGAGTGCAGTTATGTGACAAAAAAAAAATCTACATTTGTAAATTGCACTTTCATGATAAAGAGATCACATTACAGTACTTGTATGAGGTGAACTGAAAAATACTATTTATTTTGTTTTATCTTTTTTACAGTGCAAATATTTATAATAAAAAATAATATAAAGTGAGCCCTGTACACTTTGTATTCTGTGTTGTAATTGAAATCAATATATTTGAAAATGTAGAAAACCATCCACAAATATTTATAATGAATTTAAATTGGTATTCTATTATTGTTTAAGAGTGCGATTAAAACGGCGATTAATAGCGATTAATATTTTAATCGAGTTAATATGTTTTGAGTTAATTGCTTGAGTCAACTGCAATTAATTGACAGCTCTAGAATACTGAGCCATCATTTACTTGAATCTGTTGAGAGACCTAGCTTCTATTACACATTATCAGTTACAGTATAAATCACTTTGGGCCAGATTCTGATCTCAGGAACACCAGCATAAATTCAGAGTAACTCCACTGACCTCAACTATTTTGTATTTATGCTGGTGTATATCCTGTGCAATTTAGAAGGTGAATTTTGGAAGCATGTCAGAAATTTGCCTGCATTACAATAGTATTTTACAGACTGTTTTTATATATATGCAAGGGATCAGTGGGGAGTTTACAGGTTTCAGAGGGGACTTCTCCCCCATATTTTGTGTATTCTCAAAGCAACGGACATACAAAAGAACCTTGTCCAGATGCATTGGTCAAAAGACAACACAGAACTCACAGATTCTTTCAATGAGCTAGGCTATACAAATAGAGTTATGTAGTTAAATTGCATTGGTCAGCAACTGCGTTAACTGGGCCTGGCAGCTCTAACACAGTATTCTTGCTATAGGGCTTCCCCTGAGACGCTGTATGAAATTTGGGTTCAGAAGTGTCTGAACTCAGTAAGGAACATGCCACAGGTACTAGTACTTTACACTGGATTTTGATCTTTTGACTTTACACCTGATCACATTATATAAAAATGATAACACTGGTGACTTCCAAAGCAGCAAGAAACTTTTACAGGCTTCTTTTTGTGATACATTCCTTCCAACTTGAATAGATAAATCATATTACTAATCTTGACAGATAGGTATGTTACTACTCATATACCAACTACCTATCAAAGACTGGTGCCTGCACTCCCATATTCAAAACAACCAAACTTTTCTGGATTGCTCAAGTTTATTTACTTTCAGCATATATACTCATTCCTATTTCAAAAGAGTTCCCTGTCTTTCTAATGCTATCCTGATTCTGCAGTCTCTTCCAGGACTGGAAGATTTATAGGAACAGTTACACTCGCTATATTTGTTCTGTGAATGATCATGAAATGAAGCGCTGGAATGTACTGAAAATAATCCAAATAGAAAAACCATTCTGATTCATAAAAAGAAAAGGAGTACTTGTGGCACCTTAGAGACTAACCAGTTTATTTGAGCATGAGCTTTCGTGAGCTACAGCTCACTTCATCGGGTGCATCAGACACCATATCTTGGCATCCTCACTCCAGGTCACAGCACAATGCAGGCTTTGAACATCAATGATTTTCATGGTAAGGCAAGATAGGGGAAAGGTATTGAAAGATGACGCATCGGAGAGCTACTAAGAACAGTTTGTGGCTAGTACCGACTTCTACCTGAAATGATCTGAGCCTTTTGAAGTAAAGAATTGCCTTTTTTGCTCAGTAGAGAATTTTGAACATTCAGACAGATGCAAGAGGTTCTCCTCTTCTTTAACAAAAATAGAATAGCTAGAAACTCAACTGTACAAAATTAATGTTTAACTTTCTATTTCTGCAGATTACTGGAAAAAGTCCATATAGTACATCAATGTGGTGGTGATAATTTTAAAGTTGTACTATATTCTTGTGTTTCACCTGCAAACATGAGGAGTCTGGAATAAGTATTTCTGGCATGAAGATGACATGAGGAAGGGAATCACAGATTGCGCATACAAGGGCAGACCTTGACCCTAAGTAGGGGGAAAAACAGAAAAATCTTTTGAAATCAAACTTTTATAGCATACCTATTTTATAAAATATGATTGCTATGAATTACCTCTATTGAAATCATAGCAATCTGAAAGAAAGCTTTACAGAGGAATAAATTGCAGCAAACATTCTGGAACATAAGACCTACCATACTGGGTCAGACCAATGGTCCATCTATCCCAGGATTCTGTCTCTGATAGGAGCTAGTACTAGAGCTTCAGGGGGAGTGTACAGAACAGGGCAATTTGGAGAGATCGACCCCTGTGTATTCCTCCTGGCTTCTGGCAATCAGAGATTTAAGGTCACCCCGAGTCTGGGGTTACATCCCTGACCATTTTGACTAATAGCTACTGATGGACCTATCCCTCCAAGAACATATCTAGTTCTTTCTTTAACACAATTATACTTTTAGCCACCACAAAAATCTCATGGCAATGAGTTCCACAGGTTAATTATGCACTGTGTGGAAAAAGTACTTCCTCTTGTTTGCGTTAAACCTGCTGCCTATTTATTTCATTGTGTATTGTGGGAAAGGGTAAAAACATTTCTCTGTTCATTTTTTCCACACCATTCATGATTTTATAGACCTCTATTGTATCTCCCTTTAATCCTCTCTTTTCTAAGCTGAACAGCCCTAATCATTTTAGTCTCTCCTCACATTGAAGCCATTCCATACCCTTAATCAGGGCCGAGTTTCCAGTTAAGCACAGTAGTACATGCACAGGGGTTCTGGCATTCTAAGGGGGTTGTCAAGTGTGTGATTTTCTAGCCCAATTAGACTATTTGTAGCTGACAGTTGCCAGGGTTTTTTAGCCGTTAAGAGTTGTGGTATTTTGGTCTACCACTGGCCACACTATGGGGAGTTCCTGGGGAGGAGGGAGCCTCCTGAGCTGCCCCATCCCCTGCTGACACGCCCCACACACCGCTTGTCTCATGTCATGCCCCTTCCCCTTAGGTAATGTTTGCTGCAGCATGCGCAGAACTCTTGTCCAAGGGAGGCAGAATTTTTTTTCCTGCAGAAAGTGTGCTGCAGTTCTGCCTTTTGCCTACCAGAGGCCGCTGTGGCACCAGAACCGGCTTGCGTTGAGGCTGACTGTTCTGGTGGGTGGCGGCAAACAGCTAGCAGGCGGGTGGCGGGTGCATTTTTCCTCCAGTGAAAAGTCACAGCAGCCTTCTTGGAGCCAAGTTAGGAGGCAGAGTGGACCACAAAGAGCTGCTGGGAGGTCAAAGGGCCACATGGGGATGCGGGAGGGGGGCTCCAGGCCAGGCCACATGGGGAGACAGGGGGTGGAGCTGAAGATGCTGTGCCTAGGGGCACGTAAGCTGTAAATGTGGCCCTACCCCTAACCATCTTTGTTCCCCTTCTCTGAACATTTTCCAGTTCCACAATATCCATTTTGAGATGGGGCAACCTTAGGGCAGGGGTGGGCAAACTTTTTGGCCCTACCAATGCATATGGATAAATAAAAATTTTAAACCATATATCTATTGCTACGGCAAGCATTGGTAAAAAATTTTCATTTTTATTAATTTCAGGTTATTCATTGATTAAAAAGGAAAGGACGTTTGCTGCTTATAGTTTTTCGTGGTTGGCACCAATCAGGTGTAGACATGTGCATAGATCTGATTTTTGAGCTCAGTTTCACACCACATCACTCCTGCTTTACCGCAAGGTAAGTACCGATGGAATCAGGCCCTGGTACTCAAAAGAGGAAGTGGAATTTGAACTAAAAGAAACCGTTCTGATCCAATTTACACTGGGAAAAGCAGGAGCTGTTTCACTTAAGTCAGTGAAGTAGCAGCACTGGTGTGAAATCAGAGGTGGGCCCATCTGTAGGGCCCTACCAAATTCACAGCCATGAAAAATGCATCATGGACTGTGAAATCTGGTCTCCCACTGTGAAATCTGGTCTTGTGTGTGCTTTTACCTTATACTATACAATTTCACAGTGGAGACCAGCATTTCTCAAATTGGGAGTCCTGACCACAGTTACCAACATTCACGCGGTAAATAAGCACCCTGACTTTCCACAATAAGCCAGAAATCAAGTTAATACCATTTCAAAACAAGGCCAAAACAAGCCAATCCCTAAAAACCCCAACATTCTATGTGACTAGATCCCCCTGGCATGCAGTCTGGCATTGTGGTGGGCCCTCTGTGCACCCCTGACTCTCTCCCCCCTTTGCCCCTGCTTGCCCCCTGTCATAAATATAAAGGGAAGGGTAACCACCTTTCTGTAGACAGTGCTATAAAATCCCTCCTGGCCAGAGGCAAAATCCTTTCACCTGTAAAGGGTTAAGAAGCTAAGGTAACCTCACTGACACCTGACCCAAAATGACCAATGAGGGGACGAGATACTTTCAAATCTGGGGGGGGAGCTTTTATCTGTCTGTGTGATACCTTTGCCGGGAACAGATCAAGGATGCAAGCCCTCCAACTCCTATAAAGTTAGTAAGTAATCTAGCTAGAAAATGCATTAGGTTTCTTTGATTTGGCTTGTAAATTCGCTGTGCTGGAGGAAATGTGTATTCCTGTTTGTGTGCCTTTTTGTAACTTAAGGTTTTGCCTAGAGAGATTCTCTATGTTTTGAATCTGACTGCCTGTAAGATTATCTTTCATTCTGATCTTACAGAGTTGTTCTCTTATTTTTTTTTGTTGTTGTTCTTCTAATAAAGTTCTGATTTTTAAGAATCTGATTGGTTTTTTTGGGTCTTAAAAATCCAAAGCTGGTTTGTGCCCATCTTGTTTATTCTCAAGCCTCCCCAGGAAAGGGGGTGTAAGGGCTTGGGGGGATATTTTGGGGAAATAGGAACTCCAAGTGGTCCTTTCCCTGTTCTTTGTCTAAATCACTTGGTGGTGGCAGCATACCGTTCAAGGACAAGGCAAAGTTTGTACCCTGGTAAAAATAAGCTTAGGGGGTCTTTCATGCAGGTCCCCACATCTGTACCCTAGAGTTCAGAGTGGGGAGGGAACCTTGACACCTCCCCTTGCCCCTGCTTGCCAGGAGCCAATAAAAAAAACCAAAACAAAATAAAAAGGCAAGCAGCAACAAGTTGCAACAAGCCAAAACCTAGCCAACAAGCAACTCACAAGCCAGTTAAGCCAAAAACAAGCCCAATTTCTGCACTTTTTTTTGGTGGGTTTGGCATGTCTGGCCCTGACCCAATAGAGAGTTTCAGGGGGGTTGCAAGGTTATTTTAGGGGGGTTGTGGTATTGCCACTTTTATTTCTGCACTGCCTTCGGAGCTGGGCAGCCAGAGAGCAGTGGCTGTTGGCCAGGTGCCCAGCTCTGAAGGCAGCGCCCCGCCAGCAGCGGTGCAGAGTTAAGGATGGCAATACTATACCATGCCACGCTTACTTGTGCGCTGCTGCCTTCGCAGCTGGGCAGCTTGGGAGGGGTGGCTGCTGACTGAGGGCCCCGTTCTGCTGGCAGCAGCGCAGAAGTAAGGGTGGCCATACCGTACCAGGCCATCCTTCCTTCTGTGCCGCTGCTGGCGGCAGCTCTGCCTTCAGAGCTGGGATCCCAACTAGAACCTGTCGCTCTCCAGCCGCCCAGCTCTGAAGGCAGCGCTGCCGCCAGCAGCAGCGCAGAAGTAAGGGTAGCAGTGCCGCAACGCCCCCCTACAATAACCTTGCAACCCCCCACCCCCATAGCTCCTTTTTGGGTCAGGACCCCTCCAATTAAAACTCCATGAAATTTCAGATTTAAATAGCTGAAATAATGAAATCTACGATTTTTTAAATCCTATGACTGTGAAATTGATCAAAATGGACCTTGAATTTGGTAGGGCCCTACCCATCAGCTACTAAATTTAGTGGGGCCTGGCTCTGATGTCATACTGATTTTACACCAGGGTACCTCAGTTAACTTCAATATGGTCTGTGTTATGCAGAAGGTCAGATTTTGACTATCCCCATCACACTCTGTGACAGGGATAGTCAAACTTAGTGGTCAGAGCTGTGGCAGTGAGACCTAGTGGCTGGAGCCAGGGGGTCACAGCAAGAATCAGGAGTCCAGAATGGGGTTGGAGCAAGGCTGGAGCAGGCTAAGGCTTGGAAAGTCTGTTGCCACTATCAGGCAAGGAAAAGTTCCAAGCCTTGGAGTGAGGTTGAGCGGGCTGAGCTGCTGCTCCTCCTGTGAGGCTTATATATCTACCCTGCAATTCACCAGACCACTTCTTGGCTTGTGGATTGGCTGGAGCCTACCACAGGAATGATTCATCAGTGCATGTGACTTAATCAGGCTCGAGTTCAGGAGCACTCATCACCTTACACGTTAGATGATTGTAATGATCCCTTCTGACTTTAAAATCAATGAATAGAATTACACTCAATATGAGAATAGAATCAGGCCCCTACTGATTCAAGTAAGTCCAGTTATGTCTCAGGAGGCCTATCACCTTCTAGCACAAATAAGTAGTTCACACACACATGCCAATTCATAATAATGGACATATTTCTTTGGGAAATGTGTTGGATTTGCACAAAAGAAACTGAACTATGGAAACTATATTTTTGCTGTGTCTGAGAAGCATGGAACATCTAGGAAATGCACTTTAAATTAGACTGGGAAGTACATGGACTTCGGAAGCTAATTTGGTATGTGAAAGTAGTATATGGAAGGGGGCTCTAGTACATTTTATCTTAAAATGTTGTAACATTATTTGCATGTAAAGGAGATAGTTTTTTGTCTTTTAAGAATCTGAAATTATGCTGTAGCCCCACCTGCTGGACTGAGGTACAATATACCTGGCTGACACTCCCTGGGCTTTACATGAAGAAAGTAATAGTGTCTGGCCGAGGGTAAGGCTCCTTAAACTTTCATGTGGGAAGAATAATTTAATTTTACTGCGTGATATAACTCTGATTCTGTGAAGCAAAGTGGATCTGTGTTTCAGCTATCTTTCATTAACTGCTTCTATTAACTATTTATTATTAAAAGGCTGCCAAGCTACACTTGTCATTCTGTAAGTCATCTATGGAAAAAAACTTTCCAGTGGTGGACAATATTATGGACTTTATATTTCTTTTTAAAGTCAAAACTGATTGTTCTTCAGTAAAAGTAACAAAGTTTGTAACCATATTGTTCAGTGTCTCAGAAGACTTCTGAATTTATATTTTAAGAGCTGGATTATGCTTTCAGTTACACAACTATGCAAAAGTGTTAATTGCCCACTTCATTTTAAGTGGTACCCTACAACGCGTGCCAACCTCTTATGCTTTACAGTCTGTCCCACCTTGTATTTATCTTGAACACTCTACTTACAATATTTTAGACCCGAGGAAGAACTCTATGAAGCTTGAAAGCTTATCCCTTCCACCAGCAGAAATTGGTCCAGTAAAATATATTACCTCACCCACCTTGTCTCTCTCATGCCTACTAAAGTCAGTGGGAGTTTCATGGCTGTAACAGAGAGTAGAATTTGGCCATAAGATCATATCCTATTTCTAGAAATTAAACACTTAAACACCGAGAAGCAAAACCACATTGGGAAAGTCTGGTTGAAATCCAGTAGTTGCTGCCTGTTGGGTATCTGCTTCAAAATACACAGGCTTCTGCTTAAAGTGAAATTAAAAGGAGGTGGGAAAATTCTTTCCAATGTACAAATATGGAGGGCACTACTGAGAGCTTTATTCCCCTTTGAATTCTTGAATAAGGCTGCAATACAGCATGCCCCGCTAGAGTTTCTTACTCAGACTAGATGGAAAGATAGTCTAGCTTCCTGGGAAATTAAGGGCTTGTCTACACTTACCAGGGGATCAATGTGGGCCGATCGATGCATCGGTGGCCAATTTAGCCGGTCTAGTGAAGACCCACTAAATCGACAGCAGATGTATCTCCTGTCAACTCCTGTACTCCACTGGAACGAGAACAGTAAGGGGAGTTGACAGGAGAGCGTCTCCCGTCAACATAGTGTAGCGTGGACCCCTCGGTAGGTAGATCTAAGCTACGTCTACTTGAGTTACGCTACTAACGGAACTGAAATTGTGTAGCTTAGATTGACTTTCCCAGGTAGTGTAGACAAGGCCTCAGGTATTAAACTGAATGGCATTGGGCATGGTAAATTGCAGAGGTTTCTCCATAGTTTTGTGGAAATATGACATGATGACACTGGGCATCCTAACAGGGCTATTCAGAGGACCATTCACAGGTGTTGATCTGGCTTTGGTTTGACATACAGGACCAGAAAGAAAGTTGGGAAATGTTTATTGTCAGAACCCTTTACCTTATCCCCACTAAACATCATGTCCTAGAAAAACAGATCAACCTTCAACTCATGAAGAACACAAAAGGTCACTCTGGTAACCAGACATTTTTGATATAGGCTGTACCTGTTCATTAAGTCTTGAAGTCAGGGCAAAATAATTATTTGATGGGATTTTTCATTACATAAAGAACATTTAAAATTTCATTTTACTGGTGTAAGACAATCACGTGAAATAACTTACTAGATCTGATTTGTTAAAAGTCCTGAGCACAATGCATGCACAAAAACAAACACTGCATTTCTGCACTTAGGTTGCTCTTGCAGTTATCATGATAGTGGATGCAAGTGGCTTCATATTGTAGAGAGTTTGTCCTGTAAAGTACATAAGAATCCAGCCATTACCTTTGCTGAATATTTCATTGCAGTATTAAAGTTATGTTGACTCAGATTTTATTGGTGGTTTTGCATTTTATCCTAAACATGGAGAGCACACACATCCACACACCTATTTTGAGACACTATATTACACTTCCAAAGTACCTTGGACTGGTTTTCCTTTCACTTGAACTTTTTTGAAACAAGAGAACCATCCATTATTTTAAGAACTAAATCATGCATGTTCAAATCTTACAGAAACTTAAATAGAATTTTTCCTATACTTATATCTGAGAACAGAATTTGACCCCTACATAACTTTAAATATTCAAACTCTCACCAGTACTCGCCTGCTAAATTTCCTCTTAGACCAAATTCCTTGTTGTTAGGATTCACTTAATTTTGCCTGAATCCTAGTGGCCTTTCATAGCTCAAGAAATTAAGAAAAGCATTTTCACCCCGGATATCACTTTCACATCTATAACCTTCTCAGAGGGATTTTTCCTCACAGTACCCTCACTCCAAATTACACAAATTCCCTATGCAATTAAGCTTGTTATAACAAAGAAACAAGAATGAGATCTGGTTCCCACTGATGATACATTTAATATTGCTGTAAAATCAGTCACAGCAATTGCTGCTTTTGCGGTTTGAAAGTGGTCACATGAGCAGCTTAGTCAAGACCAAAATTATAGACAAGGGAAGCAGAATGGTTTGTGTGTTGCTCACTTTGAAAGTATAAGTGCCATCTGATACCCAGAGAGATCCACTGCAGCATGAGTTAATTAAGCAATATGACACAACAGACTGTGCAGAACCACTAACAAATGCAATGAATAACCTCAGGGAATAATACAGCACTCCTGTGTTGCGGATCGTTCAGCCATATGGCTTACTCTGACGTGAATTGTGATTATAAAGTGGTTGTATGGTTTTATTTTTAAAAGAGTAATTTTTAAGCATTGCTTTAGACATTGCTACTCCTGGTAAACTAGTTCCTATGGAATTGTTTTCTTTAAATATTAAACATAATATATAAATCATAGGGTCAGATCCCCAACTTGTGTAAATCAGCATAATTTCATTTGAGCCAATGGAATTATGTTGATTTACACAAGCTGAGGATCTGACCCATAATGCAAATAACTGATGTCATTTGTTTGCTATTTTTTTCTTTTTAGATTCTCCAGCTGCCATTGAATTTATGCCTCCAATTTAGTTTTTTCCATTAAATATTGACACTCAAACATGAGAACGCAGCATAGGGAGCGGGGAAGGGAGAGTCACAGATGGCTACAGCCAAAGCACAACTTCAGAGAAGAATAAAATTCAAAGCAGACAGATGATTGGCACAATGAGCAAGGGCTGGAAGGGTAGGGGAAAGTGTTCAGACACCAGCATGACTTTTATGTTGATGTTCTTTTAAAACAGCAATAAGATCCTCAGCCCTAGTGCACTAATATACCTCCTGTCAGTCACAAAAATATTTTTAAAAGTTTTACCATTAGTCCAACTTGATAAACATTGCTGTAACCCCCAAGGAGCTTACCTTGGTGCCTGGGTCTCTGTGTGCTAATAACTCAAGGAGAGGCAAGCTGACCTTGGGAGGCATGAGGGCCTTAGGCAGACTCATAGTCTGCTAGGCAACTAAGACAGAGAGAAGAGAGACACTATCTGAAGGGCCTAGTAAGCTCAGGGAAATATATAACAGGTGTGCCTGGCTGACCACCTGTGTGCTTGCTCAGAGGAGAAGCAGTGTTTGAGAGAAAGGAACGGGGTAGACTGGGAGGTAAAAGCCTGGGGAAGAAGAGCTAGCCTGCCCCTCTGGGAGCACTGTGAGAGGGGAGAAGCTATTTGGGGGAGTTTGGAGCCAGCCCCTGGCCTGTGATTGTCAGCCCCTCTGCAATGGCTGAGGAGTCCAGATCCATCTCTGAATCTGAGGATCACTGCTGGAGTTGTGAGTACGGCATCTTTTAGTGCAGAGGTGGGCAAACTATGGCCCGCGGGCCACATCCAGCCCATGGGACCATCCTGCCCGGCCCCTGAGCTCTCGGCCAGGGAGGCTAGGATCTGACCCCTCTCCTGCTGTCCCCCCTCTCCCGCAGCCTCAGCGCAACATGCTGCCAGAGGTCTGGCCTGCCACTCCTGCCGGGCAGCGCAGCGGTGGTAACAGGGTTGGCTCTGGCCAGGCGGAGGGGCTTTGCTGCTCTGAGCAGCATGGTATGGGCGGGTTGGATAAGGGGCAAAGGGCCCTGGGGGGCAGTCAGGGGACATGGAGTAGGGGGTGGTTGGATGGGGTGGAGGTTTGGGGGGGATAGTCAGGGGGCATTGGATAGGCGTGGGAATCCTGGGCGGGCTGTAAGAGGGTGGGGGTGTGGATAGGGGTCGGGGCAGACAGGAGCAGGGGGGGTTGGATAAGGGGTGGGATCCCGGGGGACAGTTAGGGGTCGGGGTGTGGATGGGGGTTGGGGCACTCAGGGGACAGGAAGCAGGGCGGGTGGATAGGCGTGGGCGTCCCAGGGGCCTGTCTGGGGGTATGGATGGGGGTTGGGGCAGTCAGGGGACAGGGAGAAGAGGGGGTTGGATAGGGGGCGGTCAGGGGACAAGGAGCGTTGGATAGGTCAAGGGTTCTGAGGGGGGTGGGAAGTGGGAGAGGATGGATAGGGGGCAGGGGCAGGGGCCAGGCTGTTTGGGGAGGCACAGCCTTCCCTACTCGGCCCTCCATTCAGTTTTGCACCCCCGCTGTGGCCCTCAGGCCAAAAAGTTTGCCTGCCCCCGTTTTAGTGAGATCGTCAGGGAAACTGTTGGGAGTCCCTCTATTCCCTGAACTGTGTCCTCAAGCCAAGGGATAAGGGTTTGGGAATTTTATTACCTGCTGCCTGTTAAATATGTGGAGGGACTTACCATCTTACCCCGTTTGTGAGTCTTTTGGGCTGTACTGAGCCAAGTCAGACAAGTTGCTTATTGCTGCTCAGAATATACCGTGGTCACAGGTCATCCCAGGCCCCAACGATGTATGAATACCACCGGGACACTAAATCTGACTCTTGCGCTATCGGGTCACATGTGTGGGGAAATTTATGGGTATTATCAGCTGCGGAACCGGTGTCCTTCAGAGTAGCAGTTTCCCTGTTAAGTTGTATTTGCTTCCTGTTTAATACTCTGTTGAATATATTGTGTGTGTTTGCGTTACTCCTTGGGAGTCTCTAACTAGCTGATAAGTAAGTGGTTAGAATTTTCCTTCCAAGTTGTCCTGGTGACCCTGCCAGGAAGGAGTGAGTGAAGTGGAGGCACTGCAGAAAAAATTCATAGGAGGAGAAAATAAGGAAGTTAAACCCTGCTAAGCTGGAGGTGGGATCCAGACAAACCCAGGCCTGTCCATCAAAACCCATAAGGAGATTGGTGTTAAAGGAGTAACCCAATAGATAGGGGCAGTACATTGCAGTCCTGAAAATAAGTGGGAGTTCGACTCCTGAGGGTGGGATCACAAGGTATCACTCTTCAGCTGCCCCCTAACTCTGTAGGCACCTGTACTTCTGCTGGTTGGCACGTACACTACCTGAAACCACCCAGCAGCTGGGTGCCTAACTCCCAGCAGAGTTCACAACTTCTGCCCAGTTAACTGTCAGGGCCTGATCCAGTAGACATGCTCAGAGGTTGCCTTTGAGCATGTCTACCAGATTGGGCCTTGCACAAAGCACAGCTGGAGACGGTGGTGCCTCCCACCTCTTACTCAAGAGCCTAGTCTTCAGAGCATTCACACAGGATGGGGCAGACTCACGTTCAAATCCCCACTCTGCCTGAGGTGGAGCAGGGACTTGAATTGATGTCTCCTTCCTCCCATGAGAGTGCACCGAGAAGGTGGATTTCAGATGTGCTGGGGTTGTTGGGCTTGCTCTCTCTCTCCTGCTGAAGCTGTTCCACTTTGTACAAATAATCAAATATTCTTTGGGAGAGAATAAGAGTGAATGACTGACTGATTCTATAGTCCAGCGGCTTGGGCACTCACCTGCTCAGGTTCAAGTTTCTCCTCCAGTGAATATTTTAGTGTTCTACATAAGTGGAATATGGCCAAAAGTAAGAGGATCAGCCTCTCACATCATGGGTGAGCATACTAACCACTGGGTAAAACAGTAGTAGTGGCCAGCCATGCCAAACCCCCACAAAAAAACACAGAAATTGAGCTTGGTTTTGGCTTAATTGGTTGAGAGTTGCTTGTTGGCTAGTTCTTGGCTTGTAGCTTGTTTGTTTGGCTTGTTCCTGCTTTTTTTTTTTTTTTTTTTTGATCAGCTCCCAGCAAGCATGGGGGGCAAGCAGGGACAAGGGAGGAGAGAGTTGGGGTGCACAGCGGGCCCACCACAGTCCCAGACTGCACGGCGGGGGGGATCTAATCACATAGAGCGTTGGGGTTCTTAGGAATTGGCTTGTTTTGGCCTTGTTTTGAAATGGGATTAGCTTGATTTCTGGCTTATCAGGGTGTTTATTTACCGAGTGAAAGTTGGCAACTGTGGTAGTGGCCCTACTATCACCACCATCATTTTGTGTTGGGTCCAATTCACTGGATTTATTCTATTGGATCAGGCCCCACAGATGAGGTAGGCAAGGGTTGTGAGTCCAATTGGGATGAGTTACGCATCAAGCTGCTCAGTCATGTCAGGAAGAATGCAGGTGGGTGCATGCTCAGCAAAAATGTATGTGCCTAAGGGACTTCTCCAGTAAGCAGAAGTTTTGTGATTGCTGGTGGCAATGATGGAGTCAGGTGCCTAAGTTTCCCCCTGTGAATCCTGCCCCACGTGGACTTAGCACTTTTGAAACATAAACCTTATTTGTACAGTATTCATCAGTAAATAGTTGATGTTCAACATACTTGCCACACTGTGATAATCACAGTCATTATCTATTCTAATTATTACTCCTAGGAAAATTCTGCACCAAAAAATTAAAACTCTGCACACAATATTTTAAAATTCTGCATATTTTATTTGTCAAAATAACACAATATAATCATGTCTGTTTCAATTATGTTGGTGTAAGAATAGTCAGGATGAGCTCTAACCTGATATCTGGTGGCGAGTTGTGGTGGGTTGTGGAAAAGAACTTCAGGGGGTGATCTAATTTGCATAGGCACACCCACCCCGCCTAGATGGTCACTTTGGCTGCTGTAGGAACCCGAGTTTCTCTTTTATTGGGGCAGGAAGAATAAACTCTTGTTATCCTAATTATGTGAATCAAGGACAGTGGAACTGTACTTGGCCTTTTGTTAGAATGGAGGGACTCGTCATCAACTAAGCAGCACTTGCTAGGCAAGAATCATGGGTTCAAAACCCCAGTGAATTGAGAGAGGCTGGGGACAGGTATTAATACCTGGTGGTACGGGCTCCTGGTGAGGGCTCTACATGCCAATTGCACCTTCTCTCCCAACTGTGGAATATCAGAGCTAGTTTTGATTCCATTAGGAGTCTAGTTACAGACCATTGAGCTGAATTCACTTTGGGCCAATGGTGCACCAGGACTGAGGTTTCCATACTACAAGCTGAAATCAATAAAGAGTTAAAATTACTAAGAGCTGAAATCACTGAGTGCTGTGTTAAGTAGTGGGGGGCCTGAAGCTATATTGTGGAGCAGTTTGTGGGATGGCTGGGGCGGCTCATGGGACGACAGAGCGGAGCAGTTTGTGGGACAGCTGGCGGATCGGAGTGGAGCAGCTGGTGGAGCAGAGCGATTCATGGGATGGCTGGTGGAGTTGAACGGAGTGCCACAGAGAAGCGGGGCAGTCAGTGTTGGACCACGTAAGGTGCCTCTTAACCCCCCCCATTTCCACCAAGGCTGGGGGGGTAAAACTCCGCAGATAAACTTTTGAACTCCGGGGCTGCACTGACCAGGAACAGAGACTTTTGGGTTATTGGACTTTTGGGACTTTGGGTGACTTCTGGGTGGGTGGACTCAAGAACCAAAGGGAAAGGACACGGCCCAATTTGCTTGGGGTGAGTTTTTGCTCATGGGTTGTTATGAATCCTATTGGTGGTGGTTCCCCAACATAATGCCACATTGTTTCTCTCTGTTATTAAAAGGCTTTTGCTACACTCAGACTCTGTGCTTGTGAGAGGGTGGGGGCTCGAGCCGGTTTTGCATTGTGTTATTGGAATGGAAACCCTAGATACTGAACCCGGCCCTTGTTGCTGCCAACTCTGATGGGCAGAAGGGTTACATTGGTAATTTATTTCAAAATATCTATCAACAAGTATGTCTGTAACAATACAGATAACAACAACAAAAAATTCAGGAAATGACAAAGAGCTTTCTTACTAGGCATTTTAATACAGAACTTTGAGTAATAACTCATTTAAATTATAATACAGAAATGTATTTGCTGCACCCCTCAAGAGCAGTGCAAAGGCTTGGGGGAATCATGGGTAATGAAGGAGCTGAGGGAGAGGGACATAATTGTTGGGAGGGAGCCTCGGAGTGAACATGGAGGGTTGTTGGATGTGGGTGGGAGAAGTATGGAACAGGATTTTTTGTGGGGGAGGGGTGGAAGGGATTATTAGGGAGTTGGGGGAGCCTCCCCCATGCAGATCCTGGCTGATCCCTAGCTTCTCCCATTCAGTCAGGCACAGCTGCCCCTGTCGCCATGTGTCCCTGCACCCCCACTTCCATTCAGCCCCTGGCTCAGTGCTGTCATCCCACTAGCTCCTGTGCCCTTTCCCCAGTCTGTCCCCCCACTAGCCGTTCTGACCCACAGTCTATGTGATTTCCCCCCAGCAGCCCCATGTGTCCTGCTCTGGCCATCCCTCCCATATCCTGTGCCTTCTCACCTGGCCCCACAGGCAGGGCACTGTGAGGAAGGCAGCCTCTGACCCCTCTCTCTCTCTCTGCGCCTGACTGCTTGGAGCCAGCTGCCCTCCCTTCTGGTGCCACAGCAGCCTACATGCTGACTGGGAGCCAGAGTCTGGGATGTAATAAAGGGGGCTGTGTGGTTGCTCTTTTTTTAGCTTCTTGATAACCAAACCTGAGTCATACTTTTTAGGTGACAAATCTGATGAACTGTCCCATATTGAGGTGTCAGTAGAAGAGGTTTTGGAACAACTTGATAAACTAAACAGTAATAAGTCACCAGGACCAGATGGCATTCACCCAAGAGTTCTGAAGGAACTCAAATGTGAAATTGCAGGACTACTAACTGTAGTCTGTAACCTATTATTTAAATCAGCTTCTGTACCAAATGACTAGAGGATAGCTAATGTGATGCAAATTTTTAAAAAGGGCTCCAGAGGTGACCCTGGCAATTACAGGTCGGTAAGCCTGATTTCAGTACTAGGCAAACTGGTTGAAACTATAGCACAGAACAAAATTGTCAGACACATAGGTGAACATAGTTTGTTGGAGAAGAGTCAACATGGTTTTTGTAAAGGGAAATCATGCCTTACCAATCTACTAGAATTCCTTGGGTGGGGGTAAACAAGGATGTGGACAAGGGGGATTCAGTGGATATAGTGTATCTAGATTTTCAGAAAGCCTTTGACAAGGTCCCTAACCAAAGGCTCTTAAGCAAATAAGCTGTCATGGGATAAGAGAGAAGGTCCTCTTATGGACTGGTAACTGGTTAAAAGATAGGAAACAAAGGGTAGGATTAAATGGTCAGTTTTCAGAATGGAGAGAGGTAAATAGTGGTGTCCCCCAGGGGTCTGTACTGGGCCCAGTCCTATTCAACATATTCATGAGTGATCTAAAAAAGGGGTAAACAGTGAGGTGGCAAAATTTTCAAATGATACCATACTGCTCAAGATAGTTAAGTCCCAGGCAGACTGCGAAGAGCTACAAAAGGATCTCACATAACTGGGTGATTGGGCAACAAAATGGCAGATGACATTCAATGTTGATAAATGCAAAGTAATGTACATTGGAAAACATAATCCCAACTATATATATAAAATGATGGGGTCTAAATTAGCCGTTATCACTCAAGAAAGAGATCTTGGAGTCACTGTGGATAGTTCTCTGAAAACAACCACTCAACATCCAGCAGCAGTCAAAAAAGTGAACAGAATGTTGGGAATCATTAAGAAAGGGATGGATAATAAGACAGAAAATATCACCTTGCCTATATATAAACCCATGGTATGCCCACATCTTGAATGCTGCATGCAGATGTGGTCGCCCAATCTCAAAAAGATATATTGGAATTGCAAAAGGTTCAGAAAACAGCAACAAAAATTATTAGGGGTATGGAATGGCTGCCATATGAGGAGAGATTAATAAAACTGGACTTTTCAGCTTGGAAAAGAGACGACTAATGGGGGATATGATTGAGGTCTATAAAATCATGACTGGTGTGGAGAAAGTAAATAAAGAAGTGTTGTTTACTCCTTCTCATAACACAAGAACTAGGGGTCACCAAATGAAATTAATAGGCAGCAGGTTTAAAATAAACAAAAGGAAGTATTTTTTTCACACAACGCACAGTCAACCTGTGGAACTCCTTGCCAGAGGATGTTGTGAAGGCCAAGACTATAACAGGGTTCAAAAAAGAACTAGATAAATTCATGGAGGACAGGTCCATCAATGGCTATTAGCCAGGATGGGGTCCCTAGCCTCTGGTTGCCAGAAGCTGGGAATGGGCAACAGGGGATGGATCACTTGGTGATTACCTGTTCTGTTCATTCCCTCTGAAGCACCTGGCATTGACCACTGTCAGAAGACAGGATACTGGGCTAGATGGACCTTTGGTCTGACCCACTATAGCCGTTCTTATGGACACGCATACAGTTGCTAGTGTACATATAGTCTGCCTGTGTCCACAATACAGCCCTGTCTGCACTTGAAAGGGTTTGCTAGTAGGGGGTAGAGATACAGCAGTAGAGCTCTACCTGGTATTGGACACGCCTCTTCCCCTTTTGGAATGCCAGTGTTTCTCCACTGGAAGACGAAGGGTTCTCGCCTTACACAAGAGCTATACAAGGCAGGGGAGTGACATCATCGTGGTTCTCCTCTGCTGCCCCACCCAAAGGGACACTGAAAAACATCTGGAAGCAAGAATTGAACTTGAGGGGGAAAGGTTGAGCCCAAGTTGGAAGAGCGTCTAGCTTGTGAGTAATAATACCTGAGGTCTCAAGCTGGAGACCAGTGCAGCTGCCTTTCAAGACTTTCTATAATCTAACTGCAATAATATCTAGGGTGAGAAATTACTATTTGTAACCAATTTCTTTAGGGAAACAAGCTTAGTTTGCATGTTTGGTTTTATTTGCTTAGTAATCTGTTTTGTTCTGTTTGCTATCTCTTTAACCATTTAAAATTCACCGTTTGTAGTTAATAAACTTATTTCTTGTTTATAATATAACCCCGTTGGTGAAATTCATAATGGGGGGCAGGGAGGCTGTGCATACCTTCCTCCATATTGAGGGAGGAGGTGGATTTCATAATATACCTTTGGGTCCGCACTCCAGGGGAAGTGGGCACCTGAGTCATGGGATAAGTCTCTGAAGCTGAGTCTTCCCAGAGCTGATCTCAGTGTCTGTGTCATTCTGCAGTTGGGTGTGGCCCTGCCTGTGTGTGTGCTGGAGGAGGCTTAATAGCCTGGCTCAGCAAGACAGGTAAAAAGGGCGCCCAGGCTGGCAGAACAGGAGGGCTCAGCTGTATCCCAGTACATAAGGTAGCATCTTGAAGGGGGGCAAACTGTTACACCAGCATCGCAAGATATTTACATGCCAGATGCACTAAAGATTCGTGTGTCCCTTGATGCTTCAACCACCATTCCAGGGGACATGCTGATGACGGGTTCTGTTTGATAATGATCCAAAGTAGTGTGGACTGATGCATGTTCATTTAAGTTGATTTTCTTTTTTGGTGGTTTGGGTTCTGTAGTTTCTGCATCGGAGTGTTGCTCTTTTAAAACTTCCGAAAGCATATTCCACACCTCGTCTCTCAAATTTTAGAAGGCACTTCAGATTCTTAAATCTTGGATCAAGTGCTGTAGCTATCTTTAGAAGTTTCACATTGGTACCTTCTTTCCATTTTGTCAAATTTGCAGCGAAAGTGTTCTTAAAACGAACAACATGTGCTGGGTCATCATCTGAGACTGCTATAACATGAAATATATGGCAGAATGTGGGTAAAACAGAGCAGGAGACATACAATTCTCCCCCAAGGAATTCAGTCACAAATTTAATTAATGCATTATTTTTTTAACAAGCGTCATCAGCATGGAAGCATGTCCTCTGGAACGATGGCCAAAGCATGAAGAGGCATATGAATCGTTAGCGCATCTGGTACGTATATATCTTGCAATGCGAGCTACAACATTGCCATGTGAATGCCTGTTCTCACTTTCAGATGAGATTGTAATTAAGAAGTGGGCAGCATTATCTCCCGTAAATGTAAACAAACTTGTTTGTCTTAGTGATTGGCTGAACAAGGAGTAGGATTTAGTAGACTTGTAGGCTCTAAAGTTTTCCACTGTTTTGTTTTTGAGTGCACTTAT
Source organism: Chelonia mydas (assembly GCF_015237465.2). NCBI lineage: Eukaryota > Metazoa > Chordata > Testudines > Cheloniidae > Chelonia > Chelonia mydas. Next base: position 47,520,036 of record NC_057849.1, on the reverse strand, counting down.
ATAACAACAAAAACTACAGTTGTAAGTTGCACTTTCATGATAGAGATTTCACGACAGTACTTGTGAGGTGAATTGAAAAATACTATTTCTTTTGTTTATTATTTTTACCGTGCAAATATGTGTAATGAAAAATAATATAAAGTGAGCACTGTACACTTTGTATTCTGTTGTAATTGAAATTGATATATTTGAAAATGTAGAAAAACATCCTTTAAACAGTGCGATTAATCGTGATTAATTTTTATCACAATTTTTTTTTGAGTTAATCATGTGAGTTAAGTGCGATTAATCAACCGCCCTAATTTAAATTATTATATAGTTGGGAACCCCAAGGTGCACAGTTGCAACACTCACACTATAGGAACTCTTTTATATTTACAAATATAGTTTATGAATACATTTAGCACAGTCACAAACACCCCAACTCAGTAAGGTAGAGATACTACAGAATGTACATATGCACATCCATATACTCGTACCATCCTTTGTAGAACAACCTGAAGCGTTGGCCATCATCTTCCTCATCACCAGTGGCCATCATTCTGGCTCGTCCTAAGGACTATATCTCCTTCTCCTACCGCCCCTGGGCTGTGATGCCACTTTTATAATATGTTACACTGATGCCATTATGTTTGTTGCATATTCATTAGGGGATTTTCCCCCTTTTCCTTATTTGTATTTCCTCACCTTACTAATGTTGGAGCGTCTTTTCTTCTATAGGTTAGTATATCAGTGATCTCAACTTATCATATATGTCAATTTGTTACCATGGCCCTTTTGTGGTTAGATGTCACATTTGTTACTTCTGTCCTAACCAGTTATTTCGGTTCTTTCCAAGTTGTGGTGTACCTGTTAAGTTTAAAAGGGTCTGAACTTAGGAAGACCCCTATGCCAACCTACTGCAAAGCATCCTTTATGTTAAAGCTCTCAGCCATATATGGACTGTATGCGTTAGCTCATTGCCATCTAGGTGAAAGGTCCCAAACGTATGTATGCTAACTTTGTCTTAGCTCAACGTACAGGATGTGGCCTGTAGGTCCCTTGTGTTATAGCCAAAATATACTCTAATATAAACCAATTATAATAAAACAAATAATCAAACCGATAAGAAACTTATAAGAAAAGATATATAGGCAAGCAAGCAGGCTAGGCTTAGATGTGTCTCATGTACCTGTTATATACATCAGTTCATTGTCAGGATGCTTCTGTGGTTGACTCATGTACCTGTGATCAGAACTTCCTCTTAAACTCTATTTTCAGTTCCCCAAATACTTGGGGTTTTCCATTGGGCTGTTTATCTGTGCAAAGTTTATCTGTTCAAAGTTCATAGGCCTCAAGCCTTATGCTAACTTGCTGAAGCTAATGTCTTACAGGATACAAATTTCTCGCATTACTGCTGAATATTATGCAAAGCAGAATATAATGCAAAGCAGTGAATATAATAAAGGCAAGCTAGCCCACTGGGCTACAGTGGCACTGGGGGTAGAGGACGGAGAGGGGGCAGGACAAGGTGGAGTGAGGGCAGGGCCTCAGGGGAGTGGTGGAGACAGGTAGGAAGAGGGTGAAGGTGAGGCCTTGAGGAAGGGGAAGAGTGGGGGCAGGGCCTTAGGACAGAGTGGGGGTGGAGCACCCACCTGGAAAAATGAAAGTCAGTGCCTGTGAGGGGGAGTCTGGATGGTGCTTCTGCTTGGCATATCAGTAGAATTATAGTTGTAACACAGGAGTTTATGGGGATATATTTCTAATTGGGTTCTGCAGGGATCAGTTCTTGGCCCTATGCTATTTCACATTTTTATCAATGACATGGAAGAAAACATAACACCATCACTGATAAAGTTTGCAGATGACACAAAGATTGGGGGAGTGGTAAATAATTAAGAGGACAGGCCCCTAATACAGCGCAATCTGGATTGCTTCGCTTGCTTGCACCCAGTTTATATCTGTTTTCATTTGGCCAAATGTAAAGTCCTGCATCTCAGAACAAAGAATGTAAGCCATATTTACAGACTGAGGGATTTTATCCTGGGAATCAGTGATGCTGAAAAAGACTTGGGGATGCTGGTAGATAATCAGCTAAACATGATCTCTCAATACACTGCTGTGGTCAAAAAGGACTTGCCAGCAAGTTAAAGAAGTATGGGCTGGATGAATGGACTATAAGGTGGATAGAAAGTTGGCTAGATTGTCGGGCTCAACGGGTAGTGATCAATGGCTCCATGTCTAGTTGACAGCTGGTATCAGTCAGAGTGCCCCAGGGGGTCATCTTGGAGCTGGTTTTGTTCAACATCTTTATTAATGATCTAGATGATGGGATGGATTGCACCCTCAGCAAGTTCGCAAATGACACTAAGCTTGGGGGAGAGGTAGATATACTGGAGGGTAGGGATAGGGTCCAGAGTGACCTAGACAAATTGGAGGATTGGGCCAAAAGAAATCTGATGAAGTTCAACAAGGAAAAGTGCAGAGTTCTGTACTTAGGAAAGAAGAATCCTATGTACCGCTACAGGCTGGGGACCGACTGGCTAAGCAGCAGTTCTGCAGAAAAGGACCTGGGGATTACAGTGGATGAGAAGCTGGATAGGAGTCAGCAGTGTGCCCTTGTTGCCAAGAAGGCTAACGGCATATTAGGCTGCATTAGTTGGAGCATTGCCAGCAGATCGAGGGAAATGATTATTCCCCTCTATTCTGCACTGGTGAGGCCACATCTGGAGTACTGCCTCCAGTGTTGGGCCCCCCACTACAGAAAGGATGTGGACAAACTGGAGAGAGCCCAGTGGAGGGCAACGAAAATGATCAAGGCACTGGGACACATGACTTATGAGGAGAGGCTGTGGGAACTGGGATTGTTTAGTCTGCAGAAGAGAAGAGTGAAGGGGGATTTGATAGCAGCCTTCAACTACCTGAAGGGGGGTTCCAAAGAGGATGGAGCTCAGTTGTTTTCAGTGGTGGCAGATGACCGAACAAGGAGCAATGGTCTCAAGTTGCAGTGCGGGAGGTCTAGGTTGGATATTAGGAAACACTATTTCACTAGGAGGGTTGTGAAGCATTGGAATGGGTTACTTAGGGAGGTGGTGGACTCTCCATCCTTAGAGGTTTTTAAGGCCCGGCTTGACAAAGCCCTGGCTGTGATGATTTAGCTGGCGTTGGTCCTGCTTTGAGCAAAGGGTTGGACTAGATGACTGTAATGATGCTGCCTTTGGTGGCACACTTCTGAGAGTACCAATTCAGGACAAATTGCTTAGAGCAGGGCAGTTACGGCTCAAGGCTGGGGTTCCTTTGCACACCAAGGCAAACCAAACCAGCCAAACAGAGTAGACTTCAGTTTTACCCCACTGGCTAACCATAAGTCACACAAGCAATTCCCTTCGACACTCCAGTTTCCCAGCATCACTACCAGTGCCACTCGTTATGGGGACGAATGGTTATGAAAACCAATGCCCCAGCAAAAGAAAAAAAGGTTCTCTTGATCCCAAAGGACCAGGCCCAGGTCAATATACAAGACAGAACTTACCCACAAATCACACTGTTGCCAATCCTCTAGAATCTAAAATCTAAAGGTTTATTTATAGAAGGAAAAAGATATAGATGAGAGCTGGAATTGGTTAAATGGAATTAATTATATACTGTAATTGCAAAGTTCTTGGTTCAGGCTTGTAGCAGTGATGGAATAAACTGCAGGCACAAATCAAGTCTCTGGAGTACATCCACAGCTGGGATGGATCATTCAGTCCTTTGTTCAGAGCTTCAGTTTGTAGCCAAGTCCCTCCAGGGGCAAGAAGCAGGACTGAAGACAAGATGGAGATGAGGCAGCTGCCTTTTATAGTCTCTTCCAGGTGGAAGCACACCTTTGTTCTTCTGTACAAGATCACAGCAAGAGGGAGTTTGGAGTCACATGGGCAAGTCACATGTCCATGCATGGCTCAGTTCTTTACAGGCCGACGCCATTGTTTACATGTTAGTTTGAATGTTCCCAGGAAAGCTCAGATGTGGATTGGCGTCTTGCAAAGTCCATTGTTAGTTAAGTGTTTTTTGATTGGGCACTTACTGAAGAAGCTGACCAACTGCTTCACTGAGGCTACTTAGAATCAAAACACACTGATATACAAGTACACAGCCAATATTCATTACTTCAACTACAAAAATGATACACCTATACAGATAGCATAATCATCATCAGCAAATCATAACCTTTCCATAGACATCTTACACAACAACCTTTGTACAATACTTGCTGCAAATATATAACAGTGGTTGCAGCAATAATCTATATGGTCACAGGTTATGTCAGTAACGTCACAATGACCTCCTGAGGTCTCTTCCAGTCCTAATCTTCTATGATTCTATGATAATACAATCCTTGGATACAGAAACAAGGGAATCTTGAGTAGGAGTAGAGAAGTTATTTTATCTCTGTATTTGGTCCTGGTACTACTAGAACATTGTGTCCGGTTCTGATGTCCACAAATCAAGAAGGATGCTGAAAAATTGGAAAGGGTTCAGAGAAGAGCCACGAGAATGAGTAAAAGATTAGAAAATAAGATTCAAGGAGCTCAATCTATGTAGCTAATCAAAAGCAATGTTATGGGGTGACTTGATCACAGTTTGTAAGTACTTACAGGGGAAACAAATATTTGATAATTGGCTCTTCATTCCAGCAGACAAAGGTACAAAAGGATCCAATGGCTCGAAGTAGAAGCTAGGCAAATTCAGACTGGAAATAAGGTGTTACTTCCTAACAGTGAGGGTAATTAATCACTGGATTTTCCCAGCGCTGTCTTGGATTCTCCATCACTAGGAATTTTTCAATTAAGATTATATTTGTTTTTCTAAAGGACATGATCTAGTTTAAACAGAAATTATTGTGGGGAAGGTCTATTGCCTATGTTATTCAGGAGGTCAGACAAGATGACTGAGCGTTGAGGAGCTTCATGGAACTGCCTCCTAAACAAATAATTGCTATTGATGACTTCCAGCAATGAATTCCATAGGCGGTATTCTCTCATTCTCATTACACATTACGGAGCAGGGTAAAAGGAATAAATTTCACTATAACTGTCATAACGACATATATTGAACAAAATCCTCTTACTTTTCTCCTTTCTAGACGAAAAAATCCTAGTTTGTGCATCTCTCATCGTGTGTGTGTGTGTATGTATGTACACGTGCACACACACACACTCATTCACTGCCTCTAACAGTCTTCATTTCCCTTCTCTGGAACTTCTCAATTTCAGATAGATCTTTTCCCAACCATCACTTATCTCACTTCTTAGCTTTGTGCCTTTTTATTATGGTTTTTTAAGCTAAAGAGTGTTAATTGCTTACATTTTCTAGAGTTACCAAGATTTTTTTTTTCACTACATAAATGCATAGCACATGTTGGGACGAATACGTTATGGACAGAACAATCATCAAAACCACATGCAACATTGCACTTGTATAGTCCATCCCACCAAAATAACCATCCCTTTTATACTAAACTACATCTACTGCTTGAAAAATATATAATATTGAACTTCCTGGCTTCAAACTCCAGACCCTTTATTTCAATCTGTGCTTACAATTTCTTGGATGTTCTTTTCAGGATCATTTCTTAAGACAAACGTGGTTGACGAATAACTAATCAAAGTTTAATTTGAAACTATGTGTCCTATTATCTGCTGATTAGACAGATAATGGACAATTCATAGCAACATGTTTTTGATCTTTTGTCCTGATCAAATGTAGATTTGTTCAAAGGCTAATCAAAACACTCCATAATTATTCTGCTACTAAATTATAATTTGGAAAGACAGCACATCTAAGAGAAAGATATGCTACATTCTGGGCAACATGCAAATCGAAAACAAAACACTGACTTATAAAGTAAGCAATATTTGTTTCCATGGGATCAGACATTTCTCTGATCAAAAGCATTTCCCATTTTCAGGGGGAGTTCAGCCACCTATCTGAAAAAAATTGCTGGTCAACAAGAATGGCACTTACTCATTAAAAATATTTTATAGTATTTATACACCGTATTCAGAATTTGATCAAAAGAAGCAAATTTTTTGCTCTCCATAACATACTGTTTGGATCAAAATGTGTTTTCTATTACATAGTTAAACCATCTAGTCCAACAACCCACAGTTCACTGGGAGTTAAGTCTTGATAGATGGCTGAGTGCTCCAAGTTCCGTCAATGTGAACAAAGAGCTCTGATCTCTCATTTTTGCGGTGGTCTTTGTCGATGTGTTGCATGTGCCCTACTGTATTAATGGCACTGATATGTCAAGATTTTTCTACTATGAAGATTACCTGTAATACTCAAAACAAGGTATAATTAACCGCTAGATTCAGAGAATTGAATAAAAGGAAGCCAGATAACTTAGTACCCCTGTTGACTAAGTATTTGTCAGGTTAAGTTTTCCATAAGCATTCCCAGATTTTCTTATGCCATGGTTCTTAAACTTCTTGGAAAGGGAATTAAGGACACATTCAATGCTTAATCTTCCTCTGCTTCCTGCAAAGCTCAGTCCCAAACTCCTCCTCTATACTTTGCCATTGATAAGCCTCTTGATCCACCTCAGAATTCTCTGCTTGTTTCAATTTTAACAGAGTCCCAGGGACTGAAGCGCTTTCCCCCATATTTAGTTTTCAGATACTAACATTCTTGCTTTGCTAGATAAAAGTGAATTTAAAATGGAAAGCCTCATTTAGATCAAGCTTTCTTTAATTCTCTGTCTTCCCTATTTCTCTTCTCTGCTTCAAAGTAACCGCTGAAAAATCTTGAAAGACTTGAATTTTTTCTCCTTGGAGAAAAGGGTTTTTTTTTGTGCTTTTGCACATAAGAGACACTTTCTGCTGATAATTAATAAGATGCAGCACTATGTCTTGGGGGCAGAGAAGATGGGGTTCTGTGTATTGTCAATTACTACTTCTGAGGCTTTCAGAACTAGTTTACCAACGCAGTAAAGAGATTGTTAAAATGATCTAATCTGATCTGCATAACACAGGGCATAGAATTACACTCAGTGGAGGAAAAACATTTTTTTCTATGTTCTAAGGGCTCCCTCCCCATCCCATAGTCTAATATAGTGGTTCTCAACCAGGGCTACGCATAGTCCCTGGGGGTACACAGAGGTCTTCCAGGGGGTACATCAACTCTTCTAGATATTTGCCTAGTTTGACAATAGCCTACATATACAGCATTAGCAAAGTCAGTACAAACTAAAATTTCACAGACACTTATTTATACTGCTCTATACACTATAAATCAATTTGAATATAAATATTGTACTTACATTTCATGTATAATTATATGGTAAAGATTAGAAAGTAAGCAATTTTTCAATAAGTGTGCTGTGACACTTTAGTATTTTTATGTCTGATATTGTAAGCAAGTAGTTTTTAAGTGAGGTTTAACTTGGGATATGCAAGACAAATCAGACTCCTGAAAGGGGTACAGTAGTCTGGAACGGTTGAGAGCCACTGGAACAATATGACTTCCCTTAGCACCTCATCCCCTGCTCCACCAAACACTGAAATTATATCTGTACCCTCTATTCTCAATAACACCTAGTTTAAAGAGTCAACGCTTGCTCTGACTTTTCTAGGTGTTTGATCTTAGGACCTGAAGGTTCAGGACTGCAACAGAAGTCTCCCCCAATTCCAACCTCCACAATACTCATAGCCATCTCAAAGAATTGCAGTAAAAGCTAGGGTAATGGCAAAATAAGGCAGAGACTTTAAAAAGCTGCTTTGTTTGCAGTTCTGGAGGGAAGTTCTGGCTGGAAAGCGATTCTTTCTGTTCATGTTCCTATACTGTGCTCATCACCGTGGTATCTGAATGCCTTCCACTAGTGCATTAACTAAGCAATGTAACTAACATTTGTCATGTATTTGTTCTCTTTCCTTCTCCCTAGGAGGAGTATGTGCATTGGAGTGTCTTATATTGGTAGGTGTGGTTTTAGGTTTTTTTGGATGGTTAAATCATAGTGCCCTCCGACCCGTCTGGTGATACTGTGTATTATTTGTTTTGCATTAGCACCAGGAACCCATTGTGCTAGGCACTGAACAAACAGAGTTTGTAATCTGCCTTTACCATTTGCACAGAAAGAGACACAGCCAACCAGCGTGGACTGGAGAAAGAGGTCAGGAACCAGAAAGAATAACACTGTTTGAACTCTTTCTTTTGGTGCTACTGACCTCTGTTTTGTTAACTTTATAATATCCTGTGGTGTATTTACCACAAGGAGTACTGGATAAATGAGTTTAAACATTCCAAAGTGTATCTGGTCTTTGAAGAAGGATGGGAACAATGCACTCAAAAATCTAAACAAGTATGTTTTTATTCTGTTTTAGGCTCACGCAGTTCTAAACAGTAAACCTAATTAACAATACATCCACGGTACCAAAGAATGTAGCTCTGGTATCAGTAGAAATGTCTACTGTTCAAGGCACTGATATTGGTAAGAAAAAGTTACATTATGTTGGTTACACCTATATCAACATTCTTCTAAACCACTATGAATGTGAGCACTGTTCAAATGCTTAAAAATCCACAAGCTACGTTCACAAAAGGTGCATACTTCTCAGTGATTACCGAATTACTTCCCCATTTAGACTTGGAGTAAGTATTGCATTACTTTGGAACTGAAACAAGTGCTGAACTACAGAAAATATTGTAAAACGTGTACAAATAAACAATTTCAGTAATATGGCTTTAAGACCCTGCATTTGGTTACAACATAGCAAGCAAAGTTAGATAACAGCATATATACACGATATGCTGTTGTCTTAAAAGGAAAAAATCCTTTACTGTATAAAAATTAGTTTAGAACATACTAAAGCCAGATTTTATTCAAATATCTTTACAAAACTGAATCATACATAGAAAACAAACAAAGTCAAATATGCAGCACTCTTTACATGTTAATATTATATGCATTATATTACTTAGTTGTATTTTTTTACTATGTATACTGCAGATGATATAAATTGTGGATGTTACAAACTAATTTTTAGCTTGGCACTTAGACACTATGGTGATATGCACATTATAAATATCTAAACATTAGATTTTCAAAATTCCTTAAGAGACAAACATTTATATTTGCCAAAGATAGAAACTGTCACCTAGGTTTTTTTTAATGAATCATGGCAACATCTTGTAATCAGTTTAAGAATCCCAGACCTTCCTTTGGATCTGTCCCATGCATCCGCAACTTCTCTATTTGGAAACTATACAAAGTACAGTACATGACATTTTCCTTCCAGACCACTGTTTGTTAAAATAGTCACACCACCCTACCCTTTCATTACCTAAGGCCTGATTCTGACTGATTTCAAGAACCCAGAAGTTCCTCTGAAGTCATTGGGAAGTGTAGGTATTCAGTACCTTTTAGAATTAGGCCCCTAAATATAGAACTTAGGCCACTATTAGACAGTGAGGAAAAGAGAAATGTGAATTGCTGGTGTTTGACAGAGAATTCCAAACGGGAACACACACAAATACTGTATACAATGTTTAAAATGTTAAATACAATGGTCACAAGATTCAAAACTCAAGGTATTTCCAACAATAAATCCTCAAACCACACACACACACACACTCAAGCTGATTCCCTCTTCCTTTTCTAACAAGTGTAACACGTAATGGATTGAAACATTTAGGGTTCTATGCAATATAGCAGACAAGTAGTACAACACAACACCGAAACTACAGTACAGCCTGTCTCTCACTAATCTGCAGTACATTATTGAGATTTAAAATATTTTATATATTATAAATCTTCCCTAATACGTCTCTGTTTCTTTTCAGTAAATGAATCTTCCATCTTTGGTGCCAGCCATGTGAAATACACCTTCACGGGATCAATGTTCCAATGCTTGTGAAATGATATTGGAATTTGGTGAGCAAGGTAGTCCTTTGGATAGTCCATTGGTCTTGCCTAAGATGGGAGGATAAAACAAAAATGCTAGTTCTCACTGGTTTAAAAAATGTTTTAGAACAGTAAAGTGAATTTTGGATAAAGAATCATCACTAAATAGACTTCTCATCTCAAATGTTTTGACATCAGTAATATAGTATTACTGTAAAATATTCCATAATGATTGCAGTCATTTTTACATAGTACTATTAAACTGACTGGCTTGCATTAATCTATATTCATGTATCTGACTTTTAAGGACTACAATCATCATGGTGTTTGAGTCCTACTACTCAGCTAGACAAGGTTATAACTAGGGTTGTCACGTGATTAAAAAAATTAATCGCGCTGTTAATAATAGAATACCATTTATTTAAATATTTTGGGTGTTTTCTACATTTTCAAATATATTGATTTCAATTACAACACTATACAAAGTGTACAGTGTTCACTTTATATTTTTTATTACAAATATTTGCATTGTAAAAAACAAAAGAAATAGTATTTTTCAATTCACCTAATACAAGTATTGTAGTGCAATCTCTTTATCATGAAAGTTGAACGTGCAAATGTAGAATTATGTACAAAAAATAACTGCATTCAAAAATAAAACAATGGAAAACTTTAGAGCCTATGAGTACACTCAGTCCTACTTCTTGTTCAGCCAATCGCTCAGACAAACAAGTTTCTTTACATTTGCAGCAGATAATGCTGCCTGCTTCTTGTTTACAATGTCACCTGAAAGTGAGAACAGGTGTTTGTGTAGCACTGTTGTAGCCAGCGTCACAAGATATTTACGCGCCAGATGCACTGAAGATTCCTATGTCCCTTCATGCTTCAACCACTATTCCAGAGGACATGTGTCCATGCTGATGACTGGTTTTGCTCGATAACAATCCAAAGAAGTGCAGACCGATGCATGTTCATTTTCATCATCTAAGTCAGGTGCCTCCAGCAGAAGGCTGATTTTCTTTTTTGGTGGTTTGGGTTCTGTAGTTTCCACATTGGAGTGTTGCTCTTTTAAGACTTCTGAGAGAATGCTCCACACCCCATCCCTCTCAGATTTTGGAAGGCACTTCAGATTCTTAAACCTTGGGTCGAATGCTTTAGCTATCTTTAAAAATCTCACACTGGTGCCTTCTTTGCATTTTGTCAGATCTGTGGTGAAAGTGTTCTTAAAACGAACAACATGTGCTGGGGCGTCATCCAAGATTGCTAGAACATGAAATATATGGCAGAATGCGGATAAAACTGAGCAGGAGACATACAATTCTCCCCCAAGGAGTTCAGTCACATTTAATTAACGCATTATTTTTTTAACAAGCGTTATCAGCATGGAAGCATGTCCTCTGGAATGGTGGCCGAAGCATGTAGGGGCATATGAATGTTTAACATATCTGGAACGTAAATATCTTGCAAAGCCGGCTCCAGAATTGCCTTTTTCTCACTTTCAGCTGACACTGTAAATAAGAAGTGGGTAGCATTAGCTCCTGTAAATGTAAACAAACTTGTTTATCTTAGCGACTGGCTGAACAAGAAGTAGGACTGAGTGGACTTGTAGGCTCAAAAGTTTTATATTGTTTTTGGGGATGCAGTTATGTAACAAAAAATAGATATATCTGTAAATTGCACTTTCACAATAAAGAGATTACACTACAGTACTTGTATGAGGTGAATTCAAAAATACTATTTCTTTTGTTTATCATTTTTACAGTGCAAATATTTGTAATGAAAAATAATAATAGACCTCTGGACACTTTGTATTCTGTGTTGTAATTGAAATCAATATATTTGAAAATGTAGAAAAACATCTAAAAATATTTAATACATTTCAATTGTTTAAAGTGTAATTAAAATTGAGATTAATTTTTTTGAGTTAATCACGTGTTAACTGCGATTAATCAACGGCCCTTGTTATAACATGTAAAAGTAGAGGGAAACAGCTAGAATATTTTCACAAAATGTTTGTATTATGTTTTCAATTACATTTTTCATGTTGTACCAAGCTGCAAAAGTTTAAAATAATATAGAATGAACTCATAGTCAGTTTGTTTGTTTTGAGGGGACCTGCCAGTTTAGAAATTATCATATTGAAATTATTTCATGACTATCTGATTTCAGTCTTTGCCAAGTTGGGAATATGACAGACATGGAAATGAGGGATAATCTTAACTGGCCAGGCACACCAAAAACAAATAAAACTTAGTGAAAAAATCCATGCCAAGTACTTTTTCTAGTTGTTTTCTTTATTCACAACTCAACTCCAGACCTTCTTATCCCAGATAATCCCAAAACTAGCATTAACTTTTTATAGCTTTATTTTAGGGGTTGCTAGAAGCTAATTGCTCTCAATATATATATACACATATACACACACACACACACACACACACGTAGGTTGCCTAACACATTCCACCACAAAAGATTCTTACAACCCTTTTTTGAGAAGCTTTTATGTTGATGCAGCACACCTTTGAATTGGGGCAGGAGGAAAGCCCTTGGGCTAGAGAAGTCTCTTTTCTTTGTCCTATGAAATTCCATTTAAGTTTTGCTGAGAGATTTTTGAAAATTGTCATTTCTCTTCTCTCACTTGCGTTTCCTCAGGAAATTTTTGACAGAATGCCAAAATAATAACTAAACACAAGCATTCTGAAGTGCTGCTACAACTGCTGCAATACTGATTTTTAAATGCTTTGGAGCTGCAGGAGCAGCTGCGGGACGTGGGGCAGCAAGAGGAATGCTGAGGCAGGCTCTGGCCCCAGCAACCCACATCCCCACTGTGAGGGCACCATATAACAAGAGCTCCCTCAGGTCCTTCCTGGGAGGAAAGGGAAAGACAGTCTGAGCTCTCAACAACAATCCCCTCAAGCATATTCTTCTTTAGGATCACAGTTTTTCCTGTCAAATGGTTGAAGTCTGTGCTGCAGGCTGAAAGGTCAGGGTTCAAATGCTCCTGCTGATGCATGATTTTGTGTCTGTATGGGGGTTGTTATTACAATTGTACATAATATATTTATTTTCACATTCTTCCTTTTAAGAAAAACATAGGAAACTACATTAAAAATGTTAAGAAAAGGTTGCAAAGGTTGTAAAGACCAACACTTTAAAGTTAAGAAATGCCACATTTGTGGTTGCCTGTGTAATCTCAAATCTTCTCCCTTGCAAATAAGCATTATGATACAGTGTTTAAGTACATTATTATATAAAGTTTTTTAACAGGACTCCCATCTCATCCAAGGCTTTATCTTGCACCCATTTATTTTCTGTACAGGATCAGGGTTTCAGTGCATAGCATGGATGCACAAAGAGGTAGAATTAAGGTTATATGGGCAACCATAAATCTGGCATTTCCTAATTTTTAGCATTTGACTTTGCACTAAAGTCCAAAATAGTTTTCTTTTAATATAGGTTTTTCAGTATGTACTATAATTTAAAAAATGTTGAAAGTCAATCTTACCTCCAACATCACTATGTGGTCACATCAGCTGAAAATTGCTGTGTTTTTTATTTTGTTTGGTTATTATTTTGTGATCCTGTAACTTGTTTTTTGTATACATTTTTGTTCAACAGTCCATCTATGGGCATATGGTTTGCCTGCATGGAATAACTTGCAGGATCTATTGGTTATAGCTATTGGCTATGGCTGTGTGGTATGTTTACCATAAGGGACAGTTTGCATGGCATACGTTGATATCTCTCATTCTTGTCTCAACACCCAACCTAGTCACAAATTTCTGTGATCTGGCCCAAAATTATTTACCATAGTAGCATTCCCTCATATGATCCCTTACATACATGCCAATATATAGACCAAAACACTGTGCACTCTTATTTCAGTGCAGGACCACATTGTGTTTCTTTGTGTAAAAAAGGACATTGCATACCTTTAGGCCTCTAACATTCACAACAAATCTAGTAAAATTAAATTAAAATATTTTAATTTTTTTAAACAAACACACACAATATGATCCTGCACTGAAATAAGTGCATATAGTGTTTGTTTGAACATTGGCACATATATAGGATCAAACAGAGGACTGCTATTAGGGTAAGTAATTTTGGGCCAAATGACAGAAACTTGTTTTAAAATTGGGGAGGAAACATTTTATAATATGTCCCTATTTTATGCACTGCTTGGATTCTACGAAGAGAAACCTAAGGTTAGGGTCATTCTTTTTGCTCCAGTTCTAAATGCTGGATGCCAGAACTGTCAATGTGGCAGGATAATAAGTCCAAGACGCTACCACCATACAGAGTAATTGTGAAAATGTGAGGCTCTTATGATGAAAAAGATAACTGATTCCAGGAGATATTACTCCTTTGCCAGATATCTTCACATTGTTACCCTTTGTCAGCTACATTCAAGGAGACAGAATCAAAACCAACCCAAATGTGGCTGACTTCTCAGTGCAACAGAAGTATTCACTTTTGTTTGTTAAAAAAAACTTTTGGGGGGAGAGGTAGATATGCTGGGGGGTAGGGATAGGGTCCAGAGTGACCTAGACAAATTGGAGGATTGGGCCAAAAGAAATCTGATGAAGTTCAACAAGGCACAGTGCAGAGTCCTGCACTTAGGAAGGAAGAATCCCATGCACCGCTACAGGCTGGGGACCGACTGGCTAAGCAGCAGTTCTGCAGAAAAGGACCTGGGGATTACAGTGGATGAGAAGCTGGATAGGAGTCAGCAGTGTGCCCTTGTTGTCAAGAAGGCTAATGGCATATAAGGCTGCTTCAATAGGAGCATTGCCAGCAGATCGAGGGAAGTGATTATTCCCCTCTATTCTGCACTGGTGAGGCCACATCTGGAGTATTGCCTCCAGTGTTGGGCCCCCCACTACAGAAAGGATGTGGACAAACTGGAGAGAGTCCAGTGGAGGGCAACGAAAATGATCAAGGGGCTGGGACACATGACTTATGAGGAGAGGCTGAGGGAACTGGGCTTGTTTAGTCTGCAGAAGAGAAGAGTGAAGCGGGATTTGATAGCAGCCTTCAACTATGTGAAAGGGGGTTCCAAAGAGGATGTAGCTCGGCTGTTCTCAGTGGTGGCAGATGACCGAACAAGGAGCAATGGTCTCAAATTGTAGTGGGGGAGGTCTATTAGGAAACACTATTTCACTGAATGCATCGGATGAAGTCAGCTGTAGCTCACGAAAGCTTATGCTCAAATAAATTTGTCAGTCTCTAAGGTGCCACAAGTACTCCTTTTCTTTTAACTATTTCACTAGGAGGGTGGTGAAGCACTGGAATGGGTTACCTAGGGAGGTGGTGTCTCCATCCTTAAAGGTTTTTAAGGCCCAGTTTGACAAAGCCTTGGCTGGGTGGGATGATTTAGTTGGTGTTGGTCCTGCTTTGAACTGGGGGTTGGTCTAGACCTTCTGAGGTCTCTTCCAACCCTAATCTTCTGTGATTCTATGATTTTCCCTACAAGAATTCAATGGAATATGAGCAAAGCACTTATGTAAAACAGGTTTCAATTGCAGTTGTTCCGATTAAAATATTTAAATTCGTCCTTTGCAATTAGATTTATACTAAAGAGGATTTCAGTAAAAATGTATATAAACTCCCAAAATAAGATTTTATTCTCTCTCAACACTTTAGTGTCTTGCTGACAAAGAAATAACTAATGTAAAAATGTTTTTCTTTTTCTACAGTAACAAACATAAGAGAAAAGGAGAACAGCATATTAAGGAAGCTAAGCTAAAAATTGATTTACAAGCTATTGTATGCTTTCATTACTGATGGATGTATTAATGAATGCTCCATAGCGCTTTCATGCCATACTTTGTATATTCCTTTCCTACAATCAGGTAATACAATTTGACATTAACAAAATCCTGTTCTTGGGATTTTCTTCTTTGATATTTAAGTTATTTAAAAAACAAAACAACCACTGAAGAGCCAAGAGGGAGTCTAATACCCTGAGGCACTTTGAAAATCTCAGCATTGGAGAATATCTATGGATTTGATGACCTTAAGAAATTTATTTTGACATAGACAATTATTGAACTACTCTCACTTGAGCCTGGCAAAAAACCCTCTTTCAGTAGTTTTACTTTGAAATTTATATAAACCCTCTGCTGTTTGATAAGGAACAAATTTGCTTTAACTGCATCTGTATTAATTACAACATTCTTTATATTTCAGATTACTTTAGATAACTCTGACTTAAAATGTATGACTCTGTATATCATCATAGATGCTTATATACTACTCTCCTGATTGCGCTTTCTCTATTTTCCTTTATTTCATGCTCTGGGGACTCAATTACTGTATACAATTATCACCAACCGTGCTAGTTAGATATTTTTTACAGTGCCCAAATGCTAAGCCAGAGGTGGTGCCTGAAGCCTACCTAGGGAGCAAGAGGAGTTTAAGAGCATATAAGCCAAGCATGTGTGTCTAAACATAGCAGCCTGTTGTGTGTCCAGCCTGATCATCAGTTTGCAATCTGTCCCAGAGTAAAGGGCAGAGTTGTTGCAGACAGGAACCCAAGAGGGAGTCTGTAACTCAAGGAGTCACAATCTATTGCCCCTCCTCCCTGCTACTCCTGTGAGGAAGTAAACTGCGATGGGTCAGTCTATCTATACTTGTTGCAGCATATACTCCCCATGCCCTTGCATAACTAGACTGCTGGGCACACTGATGGGCAGAGACAAGGCTCCACTGCTCCTTCACCCATCTGTGTGAGTGGAGAATGCTGCAGCTCTGTGGAGACTGTTTATCCACATATGCAGCAATCAGTGGTACAGCACACTTGCACTAAGAAGGAAAAGAGCACTTTATGCCTTCTTACTTGTTGCCTGAGCATACAGAATAAGACACAATGTGACCCTATATAATTAAATATATATTTACACCTATTTAAAAAATATAGTACAGGTAGCCATTAATTTTAGGAAATAAAAAATGATAATCATTCATATTTTGCTTGCTCTATCATCAGGAATCAAATGTCTGACGATGGAAAAAGGTATTTTTACCAATTTTTTATTGGTATGTA
Organism: Chelonia mydas; assembly: GCF_015237465.2. NCBI lineage: Eukaryota > Metazoa > Chordata > Testudines > Cheloniidae > Chelonia > Chelonia mydas. Next base: position 47,503,126 of record NC_057849.1, on the reverse strand, counting down.
GTAATCTAAAAAGATGATTTCCTGGCAAAAAGTCACATCGCAGATCTACAAGGAATCAAAATCATTAATTGATCTGTTAGGAAAGTTGACAAAATGTCCAGGAGGTAAGCGGTCTTAAAGCATTGTGAACTTTGGAATTTTTTTGATATTAGCCTTCTGAAAGAATATCTGAATAGGTTTATAAACTAAAGGTGATATGAAATAATGTAACAAATGAGGATGGATTTCAATTTTGCTAAATTTTATAAATTAAATAAACTAGAAAAAATGGTTAGGTACACCGATGACAAAACAAGGAATTAAATTTTCTGGAGATTTTAAATCTGTGAATCAGATGGGAGTCTTGGGTACTCTCCCCTCAAAAACATTTCCAAAATATGTACAATTTGGATCCTTTTAAACAGCATATCTTCTCCTACCTCCATACCACATGACCTTCTCCCCCTTTTTACTTTCGCTTGCTCTTGTGCCTGCCACTCTACTTCCTCAACTTTTAAGACTTTCCCGTAGCAAATATAGATAGGATGAGACTACTGTTAGAGTTTGTAAATATTCATGTATCTGGGGTTTTTCTATAGGACCCATCGTTGCAGTATTTAAGGGCCAGATTTTTAAAGGTAGTTAGGTGCCTAAAGAGGCAGACAGACACAGAATAGTATTTTCAAAAGCACTTCCAATCAGACTTAGGCACTTCATCATTTTAGAAAATCCCACTAGGTGCCTAACTAGCTAAATTTAGTCCTAAATCCTTGTCATTGCCGGGGAAGTGGGACTCAGACACCTCTGTAGCACTATTAAAATGGATATTTGCCCACATTTTACATTTTTTAAAATCTATTTTATCTGTTTTATCAGACTTTCTCTGGGTGGAAGGGGTGAGCGAGGCGGGGGTTGTAGTGGGAATGTCTGAGATTGAGACAGTTTAAAATTATTGGTATAGTCCAATTTATATGGGATTTTAAGGAGTTGGGTGCACTTTAAATGAATAAGTTAAATAAATATCAATTTTCAATACTTGTAAAAATGTGTCTCTCACCTGATGGAAAAGTGGACAATGTGTTATGGGGATTCCTAAACCACTGAAACACATTCCAAGGACCATATCATCTGGAGCATCATTGCTGTAACACTGGCATTTACTAGCAAGTAGTTTTTGAATTGCTTCTCTGCTGAAAACCATCCTAAACAATAAAAGCAAACAAAGTATGAGACACTCATTAGCAATATAGTTGAATAACTGTAAACAATTTCCATTTATTAAATCTTGCTCAGTGGAATAAAATCACAACATGGAATGTAGTCCACTGGTGTACAGTATTTGGGAAACTGAAAGATGTGAGAAGATAGCATTCAGGCTTGAATTCTTAATGAAGATTTTTCTGAGACATATTTATTCTAAATAGTAAGATCAAATTATGATGTGATTTATTTAATTACAGAAAATCTTAATTACCCAACATTTTACTTGCTAGTGATCCTTACTTGTCCCTTACCTCCACACATTATTTCTTGATGCAGGGTGAGGGGAGAACTCCGTTTGGAGGAATGGCGAGTATACATAGGACATATAGAGTATTCAGAAATCCTGTACTTACATAATTTAGTCTTTTGTTTGAAGCTGTGTGTGTTTTTATATGAACTGAATACTCATCTCTTTTTCCCTCCTCTGAAACTATCTAATAAAAATGCAATTATAAAAAGTATTTAATGAAGTATCCTTAAATGGCAGCTGGTGTGTAGACTCCGATACATCCAATACAAAATTCAAGGAATAAGTTTTGAATATTGCCAGGATCACTGTTGTTAAAGGCTTTAGAAACAGCAGTGCCAATTTAAGGTCAATCTGGCAGGCAAACAGGAAAAAGAGTAGAGCACAGGCAAAATATAATCATGACCAGTCATGTTGCTGTATTATGATCAATTTGCAAGCAAAGGAGCAACTATATTGAGAACCTTGGAAAAAAGGGAGTTATAATAACCATGCCTTGTGACTAGAATAGCATGTGTTGCTGTTGAAAAGTTGTCATAGAAGAATAAAGTAAATAGTATAAAGTTAGCAAATTTAAAAACCCACTCACTACTTGATAACAGAAAGGGCATGGTCAAAGTGATACAAGATCTTTAACTTTACTCACTACCTCCCAAGAAATATCCTCAACAATAAACAGGGATATGAAGGAGAAGTGAGCTATCTTATATACATATCTTCACAGACCTGAGTATCAGAAAGCTCTGATGCTTCTTGAAGGTATAGAAAAACAGTATCGCAGAACAAACAACAGAAAATATAAAAAAATCTGTTGGTAACTGGCAAGCACTCCAGCGTCAAAAGATGGTTTCTTAAGAAAGGGGTAAACTCTGCATAATTAAGAATGATAGGCATATTCCCACACTATGCAAGACAATGAAAATGCCAGCCAATTGGTCTTACTTATTTATGGACACATGAACAGTCTACTGAGTTAGTATAATATTTTTTTTTTTCCTGGAGAATACCAATTTTATGTGTTTTAAGGGCATTCAGAGCATGGGACTGAATAATGGATCAAAATAGAATAATGGATCTACAACTACCCAACAAACAAAATGGACAGAGATCAGAACCACAAGTGATGGGTCTCACTAATGTTATTTGGATCAACCTAGAAGATCATGGATATATTAAGCTGAAACCCAAATCATTCACCAGATCCACTGGGAAACTATAGTTCTCAACCATAAGGACTGGACAATCTATCTGCAGTGATCTCTCTGCATGAGAAACTATCTTCCATTGATACCAACACTAAAGAACTCGCTCACCTACCTCTTCAGAACATGAGTTAAAAAAACAAAAGGAAGACAATCACTTTCACTCACACCCTAGACAAACAAAGAGGGAGAGGGATGCTCCCTCAACAAAGGCAATAACTGTGCTCTAAGCCCCCCCCCTCCTTTTTACTTCCACTACATTATATCATGTTTCAGAGTAACAGCCGTGTTAGTCTGTATTCGCGAAAAGAAAAGGAGTACTTGTGGCACCTTAGAGACTAACCAATTTATTTGAGCATAAGCTTTCGTGAGCTACAGCCTTTTGTAGTGGTAAACACCCATTTTTTCATGCTTTGTGTGTATAAAAAGATCTTCTATACTTTCCACAGTATGCATCCCATGAAGTGAGCTTTAGCTCACGAAAGCTTATGCTCAAATAAATTGGTTAGTCTCTAAGGTGCCATAAGTACTCCTTTTCTTTTTACATTATATCACGTGATAAAACAATATTATTCTTGTCACCTCTTTGTTATCTCTAATATTCCAAAACATTTGCACTGGAAGAGTGAGTGGTTTAGTCAGCTCTCAGTAGGATTTGAAATAAAGTAAGTTACCCTCCTCCGCCAGTGATATAACTATATCCTCCTGTTCCCAATCCGTAGCCATAACGCTCTCCAAGAAACACTGGTTCATTTGGGTCATAGCAGCTGAGTAATTTCCGGAGCCTAAAGATACTAAAATGAGAGTCCATTTTATTAAAAATATATTAAATCAGATATAGACAGGCAATCTGAACTTGGTAATGGAAGTTTAAAGCTAATTAGGCCATTTCCTTTGAAAAATAATTCATAATACTTCAAATGATTAACTAGATTGTTCATGAAACATTTATCAAAAGAAACAATTAGTTCTGCAGCAACACTGAGTCTTCAATTTTAAAGTATACTTGGATTTTTCCAGACTACACTGAAAGAAGGGTGGAGAGGCAGAATTTTCGAAGACTGAAAGGCTAACAGAGTACTGCAGTGATCTGTACCAAAATTGGTCTTATTTTATTATTGTTATTTATATGACAGTAACAACAAGAGTCCTAAGTAGGATCAGGATCCCAAAGCAAAGACAGTCCTTGCTTGGGCCTCTTCATGCTACTCTAAAGTGATTTTACAGCTAAACTAACACAAATTGCAAAAAGGGTGCTCTAGTTCAGTGGTTCTCAACTCTTAGAATCATAGAATATCAGGGTTGGAAGGGACCTCAGGAGGTCATCTAGTCCAACCCCCAGCTCAAAGCAAGATCAATCCCCAATTTTTGCCCTGATCCCTAAATGGCCCCCTCAAGGACTGAACTCACAACCTTGGGTTTAGCAGGCTAATGCTCAAACCACTGAGCTATCCCTCCCCCCTTTTCTTCCACACTACTTTACCCCTTTCAGGAGTCTGATTTGTCTTGTGTACCCCAAGTTTATCTCACTTACAAACTATTTGCTTGCAAAATCAGACATAGCAATACAAAAGTGTCACAGAACACTATTTCTGAAAAATTGCTTACTTTCTCAGTTTGTCTGTACGATATTTTAGTTTGTACTGACTTCACTAGTGCTTTTTTATGTAGCCTGTTGTAAAACTAGGCAAATATCTAGATGAGCTGATGTGCCCCTTAGAAGACCTCTGTTTACCCCCCAGGGGTATGCAGACCCCTGGTTGAGAACCACTGCTCTAGTTCAACCACAAACTATGGACAAGAATCATTGCATGTGTGTATATATAAAAACATTCCATATTTTTTTCTTTTAAAAAAAATCATCTGATCCTATTGTTTTAAAAGCTGTTCCCCCGACCTTTCAAACGGCAGATTCAATACCTTTATGCACAATGGGTAGCGCTTTGCTCCATATGTATGGTGTAAGGTACTATTAAACACTAAATAGTCTGGTTCTAAACCTGTTTACTACTATTTTTCTTTTTAAACCTCTATTTCTACTTCTTTTTATAACCTCTATTTCCATACTTTATATGCAATATCTTTATACTTTTGAACTACTCCTTTATCTCTTAAAACTGGTTGTGATGTATCCCACAAAGTACTTAGAGAAAAGAGATACCTTTAACAGCTTAATAAATCATTTCAAAATTGCTATAAAGGTAGAATAATTACATCTGGATTTTGTAACTGAATTATTCATTCTCTAAACCAGAGTTGGAATCTCTCTTGTCAAATGATTTTTCATCAACACAGGTAACAAACTGGAACACTTGTTAAAATTCTTACTTCACAGTCACTATATCCTCCCCCAAAACATTAACACAGTCTTTGGATAATAGCTTCATTGATCATAGTGTAGTCATACCATATAGAATTAAGATTTCAATAGCTATCTATTAGCTATAATTAAATTCTCTTCCCTTTTTAATTCCCGTCCTTTCTTTTGTTCAGTCAAAAAGAATGAGGAATTATGTGATTTTTTTTTTACAGTAATCTCCAAAGTAATGAGCATCAGTTTTTGTGATCTGGTGTGGAAAATATGCTGAGAAATTACTATAGTACAGATGATGGTAGGTGCTATCAAACTAGTTCCTTGCAATGTAAATGGGCTAAAAATTCAACTTTATTATGCAATCTAAGAGTCACTTAAATCAGTACCATTAAAAACTAGCCATCTTTTGTTACAATATTTCAGTCTAGTCCACAGTTTCCAGTCGGAAGGGTAAAATTATTATTGACATGTAATCTTCAGTTTACCAGGATACCAAATAATAAATCAACTCCTAACACTCGATTGATTTTTATTGGGGCTGTGACAAACTTATTTTTTCTGATTTTCAATTCTCATCACTAGGTTATAGCAATCTTGTTATTTTTATAATCCATATATTTCTCTTTCCTATACAGAGTCTGTAGAATGTCTCCTCTTCCTTGTATGGTAACTGGCAAATTCAGCTGTAACAAACTCATTACTTATAGCGAGCCCTTCGCAAATTCCTCTTTTGTCATATGATTTAACCTTAAGAATGTTGTTGTTGTCTTGACCCATTTTTCCTCATGTTCAGGGGCCCATGATGCTGATATCTGATTGCTTTGCCTGTTCTCTTGTATCTCAGTGTCACAGAAGCAATGTAAGTTCATTTTCTATCTCAACAAGTGCCAATTGTTACAGATTCACCATCTTTCAACATGCTGATCTAATTTTCTGCCACATGTATCAAATCCAGTTTTAATCAGAACTTTTGAGTCACGCTTCTTAATTGGTTCAATCTTGTCCTGGATTTCTTTTTTTGAAAGGTAATAGCTAAGGCTAAGATTTTGGTCATGGTTATTTTTACTAAAAGTCATGGATAGGTCACGGGCAATATACAAAAATTCACGGAAGCCGTGACCTTTCTGTGACTTTTCCTGCTGCGGCTACATGGTTTCCCCCGCCAATGTGGTGACTGGGAGCTGTGGGGTTCCCCCTGTGCCCGAGGCAGCTGGAAGCTGCAGGGTGACCATATTTCCCAAACAGAAAATGGGACACCCACAATCGCTCACTCAAGGCGCCCCCCACGCAAGGCTGTTGCCCGTTGCCGGAACCCTGAGGAGGGCCCCCTCTGGAGGCTGTTGCCTGTTGCTGGAACCTTGCAGGGGGGGCCTGATGAGGAGGCTCTTGCTGTCACTGGAAGCCTCTCGGGGCCCTGCTGGCTGTCAGCTCCAGTCCCTCGGCCCTTGAGGCTGAAGCAGAGAATATCAGGGTGGCCTCTGGAAGTCACGGATTCCATGACTTCTGTGACTTCCATGACCTAAACATAGCCTTAGTAATAGCACACTGACCCTGCTACTTGCTAAGCTTCATTTAATTAGGCATGAACTGTCCAAAAGCTGGAATTTTTGGTTCATGGGAATTTTTGATATTTTGAAATCTGGTTTCAGTCTAATTTGAGAATTACACATGAACTGGGGAGTCTGAAACATTTTATTTGAAAACATTGTGTTTCTGAACAAAAAATGCTTCCTATGACCTTGGCAAATGCTGGGTGAAACAGACATTCTTGTCAGTTTCACTCCTACCTACCACTGAACAGGAGAGATGAAACTGACAACAATTGTATCAATTTTTCAATTAGTAGTTGCTGGGCCTTCTAGGGTCTGTAGCGCCTGGACAGACCCACTATGCAGATTGTCTTGAGCTGGGGCTTCAGAGCTTCCAGACTGCTGGATCAGCCGACTCCCTAAACTCTCTAGGCAGTCCGTACCAGGACTTTCAGGCTCCTGACTCCATGGCACTGAACCTGGAAGCCTCTAGAGCCCGAAGCTCCTTCTGTCAAGTTGGGAGCTGAGCCCTGTTAGAACCTGGGTCCCAGGACTTCTAGGCTCCTAGCTTCATGGTGGCCTGGAAGCCCTGAGACATGGTGGGACTGCTCCACAGCTGTAGATCCTGGAAGCACTGCGTTTTTTGGAGCAGGTCGCAGGGCAGGGCTGCTCCCGAGCTACAAACCCTGGAGTCCCTGGCTCTGGGGCAGTCCACAGACCCTAAAAGCCCAGGCTCCCCAGCAGCCCCAGGAAACCACACAGGGTTCTGATAGAAGCCTGCCTGTGATTCAACAAAAGGTTGTTAAACTCAAGGTGTTCTGCAAAACACTTTGGTTTTGACAATTTGTATTTTTCAACAAAACAGGAAATTTAATTTATTCCTCATTCATCACTGTGGGATCACCATTACTCCATGTGAGTTCTGCAGCACTAATTTCCCTTCAAAATGTGTTGAATGTAAAGTAGTAAATGTGTATTTTTCCGCTTCTGCATGACTGTTCAAATTACCGACTTGATATTTCTTTGAAAGCAATAACAAAATATACTTTACTAATCTACTTTGAAAGAGACATACAGTAAACATTTCTAGGGCTTTTCTTTTTTAGAAAATTAGATTCTAGGTTCGAACATGATAATTTCCTAACAAAGCCAAGCCCTAGACATAGGTATGGTTGGCTGTTAGGACTAAGTATGGGTTTGGAGCCCTCATCCTCTGGGATCTACTCCACATCAGGAAAATGCACTGTATTAGAAAATGTGTTAACTTAAAGTTAGTCACAACCAGCTAATGCCTTATATGCTCTTTTATCAACAGATTGCAACGTATGACTGTCACATTTTCAAAGTAGTGACAGATTATTATGTGTATAAATTATTTGTTATAGGAGATTTTATATGAGTAAACTGTATTTTTAAAAGGAATCCAGGAATATATGGAGCAAAAGATAGTGCTCCTATTTATTGGAGTATAAATAAAAATAAATATTTCTAAAACTCTTATTAATACAAATTAAGAGCAGTATTTCTGAAATACTGTAATTTGTACCTTATTAAGGTGTCATCATCCACAATGACTAACCATGGTGTTTTGGAAGAGCTGTGATTCAAAAATCTTTCCAAAATGGCAAAAGTCTTCCCACAATGACCTAAAAGGGGGACGAATAAGAGAAAGGACGTACATTGTTTTTGAGAGACAGACAGAGAGAGAGAGAGAGAGAGAGAGAGTGTGTGTGTGTGTGTGTGTGTGTGTGTGTGTGTGTGTGTGTACAATTATTTATAAATTAAACTGAATGATACACTTTACTAGATAATACAGTATTGACCAAGGTGTGGAAACATGTTTTTGCAGATAATGGCAAACTGGCAAAGGAGCCAAGGATCCAAATTTCAATTTGTATTGTAGAGAGTGCTTTCAATTTGGATGTGATCCACAAGAGGCTGCTTTCTATGATGCAATGTGGCCTACAGAGTAGGGCACTAGACTATGATTCCAGACACCTGGGTTCTATTCCCTGGTCTACCACTGGCCTGCTGGGGGATTTGTTTTAGATTTGTTTTTTTAAGACTTGAGTAGGCACAACCAATCAATGGAATAATCAAATGTATAGGCATTAACTCAGATTAAATCATGGCTCCTGATAGCTTCTTAGCAAAAGCTTTAGAATTTAATACAAAGCAATGTTTTACAGCTGGTAAGTGAGATGTTCTTGATTAGAATCAAAATGGCAAGAGAAATAAAGTGTCATACAAGCTTAGTTAAAGCTAAAAATGTCTTCCAGGAAGATCAAACTGTAAACCACTAATACTCACTAAAAATCACTTGTGTTCAGGAGAGATATTTCAGAAGCATTTCAGAAGCAATTAACACTATTAATGTGTCTTGTAATAAATAAACAAATAAGATTGAGGTATTATAGTTGGGATTTTTTTCAACAAAAACATTTTTTGACACACAGCAGAATATTTTTGGTTAAAAACTTCTCTTTTCTTTCCTCTTGGCATTGAGAACCTCTATTTATCTTTACTTATTTTTTGAATCCATTAACATAATAAAAATGGATTTACAGCAAATGTTTCCAGTTCTATGCTATCCAGTGAAGAGAAATGCCTTCTTTCACGCACTTCACTTGGTGTAAGAAAATGAGAATGAACAAACCACTGAAGCCATAGTATCGAAAGCTTTTTTCTGTTCAAGGGCACCCCAAATTATTACTTTAAACTACTATGTTACATGCTCAGAGAAAATACTGTTTGATTTTTCCATTTAGTTTTAATGTTTAAAAACACAGGCGTACTAGATGTAGGCACATATTACTTTCAGAGTAGCAGCCGTGTTAGTCTGTATTCGCAAAAAGAAAAGGAGTACTAGTGGCACCTTAGAGACTAACCAATTGGTGCCACTAGTACTCCTTTTCTTTTTACATATTACTTTGAAACCATTTTGTAAGTGCTTCATGCTACATCATAGTTAGCATCATATAAGGTCTTCTGTTATGAATGTATCATTCTGACACTGCTATTGTAACAACCTTATTTGAGCATAAGCTTTCGTGAGCTGTATCTCACAAAAGCTTATGCTCAAATAAATTTGTTAGTCTCTAAGGTGCCACATGTACTCCTTTTCTTTTTGCGGACACAGACTAACACGGCTGCTACTCTGAAACCTGTAACAACCTTGTTCATCACAAGACTGATAGAATAGTGGTGGCAGAAGGAAACATTTCAACAGGCAGAAAACTGTCCAGTCAGGCATTTGTACTGTGTCCACTTCCATAGTAACTAGGCACCAAATCATAAGAAAATGATTCTGTCCAAAGGAACTGTATTCTCCCACCTTCTCTTGTTTTGTGTGGTTAGTAGGAAGAATTTTTAGTTTATTTTTACTTCCAGGGGACTGTGTTACAAAAATGTAACACTTCAGCATAACTTACTATACACTGAATAGACATTTCACCTTGAAAACTTATCATACTCATACAATGAAACTTTCTGCAAAGATAATATTAGAAGCTTACCTCTTTCAGTATTAGGTACTCCTAAATCTATAGTAGGAATGGAGGTCTCTGCATAATCACTATAATATTCAACAATGGCAGCCTCACCTTCCCAGGTCTGCTTTACAATCGGTACTGCAAAATAATTAGTCATACTGAAACATAAGAATGGCCATACTAGGTCAGACCAATGGTCCATCTAGTCCAATATCCTGTCTTCTGACAGTGGCCAATGCCAAGGTGCTTCAGAGAGAATGAACCAGGCAGTCATCAAGTGATCCATGCCCTGTTGTACACTTGCAGCATTTGGCAGTCGGAGGCTAGCGACACTCGCAGCATGGGGTTGCATGCCTGACCTTCTTGCCTAATAGCCATTCATTGACCTATCCTTCATGAACTTACCTAATTCTTTTTTGAATCCAGTCATAATTTTGGCCTTCACAACATCCCCTGGCAATGAGTTCCACAGGTTTACTGTGCCGTGTGTGAAGAAGTCAGTCCTTTTTGTTTGTTTTAAACCTGCTGACTATTAATTTCATTGGATGACCACTTGTTCTTGTGTTATGTGAAGGAGGAAATAACACTTCCTTATTCACTTTTTCCACACCATTCATGACTTTATAGACCTCTATCATATTCCCCCCGACTTAGTTGTCTCTTTTCCAAGCTGAAAAGTCCCTGTCTTTTTAATTTCTCCTCAGAGGAAAGCTGTTCCATACCTTTAATCATTTTTGTTGTCATTCTCTGTACCTTTTCCTATTCTAATATATCTTTTTTGAGATGGGGCAACCAGAAGTGCACACAATATTCAAGGTGTGGGCATACCATAGATTTATATAGTGGCATTATGCTATTTACTATCTTATTTTCTATCCCTTTCCAAATGGTTCCTAACATTCTGTTAGCTTTTTTCACTGCAATGCACACTGAGTGGATGTTTTCAGAAAATTATCCATGATAATCCGCCAAGATCTTTCTTGACTGGTAACAGATAATTTAGAAACATAAGTAGCTACTGTTTATTTAAATGGCTGTATTGACCAAATTAAAACAAAACAAGTGCTTTGCAGCGAGGCCAAAGGCAAAGTGGAAAAACACTGCTTGGAAAGTTTTAGTTACATACATTGCTTATGCTGCTGGTATAGCTCCACCTAAAAGGAATGGAATTATACTGAACATTTGCAAAACTGAGCTCTCTCAAAACAGAGCTATTAACCAGGAATGTAAATAAAGAAATAAAAGAGATAACCTAATTGCGTCTTCCTAGACATTTCCTGATCTACTTACATATCTGGGGTTTCAAATGAGTAGTTTTTCTAGGTATGATACAGATGATTTTTCATACCTGGCCCAAAGCTTCTTACAGCATTGCTGCTCTGTTCCCCTCTCCCCAGGAGAACAACACAGACAGACAAAAGAGGAGTCTTGTTTCAATTTCAAAAAGTTCTAGCCTTCCCATTGGCTCTTTTGGCCAGATGCCCAGTCACTTCCTTTTACCTATACATAGCAGAGAGACTTTTTAACCCTTTACAGGTAAAACAAGTAGAGAACAGCTACTAAGAGGGATTTTATAGCTAGCTGGCTGGCTGGGTGTCCATAAAAGGGAGCTAGCCCCTCTCCCCTTCATTTATCACAAATGTTCAAAACAAAGATAAGAAACTGTTGCAAATCTCTGTCCTGATTATGTGCAGGGTTTGTGTAAAGAGTGTTAAATGTGTGTCTTACAAAATATGCCCCATCAATCCAGGTACAGACCATTATGGGCATCACTTTGGCTTTGAAAACACGTCAAACAATATATATAAGAAAGATGTATTAGATTTAAAGTAATTCAAAGAAATTGTGAAATCTTCTGTTTGTTGAAAACATCCCAGAGGGGTTAGGCTTTTTCTGCAACTTTTGAGACAGCTGAGCAGCTGCATTGTGGTGTCCCGGATTGGCTGACCGCATATTGGCCTTCCTTTCTATATTATGCTGTTTGTTTTGTCTTTTACTCATAAATTGATTAAACCTATGTTATTTGACATCTCGTGTTATAAACTAAATCGAACCCATAACAGTTGGATGCCTGGTAGCTGATATATTCAGTGGCATGGTAATGAAAATGCTGCTTCTAACTAAGGCATCATGACCCTAACACTTATTCTGTTCTTTTCAGTACCACAGTATTTAGGAGAGGCAGCTTTATTGTTCTGTAAAAGACAAGCCTCGAGTGGTTGGGTGAGTTTTACATAAAAATAAAACTTCTCATAAAATATTAGTGTATTTTCATTCATATTGTATGAAGGATTTAATCCAACACCTTTGTACAAGATGTTTAAATAAATGCTGACCAGGCTATGGAATTTATTACCTTTACATCTGTGTTAGATTTTGTTTATAATGCTGTGGTAACAATGATTACAGTGGTGTGGGAGTGCCACTATAGTTAAGTTTGCATCATGACATCTGTTTAAAGGTGTACCTTTCTAACTCTTCTAAAATCGACAGGCTTAGTCAGATTTTCTTTAAAATTTGGTGTGCCTCAGGAGGGTATAGGGTAGGGTTAGTCATCTGGAGTCATTTGAGCCAGGGTTTCCAGAGATATAAGCCCTGACAAAATTAACATTTTAAAAAAATTGTAGATGTTTGGGGGGTTTTTTGCCCAGAGCTGGAGATCAACTGATTAATGTGATGCGGATCAAATTGTCCCATTCTGTTGAGTTTTATCCAAGGTAATGCATGGTATCCACTACATCTTTGGTGGGACTCAATTTGAGAACAGTATTTAGGAAAATGTACATTTTAACACTGCTCATGTAACAATACAGAAAAACGGCCTGAGAGTTTCCATTCCTGCCATTTTGAATGCTTAGAAGTTCAACTCTTGTAAGTGCTTTAAAATACGAACAGTTAATCGGACTGCTTTGTAATTTGGTGAGCCTCATGTGGGTGCAGGACAGCATAAGTGATCCAAATTTGGGATCATTTGACCAAGGAATCCCTCAGCTACAACTCCTTCCCCCCTGTGACGGGGCTGAGTGGCCCCGCACTGGTATCGCAGGGGTTAACACCCTTCCTTTCTGGGAGAGAAAGCCCCGCCCTGGAAGCCCTGCTGGGCATGCTCCAACTGGAGAATAGGTATAAAAGCCTGCAAAGGTGCTCAGTCTGGGCTGACCACTGGAGGAGAAGGAGGCACACCCAAAGCTCCCGGATCCAGGGGCCAACCAAGCCGGGACACACCCAACATCCCAGACAGAGGTCTTGGCAGGAGGGGACGGACCGGAGGATCCCCCCCTACCCGGAGTGGAGAAGATGACATTGAGGGAAAGAAGTGACCTAGGGGCATTTTAGAGACGGGCACCTTTCAAGCTGCACTGACGCTCAGCATGTTGCGGGCGGATCCCTGCCGAGCTAAGTGCATGGGGAAATCCTGCCAATAGGAGAGCCCTGGGTCGGGACCTGGTGGAGAGGGCGGGCCCAGGTCCCCACCCCTGGGATACACTTCCCTGACTGAGAGGGAGTTATATGGACTCGGGCCGTTGGGCCACACTGCCTTGACGTGTGGGGCGAGTTATCTAGAGTCCGGCCGCTAGGCCGCACCACCCCCGCTTGTGAGGGGGATGGTATAGACTCTGGCCGCTAGGCCGCACCACCCCGCTTGCGAGGGGGACACAGGGCGACCCATGGACTCAAGTCGTTAGGTCCCGCTACCCCGACTAAGGGGCGAGCACAGGGAAACTGGCCATTAGGCCATGTTGGAATGCCCTTACAGGACAGGCGTAGGAAAGTAAGAGCGGCGAGGCCCCGACACCCCATCCACCCCTGCCACAAAGGGGCGCTGCGGTGCCGGACCCGTCACGCCTCCGCCCCCCCCCCCCAAAAAAAGCCACATGGTTTCCTTCTGCTGGTACTGTTAAACTAAGGTATTAATGACTGATGAATGAACAGTCCTTTGGCTTGCTATGAATTCATCCTTCAGTTAATGCATCTATTCTAACCTATGACAAAAAGGAGTTTTGAACTGAATGGTGAAAGGTTTCTACAATTTGTGAGTAATGGGTGGCAATTTTATTTTGGGGGGAATTCAATCCAAGTAATTTCTGGGAAAACAATAGACATGTGAATGTTTCCTGGAAGGGGAGGGGTATTAGAAGGTGGGGGAATGGGGAAAATAGGAGGAGAGGGATTTGGGGCTTCAGTGAGGGAAGGCAAGAGGTATGACATACCCCAGCTCTGTCAGTGCACCTCAACCCCCAATGTGCCTCCAGCTCTGCCAGTGCACCCCAAGCCCCTGCAGCCCCAGCAGTGCCACTACACCTCAAGTCCCTGTACTCCAACCTTTCTGCACCCCACACTTCTGCCAGTGCACCCCAACAGTGCAGGAAAACTATTGATAATTGTTGGAAGAACATTAATTGGGAAACTGGAGGGTTCATGGCTGACCAGAAAATGTGCACTGTATGGCATTACAAAACTCTTGACAGCTAAGTGGAAACATTACAAACTCTTGACAGCTAAGTGGATTCTTCATAAAGAACAATCGTACTTGATTTGATGTTTGCTTTCCTGTACTATGCTCTATTCACATAAGTAGTTACAAGAGTCGTTTATTCTTGCTTGAATAATAATCAGTTTAAGAATTAAACTGCACAAAAAGATAACTGCTGTTTAAGAATGGAGAGAATTGGTGAACAAAAATGAACAAAGCTTTAAGATCTGTAGAAGATATGATTCCACTGCAGTAACATTCTGCTCTAGAAGATACTGTTTTTAAAAATATTTCGGTGCACTTTTTTAAATGTTTTTATTTTTTTGCAAATTGCAGCAAAACCCCAAAAGTAAATATATGCAAAAAGTTATGTCAATACAATATTAAGGTTGAGATTTGAACTGCACTGAACACAGGAAGTTCCCATCACCTTAAGTCTGCCTCCTTGTACATAACATATTTCAAAGTGACTTTCACTACTTGATCACTCCACATCGCATAATGTTGCATTATATGGCAATGACTACAAAGAAAATGTACTTTATTCTAACTATAAATGCAAATTTTTACCAAAAGTTCTTAAGCAAATTTAGTGACCAACAGCTCGATGTCTAGTTGGCAGCTGGTATCAAGCAGAGTGCCCCAGAGGTCGGTCCTAGGGCCGGTTTTGTTCAACATCTTTATTAATGATCTGGATGATGGGATTAATTGCACCGTCAGCAAGTTTGCAGATGACACTAAACTTGGGGGAGAGGTAGATACGATGGAGGGTAGGGATTAGGGTCCAGAGTGACCTAGACAAATTGGAGGATTGGGCCAAAAGAAATCTGATGAGGTTCAACAAGGAAAAGTGCAGAGTCCTGCACTTAGGAAGGAAGAATCCCATGTGCCGCTACAGGCTGGGGACCGACTGTCTAAGCAGCAGTTCTGCAGAAAAGGACCTGGGGATTACAGTGGACGAGAAGCTGGATGTGAGTCAGCAGTGTGCCCTTGTTGCCAAGAAGGCTAGTGGCATATTGGGCTGTATTAGTAGGAGCATTGCTAGCAGATCGAGGGAAGTGATTATTCCCCTCTATTTGGCACTGGTGAGGCTGCACCTGGAGTACTGCGTCCAGTTTTGGTCCCCCCACTACAGGAGGGATGTGGACAAATCAGAGAATGTCCAGCGGAGGGCAACGAAAATTATTATGGGGTTGGGGCACATGACTTATGAGGAGAGGCTGAGGGAACTGGGCTTGTTTAGTCTGCAGAAGAGAAGAGTGAAGCGGGATTTGATAGCAACCTTCAATTACCAGAAAGGGGGTTCCAAAGAGGATGGAGCTCAGCTGTTCTCAGTGGTGGCAGATGACAGAACAAGAAGCAATGGTCTCAAGTTGCAGTGGCGGAGGTCTAGTTGGATATCAGGAAACACTATATCACTAGGAGGGTGGTGAAGCACTGGAATGGGTTACCTAGGGAGGTGGTGGAATCTCCATCCTTAGAGATTTTTAAGGCCCGGTTTGACAAAGCCTTGGCTGGGATGAGTTAGTTGGTGTTGGTCCTGCTTTGAATAGGGGATTGGATGAGATGACCTCCTGAGGTCTCTTCCAACCCTAATATTCTATGATTCTAACTCAACTCTGTGCTCCTGGTTTATATTTGAATTGCGCCTCTTTCTAAAACCTTGGAGGTACATTTTATTCTTTTAATGTGATCATAAAATGCATACATGCAACAGGGAGAGTTAAAGTTGTGTTAAATTCTTAATTTTAAATGCCCTCACTTACATGTAATTAAATTCTCAGCCTTAATGTTGCATTAATGTAGCTTTTGGCATATAATAAAAAAATGACTTACTGGAAAAAAGGAGCTTTCTGAAGCTGGAATCCATTAATCTTTCACATTCTTGGCTGAGCTTATCCTTCACTGTGTAACACTGGAAGCTGTGAGGAAAGTTCAAGAATTTTCCTCCGTCTTCAACATGTGTTCCTTGAAGGATGTTTATACTGTGCATTCATGTCTCCCAGCCTTTAAAGCCTTTGGTTCCTTTTTTTAGCTCTAATATAATATATATCACCCTAAACTATTAAAATAATTTGTGCTCAAATGGTAAATATTTAATAATGGGTGCTCCCTTCACCACTTCTGTCCTTTCTTCACATAATATGAATTGCACTTCACAGTTCCCTCTTATTCAACCCCCCCATTATGGTCTTCTCAAAGAATAATTCACCATGCATAACTTTTGCGCCCCCATCTTAATTCCTGGGAGGTCAACATCATACAGTAAGAAAAAAGAGAGATTAACTCGGGAAAAATCTCGTTTCTAAAATCTAAACTCTTCTTTTTAATAAATATACTCTGTTTTCCTATAGAATACATGCCAACAGCAACAATTACTATAGTCACATAATTCTGACAGAATAACAAATTAACAACATCAATAAACTTTACCTAACTCACAAGGGGTGAGGCACACAGACCTGCATTAAAAAACCTGAACCCCAAAATTGTGATTTTAGGAGCAAAAGACTTTTTTACTCTGACTGAGTTGAAGTCCAACCTTTCACACAGATTGTGTGTGTCAACAAGATACTATTCAAAAGTTGAGGGGCTAAGAGCCAAAATATAAAGGTTAAGTTATAAGAATGTCTGTAAACAGAACTCATCCCCCTCATGGCTGAGTAAATGTATGATTGGTCTATTCCTATGATTTTACTTCCAACTTTTTGCTAGCTTTGCTTTTTTAAAATTATTTTTGAGTCAGGGCTTTTTAGGATAGTCGAATAATGCCTTTAGACTGACCCATGACCTCAAATGTCTCAAAATACACCTAAACTTGCTGACCAAGTCAGTGAGTAAACTTTGCATCTGTGTTTCAGAGTACCAGCCATGTTAGTCTGTATCTGTGGACTTTCCTGAACTTGAAATTACTAGAATGGGGAGGCACTTTGTTTGCCTAAAGGTGACCTAACCCGCCCCTACTAGGTAATGCCAATGGCCTCAGAACAGGAGAGAAGCTCCTGAGAAGAGTTCCAAAGTGTGTGGGCGGGGGCGGAGGGGGAGAGGAGGAGGAGGTGTTGGGACCAGTCAGACCACCAGCTTCAAAAACTGAACATTAGGAAGATGACCTGCTACTGGCTTGTTTGCCTGCAATGGCTGTTGTCATGGCTGCTAGCCTCTGGCTATGCAATGACTGACTAAGAGGCCTATGCTGCCTCCATTGTTCCAGCAAGCCCACTAATGGGTAGGAGTCCAGCAACATGCAACATTTAAGATTCAGCATCTTCAAGCAAGTGACCTCTAGGCAGCCAGCAAGTGTGTCAACATTAATCATCGAAGCCAGTAGGACCAATGGCTAATCTTTTCAACCATGTACCAGATTCTTGAGGCTGAATGAAACCACAAGAATTGTGACAACCATCCTGCATAAGTATCTGTCTTTTTGGTTTTGTTTTCTTTTCCCATATTTTTTATTACCAGAAGGATGTCTCTACCAAAGAATTCTTGCACTTGTTTTTAACTCCAGCAGATGACTGGTCGCGCATGTAAGAGTACAGAAGTGTGTGGACAGAACCCATAGAACCTATTTAAAAACAACTCCTACAAAGCAGTTGCTCAAATACCTGAGACAACCGTAGGTTAAACAACACTGTCATCTAAAAGATCACACACACATATATTCCATGGGTTAGGAGTCGTATGTTTAATCCTGACAAATCATGTTATTT
Source organism: Chelonia mydas (assembly GCF_015237465.2). Taxonomy (NCBI): domain Eukaryota; kingdom Metazoa; phylum Chordata; order Testudines; family Cheloniidae; genus Chelonia; species Chelonia mydas. The sequence goes on along the minus strand of NC_057849.1, from coordinate 47,484,917 downwards.
AATTCTAAATTTGTCATTCAAATAGTAAATTAAATAGCTGTGTCATCCTGAATTGTACTGGACTGTTTCATGTACCCCTATGTTGGGGGTAGAAAATACTGGCTATTACCTAACAACTACTAATTTAGGCAGGCTACCTTAATTAGCTTCAACCTGAGAGTGATTTGATCCTCCCTGTATCAGCTATTTGTCTGGAACCTAAATAGATCACCTAGCAATGAGCCTGACAAACCCCTGTTATTGGGGGAGGGGGCAAGATAGCTAACCAAGATTGCTGTTTCCCAAATTATTACACAGAGTTTATTTGGAATTGTTGGTTTATTTGAATTACGTTTTTTATAAGACACCCTGGTGTAAAAGTAAAATATATTTTACTTAATCTGAAGCCATTAATATGAAAGGAAGACGGTCGTTTGGATAAGAATGCAAGATACTTCGTGTTAGGTAATTTTTTTCAAGTAATTATTATTTTTCATAGAATGATAATGTTAACCTAAATAAAGTAACATGAAGTAGAAACAGTTTGGATAAAAATGCAACACTATGTAATTCTTTCCTCAGCAAATAGCTACGTTTCCACATAGCCACAATAATTTATAATGACGGCATTCTGAATGTTCCCTGAATATCAACAGTGTGAAGGCTTCCTGACATTCAGGGAGAAATGAAAGAGTGCAGTGCATTTGTTTGGGCCACTTGGGATTGAAGGAATATTTTTTAAACTTGGCATTTTTAAATCATGAAATAGTTAAGCAGATTATAAATGGATTAAGGTGGGTCAGTTTGGGGATCTTGTTAAATTCTGAAAACTGGAACTATTCAGCTTTTATATTTTCCTGGAGATTTCACAAACAGTTAAAGTTATAAGTTAAAGTTATAGTTAGTTATGAGAACTACATACAACAAACAATTATTCTAGTATGTTAGCTTGCTGATTAACTATTAAGGTAATTTCATTAACCTATGCGACATACAGCTTCAGTCTTGAAAAATTAAGAACTTACTTCTGTCTCTGTGAAATTTTCGGCATGTTTTTACAGCAACAAAGATATCCTCTTTCTTCACTGGGTCTCCCTATAAGGAAATGGAAAAATGAATGATGTAATTGCAGGCACTGCTTTTAACTTTACATTGTATACACATGTATGTTTTGGAAATAAAACAGAAAATACCTTTGCATTGCATAGTGTACAGTGCTAAGTAGTACAGTTCAAAATACATTTTCTACCTGTCAAGATATGGCATCAGTACTTTCAAATGATTGAAATAACATTGTCCAATGATTGTTTTCAAATGTTGTAGTATTATAGTTGGAGTCAGAAACACAAATCATTAAGAAAATGAATAGGAGGAATTCGTGTACTAACCCTGATAAAATGTCACATGTTTGGTCATCTTTGTAACAAAATAATTGTTGTAATGTAGGATGCAGAAACTGCAGGATCATAGAATCTCAGGGTTGGAAGGGACCTCCAGAGGTCATCTAGTCCAACCCCCTGCTCAAAGCAGGACCAATCCCCAATTTTTGCCCCAGATCCCTAAATGGCCCCCTGGAGGCTTGAACTCACAACCCAAGGTTTAGCAGGCCAATGCTCAAACCACTGAGCTACCCCTCCCCCAATGTTGGGAAGCAGAAATTTAAAAAGGATTACATATCAGAAAAAACTGTTTTGGTGTAAGCAATATTCATAAAGTTATGCTGCATTCATTGACATACAGACAATAATTAACACATTTTTATAGTTATTGAAGTGCAAAGCACTTTAAAGCACACCTGTTTCCAATAATTTAAAATCTAAATTAGACAAACGCTGACAAAGGGCAGTACAAGAAAAGCAATAAAAATGTTTTCATACATTTTTCTCTATGATATTTTGTTTTAGGTGCTTTGGGATTTTTCACTGTTTGTATTTGTTTTTAAAGGATCACATGCCAGAGTGAGAGAAGAAATCACTGAAGTGGAGATTTGTGGTGAAAAGCTATCTAAAAGTAATGAGTTCTGAGGTAGATGTCAGGATTTTATCTCACTAGACATTAAACAATATGGTAGTATGATCACTTTCTTTTCTAATTAAAAAATGCCTTACTAATACTACTTTGTAATTATACAGCACCTTTGTACTGTAAGAATCCAAGTGCTTCATACAGAAAATTGATGATTATTGACCCTATTTTCCAGACAGTGAAACTAAGGGACAGAGAGTTTAAAGTCACACAGTGAGTCAATAAAGGTGCTGAGTAAAGAAGGACTGGTCTCCAAACTCCTACTGTCCTGCTCAAACAGATAGGGTGAGAACATCACCCAGCTCCAGCCCCTTTATACAGGTAGGAGGGCCAGAGCAATGTAAAGGATCCCTAAAAGCCCTGGATCTGCTTGGGGGAAGATTCTTCCAACACATGAACTGTGGAAGATAGACATAAAGCTGCCTTCCAAGGACCACCTCAGAAGTATGGGCATAGGGAGCTGCAGCTTATAGGACAGCTATAGGAAGCTGCCATTACATAGACCGGCCCTAGGACTCTGGAGGTCACAAAGATGGTTTAATGCCACATTAGGCCCGCCCTTACCATGGGATGCAAGCTCTGTGCTATCTTCCCAAAGTAGACAATCCTCAAGGACCACAGTTAATCACGTCTGAATTGCCACAGAGATTATTGCCGAGATGCAAAGCACTGCTCCCCTCAAGCACAAGAAATGGTGTGACGAGCCCCTCGGGTGTGCAACCTGGAACTAAGCCCTCTGACATACCAATCTGGGCCCCCTCTCACTGTGAAGGCTGTGACAAGCTGCAGACCACTCCTGGTCCTGCACTTACACAAACCTTTACACAGGTAGGGACACACCCAGCTGCAGTTACATGGAGGCTTCTCCCCCAGCTCCACAGCTTAGATTCATAGATACTAAGGTCAGAAGGGACCATTATGATCATCTAGTCTGACCTCCTGCACAACGCAGGCCACAGAATTTCACCCACCCACTCCTGCAAAAAACCTCTCACCTATGTCTGAGCTATTGAAGTCCTCAAATTGTGGTTTAAAGACTTCAAGGAGCAGAGAATCCTCCAGCAAGTGACCCGTGCCCCATGCTACAGAGAAAGGTGAAAAACCTCCAGGGCCTCTTCCCATCTGCCCTGGAGGAAAATTCCTTCCCGACCCAAATATGGCAATCAGCTAAACCCTGAGCATATGGGCAAGATTCACCTGCCAGATACTACAGAAAATTCTTTCCTGGGTAACTCAGATCCCACCCCATCTAACATCCCATCATAGGCCATTAGGCCTATTTACCATGAATATTTAATTACCAAAATCACGTTATCCCATCATACCATCTCCTCCATAAACTTATTGAGTTTAATCTTAAAGCCAGATAGATCTTTTGCCCCTACTGCTTCCCTTGGAAGGCTATTCCAAAACTTCACTCCTCTGATGGTTAGAAACCTTCGTCTAATTTCAAGTCTAAACTTCCTGGTGGCCAGTTTATATCCATTTGTTCTTGTGTCCACACTGGTACTGAGCTTAAATAATTCCTCTCCCTCTCCGGTATTTATCCCTCTGATATATTTATAGAGAGCAATCATATCTCCCCTCAACCGCCTTTTAGTTAGGCTAAACAAGCCAAGCTCCTTGAGTCTCCTTTCATAAGACAAGTTTTCCATTCCTCGGATCATCCTAGTAGCCCTTCTCTGTACCTGTCCCAGTTTGAATTCGTCCTTCTTAAACATGGGAGACCAGAACTGCACACAGTATTCCAGGTGAGGTCTCACCAGTGCCTTGTATAACGGTACTAAAATCTCCTTATCCCTACTGGAAATACCTCTCCTGATGCATCCCAAGACGCATTAGCTTTTTTCACAGCCATATCACATTGGCGGCTCACAGTCATTCTATAATCAATCAATACTCCAAGGTCCTTCTCCTCCTCTGTTACTTCTAATTGATGCGTCCCCAGCTTATAACTAAAATTCTTGTTATTAATCCCTAAATGCATGACCTTACACTTCTCACTATTAAATTTCATCCTATTACTATTACTCCAGTTTACAAGGTCATCCAGATCCTCCTGTACGATATCCCGGTCCTTCGCTAAATTGGCAATACCTCCCAGCTTTGTATCATCCGCAAACTTTATTAGCACACTCCCACTTTTTGTGCCGAGGTCAGTAATAAAAAGATTAAATAAGATTGGTCCCAAAACTGATCCTTGAGGAACTCCACTGGTAACCTCCCTCCAGCCTGACAGTTCACCTTTCAGTAGGACCCGCTGTAGTCTCCCCTTTAACCAATTCCTTATCCACCTCAGAGGTGTACTGTCTTGTCCTGGTCAAAAGCCTGACCTGTACGTTTATTTCCCAGTCCGCCCCTGCCCCAATGTGGAGAAGACAATGCACCAGTTTTTTATCCTGAGCATATTCCTTAAGCACTTCTAGCAAAACACACTGTTTTAGATAAAAAATATAAAACAAATTTATTAACTGCAGAAAGATAGATTTTAAGTGATTATTAGTGAGCGTACAGATCAAAGCAGATTACCTAAGAAATAAACAGAAATGCAATCTAGGCCTTATAAATTAGATAGGATTTGAATCAAGTGGTGTCTCATCCTGTTAGCTAGCACAAGCAAGTTATAGCTTTTGCGTACACAGGCTGGAATTCTTCTGTCCTGCCTGGACCCCTCTTCCCCAGGTCAGTCTTTGTTCCTAATGTGTTTCCAGGTGTTGTGTTGTAAAGGGAGTGAGGTCAAGTGAGGTCACGTCCCCCTTTTGTATCTTCTTTCAGCTTGCTGGAAAGAGCTTTTGCTGTGACATGAGTCAAACAGTCTCCCTTGGCTATGTGCTATCTCTGAAAGGTTTCCATTGCACACAGTTCCTGGGATAATCCTTGAGAGTGTATTCTCCTTGATGGGCCATCAATGTTTTTTGGCTTTATTGTTTTGTTGTACGTGAAAGGCTGCTTGTGGGTGTTCCCAACCTCACAACATGTTTCAGTGGCACATACATAGGAAAATTTAATAACTTCATATACAATGATAGCACATACAACTTAATGTTCAGATTTAAAATTTTAAAATGATACCTTACAAGGCATACTTTGTACAAAACATATCATAATTATATCACCATGGTGAATATGGGGCACAGAGTGTCACACTTGGTTTTCTCTCATAGCAGTTTCTCCTAGCTCTATCATCTTTTGCTATACATGCTAAATGCTTGACAAAAAGTTTACAAACTAACCATATGACTAACAAATTAAGAATGGGGGAAGGGATAGATCAGGGAAGTTCATGTGTGTGTCTTCTTAGCTCCAAGATTTTATTTAATTTTTTTCTAGGTTTGCTATTATCTGTTTAGCTCACATTTCTTGTGGGGAACACAAGGGTTTGTAATCCTACCTTAGTGCACTACATTCAAATTAATACCCCCACTACCTAATTCTTATATACTGATCTTCATCCGTAGATCTCAAAGTGCTTTACAAAGGAGGTAAGTATCATTATTCCCATTTACAGATAAGGAAACAGTGGCACAGCAAGTGAAGTGACTTGCCCAAGGCCACTCTGCAAGCCAGTAGCAGAGCTGAGAATACAACCCAGGACTCCTGAGCCATGGTCCAGTGCTCTAGCCACTGACCCACACTGATAGTTCTAAGGATTCTAAAAGGAAACTGAAAACATATCACTTACCATGGCAGAACACCAACAACATATAAAACTATTCAACATAGTTAAAGGGACTAGGCAAAAGGAGTAGAATTACTAACAGCATTGCCATCACTTTACATTTAAAGAAAAAGGGTCACCAGGAGAAATAATTAAATAGTGCATGCAATACTTTCATCAAACAGCTTCTATAAATAAAAATGAGGACAGGTAATAATCTTACTAGGTATTGTGTTTTCAATTCCTGTTGAAGGGTACATGATATGGAACTATCTATTTAACAGACAGGAAGAACAATTCAATGGTTAGAGCACTAGTATGGGTATCTGGAAGACTGGGGTCTAACAGACTTCCTGTGTGATGTTGGGCAAGTCACTTTTCCATTCATAAAATGGGTAAAATAGCACTTCCCCTGCTCACAGGGATGTTGTGAGGCAAAATACATTAAAGACTGTGAGGTACTCAGATACTCTGGTAATGGGGGAACATGAGTACCTTAGATAGATCAATCATGTCTATAAGAAATACAATGTGTAATAGAGGGCTGAGCATGTAAGAAACAGTAGGAGAATGGTACTCCAAATGTGATATTTTTTCCCCTTAATTTGGTAAAAATATTTTCTCCAGGTCCCTGAGATTTTCTGTAAGTCAAGTTTCAGCCTTTGTAATAACAATGCTCTCTCTAGCTTGTAAGTATAATTTAAAATATGATACTTACGCAAACTGGTAGGAAGTTACTGAACATTGTGGCACAGTTAACAGCCTTATATGAGTTCAAGTCATCCGTACAAAACTCAGGCACTGGAGTAAGATGTGGTCCATTGCCTTTCTGCCAAATATATAATGCAATCTATCAAAATATACAACATAAGTAGTAATGAGTAATGGAATTAAACAATAGTTTTCGTAATATACTCAGAAATCGTTGTTATAAAGCAAATTAATAAAACATGACAGAAGAAACAGGGAAATAAAGAGGATTCTGCAGAGACTGTGTGTATGAACTGATTAACTAGTTTATTTACTTTGCATTTTGATTTTAAAATCAAACCACAATTTTTACTTAAAAAAAACCTCTCTGCCATAACTTAAAAGTTTTAAAAATAATTAGCTCCAGGCATTCCAAATTGCCAAAAAACTGTAAGTGTAAATACATAACAAAAAAAGCCGGGGTACAGGAGGAAGGAGACTGAATAAATTTATCTGCACCTACTCTTAAATATAAGATAAAGTTTATTTTTTGTGTTGTTCTTTGCAATTAATTTTGGTGATATGGAATGCTTAATTCTGTTTGTTTTAATGTCAACAATAAATAGATTTTAAAATGGACCTGTTCTCTGATGATAATTTAAAATACTCCAGAATGAACATGAAACTACCATGGAAGTGTACTGAAAGATCCTTTTGTCTATTGTAAACTGAAAGATTACCAGAATGCTAACAAACGTCTTTAAAGAAAGAAAAAGTAATACAAGGACAAAGTCTGAAGTAAAGACAAAGGTTCATCTTGTCTCAGCGTATCTTGAATTAATTATGCTCCATGTTGTAAATTATTATATGTGGAGCTGTTAGTACCACCTCTAGTTAAGGTTACTTGACATTTCCCATTTTAAGTCCCTGTTTTCAGCTGCTATTAACTTCAACTAACTGTATGAGATGAAATTTTCTATGCTGGATGTCTGCATCAGGCTGATTCCTTCCCTCCCTCCTTTTTGAAAGTTTCAGCTAAAATGGTTCAGATGTTTCAGAGAACAAAAGGAGAGGGAAATATGTTTCTGCTATAATTAAAAAAATTCTTTCAAATTCTTTCTTTGCTCACATGCTCACAGTATAATTGATTGCAATATGTGGGGTCAGGAAGGAATTTCCCCCGAGGTCAGATTAACAGTGACCTTGTAGGGTTTTCACCTTTCTCTGCAGCATGTGGGTGCATGTCACTTGTCAGGATTATTTGGGTATATCTCACTTACTCATTTCCCTGCCATTACTGGGGCCTCAGGTACTGTGCACCTCAGTCCCTCTTATTCTCTGCCTGTGGCACATAGTCTCCTATAGGCTGTAATACTTTGGTCTAGTTTCAGTTGTTGTCAGTTGTGAGGGTGACATTGGTATCCTGAAATACACAGGAGATCAGACTAGATGATCTGGTGATCCCTTCTGGCCTTAAACGCTGAACTACTTCACTGAGAAGCTCCAGCACCTCCATGTTTTGAAGCAGACACTTGATTTTGGCAGGAGGGTTGCTCTGATATCTTTGGCCACCCCCATGAAAAATCTCACAAATTTGGCCAAGTTATAAAACCTTAAAAAACAAACAAAAAAACAACCCTCAGTTTGCACATACTCAGTGGAGACTTTTGATAGCTAAATTCTCCTAATATACTGTCTGCACTGAATAATGCTCTATCTTGGGAATGCAGGAGGATAGCACAATTTTCCCTGCAAATACTCCTCCTGACATCTGGGGGTGTTGCAGGAGCCAGAAGCTAGGAAGCAATAGAGGGGAGGAAGGGTCAGGAACTCATACGGGTGGGGCATGGATAGGTGCAGAAGGAGAAGGCAATAGGAGATGGGATGGGGGGGGGGAACAGGAGCAGAAGCTGGGATGGGGGGATTTGGATATGAGCAGAGGCGGAGGTGAGCAGCATCCACGGTCAGGAAAGAGGATTTGGGCCAGGGACGGAGGTGAGCAGGACCCAGGGTGGGGCAGGAGGACTTTGACAGGAGCAGGGACAGAGGTGAGCAGGATTCAGGATTGGGTGGGAAGATTTGGATAGAACGAGAGGTGGAGGTTAGCATCAGGAGCCGGGGGTGGTGGACAGGAGCAGAAGCCAGAAGTTGCAAGCATATATAGTAATAGAGGGAGACAAAGACAGGTAGGGGCACAGGAGCAGAAGTGTCTACAACCACGAGAGAAAACTCCTACAGAACTTAGTCTCTCCACTCCTCTTTCAGCAGATAGCTATGAAACCTGCTGGCAAGGTGTCTCACGGCCCTCCTCTAGTGACTGATACACACAGAGGATAACAGTTTCCTGCTGCTATCAGTTACTCTTTCAGCTCTAGTGGTAGAGGTGAACCTAAAGTCCTAAACCAAATGATGACCCAACCTGGGGAGCAATATGGTTCCACATGATAGAATTTCCGTCTCAGTTGGTTTTAAAAAAAAAAAAAAATTTCAAAAATTATTTTAAAAATCTACCTTAGGTTGCCAAGTCAAGCATAGGAAAAGCCAGGATCAAGTTTGCCTGTGTAATCTTGATCCGTCTCCTTTGAACGTATGCGTTATGATCATAGAATCATAGACGATTAGAATTGGGAGAGACCTCAGGAGGCCATCTAGTGTCCAACCCCCTGCTCAAAGCAGAACCAACACCAACTAAATCATCCCAGCCAGGGCTTTGTCAAGCTGGGCCTTAAAAACCTCTAAGGATGGAGAGTCCATCACCTCCCTAGGTAACCCATTCCAGTGCTTCACCAACCTCCTAGTGAAATAGCGTTTCCTAATATCCAACCTAGACCTCCCACACTGCAACTTGAGACCATTATTCCTTGTTCTGTCATCTGCCACCACTGAGAACAGCCAAGCTCCGTCCTCTTTGGAACCACCCTTCAGGTAGTTGAAGGCTGCTATCAAATCCCCCTTCACTCTTCTCTTCTCCAGACTAAACAAGACCAGTTCCCTCAGCTTCTCCTCATAAGTCATGTGTCCCAGCCCCCTGATCATTTTTGTTGCCCTCTGCTGGACTCTCTCCAATTTGTCCACATCCTTTCTGTAGTGGAGGCCCCAAAATGGAGGTAATACTCCAGATGTGGCCCACCAGTGCAGAATAGAAGGGAATAATCACTTCCCTCCATCTGCTGGCAATGCTCCTACTAATGCAGGCCAATATGCCATTAGCCTTCTTGGCAACGAGGGCACATTGCTGACTCATATCCAGCTTCTCATCCACTGTAATCCCCAGGTCCTTTTCTGCAGAACTGCTGCTTAGCCAGTCGGTCCCCAGCCTGTAGTGGTGCATGGGATTCTTCCGTCTTAAGTGCAGGACTCTGCACTTGTCCTTGTTGAACTTCATCAGATTTCTTTTGGCACAATCCTCCAATTTGTCTAGGTCCCTCTAGACCTTATCCCTACCCTCCAGCGTATCTACCTCTCCCCCAAGCTTAGTGTCATTTGCGAATTTGCTGAGGGTGCCATCCATCCCATCATCCAGATCATTAATAAAGATGTTGAACAAAACCGGCCCCAGGACCGACCCCTGGGGCACTCTGCTTGATACCGGCTGTCAACTATATATTGAGCCATTGATCACTATCCGTTGAGCCCGACAGTCTAGCCAGCCATGATATAGTCTTTAATTACATGTTCAGATACTACTTTCCCCCCACCCCAGGATCCCCAGCTCATCCCCCCATCCCAGGATGTGTTCTGAGAATGAATCAGGGTTGTGTACTGAAGGAGACTGTTGTCTATAGGACCCTGCCTCATTTGTTGCAGAAGCTGGAAGGTATGTAGTGAATGAGGCAGGGAACTGCAGGAAGAGAAAGGATAGTCTTTTAGTTAAAGTTAAATACTACTATGAAGGACTGAATTCTAGCTGTGCCTCTACCACAGAGCTCCTAAGTGATGCTGGGCAAGTCACTACATTTGGCATATGCAATCCGGTCAAGACAAGCAACGGCATTCTCATCAATCATATTCAAGGCACAAAGACTTGAAGTTGAGTCATTTTGCAGTTCTCAGCAGTGTGTCATGGTTTGTGGCTGCCCACACTGACATAGTGGACTGACTCTAAAACACCAATGAAATTCTGCTGCAGCACAAATTCCATGTCTGGTATGAAACTGCTTCAGAAAGCTCCATGCCTTTGTGGTAAATCAAACCCAGGCTGAGTTTGAGTGGAGTACAAGACAAGATAATATAATTACTTTCTCTGCAGACCATGAAGCTCGCAATGCTTCCTCTACCGTAAATCCCTCATCTGGTAAACATACCCAAATCGGTAGCCAAGAGGGCAGATGACAATATGGTGGATTAAACAGGTCTTTAATTTAATATCACATAATTTTGTCACAAGCTTTGCTATGTTTTCCTCTCTGCATGCACTGGGCAGAGCAATATTGCAGAGAACTGGTAACCATGGTAGAAGAGTAGATTTAAGAGTGCCTGAAATAATATGCACAGTGGAATTAAGTTATACGTCAATTATCTTTGTGTGAGACTAGCAAGCCCATACTGGAGAGCAATATTCTGCCACTGAATAACACTGCCAAGGCTGAAGTGTATAATGTTTGGGCACTGGAGCCTCATGTCATTCTGGGTAGTTTTCAGAGCCGGTTGTTGCGTGTTTTGACCTTAGTCACTGTCTTTTAAGATGGTCACAATATGTGAGTTCTATCCAACATGACGCCTACATAAACTGGGTGTAAATCATGTTTTATTCACTGACCATTGAGAACTATCTTCAGGTCTCTGCCCACTTATGCATGATGTAAGTGGAAGACAATTGACACAGTCTTACTTCCACTTGGTATCAGATGCCACAGAAAACAATAATTGACCATACCTGCCATATCTGCACTCAGAACACTCTCAAGTATGTCAGAGGAGTGTGACTGAGTGCCGAGGAATATGTTGCCTGCATAAACAAACTTGTGAGACCCAATATATGGTAGGTCATTCGAATATAAGTTGAATAACATTGGCGATAATGCTTGCAAGAAGCTGTTCTTCTGGTGCCTCCAAGCACTTGTTCTATCACCAATATGCACACTGAAATGGCGACTTCTCAAAAACAGAGCCATTGCACATACTAACCAACTTGGCATAGTTCTAGACAATTTCATCAAAATGCCTGTGTGCCAAACCATATCATATGCCACAGTAAGGTTAAGGAAAACTAAACCACTCTTCAGCTTATGTTAGAATCCATTTTTGATTAAAGTTGTAAGTGCCGGCAAGTCACTTAAACCAACATAATTCATTGCTGATCACTAAAAGTGATCTTCAGATTTGTAGAATTAGTGAGCACTCAACTGCAACTGAAGTTGACTGGAAGCTTGCTTTGAATAAATGAAGTGCTATAAAAAGGCTAAGCAGACAAAAAATAAGGACCTAAGTGTCTCAAGCTGGGCTCCAAAAATTAGTGAGCACTTGGATCTTAATTTCAATGTGCCTCAGTTCCCCAGATGTAAAATTGGGACAATAATTCTAATGGGGACAATATCACCTAATCTCACAGAAATGTTGTGAAAACAAACTCTTTAATGTTTGTGAAGCACTCAGATATTATGGTGAGAGCGCCACAGAAACACCCAGGAGAAAATAAATAATTTTGTATTCAGTACAGCATAGGCTAGTGTGCATTAAATAAAGCATGGGGCTCCACTGAATGTGGAGGATAAAACAGAGTTCTAAGATTCACATTGAAAATGAAAGGTATTTTATGGAATGCCATTCTAAAAGGTCTTCTTGCAGAAAACCATAAACGAACACAATGTGTGTGCTTTATGACAAAAAAAAGCCATATATTTGTAAGACAGACTGTGTTCCATCTGGAAAGCCACAGCAGAGAAGTGAATGTAGACAGTATTAGGAAGAAGACTAATGAATAGGCAGCAGCTAGACCTAATAGACACAAAGGTGAAAAAAAAGCACTTAAGGCAAATGATGTCACTTGGATTCTCTTACTGAAGGTACATTAGCATAATACAATTCCTTTTCCCCTCAACAATGATAAAGCAAAACAGAAGAACATGGTAATCACTCTTCTGTCGCATCTCCCTTGTATCTCCAGCTTCTCCAGTCTTCACTGAAATCTAAATATACTGGGATTAAGGAATGAGTGGATTCATGAGGGCAGGATCGTAAACTAAGCTCAAATATTTAACATCTTCATAATTTAGACTCTATAATACCAATATTAAAGATACTGGATTGTATCCTTTGATTTACTTGCAGGCAGTGTAATTTATGGAGGACAGGTGTAACCACCCCTTTACTTCTATCTGAAGAAGCAAGCGAGCGATTGCCATTTCAATTGTTACAGCCTTGGGGTCAATTAGAGTGTGTTACAGTAGCCTAGTCTGGGTGTGGCAAAAGAGGATGGCCCCAGGAAGGTCTGCATCAGAGAGAAATAGAGGGACTTTCTGGATAAACCAGAAATGGTGGAAATGACTCGACGACCATCCAAATATAAACTTCCTTTCTCAGAAAACAGTGATGCATTTCCATTCCCCACCCCTCACCCCCCGCCCACACACACACTTCCACAAATACCCAAATCTGTTTGGCTGTACTGCCTGAATAATACACACACACAAGCCACAAGCAGGCCTCTTAAAATGCTTCCTGCTGCCAACAACCATCATAATAGTTCAGTCTAGTTTGAAATTCAATATCAGTGAGGCAGTCTGATATCTGAGACAATCCTTAGTGGATATAGAAGAGGAGACTCAAAATGCAAACTTTTCTATTTGATGAGCTGGGGACCTCTTCCTTTTTTCCCTAGCAAACTTCCAAAAAGTGATGCCTTCTTGCACACTACCCCATAATACAAATTCAGCTTTACTTGCAGTACCATCTACATTTTGTAATAATAGAACTTTTACAATTCTACATATTATAACACTGAAAAGGAAGGAAAAAAATATACAGTCCAGAAAGTTCAAAACTTTAACAACCTTAAAAAGTCTATTATTTAGGCTTCAATTTATCAGCATTTAAACAGAAAATGACAAGGTTATTTTCTTACATGTCTCACAGGAATAGAACATGGCTTACCTCATGTTTTAAATCTATTGTAAAGTCTGACTTAAGTGGTTCACTTTTCAGCTTGTTTGCAAGCCTGTAAAATAAACATAATGAAATTTACTTACTTCATAATGTAAGAACAAGAGTAATGTAATGGAGACAGCAACAATTTTTAAAACAAACTTGAGATTTTATTTATGTCTATGAAATGCCAAATCATTTTCTAAGGGCTTCTTGATAATGAGCTGTTTACACATGAGTTGCAGGAATTTAGCAGATACAATTCCAAAATAGGCTACAAATGAACTAATTCTTTTAGAAAACAACATTTGCAGTGTTATTTTACTATACAACCCTCCTTCAACATTTAAAAAAAATTAAGCTAATTCATCAGGAATTTGAGAGGTGGAGAGTCGTTTGGGGGCTGGGGGTTCTTGACTGCAAAAAAAAAAAATCACACTTCTGGATTTATTAGAACCAGAAAATGTTTATATAAAATAATCTGGAATGGAAAGCAAACATCTGAACATAGCCCGCTGCTGTGAGTACTAGTTCTTAGCAGATGCCTCTCAGTGTCAATTTTGCCTGCCCAAGAAGAAAGTCTTCAATAGGAGAGGACCTGCAATCCAGAATCACATTTTTAACATTCAAGGAGACAATTTTGTGCTTGCAGCTGCTTAATGATCAGCCCCTTGCTCACTAATCTAAGCTTTTTCTTCCTATTTGTGCTCCCATTTGTAATATTTAAACATTTTCCATTTATGAATATATACTTTTACTGCATAAAGGTGCATAAGACTTTAAACTTCACACGGTATGTGAAATCAAAGTGTATACCAAAGAGACAAAGTTACATGCAAAAATATATTTCTGCACATATGTATTTATGAAATTTTAATTATTTATTATTATAATTTGTGTTTGCAAAGTTTCTTTTGTGTGTTTCGGTATGCGGGATGAGGAGGGAAGGCATTTTATAAGAAATAGTAGTATTTTAAATTTCGTGTAAAACACTAATCTGTGCTCAATCATAACTCCTTAAAATAATATTGCTTAGTGTTTATATAGCTTTTTATATCTTCAAAGCACTTTACAAACATGAACTAATTAACTATAAATAAAACAATTTTAGAAAAGATTACAAATTAAATTCTTACTTGTTTACAAGCGGAATGCTAAGTGCCCAGCCAGCAGCAAAATCTGGAAATTTAAAGATTGTAGGATTTTCAGCAAAGGCATAATGATGTATTATTGTAGATTCTTCATCATACAACGCTTTTCCTAAGAACCATTCCTGTAAAGAGAGGTGGGATATATCATTTTGCTCATCTACTGCATTGCTTTAATAAAGGAAACAGATAAAAAACAATATTCATACTGAATAAAATGAACCCGAGAGAGAGGGTGTGTTGTTTGTAATGAGACTGACTAAAATTTCATTTGTTTGCTGATGGTGAGAACTGAGGAGGAGAAAACAGGGGAGGGAGAGAAAATATTTTAAAGATCCACACGCAAAGTACTTCCAAACCATCAGCTCCCTTTGGTCCTGCATTGCAGCAGCTTCCCCCTCAACTGAGGACTGAATAAGTCTAATACTACATCCGATGAAGTGAGCTGTAGCTCACAAAAGCTTATGCTCAAATAAATTTGTTAGTCTCTAAGGTGCCACAAGTACTCCTTGTTCTTTTTGCGAATACTGACTAACACGGCTGCTGCTCTGAAACCTCTAATACTACTCTGAGTGTCGGCTAGAGGGTGCACCATATCCTCACAGGTTGAATCCACATCAAATTTGGAATCCATGTCCGTCAATCTTCAGTTATGTTTCACTAGTGATTTTTTCAGGCAAATACATTTTAAGTACCCAATCCCTCAAAAGAATAACTGACCGAAGATGACCAGAGTCTGTTCTAAGTTTTACATGAATGAAGCGGGAGAATAAGAAATTACTTATAACAGAACATTACAAAAAGGGCAGTTCAAGACATGATTTATTGTGTCGGGAGATATTTAATAAACTTAAATGCTGGTACTTTCCCTGACATTAATTTTAAATAGCAAGACTGACTACTCACATGCCTAAAGTTAATTTCACATCTAAGTATTTGCAGGACTAGGACCCTAAAGAGGATTTTTAACATAAAACCAACACCTAAGAAAGGAATGGGTCAGTATCCACAGCCACAGGGCCAAAAAGTAATACTAGGAACATTTGGATCATCTCAAGCAGTGGTTCAACAAAAGCTTTTTAATTGTAGATATTATTCTATGTATTGTTGCAGTGCCTCATGGCCCACACTGTTTGGCTTTTGACAATTTACAATATAAAATTACAAATTCTTCAGGTAAAATGGACAAAGCTGGGTTCATAATTTCATCACAACATACAAAATGTCATGTAGTGTTATTTAGGCCATAGTAAAGATTGTGTCAAAATTCCAGTCTAAACCCCATTTTCCATCTGTTTATAACTTTCAGGAAAAATAATCACTCTTTTTTTGAAAATTAGTCTTCTGGAATATATTTTTTTGATACCAAACTTTTAGATCTATTAGACAAAAAGAATATATTTAAGCAGAACATTAAGAAATATTAAGGCAGGACACCTCAACCTCAAGACATCCTTCCCTTCTTCTCAGCAGCCATTTGTACAATTGCATATGGAAAGGCTCCTAATTCTCCAGCTCCCATAATCCCTTGCATCTCTATACAGGTGCCAAACATGCTCCCCCATCTGATTCCCTAGTCAAACCAGCTTCTACCAGGACAGAAGGAGGTTAAGGGTGAAAGGCTTCTTGACATTCCCTCCACCGAAGTCAGAGGGGTTCCTACCATCCCCTATGCCCTTAGGCACTGAGTTTTATCCCACCAACAAAATAAGTCCATTTTTCTTTGTTTACTATTAGTGACAACAGTATCCACTGGAAAGCCATCTAGCAGATAAAAATATTTGAGGAAGAATGGAAATGGATAGAGATGCAAACTCTTGTGTATAAAAAGGTACTATTCTGAGTAACAAAATCACTCTTTAAAAGTGAAGCCATACAAAACGTTTCCAGTCTAGATTTAGGTCCTTAAGGGTTGAATCATTTTGATGCTACATACATTCTATGCTATTTGACAACCAGTTTCAGTAAATTATTTCTAACATTTTCATACTATGGTAACATTTAGCGACTCTCGTCAAGAGCAGGCACTGTGCTAGGCAATGTGTAATCAGAGATGTCACTCAATTTAATCAAATCACCAGAAACAACATGCCCTGGGTAGTGTGGAAAGGCTCACTCTGTGATATTATGGTGCAAAATGGAGAGCTCTCATGGTTGTACTGCTGTATAATATTTTTCTATACAAAAGCTCACGGCTGTAATGATTATTTTTCAGTCTCTGATATTTACATGATAATGATTTGTGATCCTGCTAAACTTCCTAAATAAATAAACAGATCAAAAAGTGGTTCTTATACCAAGTTAAGACCAAAGCTGACTGTGAAAAGTTACAAAAGGTTCTCACAAAACTGGGTGACTGGGCAAGAAAACAGCAGATGAAATTCAATGTTGATAAGTGCAAAGTAATGCACATTGGAAAACATAATCCCAACTGTACATACAAAATGATGGGGTATAAATGCCACTCAAGAAAGATCGTGGAGTCATTGTGGATTATTCCCTGAAACCATCTATTCAATGTGCAGTGGTAGTCAAAAAAGCTAACAGAATGTTAAGAACCATTAAGAAAGGGATAGATAATAAGACAGAAAATATCATAATGCCACTATATAAATCTACGGTATTCCCACACCTTGAATAGTGTGTGCAGATGTGGTCACATCATTTCATAAAGGATATACTAGAACTGGAAAAAGTACAGAGAAGGGCAATAAAAATGATTAGGGGTATGGAACAGCTCCCTTATGAGGCGAGATTAAAAAACTGGGACTGTTCAGTTTAGAAAAGAGGCGACTACGGGTGGATATGATAGAAGTCTATAAAATCATGAATGGTGTGGAGAAAGTGAATAAGGAAGTGTTATTTACCCCTTCACACATTTACCCTCCTACACAGGAACAAGGGGTCACCCAATTAAATTAATAGGCAGCAGGTTTAAAACAAACATAAGAAAGTATTTCTTCACACAACGCACAGTCAACCTGAGAACTTGTTGCCAGGGGATTTTGTGAAGGCCAAAAGTACAAGTATGTTCAAAAAAGAAATAGGTAAATTCATGGAGGATAGTTCCATTGATGGCAATTAGCCAAGATGGTCAAGGACACACCCCCATGTTGTAGCTGTCCCTAAACCTCTGATTGCCAGAAGCTGGGAGTGGACGACAGAGGATGGAAAACTAGATAACTGCCCTGTTCTATTCAATCCTTCTGAAGCATCTGGCCTTAGTCACTGTCAGAAGACAGGATACTGGGCTAGATGGACCATTAGTTTGACCCAGCATGGCCATTCTTATGTAATTGTGTATTTTAGTTATGCTAAAATAACCTATAAGAACTACTTCCCATGGTTCCTGGGTGTAAAAACCATACATTATTTTCCTTACTCTATAAAAAGTAGAAAATGAAAACCATTGGTATAAATTTTCATTAGAATATTGTGTCTGCAATATTAACCCACCAATCAACAACAGCAAGTACATTCAAAATTACATCTGATATTCTATTCTCAAGTGTGTTCTGTCACATCTAAGTATTGTATTCCATATTATAGTTTTACAAGGCCATTGATGTGCACTGGATTTACAGAAATTATGGTTGTACATGCCTCTTGTTAGTTTATTTGTTTTAAATTTTAATATTTCTTTTTTGGCAGAATAAATTCAAGAAGAGAAGGAGTAGGCAGCATTGAAAGTGAAGTGATATAGTGTGTTAAGCATACAACATCTCACAGGTATCAGAACTGCAACACAACTGAAAAATGGAGCAAGTTAAATACAGAGCATCAGCTTCTAATTTTGAACTCTTCCTAGTGTCACAAACTAATTTATTTAAAGGTGAAATATAAAGCTAATGTTTAAAGGTGTTTAAGAGCCAAATCATTAACAGAATGCATGCTGATTCAAAATTTAAATATTTACATTTTAAAACAAAAGTGGGATAGAGTGTCCATTTACCCTGTGACACTCTAGCCCATCACAAGCAGATTGTGATGTCAACAGCTCATGCAGGGGAGCTAGATACATGGTGTCATAGCCTGATCCAGTGCCCTTCTGTAGGAATACCAGTCTGTTGTGAGTAGTCCCAATTCTGGGGTCCAAGTGCTTCCAAGTCAACTGGGCCTATGCAGTCTAAGTCAATGTTTCTAGCTCTGAGGCTCTAGACCACATTCCCAGAATCAGACTTCTGGTCTGACATCCTTCTTTGAGATGTGAGGCGCTGCTGCACAAGTACCTAAAATCGATGTCTGAGACTTCCCAAGCCCCCCAGCTGCTTCCACATGATCCCCCAGAGCTCCAAATAGGCTGCAGGTGCTCTGGGCTTCTAGTTTAACCCTTTCAGGAATAACATGGCAGGAAAGCAAGGTACACATACTTAAAGGAATTTAACCACAGCGACTATACTCTTGAAGGCACTCAGGAGTTCTAACTCTTTGAAAAGTTACGGAGGTCCTGAGAAGCACTCCCTCCCTTGTCTGATCTTGCCTCTTCTGCAAGTCTGAGGTTTGTCAGCATTACCAGTTGGGCAGAGTTCCTCCTGCCCTTTTCAATCCTACACGTCGTGCTTCCAAGTGGCAATGGTCAGTCCCCCCTGCTCAAAGCAGTACCCAAATCTTATGTACGGTCTCTCTTCTTTTCCAGGTTCCCAGGCTGAGATGCTGGAGATCCACCTGCCATACTGGCACCCATGTATAGAAAATCCATAGTTTGATGGAGTCAGAGCCAGAACCTGAGCCACAAAAGTGATGGCTCCAGTTTGCTTTGTGATGGTTTCTGAGTGATGGTGCTTCAATGAGGTGGTCAAGCAACTTTCCTGGATGGAGCACCTATTTGGAATTCAATTCAATAAACTAGCATTGGGCAAGATTAAACGTGTTCTACCCATAATATAAAATGGAGGTGCTAATACAAAATGGAGTTCACAATTTGATAGACATATTCCACGTCATCACATATGGAGCCATGAACCCACATTTTGGCAGGTAAACAGCAATTCTTATACATTTATTAGGGCTCCCAAGTGATTAAAAAAATGTATTGTGATTAATCACGCAATTAAAAAAATTAATCACAATTAATTGTACTGTTAAATGATAATAGAATACCATTTATGTAAATATTTTTGGATATTTTCTACATTTTCAAATATACTGATTTCAATTACAACACAGAATGTAAAGTGTACAGTGCTCACTTTATGTTTGTTTTTTATTACAAATATTTGCACTGTAAAAAATAAAAGAAGTAGTATTTTCAATTCACCTAATATAAGTACTATAATGCAATCTCTTTATCATGAAAGCTGAACTTACAAATGTCGAATTATGTACAAAAAAACCTGCATTCAAAAATAAAACAATGTAAAACTTTAGAGCCTACAAGTCCACTCAGTCCTACTTCAGCCAATCGCTCAGACAAACAAGTTTGGTTACATTTGCAGGAGATAATGCTGCCCGCTTCTTGTTTACAATGTCACCTAAAAGTGAGAACAGACATTCTCATGGCCCTGTTGTAACCGGCGCTGCAAGATATTTACTTGCCAGATGCACTAAAGATTCATATGTCCCTTGCATGCTTCAACCACTATTCCAGAGGATATGCATATGCATCCATGATGATAACTATCCAAAGCAGAGTGGACTGATGCATGTTCATTTTCATCATCTGAGTCAGATGCCACCCAGAAGAAGGCTGATTTTCTTTTTTGGTGGTTCGGGTTCTGTAGTTTCCACGTCTGAATATGGCTCTTTTAAGACTTCTGAAAGCATGCTTCACACCTCATCCCTCTCAGACCCAAACCTTGGATCGCACGCTGTAGCTATTTTTAGAAATCTCACATTGGTACCTTCTTTGCATTTTGTCAAATCTGCAGTGACAGTGTTCGTAAATCAGACATGTACTGGGTCACGAGGACCAGATGGTATTCACCCAAAAGTTCTGAATGAACTCAGATGTGAAATTGCAGGACTACTAACTGTAGTTTGTAACCTATCATTTAAATCAGCTTCTGTACCAAATGACTGGAGGATAGCTAATGTGAAGCCATTTTTTTAAAAGGCTCCAGAGGTGAAAACAGCTATTACAGGCCAGTAAGCCTGACTTCAGTACCAGGCAAACTGGTTAAAACTATAGTAAAGAAGAGAATTGTCAGATACACAGATGAAAATAATTTGTTGGAGAAGAGTCAACATGGTTTTTGTAAAGGGAAATCATGCCTCACCAATCTACTAGAATTCTTTGAGGGGGTCAACAAGCATGTGAACAAGAGGGATCCAGTGAATATAGTGTACTTCGATTTTCAGAAAGATTTTGACAAGGTCCCTCACCAAAGGCTCTTAAGCAAAGTAAGCTGTCATGGGATTAGAGGGAAGGTCCTTTCATGGATTGGTAACTGGTTAAAAGATAGGAAACAAAGAGTAGGAATAGATGGTCAGTTTTCAGAATGGAGAGAGGTAAATAGTGGTGTCCCCCAGGGGTCTGTCCTGGGCCCAGTCATATTCAACATACTCATAAATGATCTGGAAAAAGGGGTAAACAGTGAGGTGGCAAAATCTGCAGATGATACAAAACTCCTCAAGATAGTTAAGTCCAAAGCAGACTGCGAAGAGCTACAAAGGGATCTCACAAAACTGGGTGACTGGGCAACAAAATGGCAGATGAAATTCAATGTTGATAAATGCAAAGTAATCCACATTGAAAAACATAATCCCGACTATACACATAAAATTATGGGGTCTAAATTAGCTGTTACCACTTGTCATAAACATACAGCTAAGGGTAGCCTAGAATTCCTCCTTACCTGTAAGGGTTTAAGAAGCTCAGATAACCTGGTTGGCACCTGACCAAAAGGACCAATAAGGGAAAGAAGATACTTTCAAATCGGGGGTGGGGGGGAAGGCTTTGTTTGTGCCCTGTGTTGTGTGTTCTCTGGGGAAGCAGAGAAGCATCAGATCAGAAAACTCCTTCTCCTAAAATCATCCTAAAATGAGTCTCAATATTGCAAAAAGAGTAAGTAAATAAGGCAAGTCACATTAGATTATCTTTTGTTTTTAGCTTGTGAATTTTCCCTATGTTTAGAGCGCGGTTTATCCCTGTTTTTTGTAACTTTAAAGTTTTGCCTAGAGGGGAATCCTCTGCGTTTTGAATCTGATTACACTGTAAAGTTATCTTCCATCCTGATTTTACAGAGGTGCTTCTTTTACTTTTTTTCCTTTATAATAAAGTTCTGTTTTTTAAGAATCTGGTTTACCTATTTGGTTGGTATATTATTCTCAAGCCTCCCCAGGAAAGGGGGTGAAGGAGCTTGGGGGGATATTTTAGGGAACAGGAACTCCAAGTGGTCCTTTTCCTGAATCTTTGTCTAACTCACTTGGTGGTGGCAGCAGTACCCATCCAAGGACAAGGAAGGATTTGTGCCTTGGGGAAGTTTTTAACTTAAGCTGGTAGAAATAAGGTTGGGGGTCTTTCATGCGGGTCCCCACATCTGTACCCTAGAGTTCAGAGTGGGGAGGGAACCTTGACACCACTCAAGAGAGAGCTCTTCATAGAGTCATAGAACTGGAAGGGACCTCGAGAGGTCATCTAGTCCAGTCCCCTGCACTCAAGGCAGGACTAAGTATTATCTGGACCATCCCTGAGAGGTGTTTGTCCAACCTGCTCTTCAAAATCCCCAATGATGGAGATTCCACAACCTCCTTATGCAATTTATTCCAGTGCTTAATCACTCTGACAGTTAGGAAGTTTTTCCTAATGTCCAGCCTAAATCGCCCTTGTTTCAATGTAAACCCATTGCTTCTTGTCCTATCCTCAGAGGTTAAGAAGAACAATTTTTCTCCCTCCTCCTTGTAACAACCTTTTATGTATTTGAAAACTGTTATGTCCCTAAACAAATCAAATTTTTTCAGTCTTCCCTCATAGGTCATATTTTCTAGACCTTGAATCATTTTTGTTGCTCTTATCTGGACTTTCTCCAATTTGTCCACATCTTTCCTGAAATGTGGCACCCAGAACTGGACACAATATTCCAGTTGAGGCCTAATCAGTGCGTAGTAGAGCAGAAGTATTACTTCTCGTGTCTTGCTTACAATGGTCCTGCTAATACATCCCAGAATGATGTGTTTGCTTTTTTTGCAACGGCGTTACACCGTTGACTCTATTTAGCTTGTGTTCCACTTTGACCCCCAGATCCCTTTCTATCATTTCCCATTTTGTAGGTGTGCAACTGATTATTCCTTCCTAAGTGGAGTACTTTGCATTTATCCTTATTGAATTTCATCCTATTTACTTCAGACCATTTCTCCAGTTTGTCCAGATCATTTTGAATTCTAATCCTATCCTCCAAAGCACTTGCAACCCCTCACAGCTTGGTATCGTCCGCAAACTTTATAAGTGTACTCTTTATGCCATTATCTAAATCATTGATGAAGATATTGAACAGAACCAGACCCAGAACTGATCCCTGCGGGACCCCACTCATTATGCCCTTCCAGCATGACTGTGAACCACTGATAACTACTCTCTGGGAACGGTTTTCCAACCATTTATGCACCCACCTTATAATAGCTCCACCTAGATTGTATTTCCCTAGTTTGGTTATGAGAAGGTCATGCGAGACAGTATCAAAAGCCTTACTAAAGTCAAGATATACCACATCTACTGCTTCCTCCCACCCACAAGGCTTGTTACTGTCAAAGAAAGCTATCAGGTTGGTTTGACATGATTTGTTCTTGACAAATCCATGCTGACTGTTATTTATCACCTTATTATCTTCTAGGTGTTTGCAAACTGATTGCTTAATTATTTGCTCCATTATCTTTCCAGGTACAGAAGTTAAGCTGACTGGTCTGTAATTCCCCGGGTTGTCCTTATTTCCCTTTTTATAGATGGGCGCTATATTTGCCCTTTTCCAGTCTTCTGGAATGTCTCCTGTCTTCCATGATTTCTCAAACATAATTGCTAATGGCTCAGATATCTCCTCTGTCAGCTCCTTGATGCTCTAGGATGCATTTCATCAGGCCCTGGTGATTTGAAGACATCTAACTCGTCTAAGTAATTTGTGACTTATTCTTTCCCTATTTTAGACTCTGATCCTACCTCATTTTCACTGGCATTCACTATTTTAAACGTCCAATCGCCACCAACCTTCTTGGTGAAAACCAAAACAAAGAAGTCATTAAGCACCTCTGCCATTTCCACATTTTCTGTTATTGTCTTTCCCCCTTCATTGAGTAACAGGCCTACTCTGTCCTTGGTCTTCCTCTTGCTTCTAATATATTTGTAGAATGCTTTCTTGTTTCCTTTTATGTCCCTAACTAGTTTGATCTCGTTTTGTGCCTTGGCTTTTCTAATTTTGTCCCTACATGCTTGTGTTATTTGTTTATATTCATCCTTTGTAATTTGACCGCGTTTCCACTTTTTGTAGGACTCTTTTTTGTGTTTTAGATCATGGAAGATCTCCTGGTTAAGCCAGGGTGGTCTCTTGCCATCATTCCTATCTTTCCTACACAGTGGGATAGTTTGCTCTTGTGCCCTTAATAATGTCTCTTGGAGCCACTGTGGATAGTTCTCTGAAAACATCCACTCAATGTGCAGTGACAGTCAAAAAAGTAAACAGAACGTTGGGAATCATTACGAAAGGGATAGATAATAAGACAGAAAATATCATAATGCCACTATATAAATCTATAGTATACCCACACCTTGAATAGTGCACGCAGATCTGGTTGCCACATCACAGAAAAGATATATTGGAATCTGAAAAGGTTCAGAGAAGGGCAACAAAAATGATTGGGGTATGGAACAGCTTCCGTCTGAGGAGAGATTAAAAAAGACTGGGACTTTTCAGCTTGGGGAAAAGAGATGACTAAGGGGGAATATGATAGAGGTCTATAAAATCATGACTGGTGTGGAGAGAGTAAATAAAGAAGTGTTATTTACTCCTTCTCATAACACAAGAACTAGGGGTCACCAAATGAAATTAATAGGCAGCAGTTTTAAAACCAACAAAAGAAAGTATTTCTTCAAATGACACACAGTCAACCTTTGGAACTCCTTGCCAGAGGATGTTGTGAAGGCCAAGACTATAACAGAGTTCAAAAAAGAACTAGATAAATTAATTGAGGATTGGTCCATCAATGGGTATTAGCTAGAATTGGCAGGGATGGTGTTCCTAGTCTCTGTTTGCCAGAAGCTGGGAATAGGCAACAGAGGATGGATCAGTTGATGATTACCTGTTCTGTTCATTCCCTCTAAGGCACTTGGTGTTGGCCACTGTCAGAAGACAGGATAATGGGCTCGATGGACTTTTGGCTTGACACAGTGTGGCCATTCTTATGTTCAGAGAATCTCTAGTTTATAATTTTGTGGAAAATAAAAACATTAACTATTAACTAAATTTTACTGAAAGTACCAATATCACTTATTCAATGCACATAACCACTCCTTGTGGTTGATTTTTGAATGTGCTTTAAATTTACACCGGAACCACGTTTATCGGATCTAATTAGGACTGGGGCCAGCTCGGATAATCAGGAGAAAGGGCAAAGAGCTATGTGTCCCTTATTTTAAGATGGGAAGGGGGAGTTCGGGGCAGTCAGCCGGAGCCCCAGCCACTGTCAGGCCCAGGTGGCTGATGGTTCGGTTTATACAGAGACCCGGATAATGGAGGCTTGGATAAACAGGGTTCTACTGTATATCAATAAAACATGTTCAATGGATATCCATATATATTGTGGATAGTGAAACTGAAGTTCAGCGTTTCATTTTAATTATGCAAAAACACGGATTTTATGGGGGTTTTAATCGGAGAATTTGGATTTTTTTTAAAATCACAGAAATCTAGGATCCCTGGTTATGAGACTACAAATAGCATTTTAAAAACTCTATGTTGTTAAGGGTCTCACATTTTAAAAGTGGTTGTTTAGAAGAGAGGCTATGCCAGGTGGCTGTAAAGAAAGTGTATTTCTAAACAAAGTCCTACACTCATACTTGAAGTAAGGCTTCCCTCAGCCCTTGAACAAAACAACAGTAAATGAACAAGGCCAATTCCTGCCAGTTTCCCAAGTAATATAGAAGTATGGCTTCCTTCAGCCAGTCAAAGTAAGGATATCAAGATGCGTGTTTTTCAGCAAGTCCCCCAAAATACCAGATCAACAGTCCAACTCATGGCTCCCCTCTAACACAGCCTCTGTGGGCAGGGCAGTAGTCAACTGAGCAGCTCTTCATTGATGGCTTTGGGTCTGGTCCTTTGTTCCAAAAGCTTCCTAACTCCTTTTCTTCTTGGGCAGGTATGAAAGATTACTTTTCTCTTAGGAACCAACTAGCCTAATAACAAAGAATTGTCCTACCAAATCAGACCAGGGTCCACCTAGTCCAGTTTTCTGTCTGGCAATCGTCAGTGACAGCTGCTTGAAAGGAAGGTGCAAGAATCCCCAAAGTAGACTGCCACCCACTCCTCCTATGGCTGCTTTGTTGTCATGAGACCCACCTAGAGAAATCTTCTTTATGGTCAATGTAACAGGGTGCTGGCCAGGAGGTCCTGGCCAGGCCCCTGTTAGCCCAACTCCAATTAAGGGGCATTAATTGGGGCTGGCTGGGTATGGCTCGCCTAAGGGCTTGATGAGAAACACCTGCGGACCTTATTAGTCAGGGGGGCTATATAAAAGCTGGCAGGAAGGAAGCAGGAGGGGGGAACAGGAAAGGGAGGAGCTTGTGTCTGTAGGTCCCTGCTGGCTGAGGAAGGTAGCTGTCCCCCAGGGAGTTGTGTTGAACAGACTGTATATTGATGGTGGTGGGAAGTGACACTGCAAATAAAAGAGCACTGGTGCCTGCACGCTAAGCGGTCTCCGGCTGATTTGTGGAACGAGCAGCGAAGGGCTCCATTACAGTCAACTTTAGCAATTCCTCCAAGGCAGGACAGGTACTCATACCTTTTCATACTGCAAGCTTTAACACATTCCCTGCTTGAATGCGGGGTATATACTTCCTATGATAAGCTATTTAGATTTCCCACACACACTATTTTGTAAGCTACGAGCCATGCAAGTACAAGTCTACAATGGAACTCTTTATAATAGAAACAATTATAACTTTAAAAAATAACATTTTATATTCATCATTTGGTATTTTAAATGAATTATTTGTAGGTCTCTGTCTGTCACAGAGGTCGAGGAAGTCACTGATTACGTGGCTTTCCGCAACCTCCGTGACTTCTGTAAGGCCAGTGTGGCTGACCTTAGGGCTGCCCAAGGAGCTGGCTCTGGGCCGAGGTGCTCAGGTGGCCCCTGGGACATCCACACCAGCCTTCCTGGGGCAGCCAGAGCAGCTGCGATCCACAGCCCCAGACAGCTGTTCCCAAGCAGCCGGCCGGAGCAGTCACAGTCGCTGGCTCTGGCAGCGGTCCCCGGGTGGCCGGCCAGAGCAGCCGTGGTTCCCAGCCAGCCATCTGAAGCAGCCGTGATCCGCGGTCCCCGGCAGCTGGTACCCTCGCCCCAGCAGCGCCCCCCCTCCCCCAGTGCCACCCCCAGCAGCGGCCCCTCCCCCCAGATTTAATCACAGGTATTTTTAATATGTCATGGACAGGTCCCAGACCGTGAATTTTTGTTTACTGCCCATGACCTGTCCGTGACTTTTAATAAAAATACCATGACTAAATCATAGCCTTAATTATTTGAACTAGTTTTCCAGTGTTTTTATCCAATATAAAAATCTCCTTCAAGCACATTCAAAAGGTTAGACATCTGATGATTTTTTATTTCACCTTAGACTTGTCAAATCTTCTAAGTGTTTCCAGCAGCTTAACAATTTGTATTCTTGTATCTTCTTCACAGAAGAAAATCCATGAGGAGTTTCTACCATAGGAAGCAGAGAAGCTAACAAAAGAAAGAGGTTGGTTTACTACAAGATTGATTTCTGAAGAGATTACAAACCTTAAGTAAAACAAAGAAACAAAAACCCTGTTAACTGGAAGTCAATCTCTCAGCCATATGGACCCTAAAACAATTAGTGTCAATGCAGGATCATGGACCATAACCCATATGCAGTGAAATGTAGATGTCTACTTAAGGGAAACTCAAAGACCTGCTCTCGGTTCCTGACTATCTGCCCATAATCTGCACAGAGACGAATGTAGATGTGCAGAGTAAATAAATTCAGAGTTCTCCAGGTACTGGTACATAACCTACTTCCCCTCCACCTTACCTTTCTTCCATAGAATCCCCTTGTTGGAAGTCTAACAAACAGAGCACTAACCTTAGAAGTGATACTAGTTGGTGTTTTAGCAAAACTGCCCTGCACTAACTACACTAGCCCCTGAATCTAATGGTGTTTGTGTTCTTTAACTCAGTTAAAAACTGCACAGATGGAAGGGATTTCCCTTCACTGAGGTTTAGTTAGGCAGGCAACAACTAATCACAATGCAGGATTCTCAGCCTCTCCAGGAGGATCTTCCCATTTTTCTCTCAGTCAAATTCTTCCACAACTAAAATATCTCTTAGCCAAATAATGCCTCCCTGTACTCTTAAAGGTGCTTTTATTGTCCTTCCTCTGGGAGGGAAAACAGTGCCTTCTGGATAACAGGAAACAATTAAAGATGCATCAGTGGAGCAGTACTGCACAAGAGAATAATGTCTCGTGAACGTGTGGTGGAACTCTATGTAGATGCCTTGCAAATGTCAGGTAAGGATATTTCCTGAATGGATGCCACTGAAGTTACTTATGCTCTTATAGAATGAGCCCTCATCCCATGCAGAGAGAAACATACCACAACTGATAACAGATACAGCCAGAGATCAATTTAGAGACTCTGTGGAAGGAAACAGTTTGACTTTGGACTCGTTCTGCTATAGTGAGAAATAATCTAGGTGATTTTCTAATTGGTTTAGTCCTTTGCAGCTAGAAGGTAAGAATGCATTATTCCTCAAGGGAATGAAGTCTCCTCTTTTCCCCCAATGCATGTGGTTTCAGGAAAAAAAAAACCCACAGCAAAAGTGAATTGATTGGTTTATGTGAAACTCTGAAATTACTTTGGGGGGTGAATTTCAGATGCAGCCATAAAGAGACTTTGCCCTTATGGAATATAATGTATGATACATCAGCGCTCCCAGCTCACCTTCCCTCCTGGCTGAGGTGATGACCATAAGGAATGCAACTTTAATTTATAAGTGAGAAATGGTTTGAAGGGAGGCTTACTGAGTGCCAAAAGAAGAAGGTTTAAGTCCCATTGAGAAGTATGTTTCCTTGCTGCTGGGAAAGTTCTGATTAAGCCCTTTAAGAATCCGTTAATCAGAAGTGAGTGAAAATTGAATAATGTCTGATGGTGGATGGCATGCATGGATTGCTGTCAGGTTGCCTCGTATAAAACTGAGGGAAAGCCCACCTGTTTTGAGAGAGAAAAGGTAGTCCAAAATGAGTGGAATATTTGCTGACTCAGGAGATACATGTTTCTGCTGCGGTCAGATGGAGAAATGCTTCCACTTGGCTGAACAGCATATCTAGTGGAATCTTTTCTGCTATTAAGGATGGCTTTACAGCTTGAGAGCAGACATGTTCTACTGCTGATGCCCGTCCAAAACTAAGCCATGAGGTGAAGTGCTTTGGGGTTGGGATGCTAGATCCTTCCCCATTTCTTGACCCAGAAGAAGGGTAAGGACCGGATGCTGATCGGAGGACATTTGGAGACTAAAATTATCTGGATCAGCTGGAGGCGATGAGGATGACTCATGCCCTGTCTTGGCAAATTTTCTTTAAGACCCAAGGTAGGAGTGGTAAGGGAGGAAAGGCATAGCTCAGATGGCCTGATCAGGGGAGACGGAGAGCATCACCCTGAAAGTGTAGTCTTAGAGCTCCTCTGGAACAGTATATGTTGCATTTCTTGTTCGTTTGGAAGGCAAAGAGATGCCAGGTGGGAGCCCCTCATTAAATAAAGATGTTCTTAACTACCAAATCATCCAATTCCCACTCATGATTGATCGTGAAATGCCTACTGACGGCGTACACCAACACATTCGGAGTTCCTAGAAGGTCAGCTGCCATCAGGATGATTTGATTCCTGTTACACCCATTCTATATAGCGATTACTTTTACACTCAAGGGAATGGATTTCACCCCTTCATGTTTGTTGATGTAAAAAGCAGTTGTCATACTGTCTGACATTATGAGGACATGGTGAGACTGATAAATTGCAGAAAAATCTTGCAAGCCTTTCAGACTCAGTGTTCCAGAAGGTTGATGTATATCCTGGCCTCCTGGGATGTCCAAGTGCTCTGTGCCATATTACTGTTTATGTGGGCTCCCAGCCTGAGAGAGAGAGGAGTCTGTAATGATCATCTAGTCTGGTGAGGATAGTAGGAAGGGGACACCACACATCCCTGATGGAAATCCTTCCCCATCACACACTGGAAGGAATTGTTACCATGGTATTTATGCTGTGTTTGGTTGGTGAATACACTGTCTGGAACCACACCTGAAGGCAATGTAGGTGGAGTGAGCTGAATGGGCTAATGTAAGTGCAAGAAGCCATGTGACCCAGGAAGGAAAGACAAGTACTGTCTGAAGCTCAAGAGTTGCACATAACCTGATCTATCCGGTCACTCATGGTGTGAAACCTGTCCCTTGGTAGATAAGCTCTTGCGGTGACTGAATCTAGGTTGGCCCCTACGAAATCTATAGTCTGCATCGGAGTGAGGACAGACAGACTTTCCCAAGTTTACACTGACTCCTAGTGAAGAAAGTAGTTGCATAATTAATAAGGTCAACTCATAGGCTTCCTGATGTGTCCTAGCACTGAGAAGCCAATTGTCAAGATAGGGAAAGACGGTGAAGCTGTTCCATCTGAAATGCACTACTATTACCAGAAAGACATTGGGGGCAGTGGTGAGGCTGAATGCAAGCACCCCTGTACTGGACGTTACTGGGGCCCACCACGAATCTGAGAAAACACCCGTGGGCAGAGTGAACATGTGAAAGTAAGCATCCTCCATATTGAGAGCTGTAAACCAAATGTCTTTTTCCAGGGGGGGATTATTGACACCAGAGTGACCACGTGAAATTTCAGCTTGTGAATAAAGTGACTGAAAAGATCGAGCATACGTCTCCAACCTCCCTTCTTTGTGAGGACTAGGAAGTATAGAGTAAAAAATCTTTTCCTTGGTGTTGAAGAGGTACGCACTCTATTGCTCCTCGCTCAGAAGGGATTCCACTTCCTGCGTGAGAATGGTCCCTGAAGAGGGGCAGGGATGGGGGTTTTGAAAGACAAAGAGAAGTAAACTCAATTGCATAGCCACACTGGATGATAGCTAATACCCACTTGTCCATTACGGCACTCCAGTTATGCAAACAGAGAGCTAAATGATCCCCGAAAGGTATGTGGAGATCGGGTAGTGGTGGCATCATTAATAGTTTGCAGCTCTCAAACTCCCGTCAAAAATCTTTTTGCTGGAGGATGGGATTGAGATGGTGCATTAGATGTGGGAGATGCAGGGAAACAAGACTTCTGTACTCTTTGTCTGTTATGAGGAGGGTCATAAGATCATTGGTGATAAAACTATTGAGATGTTAGTCTGTCTGTAAGGCTGCCTTTCTTTGATGCCCTTTTTGGGGCAGGTGTCTACATTCCCAAGGAATGGAGGATGGCCCTGGAGTCCTTTAAAATATGAAAGAACTCATCCATCTTTTCGTTGAAAAAGTGGGCTTCATCAAAGGGCAAGTCCTCTACAGAATTTTGGACCTCCCTGGGAAATCCTGAAGTGTGTAGCCATGACTCATGGCGCATCACAGTGGCTGTTGCTATTGACCTAGATTATGTGTCTGCTGCATCAACTGCTGACTGAAATACAGTTCTGTCTTATCTTTCTCAATAAGACCCTGGAAGTGGGCACTGTCATGCTGTGAGAGCCTGTCTATAAAGTCTCAAGTTAGAATAGTTCAGATAGTGATATGTAGCCAACAATGCTTGATAGTTCACTGAGGCAACAGGATAAGACAACAGGCTATATATGGTCTGGTTTAAAAGTAAATTACTCATTTGCCTTAGGCAAGTAATCTGAAAGTTCAAAATGAAGAAGCACTTAACCTGATGAATAAAGCGGAAAATGTTTTATAATAAAATTTGAAATTATAGTTGACATTTCTGGGCCCCATCTATTACTAGAATGTTACAACAAGGTACTGTCCACTTGTAAGACTTACCATCTCATGGGGAGAAGCTTCACTATCAGGGATTATAGCAAGGATGCTACTGTAATACCTTATTTATCTAGTTTCTTCTCTCTTTAGCTAAGGCTGGCCTTAAAAGACCTTATTCACCTTTAAAGCTCACTATCCATTCTTGAGATCTTGCTCACACAATCTAGCTAACTCTCTTTGAAGCAGACAAGTATTCACTGCATTTGCTTTTGGTAGCAGTCATAAACAAATATACTTCAATACTAAGTAGCTGGCCTGCTACTATGTGGAAGATACAAATCTGAGTCCCAGACCAGGAGGGGTGGGGAACACTACTGAAGCTGGAGGGAGGATCAAGCATAGCTCACCAGCAAGATCACTGAAGGGTTCTGGAGAGAACCATCTCTGGACTCCCTTTTACTGAATGGTGGAGGAGAAGAAATAAAGTGAGAAATCTCTTTGCCCTTTCCCCATCCCAGAAGAACAGAAACACTAAATATGAGAAGGAAAAGCTCAGAACAAAATTTGTTTCAGATCCAAAGTCAGGAACAAAAACAGCAGCTACCTGTAGGGTCATCTCAGACATTGTATGTTATATATTATGATATGAGAGGGTACCTTGTCCAGTAATTTTTCTGACTTCTTTATTCGTCTTCCTATTTCCATATGTTATTCACAATATTCTTCTCAGACATTTGTGATGAAATGCATCCAGGTTTTGTACATCTTTTTCGGTAAATTGCCATGTCTCACTGCTATATGTTGTGACAGTGATAACAACTGTACACATTCAGTTGTGTCTTGAGGGAGATGTTTTTGAGTCTTCCAAATGCAGCGTTTGCCCTCCCGATTCTTCTTCTTATTTCCTCGGAACTAGTACCATCTTGGCTGATGGCACTTCCAAGATACGTAAAATTGTCCACCTTCTCCAGTTTCTCTCTTCAATTTTGATTTCTGTCCCTATAGGCTTATCCTATGACTTTACATTTATTTGCATTGTATCTCAAACCTATGCAAGAATGGCAAATGTGGGTAGCCCAATGTGCAGCAAAGCCTGGGATGGACTAAGGTCTACACAACTGTAAAAGTGGGAATGACAGATGATGATGACCTACAATACAGAAGCAGCATACGGAAGTCAGCTTTGATAGATCGTGAGCTGTACAAACCCAATGTTGATATTGCAGCACTTCAGGAAACAAGACTTGCAGATGCTGGTTTTGTCCAAGAGGCCAATTATACCCTCTTTTGGCAAGGTAAAATCTGTGAAGAAACTCATCTGCACAGTATCAGTTTTGCTGTGAGA
Source organism: Chelonia mydas (assembly GCF_015237465.2). Lineage (NCBI taxonomy): Eukaryota > Metazoa > Chordata > Testudines > Cheloniidae > Chelonia > Chelonia mydas. Next base: position 47,451,873 of record NC_057849.1, on the reverse strand, counting down.
AACAAGTGGGTAAAACTCGTAGAAACACCCAATGGGAAGTCAGGAAACCTCATAGTCATGTATGATGGCCTGAAGAAAGCTCTCGGTCCCACTGTTGACATGGTTGCCCCTCTCAAATCGCACAGTGGTGAAATCATTACAGATAAAAGGAAGCAGTTGTCTCATTGGGTTGAACACTATTCGGAGCTATTCGCACAAGAAAGAAACATCACCAGTAAATCACTGGACCAAATACCAAGTCTACAGGTCATGCCAGAGCTAGATGTGAAGCCCACTGTAGAAGAGCTAAGCAAGGACACTGATTTGCTATCAAGTGGCAAGGTTCCTGGAAAAGATGGCATCCCAGCAGAAATCCTCAAGTGCGGGAAAGACAACCTATTACCATATCTTCATCAGCTGCTACTTAAATGCTGGAAAGAGGGTGAGGTACCACAAGAGATGTGTGATGCAAACATCATCACTTTGAATAAAAATAAAGGCGAAAAGGGCAACTGCAACAACTTCAGGGGTATCTCACTACTAAGTGTAGCAGGAAAAGCTTTCACGAAAGTCATCTTAGTTCGCCTACAACAGCTAGTGAATCATGTCTACCCTGAATCACAGTGCGGGTTCAGGGCTGGAAGATCAACTATAGACATGATATTTTCTCTGTGTCAACTCCAAGAAAAGTGCAGAGAGCAAAACCGACCATTGTGCATCACCTTTCTGGACCTAACCAAAGCATTCGACACAGTCAGCAGAGCAGGTCTATTTGCAATAGAAAAGATACGATGCCAACCAACCCTGTTAAGTCTTATACGTTCGTTCCACAACATGAGAGCAACTGTCCAGTTTGACAGGTCCACTTCGGACAGCTTTGAGATGGAAAACGGAGTGAAGCAAGGATGTGTTCTTGCCCTTACACTCTTTAGAATGTTCTTCTCGGTACTCTTGAACTTTGCATTTAAGGACATGAAAGATGGAGTGTATCCCCACACAAGATCAGATGGGAAATTCTTCAACCTGTCCCGAATTAAGTCAAAGACCACAGCCAAAAAGTGCTTATCAGGGAACAACTATTCGCTGATGATGTTGCCCTCATAGCCCACAATGAAGATCTACTACAAGAACTCATGGACTGCCTTTCAAGTGCCTGTCACGCATTTGCTCTCACCATCAGCATCAAGAAAATGGTTGTATTAGGACAGGGGGTTCCACAAGATCCTTCAATTACCTTAAATGCAAACCAGCTAGAAGTAGTCCAAAAGCTCAGTTATTTAAGTTCCACAGTGACCACCAACCTCTCACTGGATGATGAACTAAATGTTCGCACTGGAAATGTTCGCCGCCACCACCTTTAGCAGACTAACTAAAAGACCATGGAACAACTCAAAGCTTACCATCAAGACCAAAATGCTAGTGTACCAAGCCTGCATCCTCAGCACTCTCATGTATAGTGGGGAAACATGGACAACTTATGTTCATCAGGAGAAAAGGTTAAACAGTTTCCACCTATGTTGTTTATGCCGCATACTCAACACCAAATGGCAGGATAAAGTCACCAATGCAGAGGTTCTTCAAAGGGCAAACGTAACTAGTGTGACAGCCATGCTCAAGCAAAGACGACTGCTCTGGCTGGGCCATCTGAGTAGGTTGGAAGACGGATGCATACCCAAGGACATGCTATATGGGGAGGTATCAGAGGGAACAAGAACAACAGGATGTCCAAAGCTTTGCTATAAAGACACATGCAAGCAAGATATGAAGGAATCTGGAATTGATCCTAACCAATGGGAAATCTTGGCAAGTGATCACAACAAGTGGTGCTATCGTCTCCATCAGGGTATCGAAGACCATGACAGAAGCTGGCTCCTACACCTTGAAGAGAAAAGAGTCCATAGGAAGCAAGCAGCTCCCAACCAAGATACATACATTTGCAATAACTGCCAAAGATCATGCAAATCTTGGATTGGACTATTCAGACACATGAGACATTGCAAACCATCTACATCATACGCTGCAATTCCCACCATCCCTTGCAGACGAAAGGATGCCAACAACAAGGTCTGTACAACTGTAACAAAGTGGGAATGTTCTTAATGTTTTCTCTGAATACTGTGTGTGTCTCCGTTTCCCCTCTGTGTTACTCAAGTATTTGGGTAGTGGGATAAGGATGTGTGACCTTTGCAGAGACTGCTAGAGTGCAGGAGTGACTGGCAACTGATAGCCAGGCCCATCCTCTGCAAGGAGCCAGCCAAAGGTGTTGGAGAACAAAGAGAGAAGTGGAGGCAAGGTCATGTGTTTGCCTGAGAAACAGACAAAGGCTGGAGATGGAGCAGCTGGGCATGACAGAGGCTGGGCTGCCAGAAGCAAGTCAGTCTCCTGGTTTGGGACTCGGGGGCAGAACCCAGGGCTCTGGGCTCTCTATCTTCCCCTTCCCAAGATGGACTGTGCTGTAACCAGGAGTCTCATGATCATTATTGTTTTCCTTAGAGCCCCAGCTCATGGAGTCAAGTGGATACGTAATGATTTCAGCCTTCATTCTTAAAGAAAAATGAAGTTTCTAACCCTCGTGGCTGTGGAGAAAGCTTCAAAATGTGACTCCAGTGAACCCTCAAAGCTCAAAAAGCAGAAGGCAAATACAAAGAACACCAAACTTATTATTTTTACATAATCTCATGATTCTAAAGTCAATCTCATGTTTTTTTGTGAACCTGCTTCATGATTTTTGAATATTTAGGGTTAGCAAGACTGTCAGAAAGTGACTTGAAAATGTCAGTTTCACTCCTGTTTAAAGTCAGTTTCTAGTCTATTATTTGTAGGGGGATAATATCCCTAGAGCCCAAGGCAGATTCAGTACAAACTCACAGGGCCTTGCCCAAGTACGATATTTCCAAAAGTTAAATGATCTATTCCAAGCTCGGTGAACTGCAAAAAAGTGATAGAAAGTAATCCAGATTTTTCTACAGTTGTTAGAATTGTTGTGTTCAAGAGTTAGTAACAAAGTAAGAACATACATTAAAATGTTAAACCTAACCAGTGTCCCTTAAGTGACCTGACACAAGATGTCAGAACATGTTAGTATTAGACCTAAGTGGGTCTAATATTTATTTAATTTTCTTCCTTTATATAGGAATTAGAAATTAGCTGACAGAAGCACTTCATCTAAGTTATTATCTAAAAAAAAAATAGTTTTCAGGTGCCTAAGTAGCCCCTGGACTCACAGTTAAAGTTGCCCCCCTCCCACCAAAATCTGAAATGGCGCCCCTGGCTGTCACTTCCTGCTTTCTTTACTAACAAGATCTGTTCTATGTTGTGTTGACGATGACTAATAAACCCTTCTGTTTCACAACGGTGGCTGAGAGTCACTGCTGACTGCAAAGCTGGGGTGCATGGCCCCTTTGGGGGGCATATAAGGCTTCCCCATGTGTCCCATTCAGGTGGACTCCCTGCAGGAAGTTCACCGTGTGAACAGGGGTGCTGAACACTCCGAGGTCAGACCCAGGAGGTGCTAAAGAGGAGGAGGCTTGCCCGAGTGAGAGTATGCCCAGAGGGGAGACACACTGCACTACAGTCCTGTCTGACTTCATTCAGAGCGGTTCCAAAGCACTGAGTCTGTGACTCCATGACAACAACAGATTGAAACAATTATGTATGTGGATGTATAAGAAACACCTTGTCTCCAATATATGTTTGCAAGACCAATTCAATAACACAAAGTCTCTATATAAAGTATAACTTATATATAGTATAGTAATATATAGTGTATATATACATATAGTAATACTTTATATAGATATAGTCAGTAATATAAAGTCTCTAAATACATATTTCCTCCACATACCACAACCCTCTCAGAGAAAGCCCCCTAAATACATAATTGCAAAACTGTATATGTATAATTAGGACAAAAATCATAGGAATATTACTGTAAAAATATCCTACATCCTAAATGCAAAACTACATTTAAGAGGTATAAGCAAATGCACATATTTTCGGTGTACAGGTGAATCGCATCATAGGCGCGTTTAATTTACACGAAATCAACTATACGCACTCGGCAAAAAAGAAGAAAAATAACAGGATACCTGTAAATAGTGCGAACGATTCCGCCCACCATTCCACTCAATGAGCATATGCCCCGGAGTGAGCGTGAGATGGGAGACGTGAATCTGCTCTTCCCTCAGTCGGTCTCAGTTCCCACGTGCCTCTCATAGTGTGAGCATCTCGCCATGCTGAGTGTGATTCTAGTGTTTAAAAATACTGTATGTATTTTTCGTACAACATGGTCCCTAAATGCAAGCCAACTTCTTCATCTGGTGCTCAATCGAAGAAACAGCGATCTGTTCTAATGCTGGAGGAAAAACTGGCTGTGTTGGATTTATTGAGAGATGGTATGTCAGTCTCCAACATGGCACAGAAATATGGCTGCAATGAATCTAGCATCTGTGCCATCAAGATTCGAGAGAGAGAAATTCATCAAGCCGTGGCATTAAGTGCTCCAATAACTGCTAAGGTTAGGAGCCAGGTGCATGATAAGACTTTAGTGAAGACTGAAAAGGCATTAAACTTATGGCTGGAAGACATGAACCATAAACGTGTGCCTATCGATGGCAACACGTTGCGAGAAAAGACTCTTAGCCTCTACGCGCTGTTCAAACCTCCCGCCAAAGAGGGACAGCCTTCTGATGAGAAGGAATTCAAAGCCAGCCAAGGATGGCTTAACAGTTTTAGGAACTGCTTCAACCTCAAAAACGTGCAGACTACTGATGAAGCTGTATCTGCCAATGAAGAGGCAGCAAAAGCTTACCTCGAACAATTAAAGAAAATCATAGAAGAAAAGGGCTATCTTCGGAACAAGTTTTTAATGCTGACGAGACTGGGCTCTTCTGGAAAAAAATGCCCAACCACACTTACACTTCGAAATCAGAAAGACAAGCCCGTGGCTTCAAAGCAGCTAAAGACCGTGTGACTGTTGTTTTGTGGCAATGCGGCTGGGCATTTAATAAAGCCGGGCTTGCTCTACAGGGCTGCAAATCTCCGTGCCCTAAAAGGCAAGAACAAAAATCTCCTGCCTGTGTTCTGGCAATCAAATAAAAAGGCTTGGGTGACGGCAGCATTATTTCTGGATTGGTTCCACAAGTGTTTCATTCCTGAGGTCAAGCGGTACCTTGAAGAGAAACGACTTGACTTTAAAGTGTTGCTGATTGTAGACAATGCTCCTGATCACCCTGCGGCACTCCAGTTTGCGCATAATGACGTTGAAGTAGTCTTTCTCCCTCCCAATACCACCTCCATCCTCTAACCTCTCGACCAAGGCATGATTCACTGTTTCAAGGTCACGTACACAAGGCTTACGTTCTCACGGATACATAGCATTATGGATGCTGATCCCAATCTTAATGTGATGGAGTGTTGGAAGTCCTTCAACATTGCCGATTACATCACTTATATTAAACAGGCAATGGATGCAGTCAAGCCTGAAACAGTCAATGCATGTTGGCGAAACCTATGGAAAGAATGTGTGAATGATTTTAAGGGTTTCCCAACCATTGACAAAGAAGCGAAACGCATTGTTCAGATGGCCAGGCAAGTGGGTGGTGATGGCTTCGTTGACATCCTTGAGGAAGAAACTGAAGAATTAATTGAGGGCCATAGAGAAACATTGACTAACGAAGAGTTAGAGGAACTGATAAAATCGTCTATAGAAGATGAAGATGATGACGACGAACAGGAAGAGCCAGCAAGTTGGAATCTTCATAAATTTGCTGAAGTGTTCAAAGCAGCAAAACACTTGAATGATTTAATTTCTGAATACAATCCCTCTATGGAACAAAGCCTCGTATTACGGACGATTTGAGACCATATCAAAAAATGTTTGAGCAGCTCAAGAGACAACAGCGACAGTTGCCAATCACCATGTTTTTCAAGAAAAAAGAACAAGCAGCAGATGAGCCTACGCAATCAACTTCTCGAGCTGAACCGGAGCCAACCACTTCGTCTACGACTCACTCTCCGTCACCCAAGCTCTCCGTCACCTCCGTCTCCTAGCTCAACATCAAGCCCTGATGACCCCCTGTAATTACCTCCCTATAATTATCCCCTGCAATTAAAAATACAGTACTGTAAAATTATATTTTGCATATGTACTCTTTATTATATACTGTATACATTATACATTTACATCTATTACTGTACAGGGTTGAATACACAAAACCATGTACAGTATACTGTACTTTATGAGCAATTTAAGGGATTTTCAAGGGTAATTTTGACTATACGCGATTTTCGCCTTACACATTGACTTTAGAACCTAATCCCTGTGTAAGATGCGACTCCACTCTGTATTCTATGTAAGAGTTATTTCTTTTTGCTTACTTTCAGCAGACTTATCATTTTAGTTGTTTAATAATAAGGTTTACTTGAAATTCAACCAAGTTTCTCTATGAGGGCCTTGCTTAAATGCAAGTCAACTTGTCATGAATTTTTTTTTATACTACAGTTTTCCAGCAAGAAATCCCTGTTCTTGAACAGTGGTGAGGACAGTAATGGAAAATATAATTTTCTCCATCAAGATTAACTACAGAACAGCATAAGAAAAACAAGATGAGTCATCAGGAGTCCTACACTGGTTAGCATGTTCTAGAAGGCCTGGAATCAGAGGACTGAACTTAATTTCAGGATAGTTAGGCAAGAACCCCTCCTACATGTACTGTAAGACTCATTAGCTGGCAAATTGCCTAAGTTTTCTGCACTGGTTACCAATTTACTTCCAGGTGAAATTCAAGTTGCTAGGTTACTATCTGTAAAGCCCTTCACGATGCACGTCCCATTGCAGCAATCACTGGAACTTTCACTTTTAGAATTAACTTCCACTAGAACAGTCTGAACCCACATTTGGCCGCTTTGGAATATACTGTAAAATTTAAATCTTTGTTAAATAAAACCAGTCCTGGAATCCACTGATATTTAGTCTGCCATCTGAGTTTTCCCATCTCTGACTCCTTCAGAGAAATTAGCTTGCATCTGTAAGGGTTTGGGATATATACATCCCCAACTTTAGGAAATGTTTGTTTTGTACCCTATGTAAATATCATCCAGATTCTACAATAGCAGGTGCATGTAAACAGATGAGATCCTTCATCTCAGTTTTCATGCAGTACAATACAATGCATTACCATTCAAACTCTTGGTGTTTTACCTTCATTAATTAACTTATGTTCCCCAGGGCAGGACTTATCTTACAAACCTAAACCTTATCCTGGGTCTACTTTTCAGCTGGCAGCTACTAAGGTTTCTCCACGAAGGACATCACATACATCATCCTACCTTTCTCACCTCAGAAACAATGCCATACTTTTAGTGAATCAGAATAAATGAGACCTACCTGGTCTAGCTACCAGGACAACTCAACAGAATCACTCTGTACCTCCACATAGTGTCCTATACTCTGCCACCTGCCATAGGGTATTGGGCATGGATGTAAATAATAATTATACAACCAGTTTATATCAGATTTACCTTTGTGATCTACTGCTATTACAGAATAGTATGACCCCTTACATATTATCAGTGAACTTATTCGCATAAATATCGTTAGTATGCAACATGTAAAATAAGAAGTTTTGACATGTCACAAAGGTAAATTTGAAGTTGACCAGATAAGGTGACAAAAGTTGAAAAGGAATTCCCTTCCTCTGAAGAACGGCTGTATTAAAATTGAAATATTTGGTATAGCAAACAAAGCCATTTAGAAAGTAGAGCTCTCAAACATTAGCACAAAATTATATTTCTTTTGAATTAGTTCACTTTTTCTAGTAAGTAATTTAGTAACTGATTTTTGTAGGAAGCTGATTGTTCAATTATGTTACATTACTTCACTTTTTAAATCTCTTTATATTTGATAAACGTTTTATCTGATTTAGTGAATTTTAAAAGCAAACTGTTTTGGAAAACTATTTTTAGGAAACATTTTTAATACTGACCAAGAAGTGCAAAAAAATTCAAAGTTAAAACTCCATTTTTAAATCATTGCTAATGAACAAACAAAAGAGATTCACAGGTGTTGATGTTTTTACTTACACAAAAGCATTAAAGCACGTCAACAATTTGTACAGAATTTTAACTTACTCGTGCATTAATGGTAGTATGGTCCATGCACCATCATGTCTGTCCATCTGATGAATAAGCAGAACTCTAGGTAATTCCTTTAAGAAAACCAAAAATATTCTTATGAGACAACAAAGTATTTTACAACACAGTATTTTCTTAGATGCCTAATTAATTTTAAAACTAAATTCTTGTGGAAAGACTATTTCACTCTGTTATTTTCCATAGAACTGAGTAGCAAACACGCTTGTAGACTAAAAGAGACTAGGGATGTAGCAGAGGGATATAATTCAGATTCTTGGAGAGGGAACTTCTTGCAATTTCTTGTTTCTAAACCCTCTCTCAGGTATAAAACTAATGCACCTCTCACTTCAGTGAAATTTTATAACTATTCTGGATAATCTATTTGGTTATCACTTCTGGAACAATGAAATGTTTATCTTATAAAGACAGTGTTTATAAATGAAAGTGGAGTATGCAAACTCTTCTAATGAATTATACATAAATTATGTTAACCAGAAATACTTATTTAATTCTATAGAGCTAATTTATCATCTAACAGAAGATTATAACATAAAGCCCACTATTCTTGATGACACCATTGTTTTTGTTCCAATTCCACTGGTATTGTTAGGAGTAGTTACTACAAGTATGCAGTGTCCCCAAATTTCCAGTCAAGACTTAAATCAACAATCCAAGACTTAAATCAACAATCCAGTGTATTTTACGGGTCATTATATGTTCTACTAAAATTTCAATCAACATTTGGCTGTTTACTGTTAGTGTGATTCAAGAACCACCATTGCATGTTATCAGAACACATTTTATGAATATCATAACAATATGATCTAATGGTTCAAGGTAAGAAAGCAAAAGGATGAAAGGGCTGGATTAATATACACTTTGGATATAATCAGGAGTTACACACAAAATTTATAGGGTAGTTTACAGTATATGTAGGAAGAGAGCAGTCTGAACAAAGTAAACTGGTTCAATCACCTTTCCTTGGCTCAGCTCCTCTCTTTTGGGAAGCACCAATGGGATGAAGCTCAGAAAAAGCACTCTCTCTCTCTCCTCATATCGGAGGCTCCTCCATTAATGGAAATGGAGGGAACAATCTTATCCTTAGCACAATATCTTTTCCTGTACACATATTATTATTATTATCCCTTTCCCTTAGGTTTAGTCTACATTCTGCTCTTGTAAGTTCGCTCTTTCTGGTGCTGTCTTTCTCCTTCTTTCCTAACTCTCTCTAAAACCAGAAAATGTTAGGGTGCCGATCTTCCCTTTTATCCATCTCCAGAGATGCACCAACTCTGTTGTTCTCCTATTATTCAAACAGTGGTCTACAGAATCTATTCTGTCATAGCACATATGTTTCTCCAACATGACAGAGGTTGTCTATATGGCTCCTACTTCCGCATTTCACATCTCTCTGCCAAAAGCCTTGCTAAATTATGCTAGGGTTGCAAACTTTCTAATTGCACAAAACCGAACACATTTGCCCCACCCCTTGCCCCTGCCCTGCCCCTTCTCCGAGGCCCGTCCCCCACTCACTCCATTCTCCTTCCCTCCGTCACTCGCTTTCCTCCACCCTCACTCATTTTCACCGGGCTGGGGCAGGGGGTTGGGGTGCAGGAGGGGGTGAGGGCTCTGACTGGGGATGCAGGTTCTGGGGTGGGACCAGAAATGAGGGGTTCAGGGTGCAGATGGGGCTCAGGGCTAGGGAACGGGGTTGGAGTGTGGGAGGGAGTGCAGGGTGCAGGCTCTGGGAGGGAGTTTGGGTGCGGGGGGGGGGCTCAGAGCTGGGGCAGGGGGTTAAGGTGTAGGAGGGCGCACGGGGTGTAGGCTCTGGGAGGGAGTTTTGGTGCAGGAGGGGCCTAAGGGCTGGAGGGGTCGGGTGGGGGGGTTGGGGTGCGGGCTCCGGCCAGGTGGTGCTTACCTCAGGCGGCTCCTGGAAGCAACAGGCATGTCCAGCTCCTAGGCAGAGAGGCCAGGGGGCTCAACGTGCTGCCTGCCCCCGCAAGTGCCACCCCCACAGCTTTCCTTGGCCACGGTTCCCGGCCATTGGGAGCTGTGGAGTCAGTGCTTGGGGCAGAGGCAGAATGCGGAGCCCCTATGGCCACCCCTGCGCCTAGAAGCCAGACTTGCCTGCTGCTTCTGGGAGCCGCAGAGAGCCAGGGCAGGCAGGGAGCCTGCCTTAGCCCCACTGCGCCGTCGACCTGACTTTTAGAGGCCCAGTCAGCAGTGCTGACCGGAGCCACCAGGGCACCTTTTCAATCAGGCGTTCTGGTCATTTTTTAATTACTTTTTTAAAGTCACTTCTGGCTTGGAACGTAGCGTAACACACTTCAGCCCAAAATGTGCCAAGCCCTTTAGAAACATACAGGCAGTAGTAGTCCCTGCCCCTAAGATCTTACAGTCTACACAGACAAGACAAAGAAGCAAACATTTATTTAACGGTTAGGTACATGTCTTCAAAGTACTTTATAAACATTAAAGCAATCTTATAACTCACCAGTAGATAAGCTGTAATAAAATTATTTTATAGGTGTATAAATGAGGCAGAGGGATGCTAAAAGCATTGCTCAATCCACAGTGAATCAAGCAGAGCTAGAAATAGAACTCAGGGCCATGACTTTTCCTAGCTGTATGCATTAAAAATCTTCTCCATCAGTAAGCTAAATATTTTGAGAATGGCTTACCAGATTTCCACATGAAAATAACTGCTCAGAGTCTAATAATTTTTTTAAACATTTTTGTTAATACTGAAATTTCACAGATTAACTGCTAATCTGAGACAAATATTGGCAGAATGTGGCTATGCAACCTAATTTAACCAAATCTGGTATGCAAATACCTAGATTCACATAGTATTGGATATAGTTTCACAGCTGTACAGTGAAATCTATCAGTATTGTACAACTACAGCCAATGTGAAAAGAAGCAGTGTACTAACCAAAAAGAGATTAGAACTTTCATCGATTTTAAGGCCAGAATGAGCCTCTGTGATCACCCAGTTTGATCTCCTGCATAACACAACCACAGAAGTTCACCCTGGAATTCTTATGTCTAACCCAACAATTTGTAGTTGAGCTAGGGCATATCTTTTAGAAAGTCATCCAATCTTGATATTGCTATGATATATGCAACATGCCCTGTGTGACTTCTACATGCCATTGTATGTGAGTGCCTTGTAATCGTCAGTGAAATATAAAACTCAGTAGTGGATGGTGATATTTGTATTTAAACTACAAGTCATTTGATCAAAGCGTCAACAAATGCATGCCCAATACAGATTATGACTATGTAGAAATACATAATATACACCAGAAAGGGAGAAGAGCTAGATAAAATAAAGGACTATGTTTGTACAAGAACAAATTGGTATAAACTGGTCATGAATAAATTTAGGCTGAAAATCAGAAGAGAGTTTCTAACCATCAAAGGAATAAGTTTCAGGAATAGCCTTCCAGTCGGAATACTAGGGGCGAACAACCTAGCTAGTTTTAAGATGGAGCTTGATAAATTCACGAAGATTATATGAAGGGGTTGCCTATGACAGCAGCAGACTGGACTCAGTGACCCAGGATGAGTTCTATGTTCCTATGTAGCAATTTATTCAACCCTCTCACACAGAACAAGTGCAAAATATATCCAAAAGTTTCTCTTGGATTTTCCTTTAAAAAGACATACCATATTGTAGGTCTCTGTAGGATTTCTGACATAGTGAAAAGATAGTGCAAGTCTCTGAGCTCTAAACTCATAAAGAAGGGCATCATGCCAGGAATTCTTACTGTCAAATGCTATGAACTGCTTTTTTTTATGAGAGTGATCACCTAACTAAATTCACTTAAAACTAAATCTGTATTTATAATAATCAATTTTAAAATGCTTTGAAGCCACAAGTATTGATAAGCATCAGACAACCAGTTATATTCCAAGGAACCCGAACCATTTTTTCACAAAATTTTATCCAAACAAAAAATGCAAGTGATGTAAAAATATTGGTTTTGCATGAAACTACCAGTAGCAAAATTGCTTTATTTCAACTTAACACATCATCAGTTATTAGGTTGTTTATCCAAGGTTGCCTTGACCTACTACTCCTGCACAGAACTGTACAGTGTTTATCTCTTTTATGAAGTGCACAATTTAGGAATTCCGCCCAAAGGAACAAAAGGTGTGCAAATATCAACTAGTTAGTATTTTTTATCCTTCCCCATTAATTTGCCTATTTTAGAAGCTTTTTAAACAAGTAGCTACCAGCAAGGAAAAAAAAAATTATTCTGTGTTAAGTCTCCCTCTGAATATATATAACAATAATGTAACAGTGTTACTTTAAAATCTCTATTTCTCTAGTGTTTGGATTGTTGTTTTGAAAAATGGACCTGTTCTATAAAAACAAGTGCAGTTCTACAAAGAGGTCAAGGTCTTAGCCATACTCTGCTTCTATCAATCAAGAGAAAGATGTTTGAAATCCAAAAAGATTACCACATTGTATGGACCTCAGATGGGGACTCACCTTGCCAGGGCCCAGTCCTGCACCCCTGAAATCAAAGGGAGTTTTAACACTGATTTCAATGGGACCAGAATCAGGGCCACCAAGACTAACGAGTAGTTTGTCTACACAGCAATAAACAAACAAACAAATAAATAAAAACCCAAAGAAACAAAAAAACCAACAACCACCAAACAACCTGCAGCAGCAAGTCTCGGGGCCCAGGTGAACCGGCTTTAGCTACAAGACTTAAAAAAGCCATGTAGGTGTTCAGGCTTGGGCAGGAGCCTGGGTTCCAAGACGCCCCCGCCTCACTGGGTTTCAGAGCCCAGGCTCCAGTAGTCCCAGCATCTACACAGCTATTTTTAGTCACACAGTGTGAGCCCCAGGAACCCAAGTCAGTTGATCCGGGCTCCGAGACTCTCTGCCACGGGTATTTATTTATTTACTTATTGATTTGATTTATTGCTGTACAGACATACCCTGAAACAGACTTTTGCACGTGCATGGAGTCCGACTGACTTCAATGGGCCTCAATATAAATATCGCAGTCTCCTTCTGTGGGATTAGAGCCTAGTATTGTAAATAAGGCACCTTTACCAATATTTGCTTGTTTTTGGTGGGCCATTCCCCTAAATTTTATTTTGCATTATGCTGACAAGGTGCCCAAAGGTACTCTTAGATTCTGTTAGAAAGAAGTTTTTGGAATAAGCCACCAAAATAAATATTTAAAAAGCAAGTAACCTCATAAATGTATTTACATTTACCATTAACATTGCCAGAAACTAGGTTAAGACATTAACACGTTCTTCTTACAAAGTACTGCTCAGTTGACCAGGATGCCAGAAAGTTGAAGTAACATAAATGTCTAATGGAAAAAAATTTCAAAATATATCCACGTTCACGATTGGATAGTCGCATATGTACCTAAATTCAAAGTAACCATACTGCTCAAGAATAGCGCCTTTATTTTCAGAAATTATTGGGGAGGAGAGGGAGCATAAAAATATTTCAGTTTCCAAACTCCACAATTTTCAGGTGACAGCAATGATGGAATTAATCTTACTTTTCAGTGATCAAAATGTGACTTGTGTTTGCTTTAGCAAGAATTCAGGGTTTGCCATCTAATAAAAGCATTAACCTTTGTGTTTACTTTCAATCTGAACAATACATATAAAATTCTAATGATAGATCATTTCATTTCTTGCCAACAAGACATAAAGTGAAGATAGCTCTTTAGAGTAGGAATTTACAATCCAAAAGATACAACTTTTCTGGATTCATGCACTGAGAAGACCAGAGGAAGGATTAATATTGAGTTACATAAATATTTTGATATGTTGACTTCTTGCGAGCATTGTGAGAGAAGAAAGTCTTTATTAATTCAGGACACAGATCCAATCCCAGGATTGGAACCTAAACAAAGATGAGATGTCTATTAAAACTGATTTCTAAGACCCCCCTCACAGGACTTCACACTTTTAACCTATATTACTCAACCTTTTGTATGTGGATTTCCCAGGAAGGAGGACAACATACTGTATGTGTAAAATACTCTGACTTAACTATAATAGGTGCTTTAAATTGAGATTTGTACCCTGAAGTATTTTACACTGCCAAGTTCTCTTCCAAAAACGGTTGGAATAACCTTGGGTGCTCTGCTATGCAGACAAAAATATGCTTTCTTCCCAGGCGCAGAGCAGATATTAAACAAACAAGAACAGAGACTATTTTTACCTGACTTAAACCCAAAGCATTCAGAACCGCAATATTAAAAAGACTGTAAAACAAATCAGTTCAGAAACAAAACACATTGATGCTTCTTTTAATAAGCACTCTCAAAAACCCACAAGCACTCACAAAACTCAGGTCAGGATTCTGTATTCTTCTCTGTTATTCTGTATTTAAATATCTCTAGTTGTCTTGTAGTTTTACTCTTTATTTTTATCAGACATTCAAAAAATGTTGTCTGCAAATGAGATCTATGTAGCGTCTGATGTACCATTGTTCAAAGTCATGGGAAAATAATCAATAATATGCATTTTGTCTTTCTAAAAATACCCTGAATCAACAGTGAAACAACTGTGTTGACAAGTGTCATTGCACAAAAAAGCCCAACAACTTCCTCACCTCCCACTTTAACACTATAGCCATTTTTAGTATTTCATTATCTTAATTCAAAGCACTAGCATATTTTAGTTAAAATTTTTAATAGAAAATTTGGATCAAATGTATGGTGTATGTCCACCACAAGTTTCTTGGAGGGGGGAATTCAAGATTCAGCTGTTTATTGTCTCATTCTTTCTCACTTTATCTTTTTCTATATTATACCCCTTTTCTTCTCCCCCATCTGTTCTTCAGAAAGCTGGCTTTAAACAGTCTCCCAAAATGTAATTCGATTATTTTGTGACAAGGCAAAATGCAGATGATGAGAAAAAAGACTGATGCAACTTTTGAATATTTTCAGAGTTGTAGTATGTGAACCAGGATGTAGAATCATTCCATGCATCCCATATACCTTCATGTTGAAATACGCAAAGTCTGTAGTACAGCTATAAGGATCGACAGTCTATGTCATTTCTTAATTCCAAAAGAAACTGAATCATAGTGTGATAGCTATGGCAGTTTTCTGCAATATGCTGGATGAACCTTATTGAATTAAATCTGTCCTTTTCTATCTTTTGGTGCCTGTTCTTGGTGTGGGTTTATATACCATCAAAGTCTTATTTTCGACAGTCTAAAAAAAGTATCAATGAGGCTGGAGAACCCATACAAGATTTTCAGTATGAATTAATAGTCTTCATTTACACAGCAATTACCTGTTTGGCTCCATATCCAAGAAGCAATTTTTACAACAAATATACTGGTAAATATTTTTGCAGAACCTAAAATACATTATAATGATCTTTCAAATGTGTTTGTCATTTGATTGACATTTTGACAGTGTATTTTTAATGGAAATATAATACTTTAAAAATTGCTAGACTGACAGACTGGGAAGCCTATTTCCTCTATTTGTGCACATCAGAGACCTGCAATATGTTTTATTTATTTATCATTTATGCAACACAAGAAGTATGCTTGGCCATTGTCCCTATGTAGAAGCCCAATTTCTTCCACCCTCTTCTTCAGTAACATGTATCAATTCTGTTCTGAAGGTGCTGCTCGTAGGTATGAAAGTACAATGCAGTTTCCTGCCTATTCAAATCCATGGCTTTACACACATCTATCCACTAGGAACTGGACAATCAACACATTTTGCAAATCTGTAGGCAACCAAATTTTCTGACTTAATATTTACCAGCACTGTCAATCTGGGTGGACTGACTTGGGATGAGAAGAATGCTCAAGTCACCTCAAGGAGAAGTCTCATTCTGACCAGAAATGCTCAACACATCTTGTGAAGCTAATGGGGCCAGTGGCGCTGGACCACTTTTAATAGTGGCGGTGCTGAAAGCAGTTTTTACTTTTGACCTCATGTTCCCCTACCCCTGTACATGCCCCTCCATCCCCCAGAGCTGCGGCTTGGAGCAGGGTCATGTCTCCGGGAGGGGGGACCTGGACAAGGGTAAGGGGGCCAAAGCTGGGGCCACAGCTGGAGATGGACACTAGGCAAGGAGCAGAATCCCAGGCGTAGGGCCAGCGGCCGGGACCTGAGCCCCAGGCCAGGGAGTGGAGCCCCGGGCCAGCGGCCAGAGCCTCACATAAAACCTGGGGGTACTGCAGCACTCCCAGCATCCCTAGCTCTCCTGCCTAACAATGGGGCTTAAGAACACTCAAAGTTTCCCAAGACTGGATGCACAGGTCTAATCTTCCTTACAGAGAAATCGAGAATATTATCCACTTCAGTGGAAACAGGAGCAGGCCCAGTTAGCGACAGTAAAATGTTACATGGTTTATATAGCTGCCAGTTGCTCAACAATTCCTCAAAAATTCAAAATATTAAAGATGTAGAAGAATTCAAAATCTAAAATATTTATCTTTCAATAGGTTCAAGGCAGGTATGTGCCCTGCTAGATATAGCACCTGGACTTTTAATGTCTATGAACTCAACTTGGCTGTTAGAAATATTCTGTATAAGATTTTGTAAAAGGCAGCACTGCAGAATGCAAGAAACAAGCACAGACCATAAAGGCAGAGACCACAATGATAAAGAAGTGGCAAAAGGAAATAGTTAGAAGAAAGCAAAGATAAGGATGAGAAGAAGTCAAATATACAAAACTTCTTTTTATCTCAAACCTTCAAAGAATCACCTATTTCTAGATGACTTTAAGGAGGAAACATCTGAATACAAGCTAATGCCTTAATCTTCAAAAGTGACTAATGATTTTGAATGCTTCTATATTTTGGAGCTCAATCTAACTTTAAAAGGCCTGAGATTTTCAGAGTGCTGAGCACTTGTCCTCTGAAAATCAGACCCTTTTAGAGGGGTCTCAAAAGTTGGGCACCCAAATATTGAGGCACTCAGTCACTTTTGAAAATGTAATGCCAACAAGGACAATGAGCAGAGAGAGAAAACTCTGAAGAGATAGAAGAAAAGATATTGGCACTGAGAGCAGCTGCAGATCGTTCTACCAGTAGGTCATAATGTTCAGAAATGTGGACAATTGTTTTGCACGCTGAAGGCAGGACAACATACTGCATGTCAGAAGGAAAACCTCACTATGGGAAGAAGAAAACTGTCCAGTATTAGAAAGACTGCATAAGAGAAGGTACTCATCATTGTCCACATAAATATGAAAGATAGAGTCATCTACTTATTGGAAAGCATTAAAATTTCAGATCTTCAGACTCTTGTGCAAAGAACTGAAGATTACGACTACACAAGAAACAGATTCTGCCACCTGTACAGATGAATGGAACAACTGAGGATCATAGAGGTGATCTAGTGGCTGAGGTAGTGCTACAGGCATCAGAATTTATTTTATTCTAGTCAAATTTTTAATATCACAACTATCACCATGTTATCTGACTATTTCAGGAGCTTTGACCAATGAGTGTGTACAGACCCAATCTGAAAAAAAATATTCCTACTAGAATTGGAATTCTTCAGACAAGCAAAAAAACCGAAACACAACCACCCTCCCCCTTTCCTTCTCCACCTAATTACATCCCACATGCCAAGTAACTTTTGCAATCTCAAGTAGGGCAACATTACAGCACTTTCTAATTTCAAAATGCATGTGAAAAAATTACATATGTTTCAGTTGGAATGATTCATGTGGAAAAATATCAGAACTCAACTAGCAAGACAGATGGGAACTTTAAAAATATACTGTAATTATGCCTTTGGCAAGCTCAATAAACCACTTCTGGCAGGACTATTGATGTTGTATGATGTGAAGTGCAGAATATGCTTTTCAGTAGTGCTCACCCATTTTGCTATAAGAAAAGGAGTACTTGTGGCACCTTAGAGACTAACACATTTATTTGAGCACAAGCTTTCGTGAGCTACAGCTCACTTCATCGGATGCAGTGAAAATTTCCACTGCATGCATCCGATGAAGTGAGCTGTAGCTCACGAAAGCTTGTGCTCAAATAAATGTGTTAGTCTCTAAGGTGCCACAAATACGCCTTTTCTTTTTGCGGATACATACTAACACGGCTGCTACTCTGAAACCTGCCATTTTGCTATGTGATTCTGAAGCTTGGACCTTTTTTCTCTCCATAACTTTTTTCTTTTTAAACAATATTCTCTTAAATTTGGGCCAAATTTTTCCTTTCTATTGAAAAACTAGCAATAGTAGTTAGTAATGAGTAGTAGGACTACTACTCATAGTAGTTACTAACTAATGAGAAATTAACTATTTTCTTGAATGAGACCCATTTCTACTAGTAAGCACCAGAATCACCAACAGATCATTTGGTAACAAACATCTAATGATTTGTAACATTTGGTTATGAATCACATTCCAATACTTTAATGACTGAACACACTCATCTATACGTCACCTTTTTTCCCATAATTTCTCTAACCTCTCTTTTTTTGAGACCTGAACTGTTATAAATGTTAAATTATGAAGATTTCATTCTCTCACACATGTTGCCTTGAAGATTTTTGCATCAGCTGGTAAAACTATCTCCATTACTGAAGTTCTTGGTCAGTTAAACTCAGCAGATGTTCTTGCTATCCCTCCCCAAAAAAATCAAATGAGTTGATTATGGCATATTGTTTGAATGTCTCCTAAAAACAGGGGTTCTCAAACTTGGGGTTGTGACCATTTAGGGGGTTGTGAGGTGATTATGTGGGAGTCACGAGCTGTGAGCCCCGACCCAACTCCTGGCCACGTGCGGGGCTATGAGCCCCAACCCAACCACCGGCCAGGAGCCCCGACCCGATCACCAGCCACATGCTGGGTTGTCAGCCCAGAGTCTGCCCACACGCAGGGCTGTGAGTCCCGACCCCCATAGGGTGTGGGGCTGTGAGCCCGGCCACATGCAGGGTTGTCAGCCCAGAGTCGGACCACGCATGGAGCTGTGGATCCTGAGCCCCATCCTGGGTCTGGCTCACAGTCCCCAACCCCTCCAGCCCAGCTCCACCCCATCTGCACTCCACCTTCAGTCCTGCTCCGCCTCCAAAGAAAGGTCACCAAATAGAAGTTTGCCCAGGGCGTCATTTTTCCCTAAGGCCAGCCTTGGGACTGAAACACCATCCGCTTGATTGTTCAGCAGCTGAAAAAGTACTTTATTATTTAACAGTCAGACATACAGGCGCATACCTTTCCTGAAAACAATGGCCCCCTCTATTGCTAAAACGCAAAAGTATTTAGAGTCTTACATTAAACACGGTTTTACCAGCATTGTCACCTCCAGTATTGAAAAAACGCAGTGCATCATTTGCTGCAAAGTTTTATCTGATGAACTGATGAAACCATGCAAATTGCAGCGACATCTTGAAACTAGACATCCTGAGCATAAAAATCTGAATGTGGATTTTTCCAAACACTGAGAAGAAGCAACAAAGAAAGCCAGGCTTGATGCAGATGGAGGTTTCCAACAGCACACATCCTCAGCTGTGAAGCCCTCTTATGTTGTGTCGCTATGAATCGCTCGTACCAAAAAGCTGCATATGAGAGGTGAGGAACTTGTTCTGCCAGCATGCAAAGACATTGTGTCTCTTATGCTTGGCAATGATACTGCCAAAAAGCTTATTATACTTTCCATGTTGAATGATACTGTGAAACGCAGAATATGTGAGATGTCTGAAGATATCAAAGAACAAGTTGTGCATGAAATTAAATATTCTGCTTTCAGTATGTTCAGCCTGCAACTTGATGAAACTACTGATGTTACTAAGTGTGCACAATTGATAGTGCTCATACAGTATGTTAATGCTGGGGATGTTAAGCATGAATTCTTACTCTGCGAACAACTTAAAACAACAGCAACAGCATAGGTCGTTTTCAATAAGGTAAATGCCTTTTTCAAAAGCAATGGCAATGAGTGGAAAAATCTTTGTGTATCCGTACCGACAGTGCTCCAGCCATGATGGGTACATGGTCCGGCTTTCAGCAGAAGGTAAAGTGCATGTCACCTAGTGTGACTGTCACTCATTGTGGAATCCATCATCAAAGTCCTAGCTGCAAAGACATTGCTAATGTGCCTTAATGCTATGGTGGATGTTATACAAGCAGTAAACTACATTAAAGCATATACTCTGAATAGTTCCCTCTTTCTGGAAAGAAATTTGGATCCTTTTACATTTTCAACAACAGACTAAAAGCCACTGGTGTCCAAGTGTGCACCATGATGAAAGCATGATGAAGATCAGTATGCTGATGTTAAAGGTGAATGAATATCAGCAGGCTAAACAATATATTCAAAAATGAACAATGATAGGTGTCACTGCTGCCTTGAAGTGTAAAGTAAACAATGCTGCCAGAGAATATGCGACTAGGATGACATTTGTGTAAGTATACACAAATGCGTACAGTGGTTTTTCATCTAGGTTAGAAAACTTTAGAAATATATAATTATCCAATTATTACCTACAAGACACAAAAGGAAGAGTTGAGGGAACAAGCGGTGAATTGCACTCATTACAAATAAGCATAGATTATGTTTATTAGATATCACTTCATTTATCTATCTCTATCTACCTATGTATCTTACAGTATAAGGCAAACAAGGTTTGAAGACATGATTTGGGATAAGATAGAACGTATTCCTAGATGTGGGTGTTAAGGAGGCATCTGAAGTACAAGAATACATACGAGCAGAAAACAGACTGCTCTCGGCACAGGATGATAGAAAGCATAAAACTAGGAGGGGAATACAGACAAAAGGGAGCAATAAGGGAGAAGACTGGGAAGACTGCCAGGGCCCAAGGGAGGAGGAAAGAAAGAAATGAAAGCTGAGATATATGTGCAACAAGATTACATAAGGAACTGAAAGCAAGGACAAAGAGCTTGCATCTGATGAGGTGAAAGACAAGAAGCGAGTAAAAGGATGTTTAAGGGGAAAAAGGGAGATATGTGATGATGCTGAAGTGTTGGGCGAGCAAGAATGCTAACAGCTACAATTTAGATAGACAGGAGGCAAAGGTGGGAAGCAGGCTGGTCAGAGCTGGTCAGAAATTTTCTGATGAAACAGTTGTGCTGGAAAATACCTGCTCGAACCCAAAATTTCTCTCAAAAAAATCGAGTCTGATTTGATGAACTTTCAGGCAAGCACAGGCAGGGTTCCCTGCCAGCTTGCCTGGCAGACTGATACGGAGACTTGCCATGCAGTCTGCTCTAAGGGCTGAGGACCCCAGGCTTGTAGGGTCTGCAGCTCTGGGACAGCCCAACCACACCAGGGTTTCCAGGCTCCCTATCTTGGAGCTGGGAGTATAAGGAATCTGGACCTGCAGCAGTCTCTGGGCAACCTAACAAGTGCAGCTTGCCTGTAGCAGGCTGCCTGATTGGCTACTCTCTGTGGTATTAGTGGGAAAAGTCAATAGACCAGCTCCTAAGCCCAGAAGCAGCAGTTTGGTGGCTCTTCAAAGCATTTGCCCACAGCTGCAACAGCTCTTCCGCCTGCTTGTTCCTAGCCTTGCTCCCACCCTGCTCCTGCCTTGGACCCAGACTTGCCTGACTCCAGATAACCTGGTTCTGACTCTCAGCTCCGATTCCTGGCCTCTAACTCTGGCTCTGACATCTAGCCTTTGACCCGGATTCCAATACCTGGCTGCCTGACTCCTGCTCCAACCACAAGGCATGACCTCCACATCCGGGTCTGACAGCGAGCCTGAAAGTGCTGTGAGCTACCAGGGCTTCTAAGCTCACCGTCACTGAACAGGGAGCCTGGAATTCCTGGGTTGGGTTAACATGGTCTGCAGTTCCAGGGGCGCCCTACCATACAGACTGCCCTAGGGCCAAAGACCCGAAGGCTTCCAGATTCAAGGACCAGTTGGCTCCCTGGGATTCTAGACAGCCCAGGAGTCTGGAAGTCCTCATGTCCCCTGCCTGGGGGAAATCTGCGTGGCAGGGCTGCCCCAGAGCTGTGGAACCTGGGGCAGCCCTGAAACTGGGAAGACTGTATAAAGCAAACAAGGTTTGAAGACATGATTTGGGAAAAGATAAAAAGTATCTTACATATCTGGGGTTTCAAATGAGTAGTTTCTAGGCATGATCTGATGATTTTCATACCTGGTCCAAAGCTTTTTACAGCATAGTTCCAGCCCTGTCTCTCCTCTGGGAGAACAACACAGACAGACAAGGGGGAAGTTTTTCCCCAATTTTAAAAAGTTCTAGCCTTCCCATTGGCTCTTTTGGTCAGGTGCCCACTCCCTTCCTTTTACTATGGACTTTTTAATCCTTTACAGGTAAAGCAAGTAGAGAACAGCTACAAATAGGGGTTTTATAGCTAACTGGTTGGCTGCGTGTCCATAAAAGGAAGCTATTTCCCCACCCCTTTCATTTAGCACAGAGGCCAAGTAAGGAGAAGCTATAAAACAGAAGTAGGACAGCAACCGGGTATGCTCAGTGGATGATCCTGATGGAATACATGAGGGTGTCTCCTAGAGTAAGAGGCCAGGTCCCAAAGCCTATGATGACTTTGGGGGGTGGGGGGAGGATGGATGAAGGGGCTTGAGGGTACCACACAGGAAGGAATTCCCAAGTGCGCCTTCTTGGGTTCTAAAAGGGAGTTTTGCACTTGGGTGGTGGCAGCATCTACCCATCCAAGGCCAGAGAAAAGCTGTAACCTTGGGAGCTTAATACAAGCCTGGAGTGGCCAGTATTAATTTTTTGAATCTTTGCGGGCCCCCACCTTCTGCACTTGAAGTGCCAGAGTGGGGAATCAGCCTTGACACCCTCTGATTGGCTCAGCTTTCAAATTATGAATATGTATGACTCCATCCACCATGGAAACTTACTCTCCAGCTCACAGAAAAGCACTGATCTGCTCAGTAAATACCAGCACTTTTTTTCTGGATGGCTCTTGGCACGCATGGTGGGTGAACGCACCCTTGGGGAGGCTAGCCCCCAGCCCCTCCTCCTCTGCCTGAGGCCCCACCCATCCCCCGCCAGAGCAGGCAGTGCAGCCCCAGCACCAGCCGAACAGATAGGCAGCATGGCATGGCCTGGGGGTCTTGTGCACACCGGCCCCATCCTGCCTGCCCCGGCCTCTCGGCCACAGAAGAGCGGGAAGGGAAGGCAACTGGAAGTAGGCAGGAGGGGGCCTGGGAGCGGAGTGTGAGCAGGGCCATGCCAGGCTGTTTGGGGAGACACAGCCTTCCCCTGCCTATGGTACCCGCCACCCATGATTCTGGGCACTTAGAGTAAAGCCACTTACTTAATCTGTTTGCATGTGTACACAGAGAGAGATACAAACAGAAATCCATTAATTTCTCAACTGCCTCCTCTCTAACTAAATAAAACACCACAATGTAAAAGACATGTGGGTTACACAGCAAAAGTCTTGGATTGTCGTCAGTTCTTCCTCCCTCTCTCTCCCCTTCCCCTTCCCCTTCCCCCTCCCCGGCCCCGGTAATAAAGGAGAAAGCGTGCACAACCAGCAATGAGCAACACTGGTAGCAGAGCAGGACACTTGGGAAAAAGGAACAATATTCTTTAGAGTGAAGCCTCTAGTGTTGATTTCAATACCTGGGAACTGACGGGGAAAAAACTGCCATGGATAGAGGTTGTAAAAAAGACTAACGTGGGAATATTTTCAAGGAATTTCTGTATTTCTAGGTAAAAAAGGAACACTTGTCAAAATAAACAGTGCAATAAAGAGATGCAAGACCTGATTGTCAGAATGAAATAATATGACAAATATTCTTCAGAAAGCAATGACTTTGAAGATGATGTGGACAAGTCTGAACAATCAGGATCAACTGGTTAGTAAACTTATTTTTGGACCATTGTTATGGACTGCCTACCATGACTTACTGTGCTTGTAAATGATAACAGATTATTGTCATAAATTGTGTTTTGGGTGGATTACACTTACTTATGAATTTCAAAATGTTTGTGTTCAAAATATAATTGGTATATTACTTTGTTGTGGGAGTATTTATCAGCTGCATTTTTACCATTACTACAGGACTTCTGACTAATTTTATTACTCAATATAATCAAACATCCTAAGTAAAGATTTCCTGTTTAAAAGCAATGTTTATTAGTCACTTACGAATTTTAACATTTAAAATAGGGTTTTTTCAAGCTGTTTGGTGTGTTGCTAGAGATAAAGGTTTAAATAGGTTTAAATAACTCTTATGATTTATTATTTTACCTATAAAACTGGGTTTAGAATAAATTATATCATATAAACCATGGTAAAAATAGCTGTAGTAAGCGGAATCTTTCATTTACAGTCTTAAAAAAAAAAAGAAGAAGCAGTGCACTGAGTAATAGTGAGTGAGTGACTTTTTTTTTACCATTTTGTTTCAAGGTCCAGCTTAGACATAACGGGTTATGAACGTCCATCATCTGCAATGTCTACAACTTCAGTCATCTGCTGGTACACAGGCAGTGCTGCAACTAAGCATACATCAGATAGTAAATTATCTGTATTTAAACAAAAGATTTTCTTCAATCATCCAATAAAAACATGGATGAGTTCCTAATCAAGACCAGCAAATTCCAGAAAGACTCCATAGATGAAAGGATTGCTCACAGTTTATTCACACACTGAATTCTCCCTTTTATCCTGTTCAGGACAAACATCTCATAGGGTGCAATCATTACAACCAGGCTACTCTCCACCTAGCAGAGCAAACATTGCTGGAAGATTCCTGTACGAGAAAAAAATTGAACAGTGTGCAAAAAAACATTAATGGGAAATTCATTAAGCTGAGTCTTGAGGGGTGAAGCAATGTATACAATGTTCTAGTAGTGTGTTTGTATGAAACAAAAGATGGGGTTTTCTATCTTGAAGAAAAAAAATTATACATCAGGGAATGGCCATACAGCATAATATTTAAAAGTAACAGCAGTAAAAGCTATAAGAAACTGAACAAAAAAATCAAGCCTTGCATATGTAGCTTTGTCACAGATAATGCTGCAAAATGTAGCAAAGGCAAGAAATCTTGAAGAAGGGAACCTGAAGCTTATAACATATGGGTGCAGTGCTCATCTGATGCATCTTTTAGCTAAAGACTTAAGTTCAACTCCAGGAATAAAGGAAAATGTTGTTGAAATTGCAACATTTTCTGTAACAACCACTTTGCTTCAGCTTCACTAAAGAGAGCAGGATGATCCCAACTAATTCATCTCCAAGATGTATTATGGAATTCAGTGACTGACTTGTTTTGAGCTATTTATTAAGAACTGGCCTATTCAGATGACAATTTGTGAAGAAAATCACGCCAAAACAGATGGAACTAACACAGTCAAAGTAGTCAACACTGGACTAAAGAGAAATGTAGAAGATAAGCTGAATATACTGAAAACTATTTCCATAGCCTTGGACAAGCTGCAGAAAGATTGCTACTGTACTGCTAATGCTGTTGAAATTTAGAAATCACTTAAGAGACATTAAAGAAAGAAATACCCAATACTTTACCTCATTTTCTTGGCAATATTCTCAGCTCAACATACTAGGGTAAATGCCTCACTGCTGAAGAAGATGCTACTATTAAACGGGCATCTAATAATCAATCATAATAAATTTCAGGGCTGGAAATGAAACATTCAAGCAGTATATGTTTGCTAAGAAAGTCACACCACTGAACTGGTGTACATCACCAGTTAAGCAGCTGGGACCAGAGTTTATTGAAGTGCTGAACCAGTTTTTTTTACAGTAGTAACCTCTTCTGCAGGCACACAGAATATTTTCTTCATTTGAACTACTTCATTCAAAGTTGAGAAATCAACTGGGAGCTGAAAAAACAGGAAAAATCAATCCTTTTCTCTTCCAGTCTATGAATAAAAATGAGGGGGGAGGACATGAGATCTAAAACTAGATCTAGAACTTACAGTTCTAAAAGTTTGACGCACAGACTAAGTAACTTAGGAGACTCATCTCATTTTCAAGAGACTTAAGTGGTAGTGTAGACATAGCCTATGTCAGTATAACTTATGTCGCTCAGGGATGTGAAAAAAACAAACCCCTGAGCATCATACGTCACACTGCCATAAGCGCTGTTGTGGACAACGGTATGTCGGTGGGAGAGCTTCTTCTGTCAACATAATTAATCTACCCCCAATGAGCAGCGGTAGTTATGTAGACGGGAGAGCTCTCTCCCATCAGCTTAGCATGGCTACACTAGAGATCTTACAGCTGCACTGCTGTAAGCTCTCTAGTGTAGACATAGCCTTAGGCATGTAGGAACTTAAGCGCCAATCACTTTCACTTAGCCTAGAAAAATTTTCAAATACGCCTGACCTGCATTATCATCTTAATTCACTGACTAAAATTAATCCCTCTGTTCCTTTAATAACTCATTTAGCTGTAAATGTGAAAAATCGTTTGATAAGAGCTTATGTATCCAAAACATTTAAAGTTGCTTTAATAAAAATAGATTTTTTAAATTACAGTTACCATACTAATGAAGCTTGACACAAATCATGACTAAAAGTTAATTATCTAGTAAATAAGCAATACCATTCACCATTTTCTAACATACTAAAAATGTACAATAAGAATCTGAAAATATTAACCTATGTAATTGCTTAATTAAATGTGTATAGTTATAGTGTACCTTCCTAAGTAGCAAAAAGATGCACCAAATCTAGTGTAAAGGCTCTATTTCACTGTAAATCAACTTGTTTTAATTGCTATAGGAACCAGTGACAATGGACCGTTCTTTAGAAAATAAAAGTGCAAATGGAAAAGTTGATTAAAATTGATGATTTATATAAAGTCTTTCCACCTAGTGATTTAAATCCACCTTGACAACTGTACAGGCAGGTGGCAAACCGAAGCTACCGTGAAGTGGACTATTAGAGCTGAACAACAGGCCAGCCTGTTCTAAGTGTAGTAGGTAGTCAAGGATCTTCAGTATCAAGTCTTGGACTGAGACCCAGCCACGCTGGGCTGCCCATATTGAGAACCTGTTCCATTTAGATTTTTCCTGTTCTGAGCCAAATTTTCCAGGACCTGTACAGAGCATGAGCTCAACTAAAGACTGAACAGGCATTTGTAACAGGTTTGTCAGCCAAGACTGCCTCACCCAATACAGGGCAACAACCATCACGGTCCTATCTCTCCTGATCTTGGATATTCTCTAGGAATCAGTGGAAAAGTGTAGGGTAAGTCTCTGTTCCACTGTAGAAGGAAGGCATCTGGCAACAATCATTGGTTAGTCTTCTCCTGGAAGAAGAATTTTGACATTTGGCATTGTTTTTGGAGGCAAAATAGTCTGGGGGAGGGGATTCCCCAATAGCAGAATATCAGTTTTATAATGGATCTGTGCAAGGACCATTCATGGCTGGTCATTGACTGCCTGCTTAAGATACTGGTCAAGTTGTTGCTGACCCCTAGAAGGTGAAGAGCTAGTGTGGTCACCCACTGAAACATCACCATGTCCAGAGCTTGATGGCTTCCAGACAGAGATGTGAGAAATGAGCATCCCATTGTTTAAGTAGTACACAGTTGTCATGTTTGTGAAAATTTGCACCACTGAGTTCCAGAAAACATGTAGGGACACTATATACAGGACAATCTGAGGATTTTCAGCTGGAGGACTTTCACATGCAATTCACTGTCATCTGGGGACCAAGCTCCTTGAATCTGTATGTGGTTAAAAGAGACTGTATTGGTATTCTGGATGCTTACAGTCAAGAGGCAAACCTCATGGTCACAGCTGTGGCCATCAAACTCATGACTACATCAGAGGCATCCATGGCTTCCTGTACTGCAGTTCTTCCCAAAGCCATTCCTCTATATCTCTTCCCCTCCTTCCTGCTAACCAACAGCTTTTTCATTGCACCTGGGTTCAATAGGAGATAACACTGGTATGGGGGCACAAAGGTCCATGTTGGCTCCTTTAAGACAAATTTTTGTGTGATTTAAAACCATCTGCAGACACCCCTATTGGTCAAAGGTCTACTTTTTAGAAACTTCTCCTGATCTCATGAGTTATTCTTTGAACCAGACATCCTCCATGCTTCATTCCTTTTCACTTTATAACTCATTATTTTCAAGGCCTTCCTTCTATTTGCTAGTCAGGCCCTTTCTTTACAACACATATATATATTTCCTTAACCAATAAACTAACTTTAATTCTTTAATTTTATACTTAACCTACACAGCATCCTACAAGAGGGATCTCCAGTCCTGGCTCTAGGTTCGCCCTCAAATTGGCTGACAGCGTTGGTCTTGAAACAGTGGCAGCTGATGCCAAGGGCCCCAATGCTGGGATGATAGGCATCCATTTTCACTGGAGTTTTCTTCCCTGCCCTCCTTTCACTGCTGGAGCCCTGGGTCTGAGGTCTACTCAGAGGGTCACTCACTGAGAATGACCGTTTGGATTGCTAAGAGGTTGTGGCCTCCTGGAGGTCCAAGGCAACGTGAATCAATTGCTAGAGTAGGTGTAGTTTCTGCCACCCATGAGAACATAAGAATGACCATATTGGGTCAGACCAAAGGTCCATCCAGCCCCGTATCCTGTCTACTGACAGTGGCCAATGCCAGGTGTCCCAGAGGGAGTGAACCTAATAGGTAAGGATCAAGTGATCTCTCTCCTGCCATCCATCTCCACCCTCTGACAAACAAAAAGAAAAGGAGTACTTGTGGCACCTTAGAGACTAACCAATTTATTTGAGCATGAGCTTTCGTGAGCTACAGCTCACTTCATCGGATGCATACTGTGGAAATTGCAGAATATTATATACACAGACACCATGAAACAATACCTCCTCCCACCCCACTCTCCTGCTGGTAATAGCTTATCTAAAGTGATCATCAAGATGGTCCATTTCCAGCACAAATCCAGGTTTTCTCACCCTCCGCCCCCCCACAGACAAACTCACACTCTTGCTGGTAATAGCCCATCCAAAGTGACCACTCTTTTCACAATGTGTAAGGACAGGCCTAACAAAGAAAATAACAGAACGCCACTAGCCGTCACCTTCAGCCCCCAATTAAAACCCCTCCAACGCATTATTAAGGATCTACAACCTATCCTGAAGGATGACCCAACTCTCTCACAAATCTTGGGAGACAGGCCAGTCCTTGCCTACAGACAGCCCCCCAACCTGAAGCGAATACTCACCAACAACCACATACCATACAACAGAACCACTAACCCAGGAACCTATCCTTGCAACAAAGCCCGTTGCCAACTGTGCCCACATATCTATTCAGGGGACACCATCACAGGGCCTAATAACATCAGCCACACTATCAGAGGCTCGTTCACCTGCACATCCACCAATGTGATATATGCCATCATGTGCCAGCAATGCCCCTCTGCCATGTACATTGGTCAAACTGGACAGTCTCTACGTAAAAGAATAAATGGGACACAAATCAGATGTCAAGAATTATAACATTCATAAGCCAGTCGGAGAACACTTCAATCTCTCTGGTCACGCAATCAGAGACATGAAGGTCGCTATCTTACAACAAAAAAACTTCAAATCCAGAGTCCAGCGAGAAACTGCTGAATTGGAATTCATTTGCAAATTGGATACTATTAATTTAGGCTTAAATAGAGACTGGGAGTGGCTAAGTCATTATGCAAGGTAGCCTATTTCCCCTTGTTTTTTCCTACCCCCCCCCCCCCCGGCCTTCTGGTTAAACTTGGATTTATGCTGGAAGTGGCCCACCTTAATTGTTATGCACATTGTGGGGAGAGTGGTCAGTTTGGATGAGCTATTGCCAGCAGGAGAGTGAGTTTGTGTGTGGGGGGGGGGGGGGTGAGAAAACCTGGATTTGTGCTGGAAATGGCCCACCTTGATTTTCATGCATGTTGTAAGGAGAGTGGTCACTTTGCATAGGCTATTACCAGCAGGAGAGTGAGTTTGTGTGTGTGGTTTTTGGAGGGGGGTGAGAGAACCTGGATTTCTGCAGGAAATGGCCCACCTTGATTATCATACACATTGTGAAAAGAGTGGTCACTTTGGATGGGCTATTACCAGCAAGAGAGTGAGTTTGTCTGTGGGGGGCAGAGGGTGAGAAAACCTGGATTTGTGCTGGAAATGGCCCATCTTGATGATCACTTTAGATAAGCTATTACCAGCAGGAGAGTGGGGTGGGAGGAGGTATTGT
Organism: Chelonia mydas; assembly: GCF_015237465.2. Classification (NCBI taxonomy): domain Eukaryota; kingdom Metazoa; phylum Chordata; order Testudines; family Cheloniidae; genus Chelonia; species Chelonia mydas. Next base: position 47,421,644 of record NC_057849.1, on the reverse strand, counting down.
TTCATGGTGTCTGTGTATATAATAATGATATTCTGCAATTTCCACAGTATGCATCCGATGAAGTGAGCTGTAGCTCACGAAAGCTCATGCTCAAATAAATTGGTTAGTCTCTAAGGTGCCACAAGTACTCCTTTTCTTTTTGCAAATACAGACTAACACGGCTGTTACTCTGAAACTCTGACAAACAGAGGCTAGGGACACCATTCCTTACCCAGGCCTCAACTTGCAAGTCCTCAATGAGAAGGGTTTACACACTAAATACTTATCAGGGATGTAACTGTCCCCCAGACAGAAAACGCATCAGCGATGCCAATTGATCACAAGGATGAGTCCATCACAAGTCAGGCAGGGCTTATAGAAGTTTTAGAGGTTTCAGAGTAGCAGCTATGTTAGTCTGTATTCGCAAAAAGAAAAGGAGTACTTGTGGCACATTAGAGACTAACAAATTTATCTGAGCATAAGCTTTCGTGAGCTACAGCTCACTTCATTGGATACATTCAGTGGAAAATACAGTGGGGAGATTTATATACATAAAGAACATGAAACAATGGTTAGAGTTCACCATGGCAGTTGGCCTGGGTTGCCTTGCTTTGCTGCAAAGGGGTGTGTACAGAGAGAGTTTTGGCTTTTAAGGAACGTTCAAATTAAAAATGAACAGAGATAAGGAGAGTGAAGAAGTGCCTAAAAGGTAAGTATGAATCTCAAAAGTAGTAGATCAGACACTTGCGAGGTTCCATCTCACTGCCGCAGGTAAGAAGGAACTGAAGGAGGGTCACATCCACTCTGCCCTTTATGTCCTTGCACAAGGGTGCATGCACAGGCCCAGTGGACATGACTACTAAATAAACTCCGACCTCACATGCATTAGACGCATGCACACCTAAGTAGAATCCACACTGAAAAATACTCCAAAACACTTTGTGTCCGGCCTTTTCCACTCACTAACTAGAGAGGACCTCATGAAAGAAAATTTCACCTTTCATTTAAAAAGAAGTCTAGCTCTTTTCCTTGCAAAGAAAGAAAACAATACACTAGGCACATAAAGCAAAAGATACCTTTTTACATGTAACAAGGCAATTAAAACATTGTGGTTACAGAAATAGCTATTTTTAAAAATGGGTATGCATAGAACAAAGACAACAATATAACATTTGCTTAATTAACTTTTCAAATTAAATGTTGCAAATGTTCACCGGTCCATGATACCCTTATGCCGCAACGTGCGTCATCAGAAGACCCTTGGATCCAAAACCTCAAAGACCTCATTAAGCCTATGGGTGTGTCAAGCACCCTCTTTCAGACCGAAGGGGAGGAGCAATCCAGCCTCTTATGTAGTAAATACAGCTGCAAACAGAGACTACTGCTCAAGGTACTAAGCAGCCCAGTAGGTTAATACTCCTGGGGGAATTCTGCACCACTGCTGGCCGCCACTAGTGGCTGCTGGACCTGGCAGAGCAAGCTCACAAGTAGAGGACACTGCGTGGGTGGCAGGGCAGGAGGAGCTGGAGGGTTCCTGGCAACTGCAGTTCCTAGTATGCCCTTAAGGAAGGAGGCGGTGTGCAGGAAACTCCACACAAGCCGAGGACCCAGCATCAAGCTGTTTCTCCCTCTGGATCCCTGAGGTCTTGGCAGGGAGGGGGTGTAAGTGTCTGGGCTGGGGGGGCACAGCTGGGTTCTGGGAGGGAGGGCTTGCGAGTGTCTGGGTGTGGGGGACACAGCTGGAGTCGGGGGCGGGGGTGCAAGTGTCTGGATGGGGAGGCCCGCAGCTGGGATCTGGGGGAGGTGCATGCGAGTGTCTGGGGCTGGACTCTGGTGGGGACAGGGTGTCTGGCCCCCCTACTGGGCTCTGCGGGAAGGGAGCAGAGAAACAGGAACTGGGTTGTCATAGCGGTTTCCTCAACACTCTACTCCTGGAGGAATTTTTTTGTGTCTGTACTATTAGGCACAGTTGCTGATAGCTATTCTGAAATAAATTACCAAAATAACCAAAACTGACATGATTATATAGTGTTATTTTGACAAATAAAATATGCAGAATTTTACAGAATTTTAAAATATTGTGCACAGAATTTTTAATTCTTTGACGCAGAATTCCCCCAGAATAGTGATTTGCAGACTGTGCACGCTGGTGGCAGACAGGCAAGAGAAAGTTGTGAACATTACCCTGAAAGGAAGCAGAAGGACAGAACTTCTTGGGAACTGAGCTCACTGGAGTGCTAGACTAGGGGATTTCTGAGCAAGGATACTGTTTCTACTGTGTTCAGAGAAACAGTACTGACTTTTTTGAAAATACATAAATGAGATTATACCAAGACTGTACCTGACTTGTGCCACAAACATCTATTCCTAATGAAAAGAACCCTGCCAAATTTAGGCTAACGGTTCAGTCTAAAGCGGCAACTCCACAAATTTCTGCCTCTCTTGTAAACAGGACTAGAAATATATGAAAGTCAGATTTAGGCTGTTGCAAAAGATTAGCATTATAGAGTATAAAAAGTCTTATGCAGATTTGTTTCAGAGTAGCAGACGTGTTAGTCTGTATCCGCAAAAAGAAAAGGAGTACTTGTGGCACCTTAGAGGCTAACAAATTTATTTGAGCATAAGCTTTCGTGAGCTACAGCTCACTTCATCGGATGCATGCAGTGGATTTTCCACTGCATGCATTCAACGAAGTGAGCTGTAGCTCACAAAAGCTTATGCTCAAATAAATTTGTTAGCCTCTAAGGTGCCACAAGTACTCCTTTTCTTTATGCAGATTCATTACTTCACAGAACCTATGAAAGAATAAATACATCTCTGCTCAGGCAGCATGGCATGACATTTGTTTACACACACAAACTTCAGAACACCTTGTATTAACTCATTTTTTTAAACAGAAATAACGGCCACTAAAGGAACAATCTGCAGTGATGAAATTACAGGCTGAAATGACAGAAACTTAAGGGCTTGTACACACTAACACTTATGTCGGTATAACTTATGTCGCTCAGGGGTATGAATAAGCCATCCCCCGAGCAACGTAAATTACACTGACCTAAGCACTGGTGTGGACAGCACTGGGTTTAAAATGGCACCAAAGGGCTGGGCCTACACTCAGAGGGGGCCCACGAGGGGATGGCCACGGCTGCAGCACTGTGACGGGTTCTGCTGGTCAAATCTCTCCTCCACCAGCTGCCCACCCACTGGCAGTGAGTGGTGGGCGGGGGGGTGTTCAGCAGCCAATGGGGGTGGGTGTGCAAGGAGGCAGCAAGGTGATGCTGCAGCGCATGGGGCAAGGTGCATCACTGCAGCCCCCACACACCTGGACTTGCTGGCTCCAGGGCCAATCCCAGCCTGGCCAGCAGGGCCCCGCTCCCCAGCCCCAGGCCCGTCTACAGCCGGCACTGGCTGCACACTGAGAGCTGTGGTGGCTGATGAGTGCGTGTGGGTGGGTGGGTGGCAGCGGCGGCCCCAAGCCGGGCTGAGGTGCCACCAGAGCCAGGTGGCGAGACTGGGAAGACGCAGCGCCAGGTACCGGGAAAAGTGGACCTGTCCCCAGGGCCCAGCCAGGCATGAAGGGCACAGAGCATTGAGCAGGGAGGGTCAGTCAAATATCACCCACCACGTGTGAGAAATGGGTAAGGGTGTGTGTGTCACCCTTCCCCATGTTTGTGGTGGGAGTGGGGGGGTGTCACCCCTCCCCATGTGTGTCCCCTGGCGAGTTCTGTGTGCCCCCCCCCCACTGCAGCATGTGGGCCACTGACCCTCTCTTGGCTGGGGCAACACAGACTGGCAGCTGCACTCATGTTTCTGGTTCATTTTGGTGACTGGTTCTGGGTGCAGGCTGTTTTGTCCTCGAGGGCTGAACCCTTCCCCACTGCAGCTCTGCCATTGCTGGCGCAGGGCAACAGGACCATAGGCATTGGATTTTCAGTGCAATGTGCCTGGCCCTAACCCTGGCAGGGGCACCAGTTCACATGGCAGTGGATCTGTGGAACAACAAGGTCTGCGCAGTCTGCCACACTGGGTGCTGGTTGTGGGCAGCTCATGCAGAGTCCTGGGGTAGCGTCCTGACTGGCACCAGTGCTGGCGTGGGAGTGTGTGGGATGCAGGGTCCTGTCTGCTGTCTGTCCTGAAGCCGGACTAATATGAATAATGACACTGTAAATAAAATGTATTAAAGTTTTTCATGTTTTTTATTTTTAAAATGTTTTAAACAGTTTTAAATTTGCCCCAATTTCATACAAAAACATAACTGAAGCACTAGTAATTCATATGAGAAATGTGAAGGGTGAGATAGTGTGATGGTTTCCTTTTAACGGGAGCAGCACATGGCTGATGTTTTGGCCAGCTTTGGATTTGGTTAGCTGTTTTTATCCACTGTGTTTTATTTTGTATTTTTTCTTTTAGAATTTATTTTATGTACACTTCTGTATATGCTTTTTGCCCTAGGGCTACCGTTGCTGGTACCCTAGCGACAGCCATTTCCATCTGCAATTTAAATCTGTAAACGTAAATAAAACTTGTACAGCTGTGTGCTGTGTCACAGACAACTTCTATGTCAATCCCCTGTCTTTTACAAACATTCCCCCTGGGAGCCTACAAATATGTTTGGCGCTGGATCGACAAAAGGTTAATCAGGTCCTGAGTGTGGACAGTGCTATGTCGGCAGGAGAGCTTCTCCCACCAGCATAGCTACCGCCTCTCAAAGAAGTGGTTTTATTATGCCAATGGAAGAGCTCTCTCCCGTTGGCATAGAGTGTCTTCACCTAACGTGCTTCAGTGGCACAGCTGCACTGGTGCAGCTGCACTGTTGTAGCTTCTAGTGTAGACTAGCCTTAAGTGTCTCACCTTTGTATGTGGCATCAGTTTAAACTGGTGCAATTGATCTCAGCTATATGCTTTAGAATGTGATTTTGCTCATAACCAGGGATTCTAGTTTTCCCGTGTTAAAAATATCAAAATTCTCCAATAAAAAAAATATAAAAGTCCATATTTTTCTGCAATTAAAATGAAATGATGAACTTTAGTTTCCCTAGTCACAATATATATAGGTATCAGTTGAACTAGGGTGACCATGAGCCCTGTTTTGGCCAGGAGTCCCCTCTTTAAGCCCTGTCCCAGACATCCTGACTTTTTGGCAAAACTGGGCATTTGTCCCATTTGCTCTTGCCAACTGAGCAGCAAACAGGAAGAATGAGTAGTTTTGCCAAAAAAGGGGTGTGCCCCCATGGGGGCGCAGAGGAACGTACAGGGGGGCAAGCGGCGACAGGGCTTGGGCCGTAATCCCCAGCCCAGGACACCTCAGACCAGCCGTGCATAGTCTCTCATTTTCACTTTGGGAAATAGGGTCACACTAACTTTCAGCAAAATTTAGTTGATAGTTAATATATGTTTTTATTTTTTTCACAAAATGTAAAAACTAAAGATTCTCTGTAAAAATGCAAAGTCTATTTTTTTCCACATTTTTCCCATGGCAAATGGATTTCTAGGATCTCTGCTCATAACAAGCAAAGCACTATGGCACAAATACTGTGTATTACAGAGATATATGACATTTGTTTTATACAATAGCATTTATACATATTAATCCCATGGAAGCATGCAAAGCCCTGGAAAACAAAGGCAATGAAGACTGAATGAAAAGGACTTAAATGATTTTCTTGCACTCTTATAAGCTTTGTAAACTTTATGTTCAAGTACACTTGCGTATTAATGACACCCGAGTTCCAGAAACTTTACACCACAGCTGTTTGGTTAAGTCATTCATAATTCCCTTTCATCTTTACGTTTTAAAAGCAACATGTCTACAAACGTAATGAATTAGTTTCAGAGTTTTCTGTAACCTGAAGGTTCTTATAATAAGAACATGTTTCACCTACTAGATCAACTTGATACATAGTATCCCTGTCTTCCAAGGTAGTTTTATCAGCCCCTAGAGGCAACCAAGCTACTAGGACTGCTTCAAAAACTCCATTAGTAGTCCAGAGTGATTTGGTGATTTTAAAGGGTCAATATTTTTACAAGCTGTTTCAGCTGTAAAGTTAGCTATTCCCAGAAGTAGCAGCGTTTCTAAATTCCTGGGGTGAGCCAAGTCCAAACATTATAATATGCTTTACCTAATATTTTCCTCATACTTGACATGTTATTCCTCTTTGTATTTCTATTTTTATCATGCTCCACTGCATAGCTTAAAAAACTGGTAAAGAACTTAAGAAATTTTCCTCATCAATAGGTTTTAAATAATTACTTAATATGAAAAAATACTGGAAAAAAACATTTTATAGCTAAGTAATAAGCATCAACTTCATTTTAACAATTAAAGCAACACTGACATCTAGTGGCAACCTGAATGATAGTATAAAATAGGTAGGATTACATTTTTAAAATGTGAAGTGTAAAATAAAAAAATAAATTATACAATAGGAAACTTTTACAGTGGATGCAAACAGTGCAGTGACTTTTAAAACACTGCAAGAGACATTCACTGTAGTTCAGTAAACAAAATAAATACAGGTGACAAGTTTTATTTTTTCAATTTTAAAACTCATTAACTGTAAATGCTTAAGATGCATATCATCAGGGACTTAACTTCAGTATGGTCTGAAGGTGATGCCCTTGAACACATTCTTTCAAATGGAAGTCTGAACTCCAAATTTCAATGCACAGAGATTTCAAAGGTTTTTCCCTTCAGTGACCAATACTCATGATCTTATTCACAATGGTTGAGGGTACAGTATTTGAAAGTGACGACAGGAGAATAGAGACACAAGGAATACAAAGAGGTTTGCTGAACTTTTTTCTACATTTTGCTGCCTTTTTTTCCCACCCCCCCTCTATCAGGTTCTGGACATAAGTTTTAGTTTGCTATCGTTTTCCTCACTTCCTGTCCTAAATCGTCACGTGGACTGTTAAGCAGGCATTGTTACATCTGAAAACTGTTTCCATTTCAATCTAGGATGAAGGGATCATTTTTCTAAAGCACTATGGGATTCTCTTGGAAAAATAAACCCAATACTAAAAAAACCCCACTTTAGTTCATTCAGAAGTGAGAGTTGCTCCCAACTACATGACTATTGCCTTCTTACGGGATGTTAACCTCTCTTCCTTCCCTTGTGTAAACAAGCATGTCTTTATTCCCTCTTGATGAACATATCTATGCTACCTCTTATTGACTTTTCTGGCTCCCAGCCAGCGACATTCTGAGGTGTCAGCATTAACAAAGTTTACCAGGAATTCATTTTTAATAGCCACACCTTGTTCCTGCCATTGGATCCGTGCAAATATAACCATGCGAGGAACCCACTGAACTTAACGGGGGCTCCATGTGGTGCAAGGACTGCCTGCATGGATGCAATTACAGAAATGTGGCCTGAAAAAAGGGCAGTTAGAACATATTTAATTAATATAGTATTGATCAGCTCAGGTAGATACATAATTAGGAAGCGTTTCATACAAGGGCAGCAAGAATCCTAGAGATTTAGTGCACATAGCATTTTTTTTAATAACTTTTTGAACCCAGTTTACTAGAGACGAAAGTTCAGTTCAATAACCCCACCACAGTATGTTACCTCACAATTTCATTTTAAATATAAACTTTTATTTTAAAAAGATCAAAAAATGAGGAAGAGAAATTTTAAGATCTTTGAACAACTATGGTTTAACAAGTCAATTTTAGCTCTAAGCTAAGGTTCTGTGATCCAAATTTCTGACTAATGTTCATTCTAAACCAGTGATAATACATTTATGTGATAAAAATGCAGACAAAAGCTATACCGAAGCAAATGAAGATGCATTACAAATGTTAAGGTGTGCCCCTGAAAGTGATCCTACATATTAACTTAAACTGATGTACCTACTTCATCAGAAAAAACATATTAAAAAACTTTAAAAAAAAAAAAAAAAAAAACAACTTATACCATTAGATCCTATTTGTAAGCTTTTTCCATTCAACAACTTCTTTTATCATTTCAGATCAAATTCCACTCGCACAAAAACAGTTGTTTTACAAACATTATTCACTACAGTATGTAATTCAGCATGAAAATCCCACTTGGTGATCATCATCATATGCCATCAGTGATAGCCTTGAGCTTAAACAATTTCTTCAGAAAATGCACAGAGAAGAGTAAACAAATGCATTCTGAGGGCGTGTCCACATGGTTCGCTAGTCTGCATTAGAAGGGTGTAAATTCTAGCGTGCACTAGCATGTCGTGCACTAACTGGGCTATGTGGACTCTTCTAGTGTGTACTAAAAGCTCCCTAATGTGCATTAATGTAGTATTGTTTAAAACAGTACTACATTAAATGTGCACTGGGGAACTTTTAGTGACAACATAAGGGTCCAGACATGGCAGTTAGTGCGCATTACAATTTACAGCTCTCTGATATAGACTAATACACTATGTAGACAAGCCCTGAGATAGGTTAACAAAATAAAATGGATTATAAAAATAGGCTCAGCCAAAAGGTAGTAAAACGTTGTACAGACATATGCAAGAAGCACGCAGTATATTTTATCTACACATACCTTTCCAAGCTCTTCAGCCTGTTTTAAAATATTGCGCTCTAAATCTTCTGCTCTTTTTGAATGAAAAGAGTTACTTTGACTCTGGATGACAAATACAATTTCTTGTAATTCTGTGAACAAGGAAATAAAAATATTTAAAGAAAACAGAAATAAATGTAAGTTCTGCACCACTGCTAAAGAGAACTTTGAGGGGGAAAAGCAAGACATAAAATCATAACTGATTTATTTAATTAATAATAAAAATGCATAAACATACATAAAAGTGTTTATTTTCTCAAACAGCCCCAGTTTTAACTGTTTGCTTGTAGGAAAGTAGAACTCTAACTTTGTCATGGTATTATAGAATTGCCAACCTCAAGAGATAAAAAATCGTGATACCAGCCCCCCAAAACATGAGATTTTAAAACCCATCAAATCATGGGTTTTAGTCTGTCTTATATTAATCACATAAGCAATAATGTTAAAATATGGAATTGATTTGGCCTTTTGCAAGAGGCAACACTTCCCTGACCCCCTCCCACTTCTCTACCTGAGACTGGACAGCACTCACTAAGCCCCACCACGCATGCTCTTCTTTGCTCATCACTATGATTGACCTCCCTCTCCTCTCCAACCCTCCCCTCCAGAGCCCCCCTTTCTCCTGCACCCTCTCATTCCCACTATTTACCTTTCACCATGTCTATGCTGCTCCTCACAGTCCATATGCCCAGACTAGCCTGCTGAACCATAGAGTGGCAGCCATCATGCCTGAGGATATGGCTTCAGTCTCACTGAAAACATTGGGAGATGGCAGTCACTTTTATTAAGGGCAGCCTCACTTCAACCTGCAGATTGTCACTTCCCTGCAGTCTACATCTTGCAGTCTTCAGTTCCATTGACAATAATCAGACATGGTGGCCATTTTGAATAAGGAAAATTTAATCAATTGGCAGCCTTCCATCTTGTTTTCGAGATACAGGCAAAAAAACACCCCCAAAATTGATAAAAACAACAAGAGTTGGCAATACTGGTATTATTACATCAGGCCCCATGCAGTTCTGTCTTTATGCCTGTAGCCACAGCAGTGCTGAACAGTTTCATAATGCTGTTGGTGCACCACAGGGAATGCATTATGTACAACCACCACCTAGATAGCACTTACAGGACTGCCCCTCTGTTGGAGGGGGTATGCATTCTAATTTTCATATCCTGCAAGAAGACTAGCTTGGAGAAAATAAATATTCTTAATTTACTTTAGAAAAGGAAAAACACTCTTCTATCACATTATCAAGACAATCTATCAGACTATGGTGTCACTTTTAAGTCCTTCAGGATAAAGCTGCTAAGATAACCACAGAATTGCTACAACAAGAGGAAGGAGTGAAGATGGGAGACTAATTCTTAAAGAAAGGCAGAGAAATGGAAGGAACGACAATGAAAGAAAGAGAAGTAATTTCAAGGAAAAGAAAAGATAAACTATGTGAACAAAGAGCAGAGAAGAAAACAGTATCAGAAAAACTTTTAACTAATGCAGTTTCAGCTCAAAATTTCTACCACTGTAATCCAAGGAGGAAATATCCAAAGTTTAAACATCTATTTATTAATCCCACACCAAAACACATTTGTTATTGTTAAAGTCCTAGAACTCAGAGTTGCGTCCTGGGTGGTAGCTGAGATTAACCTACCCCAAATTACAGGTTATATGATATGGAGACCTGTAACCCCTGCACTGGAACCAATTAAATGCCTGGTATACACGGGCAGAGGTATCAAAGGCCAGGGGAGGCTGAGCATCTCAAAACAGCATTGTGTGGCCCTGCCCATGCTCCACCCCCAGGCCCCTTCCTGCTTCCGAGCACTCTGCAACTTTTCCCCCATGGCCTGGGCCCTTGGCTGGGGCTAATGGGGGCCGGCCTGCGGCCAGGGACTACAGGCGACTGGAGCCAGTGCATGCACTGCCCACCCACCTGGCACTCGGGGGCAGGAGGCGCTGGGGACTGTGCCACCCGCCTGGCACTCTGGGGCTGGAGGTGCTGGGCGCTGGCAGGGGCAGAGGGGTGGGGCCTTGGGCACAAGGGGCGCAGTGGGGGCTAGCCTGCCTGAGCCCGCGGTTCACCTGCTGCCCATGCTGGTATAGGAAAGTATGAGTGATAAGCAGGTAGCCACCCTCCCCTGTGTTAAAGTTTAAGAAAAGTTGTGGCCTGCCACTTAATTCCATATATGTGTCTATCCTCACTTTGCTGCTGTATCCACATCAATATTGTTCTTTTCATACTTGCCTCCACCCATGACTCTGAGACCACCTCCGTGACTCATTAAATGTGCAGTCCTAACTCACTCCATGTTGGGCTTTTACAAGTTTGTGCTCATGGTGTAGTGGAAGGCATAACTGTGTTTGGGGCCAGAACAAGCTTTCGAGTTTCACAGAGCTCTTCCCTTCTGGGGATGGTAATCAGAGTGTTTAAACTAAATACAAGTTGGGACAAATTGTTACCCATAAGGGGTTCAGGCATACTTGTCTCTCATATCCCGGGACCAACACAGCTACAACACTGCAAACAACTAATAACTATAGTTATCCCCCGATGTCCTCCATTTCTCCCTCACAGCCTTATTTTACCTCCAGGCTCACCACGCGCGCGCACGCGCACACACACACACACACACACACACACAAAGATAGTGACTACTTGAAAAGAATCTGCAGTGAAAGCTTATGAATATAAATTGTTTGCTATCTAAAAGCATACATTTTCAGTGCACAGATTTACACAACTTCCATTGATATGAATGGGAGTCACAAGGCTAAATCTGTATGTATACCTCTCAAAATATATCCCTAGAGATAAATAATGAAAATTAGATAGTTTTATAAAATTACTGATTTAGTAGTACATTTATAGATACGGCAGTGTCTGAACTATAGACAGTTTCATTTATGGTATATTTAGCAGCAAATGGGGATGTACTGGAGAAGAACACTCCCTAGAAAGAATCCAATACCCACTTTGCGGTCTGTGCACTGGAGACTTCCCAGGAAGTATCCTTTACTAGAGTAAACAAATGCACAGAAGAACCCATCTAAAGGAATAAAGAAATACATTTCTTTAAAAAAAATTCAATGCACACTTTTATATAAAAACATAAAACAAAACACTTCATGATTAATACTCAGCAGACCTATTAGTATTTTAGAAGGCTCCCTTCTCTTCCTGACTTGATAAGAACTACAGTATTTCACTGCTTGAGAAATATCTGGTTTACTACCATGTCACTTTTCCTTCTCTCGTTCTTTTTATGTATCTTTTTTGTGATGAATGATAAAAATTATCATTCACCACCTTAAATTTACAGGAATTTAAACTGTTGGTAAGAAAATTATCTTCCCCACAGGAACTTAATAAAATCATATTATGCAAGCCTTCCTACAAAAGCGAAGCGTTGTGGTCCAGTTTTTGCCTGAGATGTAATTGCTCACATGTCTGAACAATAACTATTTTACTGTGATTATTTGTATTGCCAATCAGGAATTGGGGCACCATTGTGCGAGGCACTCTACACTCCTAACAAAAAGGCTATCCCTGTTCCAAAGAGTTTACGTTTTAAGTAGGAGCTCATTACTGAAAAGCTTTACTACATCTAGCACTGTCCTCATAATTGTCAATACCTGTGCTTCAGAGGATGCTGCAAAGTCACTAAAATATTCTGTGCAATAATAAAATACAAGGGTAACGATTCTTCCTGACCCCTATTAACATCAATATCTCAACGTCACAACAGATCTCATAACTAAGCAGGGTTAAGGTTTGGTAGATACTTGGAAGAGCCTTTAGTAAAGTGTCCTTTAGAAAGCCCAAATGTCGATTCAGTAAAGTGACACACTTCCTTTTGAATCAGTATTGAACAAGTGCTTAAACATGATGGTGGGGGGAATGATACCAAAAGAGGCATCTTTCAAATTAGAAAAAAATAGGTCCTTACTGCTTGTGGTAATTAAAAGTCCCACAGTAATTTTTACAACAGATAGGAATGCAAGTGTCCTCTAATCTAGGTAATTACATTACCTGCACTCTAAAACAGGGTTTATCAACATGTGGGTCAGGACCCAAAATTGGGTCACCAGAATGTTTCAAAGAGATGCGCAGCATTTCCTGTCCCACGGGGCTGGCTGGGCTCGCCTCCCCACTCCAGGCACCTCAACCTCTGGGATTGCAGCACCACTCAGGTTTAGCCCAGCGGTCATGACGACGGGAGTCCGAGTCGGCCAAATTTGAGTGAGGGGCACTGCAACCCCATGAGCAGGTCACAACTCCACTCACACAAATTTGGTCCAATCAGGAGGACTGAATGGCACTGCAACCCCAGAGGTTGCAATGCCTGGAGCAGAGAGTCAAGCTCAGCCAGCCCCACAGCATAGGAGCTTCAGGAGCCGCCATTGTGGGGTGAGTCCTGGACAGGAGCCAAACCCCACTTCCCCTGGGGGGGCAGGATCCAACTGAAACCACCCCAGGGCCTCCACCCTCAGACAATTTACTGGGTCACAACAGGCCATAAACATTTACAAATGGGTCCTGAGCCCAAAAAAGGTGGAGAACCACTGCTCTAAAACAAGACCTGAAGTTGGTTTTGAACAGTTGTCCATAGTGCTGTGTACTGTAAGCGCCCAGAAGTCAAACAGGAGACGAATCTACCTCAATAGCTGGAGAAGAGAATAATAAATTTGTAAATATGTTGGGTAAAGAGTATTGGGATCTTTGTGGATGAAAAGCAGTATATAAATGTATTATTCATCACTCCAGCTGGATATCAGCTCATACTCTGCAGTATGAAGATTAAGAGAGTTAGTATAGCTGCATACGTTAGTCTCATAAATATAAATGTCTACTTCTGTTCTATTTCTGTCTGCAGTGTTGTTGTAGCAATGCTGGTCCCAGGAATCAGAGACACAAGGTAGATGAGGTAATATATTTTATTGGACCAACTTTCAATAAAAGATAGTACCTCACTCACCTTTTCTAATCTTGCAAAGCTATTTGCCTCAATACAGTACAAGCTGTTTTATCCAGCATGTTGGGGGAATGGGGGATGCCAGTAAGTGAAAAATGCTGGTTAACTAAGAGGGAGGGAATTTGGGTGCGGGAGGGGGCTCGGGGCAGTGGGTTAGGGCATAGGAGGAGGTGCGGGGGGTACCGGATCCAGGGGTCGCTCACCTTGAGCAGCTCCCCGCAAGTGTCGAACTGTCCTGGGGCTGCTCCTAGGCAGAGGCGCGGCAGGCAGCTCTGCGCACTGCCCCCGCCCTGCCCTGAGCACTAGCTCCGCAGCTCACATTGGCTGGGAACTGCAGCCAATGGGAGCTGCGGGGGCAGCGCTTGCGGGAAGAGGCAGTGCGCAGAGCCACCTGCCACGCCTGTGCTTGGGAGCAGCCGGGACAGGTTGCTGCTTGCGGGGAGCCGCCCAAGGTGAGTGACCCCTGGATCCAGCACCTCACACCCACTGCCCCGAGCTCCTCCTGCACCCAAACTCCCTTCCAGAGCCTGTGCTCCACACCCTCTCCCACACCCCAACCCCCTGCCAGCCCCGCGCCAACCGGACTATAAACCAGAATTTCAATGAAGATCAGAAATGCCAGTTTATAGAGCTTTCTGGGACAAACCCTGAAGTTTGAGGTGCAAAAGATATTCCAGGATCACCTGCAGCGAGGCCTGTGAGGCCCGGATATATCGTTCCAAAGCCCAGCACATGAACCTTTTCCACTTGGCCAGGTAAGTCGCTCTAGTGGAGGGCTTTCTGCTACCCAATGAGACCTGTTGAACCAAGGCTGAGCATTCCTGCTCTTCCCCATGCAGTAGCCATGCCAACAAGCGCAAGTCTCCAGGTTCAGGTGTAGAAGACTGCCATGGTCCTGGGACAGCAGGTCCAGTCAGAGAGGTAACTGCAGCAGGGCGGCTACCAAAAGGTCCAGCAGCGTGCCAAACCAGTGTTGGCGAGGCTACTCAGGGGCTATCAGGATCACCTTTTCTCTGTCCTGTTTGATCTTCACGAGAACTCTGTGGATCAACGGCACTGGTGGGAAGGCGTACATCAGGCCCCCAAACACTTAGTAGACTTAGTCACTATCTACATGGAGTGAGTTTGAGTGTTTCTATATTTTCTTAATAAAAGCAATGGTAAGAGAACACTTGGAAGGGAAATTCTAAGTGATTATTAGCCTCTGGATTTAAATAAAGAGGCAGGTCGGTATGAAATCCATTTTAAAAGAATTGGGAGTAACAGCACTAGGATTTGAACTCAGGAGCTCCTGACTCCCACCTCCATGCTCAGGCCATTAGACTATTCTATGTCCGGAGAGAAAGACCATCAGGCCCCACCATCAGGCGTACATCAGGGAGCAGGAAAGCATCTCACAGGGAACCCCTGTCCATCCCCCGGAGTGAACAGAACACGTGGATTTCCTATTCTGACGGGACGCGAACAAGTCCACCTGGGGAGTTTCCTACTATTGAAAGATCATACTGACCGCCTCCGGATGACGTGACCGCTCGTGGTGAGATGAGAAGGTCCTGCTGAAGTAATTCTGGTCCCAAGCACGTGCATGGCTACCAGATGAATGGCATGCCGCACAAAGAAGTCCCGAAGGCAGAGAGCTTCTTGGCAAAGGGACGATGACCTGGTCCCACCCTGCCTGTTAATGTAATACGTTGCGGTGGTACCGTCTGTGAGGACCTGCACCACCTTGCCCTTCAGGTGGGGCAAGAAAGCCTGGCAGGCCAGGCAAACTGCGTTTAGCTCCCTGACATTAATATGAAGGTCCAGACTGTCCGGCAGCCAGCAGCTCTGAGTGCTGAGCTCGCCCAGGTGGGCTCCCCAACCCAGCTCTGAAGCGTCTAAGGCCAGGGTGAGTGACGGGGATGGGGCCACGAAGGGAACTCCCTCCAACCCTGACCCAGGGTTCAACCACCACTCCAGGGACGACAGGATGTGATCCAGCACCCTACCAGTCTAGGTCGTGTCTGTTGGGGATGTAAACCAACAGCAGCCATGCTTGCAGAGGCCGGAGATGGAGTTGGGCATAACTGACCACGTATGTACAGGCGGCCGTGTAGCCCAACAACCACAGGCAGGTGAGCCATAGTGAGCAGGTGGTTCTTCACATGGGAGATCAGGTCCAATGGGGCCTGAAAAAGAGCCTCTGGAAGGAAGGCTCTGGCTCGCATGGAGCTGAGAACTGTCCTGATTAACTCTATTCATTGGACTGGCCTGAAGGTGGATTTTTGCTCGTTTATCAACAGCCCCAGGTCGTGGCAGGTGGAACGCACCAGATCGAGGGTCCTCTAAACTTGTTCCCAAGACCTGCCCTTGATGAGCCAGTTGTCGAGATACGGGAAGATATGGACCCCTCGATGTCTCAGGTCACTGGCCACTGGAGCCATACATTTTGTGAAGACCCCTGGGGCCGATGACAGGACAAAGGGCAGTGCCATGAATTGAAAATAGCATCCGCCCACTATGAAATGGAGGAAACGTCTGTAACCTTGAAATATGGAAATAATTGTCCTTCAAGTCGAGGGCGGGTACCAGTCTCCTGGATCCAGGGAGGGAATGATGCAAAACTTCAACTTCCTGAGAGACTTGTTGAGACATCACAGGTCCAGAGTGGGTCTTAGGCCCCTTTTGCTTTTTGGATTAGGAAATAACTGAAGTAGAATCCCTTTCCAGTCATGTCCCGAGGGATCTCCTCCATCACCCCATGTGCAGGAAGTTCTCGACCTCTTGAACGAGGACTTGCTTGTGAGAAGGGTCCATGAAGAGAGATGGGGAAAGGGGAGGTGGGAAGGAGGGGCGGACAAAAACTGCAGGGTGTTGCCTTGAGACACTATCTCCAGCACCCAGCAGTCCAAGGTGACCTGTGACCGGGCCGAATGGTAGGGACGAAGACAGCTGAGGAAAGAATGGGGTGGATCCTGGGAGGTGACTGGGGAGTCGCTCTCAACTGCACCCTCAAAACAAGCACTTCTGGTCCCCGGGGTGCTTTGCTGGGCCAGGCTATGCAGGTGAACGGGTGGAGGGAGGGAGGAGGAAAGGCGGTGACCACTGAAACTAACGTGTCTGTCCCTTCTCCTTTCAGGCCAAGGCCTTGGCGGTGGGGGCGGACAGAACTGCTTTCTTGCAGACTGCGGCATATGCATGCCCAACGACTGAAGGGTGGCCCGAATGTCTTAACCCATGAAGCCTCACATTCGTCTCTTTTGAAAAAAAGACTGATCCAATCGAATGGGAGGTCCTCGATCGACATCTGCATCTCTTGGGAGAGGCTGGAGGTCTGAAGCCAGGAGCTGCGCCTGATAACCACCGCCGACACGATCACCCTAGCCGCCGAGTCAGCCACGTTCCATGCCATTTGGAAGGAGCTCCAAGCCGCTGTCGGCCCTCCAGACATTTTAATCCAGCCCTCAAGCTCCCGCTGGGGAGCAGGGTCCGGGACTTGCCCCGCTCTGCACAGCTCCCAGGAGCAGCAGCATGTCCCCACTCTGGCTCCTACACATAGGGGCAGTCAGGGGGCTCCGTACGCTGCCCCCCTCCCCAAGTGCTGCCCCTGCAGCTCCCATTTGCCAGGAAGTGAGGCCAACGGGAGCTGCAGGGGTGGCGCCTACGGACAGGGCAACATGCAGAGCTGCCTGGCTGCGCCTCCAAATAGGAGCCGGAGGGGGGACATGCCGCTGCTTCCGGGAGCTGCTTGAGGTAAGCAGCGCCCAGAGCCTGCATCCCGACCCTCTCCCACACCCCAACCCCCTTCCCCAGCCCTGATCCCCCTCCCACCCTGCAAACACCTCCATCCGAGCCCAGAACAACCTCCTGCACCCCCAACACCTCAACCGCAGCCCCACCCCAGATCCCACACCCAGAGCCCTCACCTCTTTCCCCCCCTGCACACCAACCCCCTGCCCAGAACCCCCTCCTGCACCCTGAACTCCTCATTTCTGGCCCCACCCCAGAGCCCACACCCCCAGACAGCGCCCTCACCCCCTCTCACATCCCAACCCCAATTTCGTGAGCATTCATGGCCCACCATACAATTTCCATCTCCAGATGTGGCCCTCGGGCCAAAAAGTTTGCCCACCCTGGTATAGGCTAAACTTCTATTAAGGGAATGGTGGAAGTTAAAACTGATTAATGGGACAGGATACTAAATAACCACGGACCTTTTACAAAAACAACTAGAATTACCAGAAGAGTACAGAGCACTAGCTATGAGAGCACTGCACCATGACTTCCAGCATTTGGGACTTGAGAAAACCTTGGACCTTGTACAAGACCTTGTACAAAGTAGATTTTATTGGCCCTGAATGGTGGATGACCTTCACAGGAAATGGGATCATGTGCCCGAGGTACACAGAGGAAAACTTTAGCCACCACAGTGGCATACTTGGAAAATAGCACCAGCAGCAACCCACTGGAGCTAGCATGCATTGATTTTCTGTCTCTGGAAACAGGCCAAAAGAATATTGCCAACACCTTGGTCATGACTAACCATTTTATATAGTATGCACAAGCCTGTCCAACTAGGGATCAGAAGACTACTACAGTGGCCATAGTGTTATGGAAAAATATTGTTCAGTGTATGGCTTCCCAGCTCAGATACTCTCTGACCAAGGACAGGATTTTGCAAGTCACTTTTTAAAGGTGGTGCTCAGTATGGCTGGGATTAAAGATGCAAGGACCACCCCTTAACACCTGCCAAGGGACTCTCAGCCTCAACGCCTGACAGGAACAAATACAGATATGATAGTAGCATGTGCTCTCAAGAGCTTCAGCCAGGTGATAAGTGTTCTGTTGTGCAACTTTGGTGCTATGAGAAACTGTAAAATAGCCAACCAGTGGGAGGCACTCCCCCACTGGGTGGTGGAAAAATCAGGGAATCTGCCTGTCTACAAGATCAGACTTGAGAGCAGCCCTGGTCAAAGACATTGCATAGGAATTATTTCTTACCTGTGGAGGACCCAGTAAGCACCCACTGTGAGGCAAACGGATTCCAAGACTGAGCAAAGGAAAAGTGTCAAAAGAGGTTCACACTCAAGTTATGGCAGACTGCATAGACATAAAGTACCTCACGTAGGTAGCTCAGAGTGATTCAGAAGGAGAGGAGACTGCTCTAGAGCAGTGGTTCTCAACCTTTCTAGACTACTGTACCCCTGAAGCCCGAGCCCCGCCACCCAGGATTGAAACCTAAGCCCCGCCACCCAGTGCTGAAGCATGTAACTTAGTTTTGTGGGGCCACCTGTGACATGGGGCCCTGGTCAACTGCCCTGCCAGCCACTCTTTAATACCAGCCCTGTGCTTGCAGCCCCACCTAAACCTGCCCCATGACAGCCAGGTTGAGTAACACTGATCTAGAGGAGTTACAGACCCGCTGGAAGACTTCTGCGTACCCCTGGTTGAGAACCACTGCTCTAGAGTACTCAGATGTGGGGTCAGGGATGCGACTCCAGTCCTTGATAAGTGATCCTGGCTCAACTCTGGGTCGTCCAAGTGCTTTGCTCAGTTATATAAAAGGCAATGAGCATAGGCAGTCTAATGGGCTTAACCTTGATGCAAAGATATTTGTGCCAGCATCTGTTTCATCTGAGCCCTCAGTTGAGCAGACTATGAATGTGGGACCTGATCACTTGGAGGAAGACATGGTTACACACCCTGTGCAGTAACTGGTTGTTCAAGATGTCTACCCCTATGGATGCAGGTTTTTTGTGCCCCCTGTACCTTTGATCAGAGATTTCTCATGAACACCCGAGGTGTTCATACCAGCAAGCTGGTGGTTGGGGCCATCTCTCACAAGTGATGCCAATCTCCTCAGAGACTTCCAGGAAAGAGGAGAATGAGAAAAGGAGTACTTGTGGCACCTTAGAGGACTAACCAATTTATTTGAGCATAAGCTTTAGCTCACGAAAGTACTCCTTTTCTTTTTACGAATACAGACTAACACGGCTGTTACTCTGAAACCTGTCTTTATAGGAATGGAGAGTAAAGCCTTGCACAGATGTTTGGGAGACCGAGGAAAGATCTTCATCAGAATCCTCCTCTTCCAAATCACTCTAGCGGTGGAGCACCAGAAGAAACATGAGGTGAAACAGTCGGTACAAGGCAAATGTCCAAAGATTGGAAGTCCTTGGTACCACGAGTACATTGGAGCCAAGCAAAGGTGAGTCTGGTGTCTCAGATACAGCAAGGTCTTGGAGAAAGTGAAACTCCTGCAGTAACAAGTGTGTTGTCGGTACCGTGTCCATGGCCTGCACCAAAGAGATAGTGGCTGAGGGAGTTGACGGTACCATGGACCTCGACTATTCCAAGGGGAGTCCAGTCAGAGCCCGAACAGGCTTTTCAGTACCAAGTGAGAAGAGGTAGAGCTTTTCTTGCTGCCTCACTTCACTGACGGTACCAATGACCTCTCAGAGCCCTAGACTTTACAGGCTTTGGGCTTGATAGTGCCCTCAGTACCTGAGGAACCAGCAATCTTGTGGGTACTGGGTCAGAGAGCAATGGGTGCAGAAGTGGCTGGAGTCATCAGAGACCACGACTTCCTTGGAGTAGATTCCCTACCTGGAGCACTCAAGGTACGGTCTTTGGGGGTCTTACTGTAGGAAGATTGGGTCTTCCTCTTAAGATGCCCCCAAACAGTGCAGTTCATAGACAGTGGACTTATTCAGAGACTGGAGTAGAGGGCCAGGGTCAGAGGCTGGGCGCAGCAAACTCCCCATCATGAGGAGTCAAAGTTTGATCTCCTTGTTTTTTCTGGCTCTAGATTTTAATGCCAGACAGAAGTTTCACTGTTGGGAAAGATGAGATTCCCCAAGGCAACAGATGCACTGGGAGTGTCTGCCATTCACCAGGATTGCCTCCTGGTACAACAGGCAACATTCAAAACTAGGCAAACCAGGCAGTAGCTTTCTCCCCTCCTGGGAGCTTTGTCTAAAAGGTACTAGGAAGAAAGCTACATAATTTTTTTTTCAAGTTAAGTTGTTGGGTTTTTTCAAATCTACTACAGCTAAAGCTGCTATTAAGTGCTAAGTACTAACTACTACTAAAAACAACTATAACCACGAAAAGAGCTAAGGGGACAGAGTTAATGTAACACTCAATACAGACAGCTGCTAAAGCTCCATCTCAGGCCAAGGTGGTTGAGAGGGAACTAAGGCCAGTTCACCCATGCAGTGCTATATAACAGCAGCACAGAGCATGAGACTGAGTAACATGCATGCACAGGCTGAACGGATGCTGCTATGAGAAATCTCCGATGAAAGGAGCAGGGGGTGCAAGCACACCTAGAGTGGAGCACCCACAGAGACACTACTTGAAGAAGGAGCGAAGGATCCCAATAACTTACTGTTAGATGATACATATAGTGATATGGAGGGTGTTCTAAATACTTTGATACCTTCAGTATCAGAACACTAGGACAAGGGTATTCCTGTCTGAAATAAGCTCCGGGGACCCTTCTTCCACAATAGCCTAGGGTACTAGTTATCAACCTATTTACCACTGTGGGACAGATATGCAGCTCTGAGCGTGTTGTGTAGGCCACATCCACATAATATATATACTACCTGTATGGCCCTGAGGATGTCCCATGGGCCACAGCTGTGTGCTGACTGGGCTGCAAGCGGCCCGTGGGTTGAGAACCACTGGCCTAGGGAGTGGCTGAGACTGTACCAGTAGTGCTTAGTAGAGCCTAGTAAATAGAAGTGAGCAGGTTATTCGGCCATTAAAGCATCTAACCTATATTGCTCCAGGAGTTATGGTGAAGAACCCATTCATATAGCCCACAGATTTGTGGTAGCATTGTAGAGCATGTTCCTACCTGGTGAAAGGGTGATGGGAAAGATTAAATGTGTGCAATCATATTATGAAATGTGTGTAATTACATATTGTACTCCTGGTGGAATTCTGCACCAAAAAAATAAAAATTCTGCAACAAAAAATTTAAAATTCTGCACATAATATTTTAAAATTCTGCATATTTTATTTGTCAAAATAACACAATATAACCACACCAGTTTTAATTATTTTGGTCATTTATTTCAAAATACCCATCAGCAAGTATGTCTGTAACAATACAGGCCCTCCGAACCTCTTTAGCCCTTGCTAAAGAAAACCTACAGGATGCTCAAAAAGAGCAAAAACCCTGATATGATAAACATGCCAGAGAGCATTCCTTCAAAGTAGGAGTCCAGGTCATGGTCTTAAAGGCGCTCCAGGCCCATAAAATGGAAGCATCGTGGGAAGGGCCATTCACGGTCCAGGAGCGCCTGGGAGCTGTTAATTATCTCATAGCATTCCCCACCTCCAACCGAAAGCCTAAGGTGTACCATATTAATTCTCTAAAGCCCTTTTATTCCAGAGAATTAAAGGTTTGTCAGTTTACAGCCCAGGGAAGAGATGACGCTGAGTGGCCTGAAGGTGTCTACTACGAAGGGAAAAGTGCTGGTGGTGTGGAAGAGGTGAACCTCTCCATGACCCTTGGGAGTATGCAGCGACAGCAGATCAAGGAGCTGTGCACTAGCTACGCGCCAACGTTCTCAGCCACCCCAGGACTGACTGAACAGGCATACCACTCCATTGACACAGGTAATGCTCACCCAATTAAAGTCCAACCTAACCGGGTGTCTCCTCGGTATGGGAGATCCAGAATATGCTACAGATGGGTGTAATCCACCCCTCCTGCAATGCATGGGCATCTCCAGTGGTTCTAGTTCCCAAACCAGATGGGGAGATACGTTTTTGCGTATTCTACCGTAAGCTAAATGCTGTAACTCGCCCAGACAACTATCCAATGCCACGCACAGATGAACTACTGGAGAAACTGGGACGGGCCCAGTTCATCTCTATCTTGGACTTAACCAATGGGTACTGGCAAGTACCGCTAGATGAATCTGCCAAGGAAAGGTCAGCCTTCATCACACATGTCGGGCTGTATGAATGTAATGTGCTCCCTTTCGTGCTGTGGAATGCACCTGCCACCTTCCAAAAACTTGGAGATGGTCTCCTAGCGGGATTAGGAGAATATGCAGTCGCCTACCTTGACGATGTGGCCATATTTTCGGATTTCTGGGCAGAACACCTGGAACATCTACAAAAAGTCTTCAAGTGCATAAGGGAGACAGGACAAACTGTTAAGGCTAAGAAGTGTCAAATAGGCCTAAACAGAGTGACTTACCTTGGACAAGAGGTGGGTCAAGGAACTATCAACCCCCTAAAGGCCAAAGTGGATGCTATCCAAAAGTGGCCTGTCCCCAAGTCAAAGAAACAGGTCCAATCCTTCTTAGGCTTGGCCAGATATTACAGGCGATTTGTACCGCAATACAGCCAAATTGCCGCCCCACTGACAGACCTAACCAAAAAGAAACAGCCAAATGCAGTTCTGTGGACTGAAGAGTATCAGAAGGCCTTTAACAAGCTTAAAGCGACACTCACGTCTGACCCTATGCTAAGGGCCCCAGACTTTGACAAACCGTTCCTAGTAACCACAGATGCGTCCGAGCATGGTGTGGGAGCAGTCTTAATGCAGGAAGGACCGAATCAAGAGTTCCATCCTGTCGTGTTTCTCAGCAAGGAGCTGTCTGAGAGGGAAAGCCGCTGGTCAATCAGTGAAAAGGAATGTTATGCCACTGTCTATGCTCTGGAAAAGCTATGCCCATACGTTTGGGGACGGCATTTCCAGCTGCAAACCGACCATGCTGGGCTACAGTGGCTTCATACCGCCACGGGAAAAAACAAAACACTTCTTCGGTGGAGTTTAGCTCTCCAAGATTTTGATTTCGACATACAACACATTTCAGGAGCTTCTAACAAAGTGGCTGATGCACTCTCCCGTGAAAGTTTCCCAGAATCAACTGGTCCAAATCGTCCTTAAGATGTGTGAAATATTATTAGTCTTTATACAGTTAGTAGTATATTTAGAGATGCATGTGTCTTATTAACTCTGTTTTCTCCTAGAGCTCCAGGAAGAAATCACAGCCAGTGTTTCACTCTATCTGTGATTTGGGGGGCGTGTCAAAAATATAAAGGGAAGGGTAACCACCTTTCTGTACACAGTGCTATAAAATCCCTCCTGGCCAGAGGCAACATCCTGTTACCTGTAAAGGGTTAAGAAGCTCAGCTAACCTGGCTGGCACCTGACCCAAAGGACCAATAAGGGGACAAGATACTTTCAAATCTTGGGGGGGGGCGCAAGGCAGGTAGGAGGAGGAAAGGCTTTTGTTTGTGCTCTTTGTTTACGTGGTTGTTCTCTCTTGGGACTGAGAGAGGCCAGACAGAAATCCATCTTCTCCAACCCATCCTAATCCAAGTCTCCAATATTGCAACCAATATAGGTAAGCCAGGCAAGGTGGATTAGTTTATCTTTTGTTTTATGTGAATTTTCCCTGTGTTAAGAGGGAGGTTTAGTCCTGTTTTCTGTAACTTTAAGGTTTTGCCGAGAGGGGGATCCTCTGTGTTTTGAATCTGAATACCCTGTAAAGTATTTTCCATCCTGATTTTACAGAGATGATTTTTACCTTTCTTTTTTTTTTTTTTTTTTTAATAAAATCCTTCTTTTAAGAACCTGACTGATTTTTCCATTGTTCCAAGATCCAGGGGTTTGGGTCTTTGATGTTTTGTAACAAATTGGTTAGGATATTATTCTCAAGCCTCCCCAGGAAAGGGGGTGTGTAGAGCTTGGGGGGATACTCTGGGGGAAGATGTCTCCAAGTGGTCTCTTTCCCTGTTCTTTGTTTAAAACGCTTGGTGGTGGCAGAATACTGTTCAAGGCCAAGGCAAAGTTTGTACCTTGGGGAAGCTTTTAACCTAAGCTGGTAAGAATAGGGGGTCTTTCACGTGGGTCCCCACATCTGTACCCTAGAGTTCAGAGTGGGGAAGGAACCCTGACACAGCCAACGAGAGGAGTCGCAGGGACCAGCCAGTCAGAGCCCAGAAGGCTCATATAAAAGGAGCTAAAAGGGCTGGATAGATCAGTCTGCTTGCTGGGACTGAGGGAGCTAGAGGTGCTCCTGGCTGACTGCAGGGGCTAAGGCAGGTAGTTGCTGGCAGGGAGCAGGAAAGCAAGGGAATAGTTTCTGGATGGCTATCAAGACTCAATTAAGATGGGCTACGGGGAAGTGGCCCAGGGAAATGTAATTAGTTAAAGGGACATGGTATGTGGCTGCTACTTAGAAGGTCCCTGGGCTGGGACTTGGAGTAGTGGAGGGGCCTGGGTCTCTCCCCCCACCCCCAACTGCCATTGGGAAAGTGGCTTTTCCCTGAGAGAAGAGAGTTTAGACTGGCCTAGGGAAGGGACTGTACGTGGACCTGTTACGGCCCCCCTGGAAGGGGGCTGAACTGAGACTGACCCAGCTGGATACCTGGAGTCACAGAACTAAAGGGCAGGTGAAGAGCCTCCAGGGATGAAGCCCTGGGGGGTGCTGCTCCATCCCAGAGCAGGAACCTTCACACATAAGCTGACCACCTAGGGTACTGAGATAGGACCTGTTGGTCAGACTGAGGACCGAGCCCAGGACGAGCTAAAGAGACATTGCCAACAGAGGGGTACCTGTACTATGATGGGCCCAGTTGGATTGTTGAAGGACTGAGCCCAGGGAGGGCTGTAGGACATTTTGGACTTATACTCCAGAAGGAGTTTGTTTGTATGTTTGCAAACGGACTGTGTGAGAGACTTGGCGGGAGGGCTGAGTCACCAAAGACCCGCCTGACAAGCACAGCAGCTGACGGGTCACCGTGAGCCTAGAAATTGAGAAACTGCAGGCACGCACACACTCAACTGGGGGTGCTCATGAGAGGCGGGTGCCACCCCATTACATATTCACTATCATGGTTAAGCCTTTCTTTGCTCCTTCTACAATAGCCTGCAGGCCAGTGTGGCAGTCTGTATGAGAATACACTGGCTCACAATCAAAAATGTAAATAATGAAACTTTGTTTACTATTTTCACTATGAAAAGTTTCTCCGTTACAGAAGGATGTTTATTTTTATTACGTTTTATGTACTTTTCAGGTAGAGAGTTTCTCCATATTGGAAGATGGCCTGGACATTTTCAACATTCTTTTGAATGGGTACATGAAAAGTGAACTCTATAGTCTGCCTCACATGGCATGTCCAATAAAGATATTTGTTCTGCTACTTAGCATTATACTAGTGTTTCCACATGTGCTTAACATATATTTATCTAAGTTTTTACAAACCTACTATACTATTAGACCTTTAGAGTTGTAGTCTCACAATTAAGTCCTTACAATTCAGTTACATTCTAAGAAGCAACTTGATAAAAAAAATACCATTGTGAGGTATTAAGCTTATTGTCTCAATCACTTTCATATCACAGATACTCAGTTTATAAATAAGCTGGATTTTTCTAACTACCAGCTCTGCAAATGGCTAGCTGTTCTATTGCTAGCTCAAGTATCATCACCAAAAGATTCTGGAATTAGCAGTTAAACAATACTGCTGAGTAATAAGGTGCCATTTTACATAGTGACTAATCTAAGCATAACTGTACTTCAACACTACTAGTAAAGCAGCTATAAGTAAAGAGAAAATAAGCATTACGCAAGACCACTGACAGAACATGAGGATACATATACATTTCAATATGGGACTACTATAGTTTGACTAAGAAGAATTTGTTTACTTACCTATGTTTATTTTATTTGATTTTCCACTTTTTTCAGACTCCTGTTTTAAGAAAAGAAAAAACCATGAGGATGCCGACAAAAATCCTAATGTTTGCTTTCAGAGATCTAAATAACGAAGTGTTCATCAGGTTCTATCCGAATTCTTAGCATGTTTTAACAGACTCTACAATTAAAAAAATCCTAGAGTAAAACCTTTCAACCCTCAGGGACAGCTATTTAATATAATAAGGACATTTTCTACATGGCCATACAATGATTGAAGCAAGGTATTTGCATATTTAAAGAATTACTGAAAAGCATTTTATAATGCTTATTTCTTAACAAATTCCTCCATAATTAGATTTGTATTACTGTGAGCATTTTACTTTTTTAAAAATGTCCTTTGTGGATACCAGTTGTGACTAAA
Organism: Chelonia mydas; assembly: GCF_015237465.2. Taxonomy (NCBI): domain Eukaryota; kingdom Metazoa; phylum Chordata; order Testudines; family Cheloniidae; genus Chelonia; species Chelonia mydas. Next base: position 47,395,074 of record NC_057849.1, on the reverse strand, counting down.
CGTATACTAAACTGGGAGGAGTGATAGATACGCTGGAGGGCAGGGATAGGACACAGAGGGACCTAGACAAATTGGAGGATTGGGCCAAAAGAAACCTGATGAGGTTCAATAAGGATAAGTGCAGGGTCCTGCACTTAGGACGGAAGAACCCAATGCACAGCTACAGACTAGGGACCGAATGGCTAGGCAGCAGTTCTGCGGAAAAGGACCTAGGGGTTACAGTGGACGAAAAGCTGGATATGAGTCAGCAGTGTGCCTTTGTTGCCAAGAAGGCCAATAGCATTTTGGGATGTATAAGTAGGGGCATAGCCAGCAGATCGAGGGATGTGATCGTTCCCCTCTATTCGACATTGGTGAGGCCTCATCTGGAGTACTGTGTCCAGTTTTGGGCCCCACACTACAAGAAGGATGTGGATAAATTGGAGAGAGTCCAGCGAAGGGCAACAGAAATGATTAGGGGTCTGGAACACATGACTTATGAGGAGAGGCTGAGGGAACTGGGATTGTTTAGTCTGCAGAAGAGAAGAATGAGGGGGGATTTGATAGCTGCTTTCAACTACCTGAGAGGTGGTTCCAGAGAGGATGGTTCTAGACTATTCTCAGTGGTAGAAGAGGACAGGACAAGGAGTAATGGTCTCAAGTTGCAGTGGGGGAGGTTTAGGTTGGATATTAGGAAAAACTTTTTCACTAGGAGGGTGGTGAAACACTGGAATGCGTTACCTAGGGAGGTGGTAGAATCTCCTTCCTTGGAAGTTTTTAAGGTCAGGCTTGACAAAGCCCTGGCTGGGATGATTTGATTGGGGATTGGTCCTGCTTTGAGCAGGGGGTTGGACTAGATGACCTCCTGAGGTCCCTTCCAACCCTGATATTCTATGATTCTATGATATAAAAAGGTACAAAACACAGAAAAAAAATCATAGCAAATTCAGGAACACCTCATTTATACATGATCCGCTACCACATGTCTATTGAGATAAACAAGATGGATGCGGTAATACCTTTCATTGGACCAATTTCTGTTGGTGAGAGAGACAAGCTTTCAAGCCACAGTGCCCTTTTTCAGGTCTGGAAAGGTTCTTCCAGCATCACAGCACAAGGCAAGGTGGAACAGAGGGTTTAGCTTAAATAGTTAGCACATACACCTCTACCCCGATATAACGCGGTCCTCAGGAGACAAGAAGTCTCACCACTTTATAGGTGAGACCAACATTATATTGAACTTGCTTTGGTCCCCCGTTCCTTGTTCCCTGACCGCCCTCTCCAGAGGCCCTCCGTCCCTAATCACCCCCAGGACTCCAACCCCTATCCAACCCCCCTGCTCCCTGTCCCCCGACTGCTCCGACCCTTATCCACACACCCCGCCCCCTGAAAAGTGCTCACCGGCAGAGGCGGGAAGCGAAACAACATGGCCTCAGCCCATTCCACTCCGCCACCTCCCAGCTGCAGTGCTCCGCTTCCACCGCCGGTGAGTGTGGGGAGGTTGGGGAAAGGATGCCCCCCCGTACTTACCTGAGGTGGGAAGCGGAGCACCGTAGCTGGGAGCTGGTGGAGTGGAGCGGGCTGGAGCCGGGCTGCTCCGCTTCTGTAGCTGCTGGTGAGTGCGGGGGGCGATCTCTTCCCCCAAACTCCCTCCCCCAAGCGACACGGCTGGGGCCGGGGCGAGGGAAGCGGAGCGGGCTGCTACTGGCCCCCCCCAATCCCCCGGGCCACTCTGGGACACCAGGGCCCCCAAAAGTGACCCCCCCACAGCTCCTGCCTCCCAGACCATGGGGAGCGGGGGGAGGGGGGAGACCCTGACCACCCCCAAGACCCTCTGCCCCTTATCCAACCCCTCGGCCCCGACCCGGCACCCTTAACACGCTGCTCAGAGCAGCATGTCGGAGCTTTACCGCATTGTATGCGAACCCGTGTTATATCGAGGTAGAGGTGTTTTGTAAGGGAACATTCAAGGTAAAAAGAAAAGGAGTACTTGTGGCACCTTAGAGACTAACAAATTTATTCGAGCATAAGCTTTCGTGTGAAGTGAGCTGTAGCTCACGAAAACTTATATTCAAATAAATTTGCGGCTACAGACTAACACAGCTGCTACTCATTCAAGGTAAAGTGGTCCGTTAACACCTCTGCAGTCATAGGACAAATAGAGGGGTTTAGTGGATTACAGATTGTTGTAATAACCCATAAATTCAGCGTCTCTGTTCAGTCCATGATTTTTAGTATCCATCAGAGTAATGAATTTAAGCTCCCAGGCTCGTCTTTTGAAAGTGTTGTGTAAATTTCCTTTGAGGATGAGGACTGATTGGTCAGATATAGTGATCGCTCTGTGAAAAAACAACGAGGAGTCCTTGTGGCACCTTACAGACTAACAAGTGGATTTGCGCATAAGCTTTTGTGGGATATAACCCACTTTATCAGATGCATTGAGTGGAAAATAGAGTAAGCACGTTTAAATATAAAGCACATGAAAAGATGGGAGTTGCCTTACCAAGTGGGAGTCAGTGCTAATGAGGCCAATTCAATCAGGGTGGAAGTGACCCATTCCCATTCCCAACACTTGACAAGAAGGTGTGAGTATCAACAGAGGGAGGTAGTGACCCAGCCACTCCCAGTCTTTATTCAGGCCTAATTTGATGGTGTCAAGTTTGCAAATTAATTCCAGTCTGCAGTTTCTTGTTGAAGTCTGGTTTTGAAGTTTTTTTGTTGAAGAATGGACACTTAAGTCTGTTATTGAGTATCCAGGGAGATTGAAGTGCTCTCCTAATGGTTTCTGAATGTTACAATTCTTGATGTCTGATTTGTGTTCATTTATTCTTTTGCGTAGAGACTGTCCGGTCTGGCCAATGTACATGGCAGAGGGGGCATTGCTGGCACAGGAAAAGTGTTCACTCACAAGTGACATGGTGTTTTTGTCTTATTTTCCTGTGTAATTTGAGGGTATAGTGATTATCTGATTTCACCCACACAGTTGCTATTGGGGCATTTAGTGCACTGGATGTGGAACACCACATGTTGTGATAGGCATGTGTGGAACCCATGGATCTTGAAAGATGTGTTGAACATCGTAGCAGAGGAGATAGGAGTGCAGGTTTTGAATCTGTTGCTCTGGTAGGGTCTATTGCCACTTGGAGTTAGAATCATAGAAACTCAGGGTTGGAAGAGACCTCAGGAGGTCATCTAGTCCAACCCCCTGCTCAAAGCAGGAGCAACACCAACTAAATCATCCCAGCCAGGGTTTTGTCAAGTCGGACCTTAAAAACCTCTAAGGATGGAGATTCCACCACCTCCCTAGGTAACCCATTCCAGTGCCTCACCATCCTCCTAGTGAAAGAGTGTTTCCTAATATCCATCCTAGACCTCCCCCACTGCAACTTGAGACCACTGCTCCTTGTTCTGTCATCTGCCACTACTGAGAACAGCCTAGCTCCATCCTCTTTGGAACCCCCCTTCAGGTACTGAAGGCTGCTATCAAATCCCGCCCCCCAACTCTTCTCTTCTGCAGACTAAATAACCCCAGTTCCCTCAGCCTCTCCTCATAAGTCATGTACCCCAGCCCCCTAAACATTTTCACTGCCCTCCGCTGGACTCTCTCCAATTTGTCCACATCAATGCAATGCTCCAGATGTGGCCTCACCAGTGTCAAACAGAGAGGAAGAATCACTTCCCGCGATCTGCGGGCAATGCTCCTACTAATGCAGCCCAATATGCCGTTAGCCTTCTTGGCAACAAGGGCACACTGCTGACTCATATCCAGTTTCTTGTCCAGTTGATATCTCTTGTTCTGTGAGGAGCTTACCTCAAGAACTATGTGAGTGAAACCAGACAATCACTATGCTCTCGAATGAACTATCACTGGAAAATAAGACAAACACACCACATCACTTGTTAGTGAACACTTTTCAGAGATGACAGGTTTCAGTGATAGCCGTGTTAGTCTGTAGCAGCAAAAAAAACGAAGAGTCCTTGTGGCACCTTAGAGACTAACAAATTTATTTGGGCATAAGCTTTCATGGGCTAGAATGGGTTCTGGCCCACGAAAACTTAAACCCAAATAAATTTGTTAGTCTCTAAGGTGCCACAAGGACTCCTCGTTTTTTGTTGTTGTTTTTTTTACTTTTCAGAGAGCAATCACTCTATATCTGACCTATCAGTCCTCATCCTCAAAGGAAATTTACACAACACTTTCAAAAGACGAGCCTGGGAGCTTATGTACTCTGACAGACACTAAAAATCATGGGCTTAACAGAAACACTGAATTTTTGGGTTATTACAACAATCTGTAATCCTTTAAACCCCTCTTTTTGTCCTATGACTGCAGAGGTGTTAACGGACCACTTTACCTTGAATATTCCCTTACAATAAGTGCTAACTACTTAAGCTAAACCCTCTGTTCCACCTTGCCTGGTGCTGTGATGCTGGAAGTACTTTTCCCAGACCAGAAGAAGAGCTCAATGTAAGCTGGAAAAATAGTCTCTCTCACCAATAGAAGCTGGTCCAATAAAAGATATTACCTCACTCACCTTGTCTCTCTAATATCCTGGGACTGACACAGCTATAACTGCATTGCATATTGAGATAAACAACATTCTTAAAGAAAACCCCTAAATCGAAGTTACACCACAGAGTTCAAAGAAATATAAAAAGGCTGCTGCAGCTGCCCAAATAAATCCCCGTAATTTCATATTATACACATTTGTGATGGAATTTTAGTGGTGTGCTTAGAAACAGAGTAGTGACATTACAGCATCACAGAGGAAACCAAGACGTAAGTTCTAAAAATATCTGGGGAGCTTATTCAACTGATTCTGAATAAATTGAAGACTGATTCGAAAGAGTGTGTGCTTGAGCTCAGCTGGCTGATAGAGAGATAGGGGCTTGTCTACACTGGCAATTTATAGCGCTGCAACTTTCTCGCTCAGGGGTGTGAAAAAACACCCCCCAGAGGGCAGCAAATTTCAGCGCTGTAACATGCCAGTATAGACAGTGCACCAGCACTGGGAGCTACGCCCCTCGTGGAGGTGGGTTTTTTTCTCTCCCAGTGCTCTGCCGCGACCACACAAGGCATGTTAAAGTGCTGCCGCGGCAGCACTTTAGTGTTGCCTGTGTAGACTAGCCCTAAGTTTAATAGCAGCTTGGGCCTCCTACAAAAGTTTTAAAAAGAAAAAAGTCCCAGTTTGCATAGTTTCTCACTGATAGCACCTCTTCAATGCCTCCATTTCCCACATGTAAAATCAAGATAAATATCTATTTCACAGGGATAGCATAAGGTTTAACTACGTTTAAAAAGTGTTTTGAGATGCTTAGAGGGAACAGACTAAGTACACAAGTACTGTTTATTTATTGTTAAATAGTGAACTTATTTTTAATTCCCCTACCATTGTGTCTGTTAATTCCTGACTATAAATAGACCCCCGCCCCCGACATTCTTTATCATTTTTCATTTTATTTTTTGGGCAGTTTGTTTTATCCACAGAGGAAAAGACGACATGTCAGGTCCTGCCCCTTGGGGGATGAGAGGCAGTGAGGGATTGCGAAGTGCGGGGTGGCCAGGCCGAAGTTGAGCAGCACGCTACCCTATGTATGGAGTTCACAAACTCCTGAAGCAGGGAGCAAGGCCAAGCCTCAGGGGACAATAGCCACAGGAGCTATCACTGCGGGGTAAGTTTTTCATTTTAACTCTTCATACACATTGGTTTTCATTTTATTTTGTGTTACTCTGAATGTGCAAAAACCTGGGGCTCTGACTGTAAATCCCTCTCCTCCTTCCCATTATCTCCATCTAATTCGTTGGTGATTTGTTGGGGATCTCTCCCTCAATCAGACCCCACCTTTCATACCCACATATGAGTTACAGTAACCAAGCCTGGAAATCACAAATGTATGAAATCTGTGTCCGACAGAATGAGATGCAAACTGGGCTACTAGTCTAAAGCTTGGTCTACACTATAGAGTTAGGTCAACGTAAGGCAGCTTGCGTCAATCTAATTCTGTAAGTGTCTACGCTACAACATTGCTCCCGCTGATTTAAATTGCCCACTACACCAACCTAATAACTCCACCTCCATGAGAGGCATAGCACTTAGGCTGATGTAGTTAGAGTGACGCACTGTTTGTGTAGAGACTATATTACTTACACAGCCAGAAGCTGGCCACTCTGGGGCAGGGCTGCTCCAGCTGTCAGTGCCCCACAATATCCCAACAGTTAAGTCAGTAGAGGCACTCCTGGTTAGGACACGCAACACTGACAGCAGGGGCATAGTGTGGTCATGAACCACTGCAGTAATTACTGCAGTGGCTGTACGTCAACCTACTTAATTTTGTAGTCGAGACAAGGCGTCAGTCTAGTTTCCAGAAAACAAGTATCCACCTCGGAAAACACACCTTCACAACTGTCACCCTCAGTAACAGTGGCAGCAAAGTAGACAATGGCAGAATAGTCATGAAGAGTAGGCCACTGACTTTTGAAGATAGACCTTCCATGCAGATGTATGATGCACACATAACCTTGCTCTCTGACAGCGGTGTCGGAGAGTATCTGGAGGAGATACTTTCTTTCTGGACATACAGCTCTCAGACTCAAAATAATTTGTAAAAACTAACAGGGCAAAAGCTGATATCAGTTGGTTGTTATTTTTAAAATTAAAAACTAACACTACCGTAATGCATTTTATTTGTTAGTTTGATCTAGAAACATAATAAAAAGAGCAGTCATCTAATTCTCTGGGTATTCTTAACAGTTTTTTTTAAAATACACTAAAATAAGCAGACCCAACAATTTCCCCAGATCAACTCAATACACAGCCTCAACATAAATACAACAAATCAATCAACTACACATAAAATCCCCACAGTCCAACACCTAGCATACCTAACACATTTCATAAGCCAAGGAGAAAGACAAGCCTTGCACATGAACATAAACAAAACAGAAGCTGGATTTCATTTGTAATCCACAATGCTTCTACCCTGGACGTGTGCCTCTCAGCCTACCAGTAAGCCATCCTCTAACTCTCTCAGATATGTCTACACTACAGCTGGGAAGGGTGATTTCCAGTGCAAGTAGACAGACTCACTCTAGCTTGCTCACCTTAAACTAGCACGCTAAATATAGCCGTGAGGGCATTGCAGCACTCACAGCAGCTCGGGCTAGCCACCCAAGTCCAAGCATGCTAACTTGAGGTGAGCTAGCACAAGTCTGTCTACCTGCACTGAGAATCACCCCTCCCAGCTACAGTGAGACATATCCTCACGTGCCCTCCATAATGGGAGCAATATTGGTCTTTGTGGCCCCTTCTCTGACCTTGAGTTAGCATTCATCCACAATGTTAAAGTAAAAGCCAGTTGAGGAATTTTCTCTAAAGAGTAAATTCTTTCAGGGGTCACAGACAGATAGTGGTTGCTTATTATAAACTGATAGAACAGTATTTACAGTATGCCATACAGTTCAGGAATGTCCTCCAAAACTGCCCGGTAATTCAAGTTTTACTGGTAAGCACATAGGGTTGTATGGTGAAGCTTGGCACAGTTGTCACCTGTGCCATTTCTGTTCTACAAATAGAGGATTATAGTCTACAGAATTCTCAAGAGAGCACTTCTATAGGGATTAAGTTAATTTGAGTGAAGTTTTTGGAATTCTGACTTAATGGGAAGGACTTCATAAAGCCCAACACAAGTAAGAGCATACCCTGGAAAGTGACAGAAGCAAGATTTTCATTGTTTCTTTTAGGTCTACATTTGACTGAGAAGCTGCATTAGAAGTAGCCAAACAAAAAAGCATCTGATGGTAATGAAAATATGACAACTTATCTTTCATACTAGAATGCATGTATGTCAGTACCTCAAAAGTTTGTGGTACAGAAATCTGAATGTATTAAGATTAATGCTGGAGCAGCAATGTCCAGCAAAAATTAAGATTTATGAACACATTAATTAGGTCTTTGACTGTGATGATGCCAAGACATTACTGGATGCAAATTCTTCAGCTGGTTAAGAATAAAAAGTGGATATTGCTCACAGAGTCTATTCCTGACTAATTCATTTTTGGTTCTTTTTTTTTTTTTTTTAAACCCCCAAAACCTAGCAATTTTGTTATTCAACTAAATGGGGGCAGGGATGGCTTTACCTGAATTTAGGAGTTACTTATGTGGTGTTCTCACAATATAAAAATTAGATATGCAAGTTTTATTTGCAGAGTGGCATGTATAGAAATATGTCAGATTTAATTTAGCAGAAAGGCACCATTTGATCCTCAAGTTATTCCATATTATTCAAAATCAACAAAGAAGTAAAACTTAACACTTCCTATCCCCACTAACCAAGCAGGTGTACATACATACATATACACACACACACATACACACAAAGTATAAAATGAAAACTGGGAGGAGCTCTGTGTTGATAGTGTTGTGTGTTCAAAATTTACTCTGGATAACTTCGTCAACTGCTATCTGTTTATACTAACTACTAAGGTTTTTACTCTACTTTTAAATGAGTACTGGACAGGAAAAATGTTTCTGTCCTTCAATTACTAAACACAATTTTATTTTTGAGTGACTTCTTGTCATGCCAAAGCACTCTGCTTACTGTACAAAAAAACCTACCTAAAACATGTGATAATGAAAGACTTCAACTGACATTACCAACTGGCAAGACAGAAGAGGAAGACAGAGTAGGAAAGCAGCTACCACAATATGTGATCAGTACTACAAAAAATGGAAGAATTTGACAGTTGCAGGTCTCAGCAATGCAGATTTGGGGAATTCCATAGGCCAATTTATAATTGTATATATATAAAATTTATGTCTAAATTGCAAAACAAGTTTTACAACATTTCTGTTAGAAAAATGGATGTGTTAAATAAAATAAAGCTATAACTCTTAAAATACAATATCAAAATATATTAGATCCAGTTTAAGAAAGGGATTGAAATGAATAAAATCAATATAGGACCAGGTGTGGTCATTCTAAGAACTCTTTGGGTGGGAAAAGCTGTAAGATAGAGGCTCTAGAAAAGTGGTATTACTAAAGATGTGCTAGGTGCCTCAGAGAAAATAAGGCAGCATTAGGTCCTGGCTCCAATGAAGTCAATGACAAAGATCTCATTGAGTTCAAAGGGATCAGAATTTTACCCACAGTCTCTTCCCCAAAGATTTTATAATCTAGATGGTACATTACTGCTGGGACAGAATTAGAATTTACTACCTGTGATACCAGTCGCTCAATCTGTTCCTTTGCATCTTCAGCAGCTACACTTATAGCCAAAGCTGGAAAAAAAAAAAAAAAAAAAAAAGCAAAAATAATATATTTTTTCAAAATACAGTAGTTGATCATCACATTGGACAAAGTTCTGCCTTTTTAAGAACAAGAAAGCAACTTAGATAATAGAGTCACTTAATGTGGAGAATATTTGTGATAATCTTTTCAACCATTAGACAATCTGCTGTTTGAGAAGCTGCATTGATCTAGCCTGACAATTCTGTTATCATACATTTCTGAACAGAAAATTGTTCTTTGATGTGAGGCCAACTGATTTTGGCTTCAAGTCAAAATAAATCTCATTTAAAAAAAGAAAAAACATCTGGCCAGTCCAATGGTTCAGATGATAGTACAATGTATCATATGGGAGGACTTAGATTTCACTCTACCCTGAGGTTAAGGGTTGTGTTTATTATAGAGAAGACCCACTGGAAATCCAGCGTGAAGGCGAGTTCATACACAAACTCTCTGAAATACTGTCAGGAGCTGGAATAAAAATGTCATAATTGAAGAGGGCCATCATATTTCTTGATCACATACGCTGAACAGCAAGCAGTATAGCAGTTTTTAATGCATGGGGAAAGGAGGTCCAATTAGGAATTAGCAGGGTGAAGAGAGGCCCAGGCTCCCAATTTGGACTGACCTAATATTATCTTGAGTCCCTGCCTACTGGTAAGCTGAAATTGCCTTAGGAGCACACATGTCCACATTAATTTCTTTCTAACCTTTAAGTATTTAAAATTTGAAAAAAAGATTTTTATTAATTTTTCTGCTTCCTTCCCAATGTAACTTTTTAGCCAATTATGTCTCAATTTACCTGCTGTAAAATGGGGATTATATTTACCTCAGGGGGCTGAGGCTTTGTAAAGATCGTTAAGATTTTTTTTTTAATTAAAGGTGACAAAGAAGTGAAAAGTATTCTGAACCAAAACTGCTATAATTTAAGGAAAGATCCAAAGACTCCACTCAGCCTGGTCACTTATTACACAATTACTGTTTCCCTTGACACCAAGAAAACCTTCTACTGGATCAGATGAAGTTTCTTATTGCAGCTTTTAAACATATAAAGTTTGGAATGAAGTTTTTAAAAAATGAATAGCTACTCTTTATAAATCTGCTTAGCCAGAATACTAGTAAATAGTATCCCCACTAGGCATCTTGTAATTTAGGAGAAGGACTAGGCAGGATTGTCCCAACTCTTTTGTTTTTTCATTTCTGGTTATCCATAGTCCTATACCCTTTAAATTGGAGCCCAAATGTCACTAAATATCTAGGCACTGTATTTCATGATGACATCCCAGCTACTGTTGAAACTAATCTCTAACTCATACCAATGAAGACAAGAAAACAGTGGTAAACAGCCACCCCAAAACATCTAATGGGGAAGACTTGATTTGATTAAGGCCCCCGTTCTTTCAGGGGTTATGCATGGGAAGACCCATTGGATTCAATGGCACTCTCCATTAGTGCAGGGGGTCTACCCGCACAATGTTATTTCCAAATCAGAGACTAAGAAATCATTTTGCACTCCTATTTTGAAAGGACACAACGTGTTTTGAGAACTCCAGTGTTTTCTAATGAACAACAAAGGCTACACTACCACTTTTGTTGGTATAACTTATGTCGCTTAGGGGTGTGAAAAAACACATACCCCTGAGCGACATGGGCTATACCAACAGAAGTGCCGGTGTAAACAGTGCTATGTTGGCGAGAAAACTTCTCCCGCCAACATAATAAAACCATCTGCACAAACGATGGTAGCTATGTCAGCTGGCGAGCTCTCTCCCGCTGGCATAGAGTGGCTACATGAGTGATCTTACCGAGGTGCAGCTGCATTGGTTCAGCTGTGCCGCTGTAAGCTCACTAGTGCAGACATTGCCAAACACTAATTTTATACCTCTCTGAAAACCTCAAAATCTTATCCTCTATCTACTATATGAATCAAAATAACTGCATTTGGAGCACTACACAAGGAAAACCTTGCATAGGCAAAACAGCTCCATGTCCTCTATTTGACAGAATTCTAATTTCAAGATTAATGCAAGAAATCATCTTTTGGGAAACTTAATATTCGCAAGGCATTAACCTGAAAATGATGTATCGCCAGGTAAATTGTGTTGCTTTGCATGACTGCAACATAAATATCGAATTTCATTATTCTCGATTTTTAACATGCCAGTGAGAGGCTTTAATATGCAACTGAGACTGAAAAGAAATACTTCCTTTCTCATCAGACCTTTAAATAACTCACACAACACAGCTTCTGAGATTTATAAAATATTAATTTACAGGATCCTTAAAATAAATCAAGGCTTACACAGCTAACCTGAAAAAAAGACTGTACTATATCCTTGACAGCACAGAAGAAAATTTAAGGAGTTATATAGAGATGAAGTAGGTTATAAATCTCTCTTTTATATTGTCAAAAGGTACATGGATCCCACAGGCCTTAGAATCATAGAATATCAGGGTTGGAAGGGACCTCAGGAGGCCATCTAGTCCAACCCCCTGCTCAAAGCAGGATGGATCCCCAATTAAATCATCCCAGCCAGGGCTTTGTCAAGCCTGACCTTAAAAACTTCTCAGGAAGGAGATTCCACCACCTCCCTAGGTAACACATTCCAGTGTTTCACCATCCTCCTAGGGAAAGTTTTTCCTAATATCCAACCTAAATTTCCCCCACTGCAACTTGAGACCATTACTCCTTGTTCTGTCATCTGCTACCACTGAGAACAGTCTAGAGCCATCCTCTTCGGAACCCCCTTTCAGGTAGTTGAAAGCAGCTATCAAATCCCCCCTCATTCTTCTCTTCCGTAGACTAAACATCCACAGTTCCCTCAGCCTCTCCTCATGACTAATGTGTTCCAGTCCCCTAATCATTTTTGTTGCCCTCCGCTGGACTCTTTCCAATTTTTCCACATCCTTCTTGTAGTGTGGGGCCCAAAACTGGACACAGTACTCCAGATGAGGCCTCACCAGTGTCGAAGAGAGGGGAACGATCACGTCCCTCGATCTGCTGGCAATGCTCCTACGTATACATCCCAAAATGTCATTGGCCTTCTTGGCAACAAGGGCACACTGTTGACTTATATCCAGCTTCTCGTCCACTCTCACCCCTAGGTCCTTTTCTGCAGAACTGCTGCCTAGCCATTCGATCCCTAGTCTGTAGCGGTGCATTGGATTCTTCTGTCCTAAGTGCAGGACTCTGCACTTGTCCTTGTTGAACCTCATCAGATTTCTTTTGGCCCAATCCTCCAATTTGTCTAGGTCCCTCTGTATCCTATCCCTACTCTCCAGCGTATCTACCTCTCCTCCCAGTTTAGTGTCATCTGCAAACTTGCTGAGGGTGCAATCCACACCATCCTCCAGATCATTTATGAAGATATTGAACAAAACCGGCCCCAGGACAGACCCTTGGGGCACTCCACTTGATACCAGCTGCCAACTAGACATGGAGCCATTGATCACTACCCATTGAGCCCGACAATCTAGCTAGCTTTCTATCCACTTTACAGTCCATTATCCAGCCCATACTTCTTTAACTTGCTGGCAAGAATACTGTGGGAGACCGTGTCAAAAGCTTTGCTAAAGTCAAGGAACAACACGTCCACTGCTTTCCCTTCATCCACAGAACCAGTTATCTCGTCATAGAAGGCAATTAGATTAGTCAGGCATGACTTGCCTTTGGTGAATCCATGCTGACTGTTCCTGATCACTTTCCTCTCCTCTAAGTGCTTCAGAATTGATTCCTTGAGGACCTGCTCCATGATTTTTCCAGGACTGAGGTGAGGCTGACTGGCCTGTAGTTCCCAGGATCCTCCTTCTTCCCTTTTTTAAAGATGGGTACTACATTAGCCTTTTTCCAGTCATCCAGGACTTTCCCCGCTCGCCATGAGTTTTCAAAGATAACGGCCAATGGCTCTGCAATCACATCCGCCAACTCCTTCTGCACTCTCGGATGCAACGCATCTGGCCCCATGGACTTGTGCACGTCCAGCTTTTCTAAATAGTCCCGAACCACTTCTTTCTTCACAGAGGGCTGGCCACCTCCTCCCCATGCTGTGCTGCCCAGTGCAGTAATCTGGGAGCTGACCTTGTTCGTGAAGACAGAGGCCAAAAAAAAAAAAAAAAAAAAAGCATGAGTACATTAGCTTTTTCCACGTCCTCTGTCTCTAGGTTGCCTCCCTCATTCAGTAAGGGGCCCACACTTTCCTTGACTTTCTTCTTGTTGCTAACATACCTGAAGAAACCCTTCTTGTTACTCTTAACATCTCTTGCTAGCTGCAACTCCAGGTGTGATTTGGCCTTCCTGATTTCACTCCTGCATGCCCGAGCAATATTTTTATACTCTTCCCTGGTCATTTGTCCAATCTTCCACTTCTTGTAAGCTTCTTTTTTGTATTTAAGATCAGCAAGGATTTCACTGTTCAGCCAAGCTGGTCGCCTGCCATATTTACTATTCTTTCTACACATCGGGATGGTTTGTCCCTGTAACCTCAATAAGGATTCTTTAAAATACAGCCAGCTCTCCTGGACTCCTTTCCCCCCCATGTTATTCTCCCAGGGCATCCTGCCCATCAGTTCCCTGAGGGAGTCAAAGTCTGCTTTTCTGAAGTCCAGGGTCCGTATTCTGCTGCTTTCCTTTCTTCCTTGTGTCAGGATCCTGAACTTGACCATCTCATGGTCACTGTCTCCCAGGTTCCCATCCACTTTTGCTTCCCCTACTAATTCTTCCCAGTTTGTGAGCAGCAGGTCAAGAAGAGCTCTGTCCCAGTTGGTTCCTCCAGCACTTGCACCAGGAAATTGTCCCTTACATTTTCCAAAATCTTCCTGGATTGTCTGTGCACCGCTGTATTGCTCTCCCAGCAGATATCAGGGTGATTGAAGTCTCCCATGAGAACCAGGGCGTGCGATTTAGTAACTTCTGCGAGTTGCCAGAAGAAAGCCTCGTCCACCTCATTCCCCTGGTCCAGTGGTCTATAGCAGACTCCCACTACGACATCACCCTTGTTGCTCACGCTTCTAAACTTAATCCAGACATTCTCAGGATTTTCTGCAGTTTCATACTTGAGCTCTGAACAGTCATACTGCTCCCTTACATACAGTGCAACTCCCCCACCTTTTCTGGCCTCCCTGTCCTTCCTGAACAGTTTGATCCATGACAGTACTCCAGTCATGCGAGTTATCCCACCAAGTCTCTGTTATTCCAATCACATCATAATTCTTTGACTTTGCCAGGACTTCCAGTTCTCCCTGCTTGTTTCCCAGGCTTCTTGCATTTGAGTATAGGCACTTGAGATAACCCGCTGATCACCCCTCTTTCTCAGTATGAGGCAGGAGCCCTCCCCTCTCACGCGCTCCTGCTCGTGCTTCCTCCCGGTATCCCACTTCCCCACTTACCTCAGGGCTTTGGTCTCCTTCCGCCGGTGAACCTAGTTTAAAGCCCTCCTCACTAGGTTAGCCAGCCTGCTTGCTCCCTCTCTTCATTAGGTGGAGCCCATCTCTGCCTAGCACTCCTCCTTCTTGGAACGCCATCCCATGGTCAAAGAATCCAAAGCCTTCTCTCCGACACCACCTGCGTAGCCATTCGTTGACTTCCATGATTCGACAGTCTTTACCCAGGCCTTTTCCTTCCACAGGGAGGATGGACGAGAACACCACTTGCACCTCAAACTCCTTTATCCTTCTTCCCAGAGCCACGTAACCTGCAGTGATCCGCTCAAGGCCATTCTTGGCAGTATCATTGGTGCCCACGTGGAGAAGCAGGAAGGGGTAGTGATCCGAGGGCTTGATGAGTCTCGGCAGTCTCTCCGTCACATCGCGAATCTTAGCTCCTGGCAAGCAGCAGACTTCTCGGTTTTCCCGGTCGGGGCGGCAGATGACTCAGTCCCCGAGGAGAGAGTCCCCGACCACCACCACCCACCTCCTTCTCTTGGGAGTGGTGGTTGTGGAACCCCCAACCCTAGGACAGTGCATCTCATGCCTTCTAATCGGCCGAGTCTCCTTCTGCTCCCTTCCCTCAGACATATCATCTGGTCCACTCTCCGCTTTAGTACATGTGGAGAGAACATGAAAATGGTTACTTACTTGTATGTGCGTTGCTGGTACATGGACGTTCCCCTTTTTTCTTCTGGAGGTCACATGATGCCAATTTTCTTCACCGTCCTCCTGTCCCCGATGTGCAGCCTGGTCTGAATCTTCAGAACCTTGTGCCCGTAGAAGCATACCCTGACATCTGTCCAGAAAATCTTCAGCCTTGCTAAATCTGTTATTCCCATCTCCTACTTCTGCTGTTCACCTAGGACACTCTCTCATATGCAGTTTCTGTGGCCACCAAAATTCACTTTTTGGACATAGTCCAGAAAAGTAATGACACTGGTAGTCTAAATATGTCACTATCCTTCTCCTGATAATTTTACATTCTCAGCCCTGCTCTTTTCCAACAGATAAGCACAAAAATTTACTTTGTATCCTTCGCACTAAGTGAACTGGGAAGACTTTTCAAATATTCACAGAGGCCACTAGTGGCTTTAGAGTTTAACATGCACAAATATTGAATTATCTTTTGGCAGACACTCAGTAGAAAATGACTGCTCAAAGAATTTCTTAACACTCAGGAACCACTCCCTCGGTAGATTACTCAGTGCTCTGAAAAGAAGGCACAAGGCGGAGCCCAGCAGACTAGACTGTAAACTCTTTGGAGTAGGGACTGTCTGACTGTTCTGTGCCAGTGAGGTCCTGGTCCAAGACTGGGGCTCCTAGGCACCACCACAATACACATAACAACAGTGGTGTTCTCCAAACATTGCCACAAATTCAGACAATTGCAGTATGTTTCATTTAATGTTTCTTAGAAGAGACCTATTCTGTTCTCCAAACTCACAAGTACTCAAATGCCCACTCAGACCTCCCAATTCCAGAAACACTTCCAATCCCCTAATGTTTGTCAACCAATATACATATACACATACACACACACCCCGCATGGAATAGTTACCATGTTACATGATAATCATAAAAGTATTATGAGAAGAATTTGATTAGCTAGTGAATGTTCCAGTTGTGGAGGCACCAAGAGAAACCACATAAGTCAAACTCATTAACCAATTTATCTTGCAGGCAATCTTTACAATTGTCTAAGAAAAAAATAGTAAGGAAATCACATAAGTGTTACCTGCTATTTTAAGTTCACATTTTTCATATTTCTAGTATTGTAGACTTTGACCTGGTTGGCACCTGTAGTTGTTTATGTGATTTGCACAGCAATCAGCCATAAGTTGAAAATGTCAAGTTCCAGTCCCCACACTTTCTGGCTGGCTACCAGTAGCCATTCTGATTCTACTTCCATAGTAACTGAAGTTGAATAAGGTAAAGGCGAGCAGAGCACTTTTAGATATTTTAAAACCCCTGCTCTCCTGCTGGTAATAGCTCACCTTAAGTGATCACTCTCGTTACAGTCTGTACAGTAACACCCATTGTTTCATGTTCTCTGTGTATATAAATCTCCCCACTGTATTTTCCACTGAATGCGTCTGATGAAGTGAGCTGTAGTTCACGAAAGCTTATGCTCAAATAAATTTGTTAGTCTCTAAGGTGCCACAAGTACTCCTTTTGTTTTTTCAGAAAAAGTCAGACTTCCTGGTTTTCAGCCGATTTCCACTAAAATTGGAAATTGAAATCCGGGAAAGTAAAATAACGGCTTTTCATTACCATTGATCTTTTTCTAAAGTTCCCCATCACATTCACGAAAATTGGGATGGGAAAGGTCACTGGCAGATAGTATTGGAGAGGGAAAGCTCTCACTTATCTTTTCCATTGCTCAACTGGTAAACAGCAGACTACTATGAACCTTCATTCTATAATAATAAAATGTTTTTCTTTACATTTAGAAGTGTTCCCTTTTAGAAACAAGAGGAGCTTCCACACACTTAACATTATTTAAAATTTTTCATTTAAGGTACAAATATTTATAAGAGCAAAAGCATGGTATAACCAGATCAAACTAAAGCATATACCAAGGACCTAAAGGACATTTATTGTATCTTCCTCTTTGAGGGCCTGACTTCAGGGAGTCTTTCCAGTTGAGGTGCTTTGCATTGGTCTCTTAACGAGGTGATGAAAAACTATGATATTATCCCTTACCTTATGAGAGTCTTTTCATGTTGTTATTGTTTACATGTGTCAAAAAACACTGTTAATAAACAGTTTTCAAAAATTTGAAATACTTGGGAACAGCTAGGTTTAGAATGCTGAAACAGCTGATATTACTGACTCTTGTAGGTACAGCATGCAAGACAGTCCTTGGACTTTTACTGATTATCATTTAATAAAGAGATCCTTTCAGCCTGGGTCTCTCTTTTGGTGCCCTGTATTATTTTGTTGCCTTTGTCAGATTCTCACAGCACTCCAGGGTTTCGGTAACAGCTACATTGCTGCTGTCTCTCAGACAGATCGGGGTCTTTGATACTGAGACAACCGAGGAGCAGTAAAGAGGCAAAATAAATCAGTCTTTTATCTATTTACATTGAAGTTTTTATACCAACTCTTCTTGACTGCTACTGCCCTATTAACTTCAAAGGCTTCTAACCTAACCAGTAAAGATAAAGCCTTGTTAGTGCTACAAACTTGTTAGGCCAGAGTTTTGAGGGGTACTGGAAGCTTCAGAACCCCAAACATTATGTAAGGCAATTAAAACAAGTCACATTTAATTTTTTAGATTAGCCCTTTAAAGAAGCAACTGAGACATGTATGAAAAAATATTCAGGCTGAAGTCACCTTTTAAACTATTAAAAATGATTCCTTAAATTGTTTATTATGTACACTATCTCTTTATATGAAATATAAGAGGGGGGGGGGTTAGGAGGAGGGGGTCATTCTGTTGTGGTTCTTTATGAAAAAGTCCTGAGCCTAAGACTAAGTATAAAACTATGTAAATATTTTTCTCCACTGTGCATGTTACCAGCAAATACATTTCATAGAAGAAAGTTCAAAGATATCTAATTACCTTTTTTGTAAAATGGCAATGGAAAAGAATGTTTAACACTGTTGAGAAATATTCAACTTTCCGTCTGCCATCACAAAATCACAGGATGCTTGTGAAAGAAGAGGCTGCTCTTAGCTTAAAAGAAATGGGTATTTCTAAGACTATGCAAACTAAGGTTCTGATCCTGCAATGAGCTCCATGTGAGCAGACCCCTAGACCCATATTGACACCCACTGACTTAAATTGGGTCCACACACCTACAATTCCATTGCCCTCTCCCCCTTCAGAAGTTAATTAATTTTTAAGGTTTTTTTAAAAAACTGACTGACTTTCCCCTTACATAGCAATAAACTTGAAGCTGCTATTCTAAGGCTGGGATGACAATTTGGAGGATGGGAGATTCACCTTTATCAAGAAACCTGTTTCAGTGATATTTACAGTCAAACAAAATCCTTCATCCTGAGAGGGATTGAAATATGGCTTTAAAAAGAGACTGTCAGATAGTTTAATCCCAAAATGCAGTTATTTTGGTGAGGAAGATAAACTGTACAAGAAAGAAAAATCAATATTTTTATTTGAGTTTGAAGTTTGTTTATATTTAAATATTCCCCTGCAGGGTTTGCTACCCCAAAAGTGTGCTAATGAAAAAGAACCAGATATCAAGGTTGGTTAATAACAAATTGACAACGCTATGTTATTCTCCAAGATGAGATAATTTTTTTTTTAAAAATCAGCACAAATAATTAAAAACAAATTAGATTTGGAAGAGTGTTTCATTTTTACCCATCCAGGCAGTGGTTTCCAAACTGTGGTACATAGACCACTGGGCTGCGGAAAGCTGCTCACATAGGACTAACTCTCCTCTTTTATTCTCCCATCTGCCAAAGCACATTACAAGTCAGGTAAACCACATTAATACCTGGAAAGTATTTCCTTATTTTATGTTAGCAATTGCTTCTTGCAATATCAAAAGATGGGGAGATGCTCCATGACACTCCTCTGTATTAAGAAGTGCTCCACACATCCTAAAAACCTTGCAGCACCCCCAGCCTAAACAGCTATTTGGACTAGAGGTATGAATTATTTGGTTCTTAAAACACTTGATTTTTACCTGACTGGGTCCCCATCCAGCCCTAAGAGTTGGCAATTTCTCTAGGACTCTACCTAGAGGTTGCGGAATCGCCCTAAGTGGAGATTTTTAAGAGCAGGTTGGAGAAACACCTGTCAGGGCTGGTCTAGGTTTCCCTGGTCCTGCACTGGGCTGGGGCTGGGACTCTCCAGCCCTACCGTGCTGTGATTCAGGCCCTACGCAACCACCAGCGCTTCACAAACAGCACCAGACACAACCCCAGCCCTGGCAACCCCCCTCCCGCCGCAGCCCGCGGGGCTGGGGCTCTGTGGGAGGAGGCACCCCCCGAGGCTCCCCCGCCGGCCTCCAGGCAAGCGGAGGGAGGCTGCGGTCCCTTCCTCAGTGTCAGGGGAGCAGCGCGGGACCCTACCCTGCCCCGGAGCTCGCGGCCAACGGCCAGCAGCACCCCCGGGCGCCAGGCACAGGACTCCCGGCCCTCACCAGAGAGCCCCCTGCCCGGCGCGGGACGCTCCGAGTCCGGCCAGCCCCCGGCCGGCCGGCAGGCGGCAGAGGGCGCCGTGCGGGGCCCCAGGGAGGCGGCTGCTCGCCGCCTCCTCCCCCAGCCCAGCCCAGCCCATCCCGCCAACAAACTTCGAGGGAGGCGGAACGTCCCTCCGCAGCCGTGTCCCCGCCCGCGGAAAGGAGGCGAGCGGCCGCTGCGGCTCCGGTGCCGCCGCTCCGCGTGCCCGGTCTCTCCCCCGGCAGCAGCGCGCAGACCGGAGCCCCCCCGGCCACTCACCCGGCGCGCAGAGCGGCGGCAGGAGCAGCAGCGCGGGGAGCAGCCAGCTGCCGCCGCGCTCCCGAGGCATCCTGGCAGCGGCCGCCGCCCGCGCGCGGAGGGGAGCGGCGCGTCTGGCTCCCCGCCTCCCTCTGCGGCAGGAGCTCAAGCAAGCGGCCTCGGGATGGTGCCTCTGCCGCCGCCAACCCGCCCCCGCTGGAGCGCGCCCGCCCGGCACAGCCGGGCGCCAGGAACGAGAGAGCTGCCGCTGCGCGTGAGAGGCGCCATCTAGCGGGCGGCAGGGGGAAGGGCGGCCCCTCGGGGCTCCACACACCCAGCGGCTGACGAGCCTGGCGCACCGACTCCACCCTCCTGCAGAGACCCACCCGCCCACACACACACCTCCTCACCCCCATCGTACTCCCCGCACGTTTCCCTCTCCCTAGAGACCCCCATCCTGCACCCCACACACTCCCGAGACACCCCACCCTATTCCCCCACATCTCCTCAGAGACACCTCCATCCTACTCCCCAGGTGTCCTTTCTCTCAGAGACCCTCATTCTACACCCCCCCCATATCCTCACACCCTCTGCCCCCAGAGGCACCTCCATCCTACTCCCCACACCTCTCCCCTTCCCCCAGAGATACCCATCCTACACCCCAACATCCTCAAACCATCGCCACCCAGAGACACCTCCATCCTACTCCCCATAACTCCCCCTTCCCCCAGAGATCCCCCCATACTATTCCACCACATCTTCACA
The DNA here is from genome assembly GCF_015237465.2 of Chelonia mydas. Classification (NCBI taxonomy): domain Eukaryota; kingdom Metazoa; phylum Chordata; order Testudines; family Cheloniidae; genus Chelonia; species Chelonia mydas. The sequence continues at coordinate 47,374,230 of NC_057849.1, read as the reverse complement.
CATCCCACATTTCCCCAGAGACACCTCCGCACACTCTCCCTATAGACACCTCCATCCTACTCCCCACACCTCCCCACTCCCCCTAGAAGCTCCCCATCCTACACCTCCATCCTGCTCCCCCACATCTCCCCAGAGACACTTCCATCCTACTCCCCACTCCCCTCAGAAACCCGTCCGACATCCCCCACAGACACCTCCATCCTACACCTCTATCCATCCCCCAGTCCCACTCAGAAACACCACTAACTCCTCACCACACCGCCAGCACCTCACACACACCAGTCCCACCCAGCAGAGACATCCAGCATCCCCATATGCACCTCAGCTCTCCCCCCACTAAGACCTAGCAGGGAGCAGCTACCATACAGAGAGTTCCTTTACAGACACCTATAACTAGTCACTTATAACTAGGCTTGGAAGGATTAGATTTTGTATTCATAAGTGTCAGTATACATTGATTTCACCGCACACACACAAACCAATGAAACATATTTCCATCAATGATAATCAAAAGTTATGGATAGGCAAAGTAAGAACAATGCTGAATGAAAACTTAGTTTGATTTAAGGATATTTACTTTGTATATTTTGATGTGAAATTGACAATTTGTGTTTTAACAGTTATAAAGCTTTAAATTTTTGAATCGACATCTATGGCAATTAAATAATTAATTGTGTGACACCCCCCATAATTTCCCACAACTGTGAAATTTTAAATATATAAAAATAGAAAAAATCTGAAATATACATTATCAATCAAAATTTTTAAAAATTGAATTCTGCCAAGCCTACTCATTTAGGGCCCTACCAAATTCACAGTCCATTTTGGTCAATTTCACTGTCATAGGATTTTAAAAATCATAACTTTCATGATTTCAGTTATTTAAATCTGAAATTTCATGGTGGTGTAATTGTAGGGGTCCTGACCCAAAAAGGAGTGGTGGTAGGGTCGCAAGGTTATTGTGGGGGAGGGGTTTGCAGTACTGCTACCCTTATTTCTGCACTGCTGCTGGTTGTGATGCTGCCTTCAGAGCTGGGAAGCTGGAGATCGGCGGCTGCTGGCCAGGAGCCCAGCTCTGAAGACAAAGCCACTGCCAGTAGCAGCACAGACATAAGGAAGGCCTGGTATGGTGTTGCCACCCTTCTGCGCTGCTGCCTGCAGAACTGGGCCCTCAGACAGCAGCTGCCACTGTCCAGCCACGCAGCTCTGCAATCAGCAGCGCAGCCGAAGTAAGGATGGCTTGGTATGGTATTGCCACCCTTACTTCTGTGCTACTGCTGGCGGGGCGCTGCCTTCAGAGCTGGACTCCTGGCCAACAGCCACAGCTGTCCAGCCACCCAGCTCTGGAGACAGCGCAGAAGTAAGGGTGGCAATTCTACGACCCCCCTGAAATAACCTTTTGGCTCCCCCTGCAACTCCCTTTTGGGTCAGGACCCCAATTTGAGAAAAGCTGGTCTCCCCTGTGAAATCTGGTGTTTTATGTGTTTTTACCCTATACTATACAACTTTCACAGGGGGACACCAGATTTCACGGTCCATGACACATTTTTCGTAGCCATGAATTTGGTAGGGCCCTACTCATAATCCACCTAAGACATCAATCCCACCCACTCATCACACCACATCTCTCCCCATGCAATCCCTCTGATAGGCCCAACTCACCAACATCTCCTGACGACAGCACTTCTGCATACATAAACTTTTCTAGACATCCAGAACCTCACAAAGACACCAATCCCATGCCAACAACTGGACCAAAGACACCCAGCATTCCATAGGATGGCCCTCACGCAGACCAAGCCCCCCCTTCCTCAGACAGACAGCAGCTATCACCCCCAAACAACTACTCCACAAACACCCAGCACTCCTACACAAAAATCCTCTGGATGCCCAGCACCTTTAGAAAGACCAGTCCCAACTGGAGACACCCAGCACATAAACTGCCCCCCCACACACCCCTCTCTATATAAACACCTTGCCGGTAGCACCCTTCCACTGATCCAACCAGACATACCAGCTTCTTACTAGAAAATACCCACCACCCCTCTACAGGACCAGATTATGTCAGTCTTTGGTGCTAGGCATGGGGCCCTCCAGGGCTCTGCCTCTGCTGCCCCGAATCATAGTTCTATCCCCTCTTGGTGTCATCAAGGGGGTAAGGACAGCATCATGGGGCTATCTTTCCCTCAGAATTGGCAGCAGGGACCTCACTCTAGTGCAGTACCCTACACTTGACCTATAAAATGGACTGTCTGATTGGATGAGTGGGCTTCTACCACACATACAGTCTTCTCCTGGGGTGGTTTAGGTAGGGTACCCCAGAGCAGGGAGCCTTGGAGATGAATGAGGAAACTCATCTTTGTCAGAGCTTTATTTTCAAGCTGTCTGCAACCTCAGGCAGATATCACTACATCATTTGCCCTTCATTCATGTTTTCAAACTTTTCTTGGGAACAATGAGAGGAGGAAATATGCTTTAAAAAGAAAAAAGCTGAGAGTCTGACATAGTCACATGACTCCAGGAGTGAGGGCCCTAGACATGGACATATAGGATATGTTTCTATGCTTCAGCTGGGAGTGAGCCTCCCGGCCTGTGTAGACAGACTTGCACTAGCAGAGCTTGAGCTAGTCCACCTAACCTCTATGCTTCAGAGCCTAAGCCACAGCATCCATCACACTGCTATTTTTAGCATACTGCCTCAAGCTCCGCTAGGTGAATCTGTCTACCCAAGCTGGGAGGCTTGCTCCCAGCTGCAGTGCAGACATGGTCCTAGGGCTTATGCTGTAATCTGACCCTGCGCCTCTACACACAAACACATCTCTGTCCCCCCTCCCCCTCCCCCACACACATTCAATTCAATAAGCTATAAAAGTTTTGCCAATGTGTCAAAAAAAAAAAAAAGAGAGAGAGAGAGAGAGAGTGAGACACACACACACACAGATCCCTTGGTACATGTCAAAAGTAGGTACACTCCACCCAGGATAGGGCTACAAACTGTGGGCCTATTTCTCCTCTCTCACCAGTTTTACACTATTCTGATGCCACTGACTTCAGTAGAATTACTCATGATTTACAATGGTATACGTGAGAGGAGGGTCAGGCTCTGTATTGGAGTTTGGGTCTCTCTCATTCATTTGTCACTACTGTGCATTCCTAAATCCAGTGGCAGAGTGCTATAGTTATGATGCAGCTCTCCTTTTTTCTAGGATTAGACACAAGTTTCGTCTTCACATTTTGAAATGACTTTTACGACTCCTAATACTTTGAGCCACCCACATAGAGAACACTCTCACACATACACTTTCCCTGTACATATCCAACACATTCTATAGACACAGACAACACATCAACTCTCACATTGACACCCTGCACTATCACACGCTCTTTCTTCCCTCCATTTGTCTTGCATATTTAGACTGTAATCTGTTCAAAGCAGGGACTGTCTCTTACAATGCCCACAGGGCCACACCCTCAGCTGGGGTCTCTGTATACTATTGTAATACAGGTGTCACACAGGTACACAACAAATACATGCACAGGCCTCAAGAGTAGATCCCATTTTGTTAAAACTTTAATTTTAATTGCATAATTGTCATAATTCCAAAGTCTTTGAGGCTCAGGACATATCCACAATATATAAACAAACTCCGTCCACAGCCAGAAAACCTTTGCATGGACTTTTTGCCCACCATTCCACTTCAGCAAATAAATTTCTGGGCTCCAAAACAGCTATTTTGTTGTTGTGATTAACTGGAAACGTTCATACACAGAGACATCAGAGGGATACGTGGTATGTTGTCAATTTGAAAAAAAAATTAATTTGTTCACCTGTCTATATTCATTTTTAATACAAGATTTTAAAAGTACACCCCTCTGAATATTTTATATATGCTTGCATTTCACTATTTCCCCCTATAAATCTGAGAAGTGTTTCCCAGACCTTTCCCAGATTTCTCAATTCTGCTGTGGGTTCTGTTTTGGAGGGCAGTCACAAACAAGTTCCCCAGAGACAAAAGGCTAGCCAATGCCTCAGTCAGGTATCAATTCTGTTGTGTGTTCTGTTCTGGAGGGTAGTTGGATAGGCAAGGTATTCTTCGTGGAGGGACTATGGCAATGGCATTCATTACCAGATTAGGCTGAGTTTGAGACTTGCCATCTTCAAAATGGTGGTTGTGACATTACCCAGGGTACAGTCTGGGCTGATGGACAGCTATGTGTCCCCTCAATTCCCAACCTAGGGTACCTTTTACACTGCTTTGCTGTGAAAGGAACCACTCCTGGTCTGCTCACACACAGCCTCTAGCATGTAAATCACTCCCAGCTATACTGTATGAGTGCTCTAGCAGCCACTCGAATTACCCTGCAGGGCAACACCATCAAACTTCCAGTCCCAGACTTTCCCCCAGTTCCTGGGTGGGTGCTCGACCCTGCTCTGCCCCAGGCCCCACCCCCACTCCACCCCTTCCTCCAAGCCCCCTCCCCTGCCCCTTCTCACCCCCACCTCCCTCCTTCCTGCCCTGTTCCACCCTCTCCCCACCCAGTACCTCCTGAACACCACTCAACAGCTGATCATGGCAGGCAGGAGGCACTGGGAGGGAGGGGGAAGCACTGATCAGTGGGGCCTGCTAGCAGGTGGGAGGAGCTGTGTGGAAGGGGGAGTAGCTGATCCGTGGGGCTGCCGGTGGCTGCTGAGTACCCACTATTTTTTTTCATGTGTTTTCCAGCTCCGGAGCACCCACTGAGTCAGTGCCTATGCCCAGAAATGTGCATCTTGTACTGCTCAGCATCCTCCTGGACAATACAAGCTCATATAAAGTCTGTCATTTATTAATAGAAAATGATATGCACAAATCTTGTTATCCCAAATGGAGTCTCCCAAACACTTCAATCCAAACACACTGGTTTAGATAAAACAATAAAGCAAATGTATTAACTACAGAAAGATAAATTCAAAGTGACTATAAGTAATGAGGCATATAAATCAGAACTGGTTGCAAAGAAATAAAAGGTAAAATGCATCTAACATCTAATTTAACAAGCTGCATAAATACAAAGCAAAGGTCCTCTCGTCACATGTTCCAGCAGTCTTACTGGCAGAACCTCTTTCAGTCAGGATCTCCCTCCCAGTCCAATGCTGCTTCCTTTGTTCTTCAGGTGTTGAGGATGCCATGGGAAGAGAGTAAGGGAGAGAAGATGATTTGGGGCATCTCCCCTCTCCTTTTATAGGCCTTCCCTTACACAAGAATCACCTCCAGCTGATGTTCAGGAGACAGAAAGTCTGTGTGGCTGTGAACCTTAAACTGCTTCTTTATCAAAATGTAGATTTTTGCACACACCCTCTCTCCTGGTCACTTAATCAGGTGATGGTCCCTTTGATCCCATTGACACCTGACTGAGGCATTGGCTTACCTTTTGTCTCTGGGGAACTTGTTTGTGACTGCCCTCTAGAACATATCCCAGTATATCACACAATGGAATCTTACATCTTTATACACATATTTTACCAGGACAATAATGATCAGCAAATCATGAGTTTTCAAATGATACCTTACACAGTATGCTTTGTACAAAATTTCACATAGTCTTGTAAAAGGGGTGAACATAGGGGTACAGACTATCACAGTGGTTAAGATATAACTATATCTTCATGTCTCCACAAAAATGTGACCAGTCATTATGATAGTGCTACATTAACAGTCCAGCGTTTGGCTCACATTTGTGAAGCTCACAAATGCCACAAAAATAGGCTCAGTAGAAAGACATATAAAAATAATGAAATCTTACATTTACATTGTGAGACGGTGACGGGGTTCCCGGAGTGCAGCCTGGACTGTGAGATTGCTAAACTGTCTGTCCCACCAACCTGGCATGTATCCCTCTCACTCTGTGATGCTGTTGGTAAGTTTCTGCACTTACACAGACATCCACAGGCAGTGACACACCCAACTGAGTTACATGAATTCTTTCCCCAGCCACTCATGAACCAACAATAGAGAGGGTCCAGCCAATTCCCCCCAGCTTCCCAGTCTTGCACCCGAGAACTGTACCATCTTGCACTGGTCAGAAGCCTGACTAGTGGAAGTTCATTATCCAGTCCACCCCTCCCTTGACGTGGAGAGGACACACACTACCTTTCGTAAACTGAGCTGAGAAACAAAAGTAAATTTGCAGTCTGAGTTCTACAAACTAAACAAGATTTGAATCAAGCAGCGTCTCACTCTGACAGATGGCATAGTTCTGGGACTCTTTTCCAGCCTAGGACCATCCTCCCCAGTTCAAAGTCTTTGTCCATCAGACCTGTTTCCAGGATTGAGTTGTGGGGGGAGGGAGGTCATGACATCACCTCCCCTCTTTTATAGTTTCTTCCAGCTTGCTGGAAAGATCTTTTCACATAGGGATCTGGCAGTCCCCACTAGTCAAGCAGTCTCCATTATAATGTCTATATGTTCTCTCTGAGAAGTCTTCTGGGATGGCCACTGGGTGTGGATTCCCTTTAATTGGCCATCAGCAGGTCTGGCTACTCCACTCTTGTATCTGAAAGGCTGGTTGTGGGTGTTCCCAACCTCACCGCATATTTCAGTAACACACACATATTCCTCTATTTGCAACCCCTCTTGACCCAGATTCAGATCCAGGCACTAGTGAAGGTTCAGAAATAAGGTCATTAACTTTTGCAGAACTAGTTTGCACATCCCTGCTTATGGCTAACTGTCAAACTGTATTTTTCCTAATGTTTGTAACGAATAATCTGTTGTAACTGATCTCCTTATAATAGTTTGCAAGGCTGTTTCTTTGTTAGGGAAGGCAGAATGGGTGGGATTCCCCAGCTTTTAGCTACTGAAGGCTAAGAATTTAACAGCTGAGGTATAAAATTGGAACCATGCAATTAACAGTTTGTGGGTTTGGCTTATATGTGTCATTGCATGTACATTAGCTGGCCCTAACAAGCAGACAGAACATTGAAGGAGGTAAATACTCACTTTAAAACTGTACAGAATATGGTCAGAGTCCTCTGTGTCCCTCCTTGTTGGGTGTCTAGGAGATATCTGCTTTAAACAGTTCAAGTTTTCAGGGCCTCATTTTGAGATATTTTCTCAAGGAATCCACTGCAAGTTTTGTATGGAACTGCAAGAGAGACTCCTGGGAAGACAGAGCTCAGGCAAGCAATTTCTCTGAAGTTGCTACCCAGTTTGTGATTGAGCTCCTGGTTATCTAGGGCCCTGTGACAAAGTGGGAAGTTTCTTAATATTTTGTGTGAATATTCTGTGTGCCTCAGTTTCCCCTATGTGCTGTATGTTTAATTAGGTGGGGGGAAAGATTGTTTGATCTCTGCAGAGACTCAGAGGACCAGGTGTGATTGACGCCTGGGTATCTGGGCCCCATGCCCACAGAGAACCCAGAAGACAATGCCCAGATATCTGGTGACTAGCAACTAACAACAGAGGCCAGCCAATTCGGATCAGCTGGAGAGCAAAGAGCTAAGGTGGATGGCCAGGTGACCTTTGATTTGCCCAGAAAGAGGAACAAAGGACGGAGGAGGGGCAGATTGGTTCAGTTGAGTGTGGACTGCTGGAAGCAGGGACACTTCTGGACTGGGGGCTGCAAGATAATTCTGAGCTCTAGTCAGACCCACTTGAACTTTTCAGCTTTCTATGCTGCCCCAGGACTTCCAGACAGTTAACAAATCCTTCCATTTTACAATGCTGGCCAAGAGTCACTCCAAACTAATTTGGGGGTGCATTGCTCCCTTTGGGTGAATAATTCTCCACTCAGGGGTCCAAAGCAAGTGGACTCGCAGAGGGACGCTCATGGTGTGACGCAAGGGTGCTGAAGGCTCTGACATTCGATCCCAGGTGAAGGGGCTTATCCCAAAGAGAGACTGCAACTCTCATAGAGGGTTGCCAAACTGAAGGGGGTCCTCCCAGGGTCTGTTCCAGAGCTGTTCAAGAACACCGGGCCTGTGAATCCATGACAGGTCCCTTTAAGAGAAGCCAGAGAAAAAGCATAGACAAATACCATTTACAAGGCTAAGCTTATAGAAGTTGCCATAACATTTTTCTATAGCCAGTCAAGTTTATGTGTTATACATCTTTTTTTCTACTGTACCCTACATAGTGAAGGAGAAACCCCAATGATAAAGCTTTGAGGAGAAACTATAGGAAGGCAAACTTATAAAGCAAGACTGCAGATCTTCAGTTTTGATTTGGAGTCGTGGGTAGATTGCCAGCATCCCTAGTCAAATTAACAGCTTGTTTAAAGAACTGTCAGACACAGTACTCTTTGCTCTTTTGTTCCCTGCTGCTTCCGGATAGAACTGCCTTCACAGAGAATACCAGAGGGATTTATACGTTCCCTGCTAAACTGCAACAGTTTTAAAGTAAAACAAGTTTTAAGCCTAAGCTACTGGATACTATTTTTGAATATTGTTAAAGAGACACTATCTTGCCAATTCAAAGTGTATTTAAATATAGATAATGGACAAAGAGGGCTAAAACTAATAAAGACAACAAGAATGGAATGCATCCTTAAAAAATAAAAATAAGTAAAAACTCAGTATCACTCCCCCCTCTCCTTTTTTCACACTAGGAGAACTGAAACAGCAGTAAAAAGAATTACCTATAATTTACAATTAACCACTAAAACAAAGTGACACGAAGAATAAAGCAGGTAGAATTGGCTTAAATGAATAGAAGGGATCCATTCTGTACTGCAGGAGACAGGATCAATTCAGAGGTAAAATCTGAATTAATAATTTTCTTTGTTTTAAAAGCTCCACAACTCACTCATCTTTAGACCAACTTTTGGGGACTTAGTGTTGGTAGTCCCACCTCATCCTGAATAAGGCAGTTCCTGATTTTTAAAATATCCAATTCAGCCTTACCCTGTCAAGATGATAGTACTGAGAATTGTAGGGCCTGTTTACATTATAAGTTTTAACCAGTTGCTGACATGAATGGGTAAATGTGTGAATCCTGCCAATGGCATAGACTGGCACATAGTTGTCATCTTGAGACACCGCCATTTTGCTGTATACAGGGGACCCCTTAACTGTGACTGTAATTGGTTTTGTCAGTCCTCCTTTCTACCAGCTCTCTGTTTAGTATGACACCTGTGTGCTGCTTGTGCAACCCTGTGTATGTTTCACCCTAGCACAATCTGGGATAGCCGCCAAGGTTTTCCCAGAATGGACCAATACAAGCAAGCAGCATGGTATGTTTGGACATACCAACAACTGTTGATATATGGTACTATTTAGGGGTGGGGCGAAAAGACTGTGTGGACACAATACAATCATGTTTGTTACAATTTAGTCAGGCCACTACTCTCCAGCCACCAGCTCTGAAGGCAGCACAGAAGAAAGGGTGGCAATACTGTGACCCCCTAAAATAGCCTTGCGACCCCCTTTTGGGTTGAGTCCTGCAGTTTGAGAAATGCTGAGTCTTAAGGGCTTTACATGTTTATATTTTGCCATTTTTAAATACATATTCATGTTTTGTTACAACACCGTGAAATTTAAGATTTAAATATCTGAAACCGTGAAATTCAAGAGTTTTTAAATGCTACGACCGTGATATTTACGAAAATGGACCATGAATTTGGTAGGGCCATGGTCATGATATTCAGTCACTAGTTACTTCACAAAAAACAGAGCTAGCAGGAAGAATGAAGGCATTGAATGATGACAGGTATATGAAAGACTTATCTATGACTTCAATAAGCCTACTATTTGTTGTTTGTAAGTCTCCTCCTGGCCTAGGAGCTGGGACTGTCAAATTGTTGTGGGCCCTATTTTGGAGGACAAATAGATGTTTGTTTTCTGTTAGGTGAAGATTTTAAAAAGAGAAAAGTGACATTTTCATGGGCTGAGGAGTAAATGTGGGGCCTGGCAGCCATCTGACTCCTTTTAAATACAGAATGTAGAACTATTATTGCGGAAGGAGCTACTCTGAAATGTACATAACCTGTAGGGATAGTAGCAAGTATCTAATGCTTGAGAAAAAAGAAAAATAATCCCTAAATCAACCCTTTCACTGTTAGACGTGAGGACTTTAGCAGGCAGACATTCCTCTTACAGTGTATATCCTCACTATGCGGGAAAAAGCAGCATATATCCTGACCCCTTCCCCAGCACATCCCCTATTGGTTGGGTGAAAGCCATTCTGCAAGTGTCCTGGGCCAGGACCTTAAAGGAATAGTAACAATTTCTAGTCCCAAGTACTACTTACCCCCAAGACCATTTCCTCTCTACCCATATCTTCTATATCCCAAACCCTTTCCTATATCAAACTTCCCCAACTCTTAAAAGGATGCAACAACCGGATGGGATTGAGCTGACCTCTAGGCCTTATTACTTTTAAGGAGCAGCCTAACCCCATCACACATTCCTATAAAATATGCAGCTAAACATTATGTGGAAATCCCTGTGTGCTTAGTATCAAAATCCTCATAATGGAAAATCAGTGATCTTTTGACATTCCTGATGGCCTAGGGGACTGTAAAACTCAAGAAAAGGCTAGGCAATGATCTTCTCTAAATAAATAATAGATTTTTGTTTTCAGCATCATTATTACTTGACAATAATTTTGCTTATACAGATCAGGGATCCTATTTTGGACAAAATACATGCAAGAGAGGAAATGATATTGAGTTTCTAACAGTTTCATCAATATAAAATTTTCAAATGATTGTTCATCACTATTTGCCCCAATATGGATATTACCAGCCTCCAGAGTATGTTTTCCATGTCTTCCATTTGGCTGCATGCTACTCTATGGTTATCTGGAAGGCTCTAGATATCTGAAGTTTAACAGAAATCTGAACTCATGGTATTCCATAGTAATAATTTCTATATAGAATAAACATCAAGCTTACAGTGGTCATATTATTCATTGCAAATAAACAATCCAATTAATTTAGCCTATTCTTCTGTCTGTGAATATTTTGTGAACTGATTCTAACTTCTCTGAATATATTTGTTATTTATAAGTATTGAACTGTTCACGTAAATTTTAACATGTGGGAGGTTCACAAACTATAACAACTACTGGTTGTATATTAGTTAAGTCATGTGGTATTGTTTCTGTTACCACTCTGAACTGCTGAAGCTTTTTAAACAGGAGAATAATGAACACCACATTTCTGATACAAATTTTCAGACAAATAGACATGCATGGTAAAATTTGTGAAACTTTCTGCATCAATAGTCATCCAAATAGTTGCAAACAATGAATAATACAACCTGAATAACAACAGAACGAACTTGTCATATTTATCTATGTAAAATATCACAAATCACTGTTATTCATCCAGCTCTAATCAGAATGCCACGCTCCATCCACTATACTTTCTCAAGACTGAGCTAGAATTTCCACAGATTATATTGCCATGAGAAAATTCAGCCAAGTTTCAGAAACTTTGAAAACTTTGGCTTCTCTCTAGTTGGAATAGTGTCACAGACCCCCAAACAACACCATTCTTTTTACTCACTCATTCTGTTAGCTCAAAATGAAGAGCTCCTGCCAAATACTGCATAATTGGTAAATCAGTTTAAGAATGCAGTCATTGAGATCAGTGAACTCAATCATTGACATACATAGGACTATCTACTACTTGAACATATTTGGGCATCACTATCTCAGTGATTTCAAACACCTTCTGAAAGAATGGATCTGTATACAACCCAAATGACGTATTTGCCTCACTTGAGCCATAAACACTAAAGGTAGTCTACATTTAGGGTTTTTTTCAAAAATTTGCACTGGTGTAAACATCAGTGCAAATCTCTAATATGAATAGGTGTAACTGGCGTAAAGCAGGGCTTACAATGGTGCAATTTAAACCAGTAAATTACCAGAGCAAACCACACTGGCGTAAGCCCTTCTTTACTTTGGTGCAGCATAGCTACACAGAGTAGCTGGTGCAAATTTCACTAAGGTAGACAAGCCCTTAGAGACCCTATTTACTGCACAGTCAACAGTCTTGTTGATTTCTTGCTCCACTCTATGAATAATCTAACAACAAATCCATGAAACTAAGAACCCTCAATTGCTGGTCTCTTGGAGGGGGGATGGAAGCTTTAAAAAAAAAAAAGAGAGACAAGCACCTAAAACTTTCTCGTTCCTGACCTGCGTTATTGAATTTACTCCTGGGGGAATTCTGCGCATCAAGGCAGCTGGCTGTTCTGGCGCCACAGCAGCCTCTGGTGGGCAAAGGGCAGAACTGCAGCACTTCTTAGGCAAAATGTTTTTTATGAGGGAAAATACAAAATTATGTGAGACAGATGAACGCGCAGAATTCCCCCAGGAGTAAAAATTCTATGCCCAGTGCTGCAGAATTCATCACAGCACGCTGCCCGCAGAGCCAGGTTAGGATGGAGTGGGGCACACAGGGCTGCTGGGGCGGTCACAGACTGAGGTTCAGAATGGCTAGTGGGGAAACAGACTAGCGCATGGGATCAGGAGCTAGTGGGGTGACAGCGCTGAGCCTGGGTATGGGGAAGGGGGCCTTCAGAGACCCATAGGGATGGGGGGTGCGGGGACAGGGGCAGATGTGCCTGACTGAATGGAAGAGGCTTGGGGTCAGCCAGGGTCTGCATGGGGGAAGCTTCCCAACACCCTAACAATCCCACCCACCCCCAAACAAAAACCTCACACCCAACACCCTCCAGGTTCACTCCCAGGCTCCTTCCCTCTCCCTCAGCTCTTCTGTTACCCCTGACTCCCCCAAGCCTTTGCACTGCTTCTGACAGGTGCAGGAAATACAGTTCTGTATAGTAATTTAAATGAATTACACAAAGTTCTGTATTAATATGCCTAGTAAGGAATCTGTTTATAAAAAAAATTACTAGAATCTTTTTTGTTGGTCTGTGTTGTTACAGACATACTTGCTGACAGATGTTTTGAAATAAATGACCAAAAATAATTGAAACTGGTATGATTATATTGTGTTATTTTGACAAATAAAATATGCAGAATATTGCAGAATTTTCAAATATTGTGTGCAGAATTTTTAATTTTTTGGTGCAGAATTCCCCCAGGAGTAGGAATAGTAGCAAAGATAAGAAAGGCCAATAGATTTGACTAGTAGAACAGTGACCTCATGGTTTATATGGTGTTATGGTACTGCCTAATGTCCAAAAGAGCATATACATTTTTTTGTTTGCTATTGTGGTAGAGAGAGAAGCAATATAAGCTACCTCCTATTTTGGATTTTTAGTAAAATTATACAAGTGGCTCAGTAATAAAAATTCATACAAAATGTTGTGACTTGTTAAATTCCATAACAGAAAAAAATCCTTCTAAGATTACATAGGGACATAAGACTACAGCCTTAGTTCTATATAAAATGAATACTCCCACTGTTTAGGAGAATCAAGGCAAAAAGATCTAGGCCAAAAGTGACTAGTTATTCTGGGTGCCTCAATTTTTGGGTGTCCAAATTGAGACACTAAGGTGGACTGATTTTCAGAGGGTGAATGCTCAGCACATTCTGAATATGGAAAAAATCCCCTTATTTTATTTTTACCAGCATTTGGACACTGCAGTAGTCTTCATCAAAGTATTTCTTGATTTTTCTGGTTAAAACTGGTTTTGATTTGGCAGACTTTGGAAACTGCACTTCATACTCACACCACTCTGGGTACTATGACTTTCAACACATTTTACCAATGTTCAAAATACAGGTAGCCTTCACATTTCATGCACATCTTGTAAGTGACTTTGGGTCAAAAATACTTGTTTATTGATTTAAAGAAATATATAATAATCTTCAGCCCATGTTAAAAGTCCAGTGGGCATTCAATATATTCAGTAAACAAAGCTTTTCTTCAAAAAAATTTTAAACTTAACCAACACAATAAACTTTAGAGAATAATAATGAATCACACAAGTTCAATGGGAGGAGAGAGAAAAAGAGGCTTACTAGTTTCTTCAAACAGTACCATGAGCTGTGGGATTCTCTCTGCCTCCTCCTCACTCCTCCCAATGTTAAACATTGCAATTATAAGAGGGCCTGGAATAGACAGTATTCTAGGGAGTCCATATGGTTTAGTCGCTTGAGCACTAGCCGGAGACTAAGGAGGCCTGGTTTTTATTCCTGGCTCTGCTCCTAGCATGTGTGTGACTTTGGGCAAGTTACTTTTAGCTCTCTGGGTATCACTTTATCCATCTTAAAATGATTTATTAATAAGAGTGGTGTTATTATTGTATATGAAAGAGTACATATCAATGGTTTCCCTTTGCCAGATTGATTGCTGCGGATCAAGTGTTAAATGTCAAGTTCTCTTTTCCAAGCTGACATATAATTCTATTTTTGTTCCTCATCTGTTTTTTCATTTATCAGAAATTTGTATATTTAGAGAGAGAAACTATTTTAATTAATTTAAGTTAATAAATACAACAGGTCAAATTATTCGTTCTGAATATTTATTGTAAATGTAGCCCTTTTTATTTTGCAAACAAATCCTGATTTATATAAATGTATTAATTATTTGAAGGTATTCACACATCATTTATGCAAACAAATTTCAGCCTGTGTTTTACTTGCAAACTTGATTGTTTGCTACTTGAAATTTGTAGTGTGTGACTGGTCAGCTAAATTACATTGTTTCTGTACCTTTATTGTATTATCAATTTTTTAAACAAGAGAAAAAATGGATTACTACTAACATATTGAGAATGACAAATAATAAAGTTCAAGTAGGAAATTTCAAATTGATAATCATTCATCAGGCTATAAATAAGGCTAAGATTTTGCCATGGTTATTTTTAGTAAAAGTCATGGACATGTCACCTGCAATAAAAAAAAATTCACAGAAGTCATGACCTGTCTGTGACTTTTGCTGCACAGCTCCATGGTTTCCCCCACCACCGTAGTGGCTGAGAGCTGTGCGGTTCCCCCTCTGCCTGCGGCAGCTGGAAGCTCCAGGGGGGCTCCCTCTCTACCCACGGTGGCTGGGAGCTGCAGAGTGAACATATTTCCCAAAGAGAAAACGGGACATCCACAGCCGCTTACCCAAGGTGTCCCCCTCTCAGGGGTGAAAGTAAGTTAGAGGACTTACCGGTATGCCGGAGTCCTGAGCAGGGGGCATGGCCTCAACTGGAAGAAGCAGGGCCCGGGGCCCTTTAAATCCCCGCCAGAGCCCCGCCGCCGCTACCCCAGGGCTTCGGCAGCAGGGCTCAGGTGGGGATTTAAAGGGCCAGGGCAGTAGCGGCAGCTGGAGCTCCGGGGCCCTTTAAATCCGTCGCAGCTCCACCGCCGCTACCCCAGGGCTTTAAATTGCCGTCTGGGAAAGCCGGTCCCGGTACGGCGCACCGCCTCTTACCGGTACGCCTTACCGGGGCGTACCGGCTTACTTTCACCTCTGCCCAATCTCTCCCTCCCCTGCAAGGCTGTCGCCTGTCACCGGAACCACGAGGAGGACTCCCTCAGGAGTCTGTCACCTGTCGTTGGAACTTTGCAGGGGGCCCCCTGCCACTTGTCACTGCTGTTGTCTGTTGCTGGAACCCTGCCAGGGCCCTGCTGGCTGCCAGCTCCAGAGTCCCACAGCCCCTGCGGCTGAAGCAGAAAACATCACGGGGGGTCTCTGGAAGTCAGGGATTCCGTGACTTCCATGACCTCCATGACATAAACGTAGCCTTAGCTATAATTCATGAAACTGTTGGGATTCATGAACATTTCCACTAACACTGGACAGCTTATCAAGTTCAGGGTAACTGCACCTGTACTTCTGCTCAGTGGTCCAGTTAGGACACCAACTCCTAGGCTTCTAGTTCCCCAACCATTGCCCTTCTTGGCTGGAGACCTGCACCTCATTCTCTCCTGACCCAGGTTTTTCCAGGCTGCACAGTTCCCTGTCTTCAGTGTAATTCTCCAGAGAGAGGCAGCCCAAGCATACCTGCTTGCTTTCTCTGCAGAGACAGTTAACAGTGTGACTACCCACAGATGTAAGTTAACACACAGTGCATTCTAAGTAAGCCTATTTTATTCTTAAAATAAAAAATCATTACAGAGAGAACATATATAAAAACAATAAAAGAACCTACATGCACGCTAATAAGCTTACCAGAGATCACCTCAGCCCTAGCATGGTCTCTGGGAGGAGCAGTCCTTCAATACCCCACCCCAGGAATTTCCTTGTGGTTTCAATTCATCACAGCTTCAGCTTAGAAGAAGCACAGTCTTATGGGGCCTCAGAGGTCCAGTCCTTCCAAGCCTTTCATAAGGGTTGCGGCCCTCACTGGACCAGGGGTCTTGTCCATTTGTTGGATCAGCTAAAAGGCCCAGAGCCTGTTTAAAACCAAGCTATTTATCCAAAAATCTTTTCTTTCTCTGTTGACCCCTGAAGAATCCAGTTTGAAATAGTATACGCACACCTCTCCAGGGGATGACTGATAACAGAGGAATTACATTAGCACCCTCCTCCTTCTAGCGGAGTTACATACAAGTTAGGGTTGCCAGCTTTCTAACTGCACAAAACTGAACACCCTGCCTCTTCTGTGAGGTCCTGCCCCCACTCACTCCATCCCCCTCCCTCTGTCGCTCGCTCTCCCCCACCCTCACTCACTCACTCATTTTCACCAGGCTGGGGCAGGGGGGGTGAGGGCTCTGGCTGGGGGAGGGGGCTCTGGGCTGGGGCCGAGATTGAGGGGTTTGGGGTGCAGGAGGGGGCTCTGAGCTGGGGGGGTGTTGCCGAGGGGTTCAGAGTGTGTGAGGGGGGCAGGGACTCCGGGCTGAGGCCAGGGGTACGGGCTCTGGGCTGGGAATGAGGGGTTTTGGGTGCAGGAAGGGGTTCCAGGCTAGGGCCAAGAGTTTCAGAGTGTGGGTGGGGGCTGGGGTCTGGGGTGTGGGAGGGGGTGTGGTTTCCGTGAGGGAGTTAGGGTGAGGGAGGGGGCTCAGGGCTGGGGTGCAGGAGGGGGTGTGGGCTTTGGGCAGTGCTCACCTTGGGTGGCTCCCCGCAAGTGGCGACATATTGCTCGGCTCCTAGGTGGAGGCATGGACAGGCGGCTCTGCGCGCTGCCTCCGCCTGCAGGTGCCGCCCCCGCAGCTCCCACTGGTTGCAGTTCCCAGCCAATGGGAGCTGCGGAGCTGGTGCTTGGGGCATGGTAACGCATGGAGGCCTCGTGACCACCCCTCCGCCTAGGAGCTGAGGAGCATGTCACCGCTTCCGGGGAGCAGTGCAGAGCCGGGTAGGGAGCCTGCCAGCCCTGCACCAACCGGACTTTTAATGGCCCAGTCAGTGGTGCTGACTGGAGCCACCAGGGTCCCTTTTTGATTGGGCGTTCTGGTCAAAAACCAGACACCTGGAAACCCTAATACAAATCCACAATAACACATACACATTTTAATACAATGGACCCCAAAGGTATTAAATCTAATTAATAATGGTTTAACTTAATTCAATAAAAATTTTCTTAATTCCATAAGTTTTGTTCAGGATATTGCAGAATACTGTTAGTCTGTCACACAACTGTCTGAATGCTCCCAAACAATACATAATAATTTAATGTTTTACTTGTGAAAACAGTCACCAAATTCCTTTTTTTGTAATATTGGTTCAGCAGGTTTTTTGTTGTTGTTTGTTTTTAATCCAAAGTATGCTTAATAAACAATTCTGGAGACACCAAGATAATGCATATCATCTAGCTAAAATCATAAAGCAACATTCATATAGAGTCGTGGCCAATTTCGTTTTAAGGAATTAAAATTAAACCCCCAAAAGGGAAATGTGGAAAATACACGTTCCATTTTAACCTATGTTTTATGGATGTATCATGTGCTTGCTTAGTTGAATCTACTGTTGTTCTTAATTTTGCCACCTAATAGAACTGCAGACTAAGAATAATTAGTCCACCTTTGTCTCTAGATTTAAGGATATTTTTAACTCTGAGGTTTTCCATTCCACATAAGGCCCCAATCATCCATCAGGACAGGATAGTGCAGATGCTTGCACTAGCCCATTGATTTCAGTGAGACGCAGAACAGCTACTGAGGTCCAGGTTGATGCAGGATCAGAATCATAATTTCAATCTTAGTTTGACAGGTGGTAAGGATTTTATCCAGAATTACTTGGGTAGTGTCTGGAAATGATAAAGACAACTGCCCAAATCAGGAAATGTAGAACTTCTCCTTCTAACTTAATCCATAGTTACTTTTGATAAAATATGATGGGAAATACTTTTTTCATTCAGATTTCCTAAATTGGAATTAGGCATGGGTGCACTTACTTTTTATTTAGCCATCTTGAATTCATATTTTATTATCAGTTATCTTTGCCTTTCTTGTTACTAGATCTCTCAATGTCTGAAGTGCTTGATATTAATTATAAGGCCTAAGATTTATTGATCTAATTTGAGCATTATTTTAGGATGTATGTTTTGTGTCTCAGCAATGACAGCATTCTTTTTCCTCTTAAAACCAACATTTCTGAACTATCTGAGATTGAGTAAAATTTTCAAGAAAAATAGTTTAAATGAAAAGGTCTGGGAGGCACAGGGACACCTTTGTGGATCTGTCTTTTTAAACTGAAATTTGATAATACTTTCACTTTTGCAAGAGCAGCTGGAAAGTAGTTGGGAATTAAAGAGGTGAGAATCAGGAACAGATGATCTCACCTTCCCTCTACTGCATAGCCCAGTTACTCTGCAACTCCTCTAGAACGGCAAACATACCAGCTCTTCCTCATATCCAACTCAGACAGACCTTCTTCTCTTGTGACTTGGGTTGTGGGGAGAGAAGAAAATCATGCCTCACTCACATTTCCGAGACAAAGTTCTTCCCCAACCTCTCTAGCACCAAAGCATCCTCTCCCTTGGGAGCAAACTGCTATGCCATCTCTACCAGCAATATCAACCCTCACACATGCTTCTATCTCAACCCTCACACACGCCCAATTTATTCCCACTGCCCCTTTTAATTGGGATGGAAATAACCTGACCCTATCCTTTGAGGAGAAAGAAATAGTTGGGATTGCAGGAGGAAAAAATGGAAAATTAAAAAAGTTACTTTGGGGATGGAAATCATGGAAATCATTCTTTCTTTGGGAAGAAACTGACAACATGAAAAAGAAAAACAAGGACCCAATACAGAAATAAATGTAGATGAGCAAGGACAGACAGAGAACAATTAACACTGCTGAGAATAATACTGACATAGGCAAACCATGCAGTATAAATCTATCCTTAAAAAACAAAAGAAAGGATTCAGCAAAATACAGCAGAAGACAAAGGAAAAATGAAAAGCGGGGAGAAAAAGTAAAATGAGGAATTAAATCAGTAAGGCCCAGATCCCAAAGGTATTTAGGGTCCTAATGTCTTCATGATCAGAGCCTAAATCTTTAAATTTTTATTAATTTACAGCAAGCCTAATACCCAAATGGCTATAAGTCATGCCTGGTCCTCATTCTATAAAGGGGCACCCAGGAATCTGGCAAGCGGAGGGGAGTGGAGTGGAGTTTGTGGGGGGGTCTTAAAAGAGAATTCTTGGCCAGGCTACTTGTGCCTCCCACTGCGCCAGCCCATCTCCTGCGGTGTCTGCTCCCCGCCCGCGCCTCTCAAAGAGCTTGTCTAGCTGGCTAGTCTAGAACAGGAGCGTCCACACGGCAGTGGGAGTTCCGGACTGCTTACTCCGCAGTAGCCATCGGGAACAGCGACGAGGCCCGCCAAGCCCTAACTACCCTGTAGTCCTGGCTGCCAGTTTCACCCTCCTGAGACTTCCCCTTCCCGGCACAACCCTCCATGGCCACACGAGCACCAGTCACGAGCCCGCCCCGTCCGTTCGCCACCCCGCGCTAGTCCGGATAAAGCGTGTCCCGGGGGCCCGGCGCGGTGGGGGCAGAGGCAGGGACAGGCCGCCAAGCGAGAGCGGCAGGAGCGGGGGAGGCTGGGGGCAGGGCGCGCGGGACGGGGAGTGGTGCAGCAGACACAGGCCGAGCCGGACCCAGGGATCCGGCAGACGCGGTATCCTGAGCCCAGCTACGGGGGCCGCACTGGCGCCAGGAGCCCATAGCCGGGAGCGCCGTGAAGCGGGCATCCGAGGACACGCCCGCCCCTCACAAGCCGTATTACCAGCCTCCAGGCCCCACCCCCTCCTGTCCAGCTGGCTTCCTC
The DNA here is from genome assembly GCF_015237465.2 of Chelonia mydas. Classification (NCBI taxonomy): domain Eukaryota; kingdom Metazoa; phylum Chordata; order Testudines; family Cheloniidae; genus Chelonia; species Chelonia mydas. The sequence goes on along the minus strand of NC_057849.1, from coordinate 47,354,125 downwards.
CCAGTCTGACAGCCGCCGCCGGCGTAGAATGCGCGGCGTCCCAGGTCGTCATGAGAACGAAAGACGTCACTGCGTTCCTCCGCCCGCCATTGGTTAGCATTGTTCGAGAAAGCTGGAGAAAGCGGAAGCGGAAGCCGCACGTGGAGCCGGCAAGGCGCTGCCGCAGTTTCTGGAAATTTCTCCCGCTGTCATATTTAAAGCGGCGGCGCCAGCTACCTCCCCCCCCCTCCCTTCCCGCGGCCAGAGGCAGCAACACAGCGCCGGAGCCAGCGCTCTGCGGCGGAGCCGTCCAGGGAGAGGCTCGCGCGGGCGGGACGGGGGCTGCCCCTGCCGGCGGGACCATGGCCGTGGTGGGGTTCGACCTGGGCTCGCAGAGCTGTTACATCGCGGTGGCCCGGGCCGGGGGCATCGAGACCGTCGCCAACGAGTTCAGCGACAGATGCACCCCGTGAGTGCGGGGGCTGCTCGGCCGAGCCTGGGGTGGGGGCCTGCCGGGGCCCCGAGGGGAGTCGGGCTGTCCCGCCCGGAGCGGGGGCTATGGGCCCTTCCCGCGCCGCGTGCGGGGCGCCGGGCGGCTGGGCTGCAGCGGGAGCCGGGCGGGGTATCGCGGGGCCGGGGCAGCATCCCCGGCCCCAGTGTGGCCCGGGAGCGGGGGAGAGTGAACGCTGCGGCCGGGGCGGTGATGCTGAAGCGGCTCGTGCCGCTGGGGGCGGGGGGGGCGCGCTCGCTGCGCCGCGAGTCGGAACTTGCTGGAAGCTCCCAGAGCAGCCGCCTGCTTCCCCCCACCCCGCGCGGCCGCGTTACTCCCGCGCCTCCTCAGTCCCGCGCGCCTGCCAGAGCCCCGCCGCCGCCTGGCGTGAGGGGAGGGACGGAGCCCCGGCAGCGGGGACTTGCAGGGGGCTGGGTACCCGCCTGCCTCCCCGCGGTGGGGTCCGCGCCCTCTGAGTAAAGCTGCCCTGAAGCGCGCAGCCTTCCAGTCCCGGGAGACGGGGCGCGGGTGGATCGTGACATGGACGCGCCGGGAGCGGGCACTTGGAGCAGCAGGAATCGGAAAGCGGCTGCTGGAGAAGCACCGGGGAATATAAACAGCTGCATGTAACGTGCACAGCTCTGTAATCTTCGGAGGTTTCCTATTTAAAATCTGAAGAGTAATGCTGTATTGTGATCGGAAATGAAATAGACAACTTCGCGGGGGGAGAGTGTTCCCACAGCAAAGCAGATGCACTAACATTTGACAGATTTGGGCGTACACACTGAGAATGTAATTTATAGCTAAATTAAAATACTTCTCATGCAATGTTTGTATGTTTAACCACACTGAAGGATTAGAAAAGATTCTCACTGAGTGTTAACTCTCTCACACTGCAAATATATTTATGCATATGCTTTGGTAGTAGCTTTTGTAACCAGGAAGGCTCTTAGGTGCATTTTGGGAGAAGTCATGTTTGAATCAGAATTATAAATTTCCTGATGTGTGGTTTAATTTGCAGCCTTGCTTTAATATAGTCTTTGGGCTTTAATTTTTTGTTAAAAGGGCATAAAGAAACTTAAGCTATGGAACTGAAGATATGCAGTCTCTCTTGTTCAAGCTCTTAGTACAGCAGGCTGTTAAACAACTTAAAGCTTTATTGTACAGAAATTTATTTTGTAATTGCTCAGCTTTACACTGGAGAAAATTCTAACCCACATTGAAACAATTACTTAGTGCTACATGTGAACTCAGAAGTTCAGCTATTCATAGGTTAGTCATACCAAAAAAAAATTACCATTTAAAAAAAATGGTGACACAAACATCTGTTTCTTTTCATGCAGATAACTTGGTTGAAGTTTGTTCTTGAAATTGTACAGAACAATTTACACTTGGGCTGAGACTAAGTACAGAACGTTTCAACTCCAACGCACGTGTTGTAATTTTACAAAACATGCTTTGGAGCTGAGACTTTCTGTGCATGAAAATAAAAACATGCAATATATAATAGAGAAAAGTATGTGGCTCAGAGTGAGAGATTGCTGATCAGTTTTTTTAAATGCCGTGTATTAGCATAAGCCACAAGAGTAGCAGTTTAACTTGCTCAAACTCTCAAATTCTGCTTGCAATAAAATAAAATACTTAGTTAACAAGCCTCTCTCTCTCTTTTCAGATCAGTTGTATCATTTGGATCCAAAAACAGAGCTATTGGTGTTTCAGCTAAAAACCAGGTAGGTTATCTTCTATGAAAGAGAATCCAACTACTAGTAAAATTAATAACATAAATATGTTCCAGATAGCTGATTGCAGCTAGATAAAATTCTGTGATCTTAATTGTCAGGTAACATTTCAGAATCAGAGAACTGCATTATGCCGACAGTCTCCTCTCCAGGTTTGCTGCTGAGGATGCCATTGCTAGAACTCTAGGTCTGTCTGCTGGGTTAATAATTTCTAGTTAGATGCCTGCCTTATTTGATAATTTTAAAAATAAAATCACCAGAACACACGCTTACTTAAGAAATTTCTTTGCATTAGAAATGCATCTTCACAAATTATGTAGAATGTGTCCTTAAACTGAAATATGAACTAAGAGCTTTGGCCTTTGCTTGAATGAACTACTCTAAAAGGAGAAAGTGTTAAATATTTTGTCTTATTCACTGCAGTAATATATTTTTTAAAAAGTGCTAAAACATTAATACGTTTTTTAAAATAACCATGTACAATGTTTAAAACTTCAGATATCAACTTCTAAAAGCCATGTTTTGGGCTGATTATATCTAAATAAGATTAGTGTACTGCAGGTGCAGACCAAGCATGCTTTGTCTACTGGCCTATTCATATCTGTCAAGGGGAAAAGATGCTGTGGCAGGTTTCCATGGAGAGAGAGAGCATCAACTGTGAAAGTCTTCCATTTAGCTATGAACAAACAGGGAGATGTGATTGAAAATATACGAGTGATCATAACCTCTTTCCTAAGCTACTCACACATACGTTTGCAAGTACAGGATTCAAAGACAGAAGCTAACAAAGTGATTTGCATAGTGAGTTTTGCAGTTTTTCATTCATTCCTAGGAATGGAAATGTATTTAATTAAAACAAATAGCCACATAAAACATTGTGGAACAAATATTTCACTAGAGATTTAACTTTGATCTTTTTGATCAGGACTTTCATACCACTACTTTTATTTTTATTTCTTTAGACTATATTTCCATGTCACTGATTCAGATGTTAACATAATTCAATAAAGTAGTGAGAAAAAGTAAAGGTGTCTTCAGAGCATTTGTTGTCTTACATAAATGGCTTCTATCTGGATTCTCAAGAGACTGATGTGGGGAGTGTTACTAAGAGATCATTCAATTAAAAGCTGTCCAGCAGCTTTAGCTAAATTGAAAGCAAAGCAGTTTCTCTCTCAACCTACATCTGAGAACATGCATTCACAACAGACTTTTGTTCTTGGACAGTTTGTGGCTTCAATTGCTTTTGGAATAACTTCAAAAGGGTACTATGTATTCAATTTTTCATGCTTTTTTGTTTTAACAGTTTGAAAACAAAATGAACCAATTTTTTCCATTTGACAAACACTTAAAAATTTGGGGTGATTTGAGGATTTCAAAATACAAGTACATCTTAGTAGTGAACAGTCTCTTTTCCTGACAACAGTGGAATTTTAGGTCATTGTTGCCCATGCAAGCATGGGCACTTCTTGGCCCATGACAATCTGGGCATTGCATTTTCACTAACAAGGGAGTGTAACAGTCATTTCTTCAAGCAGAAGAACTACACACCTGAATTGTTTTGGGTTTTTAACAAGTAATCATCTTAATTTAACTTTGACATGGTTTTCTATTTAACAGCAACTTAAATTTCAGTTTTTGTGCATCTTCAATGAAATGCTAGACAGATTTGGGAATAGTTAATTACTTCATTCTGGTCTTTCACTGTTACTTGCTGTATGTTCTGCTGAATTTTCAGAAGAATACCATGTTGTAGTAGCGCTGGTTAAGTGTGGCATGCTAACTGGCTTGCTGCTGTTTAACTGTGGCCAAGACAGCAGGAATATTCTCAAATATCCTACAGTATTAATGGCATGTGATTACTTTAAAAAAGTGTCTTCAGATTGTACATACAGTTAACCTGAAAATTAACAATTTTTTTTTAAAATCAAGATAACTCTAAATCAGTTCATTAAAAGCCACTAAAGTTTTTTGCTTTGTTGCCTATTGCATACTAAGTTACTTTTGCTGTTTAAGTGCTTCCAACTTGAATGACCATAGAGCTATGGGTTAAGTATCTATAAGTAGATGTCAAGTACCCTTCCTCGGGAGGTTTGTTATAGTTAGTTTTACGCTACCAAGGCCCTTGTTTTCGTCTGTGCTGGGGTGACCGAACAAAACAAGTCTCCATCAATATGTTGATCCCTTGACTTACTACCTTTAGATTTGTTTCAGAGTAGCAGCTGTGTTAGTCCGTATCCGCAAAAAGAAGAGTACTTGTGGCACCTTAGAGACTAGCAAATTTATGTGAGCATAAGCTTTTGTGAGCTACAGCTCACTTCATCAGATGCATGCGGTGGAAAATACAGTGGGGAGATTTTATATACACAGAGAACATGAAACAATGGGTGTTACCATACACACTGTAACGAGAGTAATCGGGTAAGGTGAGCTATTACCAGCAGGAGAGGAAAAAAACCTTTTGTAGTGATAATCAAGGTGGGCCATTTCCAGCAGTTGACAAGAACGTGTGAGGAACAGTAGGGGGGAAAAATAAACATGGGGAAATAGTTTTACTTTGTGTAATGACACATCCACTCCCAGTCTTTATTCAAGCCTAAGTTAATGGTGTCCAGTTTGCAAATTAATTCCAGTTCTCCGTTGGAGTCTGTTTTTGAAGTTTTGTTGGTATTTGCTGGGTACTATAAGTCATCAGTAGATGGTAGAGAACAAAAGGCTTTTTTTATTGCTCTTGTTAAAATTAAACTGTTACATAGACTGAGTGTAGACTTTCTGTATTGTAACAGCTTGAGACTTTAAACTGTAAACACTGTAATGCAATGCTCATTCACCTCTTATACCCGTATATTTCTGTATAAAACTAGAGTACTACATCATTTAATATTAGAGAAAAGAGGTCAGATGTCAAGTGTCTGGTTTAGGAACAGAGGCTAGCAATCTGACACTGCCATTCTTTTACTAACATGCAGGCTAAGTGTTGCATTCAGGATACCTTCTTTTTCTTTCTTGCAGCAAATTACTCATGCTAACAACACAGTATCTAACTTCAAGAGGTTCCATGGCCGTGCATTTAATGATCCTTTTATTCAGAAGGAGAAAGAAAGCTTGAGTTATGATTTGGTTCCAATGAAAAATGGCGGTGTTGGAATAAAGGTAAGGGTGTCATATTTTCAGTCTAGCTTTCTAGTTTCTATAGCTGTGTTGGAAAGGTTTTGTTTTCTAGCACTTAATTAAAATCCCTTATTTTCATGATTAATTCCCATAAAAGCTGTTCTTTACTCTGTACCAGAAGGGCTTTTGAACTGAATAGCCTTTTTTACTCCAGAGTGGAGTCAAGTTTTCGTTATAAATACTTTCTCAAACAAGAGCTTCCCTGGTGGCAATTGTGAGCACAGTCTACACATTCTGGCAGGAAAAACTATTAAGATAATTATAGGATTATATAATTTTTTACTGAAGTCAGGGAAATGGTGTTCTTAATTCCCCCTGTGCCTGTGCACTGTGATAATCTGATTACATGGTGGCGTACTGTTTCTCAATACAAGTTAATGCTATATACTTTGTTAGAACCTCTACTATTACTTGACAGAGACCCTAAGGACATTTGCAGTAAATGTACACAAACTGTTCCTGCAACATCTGTTGCAGACTAGAACCTTGTCTCCACTAGAAAGGATGCTATAGCTATGCCTCCCAACCCTCCTTGTGGAGATGCAACACTGGCAAAAGATTTATTTTTCTTGTATAGCATACACCATGCCCCAAATAAAATAAGCTATTTTGGCAAAAGGACCATTTTATTGGTATGACTATCCTCATGTGGACTTTTGCCAGCAGAGCTATGTCAGCTAGGGGTTTTTATTATATTTTATTCCCCACACTTCTAACTGACATAGGTGTGCCGGCAAAACTTTGAAGCGTGCACCAGGTCTAACTAACAAAGTAATAGTGAGACCTAGAGACGATAACTTAGCATAGAAGAAGCTTGTCAGGTAAATACAGTGGCCATTATGCCAATGAGAATGTTTCAATGTGTTATGTGTATCTAAGGCTATAAGAAAAAAGTGATATAGTTGATAGGGTATGTGATCATATAATTAAACTACACGAAGCATGCATACATACAAGTAGTCCTTATCTACCTCTAGATTGGACTTTTTTGCTGGTACATGGGAGGATCGAAACAGTATCCCATGGTTTCAATCTGAAATCTAGTCAGTTTTTAAAAGAACTAAAAATAGATTCACTTACTAAACCTGCCCCATAGATTCCACAACCAATTAGTGTGATTTTTTTGTAGTCACAATTCCGTTTCTTTAATACCCCCCCGCACCCCCTCCCCAAAAAAAACCCTCTCCCTCAGTGCTCTGTGAAAGATCCGCACAAACGTGGGCAATGCACAAAATAAACTGCAAAGAGACTTTTTCTTCATCCATCCATAGTTACCTGAACTGTGAGTTGTAACAATGGTAGATACTTTGTGTGGTGTCTCTTTAATGGGAGCGAGTTTAAGTAGCTTTCTTTAACACATATACGAGTTAGATAAATTTGGTATTAAGAGAGAGAGTACTGTGATGGTCACTGTCAATTTTTTCTCAATCTGTGTGGAGCTTTTTCTTGTCCATGGAGAAAAATGTTTTAAGAACAAAGCAGTAGGGGATTGCCATGTCTGGAGTCCACAAGAGGATCTCTTGCAAAGCATTCTGCTTTACACCTTTTTTATACTATAAAATAGGTGACAAAAAGGTGAATACACAAAAGAAGGGATATACAGAGGTAATTTAAAACTGATTTTACAGTGGTACTTCTTTTCCCTTCCCAGCCATTTTAGTTTGCAAAGATGCCTATAGGAAGGAAGCAATATGAGAGTAAAGGCTTGTTTAACTTTGTCTTTTAAGCTTGTTTATATTATTTGATTCTTGGATATAACTTGAACTATTGAAGTGCAGGCTGTTTTGGCTACCAAGACACACAACACAAATCTTAGGTTTTGAGCATAGTGATCTTTTGGGAAACTCTTTTATGAAATAGTTTAGAAGCTCTTAAGTAAATGTTTTTAATACTGCTGAGAAGAACTCTTCCTAACTGAATGTTTTGTGGTAGATAATTACTTACCTCTTCTGCAGTGGTGAGCAATTTAAAAGTTGCTGGCCACTTTTAACTTATTGGCATAGTGATTCATTACTGTGTGCTAGCCTTATTAATTGACGCTTACAGCAATTCAGATAATGGTGTAAGTTGTAAGTCATCTGGCAGTGACTTTATCCAGGGGAATTCATTCATCAATGACACTGAGGGTATGTCTACACTACGAAATTAGGTTGAATTTATAGAAGTCGGTTTTTAGAAATGGTTTTTATATAGTCGATTGTGTGTGTCCCCACACAAAATGCTCTAAGTGCATTAACTCAGCGGAGTACTTCCACGGTACCGAGGCTAGCGTCGACTTCCGGAGCGTTGCACTGTGGATTGCTATCCCACAGTTCCCGCAGTCTGCGCCACCCATTGGAATTCTGGGTTGAGATCCCAATGCCTAATGGGGCAAAAACATGGTCGCAGGCGGTTCTGGGTACATGTCGTCAGGCCCTCCCTCTCTTTGTGAAAACAACGGCAGACAATTGTTTCATGCCTTTTTTCCTGAGTTACCTGTGCAGACGCCACACCACGGCAAGCATGGAGGCCACTCAGCTCACTGTCATCGTACATCTCCTGGGTGCTGGCAGACGCGATACTGCATTGCTACACAGCAGCAACCTATTGCCTTATGGCAGCAGACGGTGCAATAGGCCTGATAGCCATCGTCATCATGTCCGAGGTGCTCCTGGCCGCCTCGGTAAGGTGGGTCAGGAGTGCCTGGGCAGACATGGGCGCAGGGACTAAAATAGGGATGACTCGACCAGGTCATTCTCTTTAGTCCTGCCAGCAGTCCTATTGCACCATCTTCTGCCGAGCAGCCAGGAGATGAGGATGGCTAGCAGTCCTACTGTACCGTCTGCTGCCAGCCAAAGATGTAAAAGATAGATGGAGTGGATCAAAACAAGAAATACACCGGATTTGTTTTGTATTCATTTGCTCCTCCCTCTTATCACGCTGCCACCACCTTTCAGCTTCAGCCCTCTCTTCAGCCCGCCACCTCTCCTCCCGGTCATTTTGTGCTTTCCTGCACTCTGACGTCGTCTGCCTCCACGCATTCGTCTGTGCTCTGTCAGTGTAGGAGGACAGCATGAGCTCTGAGAACATTTCATTGTGAGTGCTTTTTTTTCACCTGCTAATCTTCACTAGCCTCTGGGAAGGAGAAGATCCTGTGATCCTTGAAACACATGCAGCTGGTGGAGAGAAAAAAAGGGACAGTGGTATTTAAGAAGACCCATTTTATAGAACAGTGGGTACACTCTTTCACGGTAAACCTTGCTGTTAACATTACATACATAGCACATGTGCTTTCATTACAAGATCACATTTTGCCTCCCCCCACGTGGCTAGCCCCTCCCCGTGGCTAACAGCGGGGAACATTTCTGTTCAGCCACAGGCAAACAGCCCAGCAGGAACGGGCACCTCTGAATGTCCCCTTAAGAAAAGCACCCTGTTTCAACCAGGTGACCATGAATGATATCACTCTCCTGAGGAAACACAGAGAGAGAAAGAACGGATGATGTTTGAACGCCAGCAATGATTCCCGAGTACGTGCTACTGGCCTGGAGTGGTAAAGTGTCCTACCACGGTGGACGGAATAAGGCTTCCCTCCCCAGAAACCTTTTGCAAAGGCTTTGGGAGTACATCCAGGAGAGCTTTATGGAGATGTCCGTGGAGGATTTCTGCTCCATCCCCAGACACGTTAACAGACTTTTCCAGTAGCTGTACTGGCCGCGAATGCCAGGGCAAATTAATCATTAAACACACTTGCTTTTAAACCATGTATACTGTTTAAAAAGGTACACTCACCAGAGCTCCCTTCTCCGCCTGGTGGGCTCGGGGGGTACTGGCTCCAGGTCCCAGGTGAGAAACAGTTCCTGGCTGTCGGGAAAACCGGTTTCTCCACTTGCTTGCTGTGAGCTATCTACAACCTCATCATCATCATCTTCCTCATCCCCAAAACCTGCTTCTGTGTTGCCTCCATCTCCATTGAAGGAGTCAAACAACGCGGCTGGGGTAGTGGTGGCTGAACCCCCTAAAATGGCATGCAGCTCATCATAGAAGCGGCATGTTTTGGGCTCTGACCCGGAGTGGCCGTTTGCCTCTCTGGTTTTCTGGTAGGCTTGTCTCAGCTCCTTAAGTTTCACGCGGCACTGCTTCGGGTCCCTGTTATGGCCCCTGTCCTTCATGCCCAGGGAGATTTTGACAAATGTTTTGGCATTTCGAAAACTGGAACGGAGTTCCGATAGCACGGATTCCTCTCCCCATACAGCGATCAGATCCCGTACCTCTCGTTCGGTCCATGCTGGAGCTCTCTTGTGATTCTGGGACTCCATCATGGTCACCTCTGCTGATGAGCTCTGCACTCACCTGCAGCTTGCCACGCTGGCCAAACAGGAAATGAAATTCAAAAGTTCGCGGGCCTTTTCCTGTCTACCTGGCCAGTGCATCTGAGTTGAGAGTGCTGTCCAGAGCAGTCAAATGCAGCACTCTGGGATAGCTCCAGGAGGCCAATACTGTCTAATTGCGTCTACAGTACCCCAAATTCGACCATGCAAAGCCGATTTCAGTGCTAATCCCCTTGTCGGGGGTGCAGTAAGGAAATTGATTTTAAGAGCCCTTTAAGTCGGGGGAAAAAAGGGCTTCGTCTTGTGGACGGGTGCAGGGTTAAATCGATTTAACGCTGCTAAATTTGACCTCAACTCCTAGTGTAGACCAGGGCTGAGTGTGTAGAAACAGAATGACATTATCTGCAAACTCTGAGGGGGTTGAATTCTCAATTGTAACTGTATAATGAGTTGGGTCAGTGCATTAAGATTGGAGGGAAGGGTTGTTGGTCAGCAGAGCATCCAGAACTATTAGGTGGAACTCTGCTTTTCTGCAATTAAAATGAAATTGTTCTCTTTTTTTTTTTTTTTTTTTTTTGCTATACAGGTATTGTACATGGGTGAGGAACATTTCTTTAGTGTGGAACAGATAACAGCTATGCTGTTGACTAAGTTGAAGGAGACTGCTGAGACTAACCTAAAAAAGCCAGTAACAGACTGTGTTATTTCTGTAAGTAATTCTATTTACATTGGACCAGTAGAAATATTAATCTCCCTAGTTGTAATCACTGAAGATTTCTAGCTTAAATAACGTTTTGAGAAGCTGTTCAGCTCAAGTACTTGTATGCTCAGGGTAATGTTGTACATATCAGATTTAACGTTAACCTTCTAAAAAGGAATATGTGTATTCTATATATGAGCTTGTTATAAAGCAATGGAAGCTATAAACCGCCAATATTAAAAGTACAGATTTATTACTTCATATTAATATACTGCCTTTATGTTAAAGTAAAATAGCTTTGAAAAGCATTGTAATTAGGAAAAAGACGATAGGGGGTGTTACATTAAGTGCTGAACAGATGCTCAGATACCATGGAGATGAACAAGCTAAAATACCTAGACAGAAATATTGTGAGTACTCTGTCAAGCTGCACAATATATCAAGCTATTAAATATTTATTTTAAGTGATCTGCCAGTGGGCACCACCGTGCCACTTGGAAAATTTCCTTTGGTTTCAAGTATAGCAAAGAATTTAAACTAAAAATTTTTGGCAGTACGCTGCATCTAATGTTAACATCAAAGTGACTATTTCTTGTCAAAAATTAATTTAGGCTTGATTCATCTACATTATGCCTCTCCTCAAAATATTCTACTTTACTGTTTGGTGTTGCATGTGCTTTTAGGCCCAGTTCAGCACAGTACTTAATCATTGGCTTCAATGGGACTACTAAGTACCATCCTGAATCAGGGTCTTAAGTAACTAACTTTATTTTGGGCTAAAATCTTGCAGTGGCTAGATACAGTGGCAGATATCTCCTTTTGGGGATGATGAATGGGTAGGATTTCAAACAAATGTTTGTGTTGAAAGTCTGGCTTTCTAATGGTTATTCTGTTCCCACATGATTTCTTCAGGTTCCATCATTTTTCACTGATGCTGAAAGGAGGTCTGTCCTAGATGCTGCTCAGATTGTTGGCCTGAACTGTCTGAGACTGATGAATGACATGACAGCAGGTAAAGCAAAGGAAACCTATTCCAGCAAGTGTATGTTTAATGGCGATCCATTTAGATACACCTTTACCCCGATATAACGCAGTCCTCAGGAGACAAATAATCTCACTGCGTTATAGGTGAGACTGCGTTATATCAAACTTGCTTTGGCCCCCCCGTTCCTTGTTCCCTGACTACTCCCTCCAGAGACCACCCCCCCTGTCCCCTGGCTGCTCCACACCACCCCGACCCCTGACAGGCACTCACCGGCAGCAACGGGAAGTGGAGCAACACAGCCCCAGCCCACTCCACTCCACCAGCTCCCAGCCGCGGTGCTCCGCTTCCCATCGCCGGGGAGGTTGGGGAAAGGATGCCCCCTGTACTCACCCACGGCGGGAAGGGGAGTGACGTGGCCCGAGCCCACTCCGCTTTCCTTGCCCCAGCCATTTTATGCTGGGGTTGGGGGGGTTGGGGAAATGTCCCGCTCTCACCTGCAGCGGGAAGCGGAGCACCATGGCTGGAAGCTGGCAGAGTAGAGCGGGCTGGGACCGGGCTGCTCCGCTTCTGCCGGTGAGTGCGGGGGGATCGCTTCCCCCAACCCCCTCCCCCGAGCGACACAGCTGGGGCCGGGGCGAGGGAAGCAGAGCGGGCTGCTCCTTGGCCCCCTGCTAATCCCCCGGGCCAGTCTGGGACTGTGGGGCCCCAAAAGTGCCCCCCCACAGCTCCTGCCTCACAGACTCTGGGGGGGAGCTCCTGACCACTCCCGAGACCCTCTGCCCCTTATCCAACCCCTCGGCCCCGGCCCAGCACCCTTAACACGCTGCTCAGAGCAGCGTGTCGGAGCTTTACTATGTTGTATGCGAAGCCGCATTATATCGGGTCGCGTTATATCGGGGTAAAGTTGTACTGAAATAACTTCAAACTAAGAAACAAAGAATTCCTAAAAATAGACCAGTCACTAAAAGTAGAATTGCTTTACAACACTTGTGCCCTTTTTTTCTTGACCTATAAAACTTCTGTCATGAGGTGTTGTGAAGATGGTAAAAAGAGAAAGCTTTGCTTCCTAAGGTGACTTAATAGGAATACAGTAGAACCTCAGAGTTACAAACGCCTCCGGTGGGAAGGTTGTTCGTAACTTTGAAATGTTTGAAACGATGAACAAAACATTATGGTGGTTCTTTCAAAAGTTTACAACTGAACATTGACTTAATACAGCTTTGAAATTTTGCTGTGCAAAAGAAAAATGCTGCTTTTAACCATCTTAATTTAAATGGAAACAAGCACAAACAGTTTCCTTACCTTATCACATTTTTTATACTTTCCCTTTATTTTTTTAGTAGTTTATATTTAACACAGTACTGTACTGTATTTGTTTTTTTTGTCTCTGCCGCTGCTTGTTTGCATACTTCTGGTTCCAAATGTGGTATGCGATTGACCAGTCAGTTTGTATCTCTGGTGTTCTTAACTCTGAGGTTCTACTCTACTGTAGTTAACTTCCCCCTCACTCACACAGTTGCCCTAGCAGTATAGACCAATGGTCCATCTAGTCCAGCATCCTGTCTCTTCAGAGGAATGTGTAAGAAGCGTCATAGTGATAAATTGTTCAGTAAGTTGCCTGTATGAGGAACTTTTTCGTAGTATTTGCCATCAGTTAGAATTTTTTGTTCAAGGATATAAAACCACTGTCAGTGTAACTGTGGTTGTCGACATCCATATACATATTTAATCTACTTTTGCTGATGTGCTCAGGGCTCAGAAAATTCATTGGTAGATGTAATATAAAGTATTAGTGCTAGGAAGTATGTATAGCAATGTATATATGTAAACATTTTAGTTGGAACCTGCCTTTTGTCACTGTGTACCATTAAAAAAATGATGAGTTGAATGATGCACTGAATGGAGATCCACTAGTGATTGTGCAGATAACATTTGATGCTTCTTGCTTTACAGTGGCTCTTAACTATGGAATTTATAAACAAGACCTTCCAGCTCCAGAAGAGAAGCCACGGATAGTGGTGTTTGTTGACATGGGACATTCTGCATTTCAAGTATCAGCCTGTGCTTTTAACAAGGGTAAATTAAAGGTAGTCAGCTGATAATCCATTTTTGTGTTACTCCATGGGCCATGTAAAGTTTAGTCAAGAAAAAAGGGGGGAAAACTGTACCACTAAAATGTGGCTTGAATTGAAATGATGACCAAACAGAACTTGGCTGTACAACACCTTACATCTCTTCATATTGATCAGCAGGTGTAGCTCTAGATTGTGAATTTATTTTTTTGCAGGGGAGATGGGACTCAAGTGACCTGAAAACTGTTCTGATATAAACATGTGAAATAGTTGTAACAGTACACTGAAACAACTAAAGCAATTACACCTCTTGAACTGCTGACCACATTTAAAAAAGAAAAGCTCTTAGTGGCAGTATATGTAAAGACTACTAAAATATACAACTTACAGCTTCATTTTTTGGAAGTATTTATTTAATGTGTGGAAAGTGATAGGATGGACACAAACATTAAGGATTTTAGCACCATTAATATTGGCTCCTTACACTGAAGCTGTAAATTGATTGACTTCTTGTAATCAGAGTACAGCCATTTGAGATTGTAAGAAGCCATTTGAAGTGTGTGTGGACTAAGGCCCTGATGACACTGGACTGTCACCCATTCTAGAAAGACTATGGGTTTTTTTCTTTGTTTTTAAGGCAAACTTCTAACTTACAGGTGTACAGACCAACTTATGCTAATACATCTTACTAAATCTTTAAACCTACACATTGGAAGAAATAAGCCTATGTGGTGGCATCTTTGTTTTTAAAAAAAGTCCTGCTGGTATAGGTGGAAGTCCAGCGTAATGTCTGATTGTCAAATGTAACACTAAACTATTTTCTCTGTCAAACCAGGTGCTTGGCACAGCCTTTGATCCCTTCCTAGGGGGGAGAAACTTTGATGAAAAGTTAGTGGATCACTTTTGTGTGGAAATAAAAGCAAAGTATAAACTGGATCCGAAATCAAAAATTCGAGCTCTTCTTCGTCTGTATCAGGAGTGTGAGAAACTGAAGAAGCTAATGAGCTCTAACAGCACGGACATCCCACTTAACATTGAGTGCTTTATGAATGATAGAGATGTGGCTGGAAAGATGAACAGGTGAATAAGAGCTAAAGGAAAATGAGGGAACACTGTTTAAAGCAAAACCTCAGGGGATGGGATTCTTCGTTTCCACGGCCTTAAAAGAAAAGGGACCATCTATACTTAGATTACATGTAGTACTGTTTATTAAACATGGAGTATCTTTGAAATAGTGGCCAATCCTGGCCACTTATAAATCTAATCTTTGTTGTGAATACTTCCAGCTTTTTTGTGATGCTGGAGTAGTTCAGACTCGATTACATAATGTATGTGGTGTCCATATGAATGAAACAAATGTACAATGTTAAACACTGATGTTGCAGTGCCTGCCTATACTCCTAATCTGAAATGCCTTCATTTTTAGGTACAAGGCACTGTCATGTTGGGTCTAGAAGTAAACCTGCTAGACTTAATACACAAAATACTTCGTAGTTTGAAGCAATTAATTTTGCAACACGCAACATACGTGATACAAATCCATGAAAGTAAGGAAATAAAAAGTTAACCCACCTAATGTGCATACCCTCTATTCCTCTACTTATAGTTGTTTGTTTGCACAGCACACAAACTTTCTATTATGATGTGAAAAATAGCTAAAAATTACCCTAAATCCAACCTTTTTAAAAAAAAACAAAA
The DNA here is from genome assembly GCF_015237465.2 of Chelonia mydas. Lineage (NCBI taxonomy): Eukaryota > Metazoa > Chordata > Testudines > Cheloniidae > Chelonia > Chelonia mydas. Next base: position 47,338,984 of record NC_057849.1, on the reverse strand, counting down.
CCTGCCTGTTACACCAGATCTACTCAAGATTCACTTTTGTGCCAAGTTTTGTGTGTTTGTTTGAGAGCCCAAATTCAAAAGATTTCTATTAAAAATGTATGGAGAGAAAGAAAACATTCAAACTACACAAAGAATCCAAAGGTGTAAAATCTCTCACTGACTGGCTGCCTCCTTTTAGAGAAAAACATGGGTTTAAAGTGGGGTATAAATTCATCTAAGTGTTCATGTGTAGAGATGTTGTACATGCAGTGAATTCTCATTGCTGGTTGAGAGACTGAAGCAAATAATTAAAGTAACATAGTTGCCCTCTTCATCTGTAGAAACATAGAAACTCTCCACTTATACAGAAAGACATTAACTTACAAGCATGGGTTGACACTTTCAAAGCAGGGCAGGGAAGTTGGCTACACACCCTTAATTAAAACTAAATCCCCTGTACCTCTTTGACGATCTCAACCTTGGTGATAAAAGGAGCTTTATTGCTTTATCTGCAAATACTGTAATGCACCCCATGATAGAACTGGAGGGCAGAATAATGCTATACAGGCGACTAGCTGACTGTCATACAGACTGCTTTACTAATTTACATTCATTCTCAATCACTACTGACCAAAAGTAACTATCTCAGGTGGATATTTGGTGTTTAGCCCTAGAAACTAGAGGCACAAGTTGAGCTGTGTTGACAGAAATGTGGGGAAATTTGCATGGTATCTGTTTGTAGTGTTAGCCTGTGTGGACATCACTTGAGTTTGGCACATTTGCAAACACTAAATTCACTAACTTTAAAAATACTAAACAGCTTTAAGATCTGTTCATGGTGGCTTGTTTCAGCAAAAAGGCTTTATGAACTATGCAGTTCTAAACAGTTCCTAACAAAACCTGCTAAGGCAAAACTCCAGAGTTTTTAACTGTGGCTTTTGTCTAATTTTCCTAGATCCCAGTTTGAAGAATTATGTGCTGAGCTCCTACAAAGGATAGAGGGGCCCCTCCATTCATTAATGGAACAAACTCAGTTTAAAGTGGAAGATGTGAATGCTGTTGAGATTGTTGGTGGAGCTACACGCATTCCAGCTGTTAAAGAGAAAATTGCTAAGTTCTTTGGCAAAGATGTCAGCACAACACTGAATGCAGACGAAGCTGTTGCAAGAGGCTGTGCTCTACAGGTACAGTATTCACAGTACCACTTAAGTCTTCTGAAAGTACTTCCTTTGGAGAATTGACCATGTAGTTATGGCAGATGGCAAAAGTGGCACTCTTAAAGCGAGCAATGGAACATACACTTTGTGCTGAAACAGTGACATGCTTAAAAAGCTCTTTCACTTTAATTTGACATACTTACTGATTTGACTAAACTGTAACTAGTCACTGCACTTTACCTGGCTTGAGCCTGTGGAGCCATTGCCATTTTTTTCCCAGACTCCCAATGCTCTTGTCATATACCTTATTCTCTCTCTCTCCACTTCACCTCTCTTCCAGTCAGTCCTGAGGGGGTGCTGCTGAGAGGGCTCAGGCTTCATTCAAAGCCTCCCTGCCAGGTGCAGACGGGGTGAGGCCATGGTCATTGACCAGTCTAGACAATACAAAGTAATCAGCAAAAAGACAGTAGGCCTTTGTAGGGGGTTCAGGGTATTCTCTGCTATGCTGGTTTAGAAAACATTTACAATTAGGTGCATTCCAGAAGCAAAACTCTTCAGAAATATAGGAGGATCACCTCTGGCACGAATGATTTAGCATTATCCATCAAAGGCTGCAAAAGCCTCCTTTGTTTCCTAACGTATTCAGATGGCTTGTATGTACTACCATTGAACATACAAATACATACATTTATGTGTAACATTTTCTGGTATTGGACTTAATCACAAAATGTAACACTAACTTAGAAGGTTAGTCATTGCTGCTCTTCCCGCAATCCATATTTACTTGACTTTGAAAGTAGATTGTTTATCTCTTACAGTATGTCTACACTGCAAGTGAAGGTGTGAAGTAGCACAGTTAGGCATGCCCATGCTACCCTTAATCTATTGTTAAGGGCGCTAGCTAGTAGCGAACATGTGGTGGCATGGGCTTGCAGCCCAAGTATATGCTCGGGGTCCCTGATGGGTTTCTACTCAGGCAGCTGGCCCAAGTGGGATGTGACTACCCAAGCTACAGACACACAGTCATGTGCAGTGTACACATACCCTGAAAGTAAATTGCTTTTGCTCTGAAACTTTTTTCCTTCTCTGCCTCCATCACCCTTGTTTCCTTTCATTCCTTGTTTTGTGTTCTGTTCCTGTCTTCCACCTCACTAACCACAGCCCTTGAACATCCATTGACTACTCCCATAAGCACAGAACAAGAAACAACGGTAATGGGCTTAACCCCCTTTACTGCTGGACATGCACAGCTCACTCACATGGCATTCTGTGCAATGCTGCTACTCCTTTGGAACATACCAAGTGCATCCCCTGAGAACTGTAATGTTAAGCAACAAGAAGAACTGTATGATCACTTTAGATAAGCTATTACCATCAGGAGAGTGGGTTGGAGGGGGGAGAAAACCTGGATTTGTGCTGGAAATGGCCCACCTTGATTATCATACACATTGTAAGGCGAGTGTTCACTTTAGATAAGCTATTACCAACAGGAGAGTGGTTTTGGGGGGAGAGAAAACCTTTTGTAGTGATAAACACCCATTTTTTTCATGGTCTGCGTGTATAAAAACATCTTCTGTATTTTCCACAGTATGCATCCGATGAAGTGAGCTGTAGCTCACGAAAGCTTATGCTCAAATAAATTGGTTAGTCTCTAAGGTGCCACAAGTACTCCTTTTCTTTTTGTGAATACAGACTAACACGGCTGTTACTCTGAAAGAAAAACTTAGTTAATCTGTGTTAGAACTAAGGTGATAGGAGTAATTTTGGTTGGTTTAGGGATAACTAGCAGTTCTGCTACAGTGCAAGGGATAAACTGAAGGTCCCTTGTACCTAAAGAACATGGACTCTTTGAACATAATTCCTTTTTCCTTCATATCAGGGTTTCACTTAAGCAGTTAATTTACCAAATTTTTTTTGGTACAATCAATAAAGTATAGGACTCTTTTTATAATATTTATTTTATTTTAAGGCATAACATTCAGGCACATAGCCAATCATAACAGCTGTTTGTTTGTCTTTTAGTGTGCAATTCTTTCTCCAGCATTTAAAGTGCGAGAATTCTCTGTCACAGATGCAGTTCCATTCCCAATATCTCTGATGTGGAACACAGAAGCAGATGACACTGAAGGGTAGGTAGCTTAAAGTATTGTTCCCATTTGGACTTCGGTTTTACGCTATATAAGGATAAAGTTCATCTATGCATTTGTCTTGAAGGGTCAGTGCTAAATAATCTAACAACTCATAGGTCCATTGAGGTGTGCTATTCATAGCTTTGGTAGTGGTTCTGTGCTAACAATATGTACTTTTGTCTCACAAGTGAAACTGAATGAATGCTGTATTAATCCCCACCACAAGTAAGAACGGTGGCTTGTAAATCAGACTCAGAATTAACCTCCTTCGTCAGTGAACTGTACTGATTATGAGATAAAGTGGCCACCTGTATACAGGGCCCAATTTGACTTGCATATTTGAGAAGAAAACTTATTGGATAATAAATACAAAAATGAGAGGTTAATCAAGAACTATGTAAATGTTAATACATACATTGAAAACATTTTTTACCTTTCCAATTCCTTTCAAAGGTGGACTGGCTGGTGGGCAGTTTTCTAGATGAAAATATTTCTAATAGTTTGAAATCCTAATTGTTTGATAAAACAAACTTTTGTAGAGGATTTTTCTTTGATTAATTAAAGATACTGATATAAGAATACATTCAGTAACTGTTTTAAAAAAAAAATTGTGGCAAGATGTGCTACTAAGCCATATTTTAAAAAAAATGAAAACCCTTTAGTGTCTCCTCATAATAATCTTTAAAGAATGTTGTTGTTGTTTTATAATTCTTGCAATTGAAATAGAGTCAACACTTCCGTATTTTCTGTTAAATCTACCACATGTGGTTTGCAGCAGTGCTGTATATACACCTCAATCTCTACACCAGTTCTCCAAAATGATAAAGTCTGTCCTTGCCCAAAGTTCCATTTAGTTCAGCCTTGAATCTCTTGTTGTCCATCTGTGTTTTCTCATAGGATGCAGCTGTACAGATCTCAGTATTTGTTCTGTTGTAGACTGAATCTCTGAAGGCAAACTGTATTCCCATTTTCAACTATCTTGTTTTCTGTGGCTCAGTTGTGAGGCAGTTAATTCCTCTCCCCGCCATGTTTCCAAGACTGGAGTTCAACAAAAGATTTGTTAGATTAAACTTTCTGGAGACTGGAAGTAATCAGACTGACACAGAAAGCCCAGAGCACAGGAGAATCCTGGATGAATAATTGTCAGCCTTCCTGTCAGAGCAAGGGAGGAAAAATGATAGTGTCTCTCTTCACTGAGCCACAAAGCAGATTAGCTGGTAAGCAGGAACATAGCTTTTGAGATTCAGAAAGGCATTATAGAAGTGCAATTTTGAATTTAAATAGTTATGTCAAGATAATTGAGGGACACATCTGAAGAAAAGTCAAGTACTGTACATCTACTGGTAAACTGTTCCCAAATCCTATTCAAACATGACTAAACTGTCTTACTCACCAGGTCCTAAAATAGCTGGAATGTGTAATCGCTTCACATTTATCAACTTAGAATGTAGGTCTCTCTGTAATGTCTGATAGCAAAGATTCTTTCCCAGAAATAACTTTTTCTCAGGACTATTTATGTGTACTGTTCTAAAGTACTTTTTGCTTGATCCTAACTGTAGGGTTCATGAAGTGTTCAGCAGAAATCATGCAGCACCTTTCTCCAAAGTTCTCACCTTCTACAGAAAAGGTCCATTTGAGCTAGAAGCTTTCTATTCTGATCCTAATGGTGTCCCATATCCTGAAACAAAGATTGGTAAGTGATTGTCCTGGTGAATGTGGCACTTTGCCATCTATCAAATCTCTTGGTATACTATACCTTCATTACTTTCACTGGAATTGTGTAATGTTAACCCACCTCATTCTGTTTTGATAGAGCTGTAACGCATGGATTTATGTATATGTTTTTATGTTTCCAGCCCAATTTACATTTGAACTGAATTTGCATTTAGCCTAGCCCCTAGTAGGCACTTCCATGTCACAAGCTAAAGAGAGACTGCCAGTTATGTCAAGTTCCTTGACTAGAATGAAACCATTATAAGTGCAAGGGATTTCTTAACGCTTTTTTAAAACTAGTTTTCCACCTTGCACCACCGCAGTCTCAATTTTAATGTATCCCTAAACCCATCCCCTATATACCAAAAAAAATTAAGCTTTGAATTTTCCACTGAAAGTGAAACCGTAAACCACCTTTGGAAACTTGTTCCATTGCTTTACTGTTGTAGGGATTCCCTTAATATTTAATCAGAAAATTGTATTGCATTTTATTAACATGTACTTGTCTCCTTGATTAATGAGAATTGGGCTCATAATCTTTACATGCTTATACATAATAGTCTTCCCTTTGTCTTTTTTTTTCCTTAGATGGAACATTCACAGTTGTGACTGTTATAAAGGCATTGTAGGGTTCATGTTTGTCTACAGTAATTTAGAACATCTGTACAGTTTTACAAGTCAAAAGATTTAACTTCAACCCTGAAAACTTTACCTGGAATTTGAAAGTCAGTTTGGTACTGGTTCACACAATCAATAGTTAGTTTCTTCATCAGAATTGAGTTAGTAGTTGTGACATGTGAGCCAGAAGAGGATGCAGGTCATGCTCCTTAGCTGTATTCATTTTGCAAGACAAAATAGAATTTAGAACTGACTTCAGTCAGTAAAGTAAGCAGACATAACTCAGTACACAAAGGGACCAGACATTCTGATTAAGAAGAGGACATTTGTATGTAGTCACCTCTCAGAGTAGAAACATGCATTAACCTTTTCTTATATCTTAATTTCCTAAATACTTCTCAAAATACTATCTGAGCTTGCTCCAGTTTATCTGCTTAAAAAAAAAAAAGTGGTAGCTAAATCTGAATTCAAGTCTCCAATTGCCAGCTAGCAAAGTGAATGCAGGGAAATCACTTTTTCAGCTTCACATATTTGACAAATCTATAATCCAATATTTGCTGGTTACAACAGCATTTTATTGACTGGCAATTAATCATGCACCATAATTCCCTGTCATCTCTCTGGCACATCCACAATCTACATATTAAGTAATAGAAAGCTAATTGGAGGACTCTTAAATAGCATTATATAATAGAAGTCAATGACTGAGGAAAGTTATAAACATTGAACTAAAAACCAGGAAACATCCATATTCAAAAATTCCAGGTTGCATGGTTTGAGTTGTGTGAACCAGAGCTGTAGGGGGAAGCTGGCACAGCAGCAATTGGCTCTAGCTAATATTATATTTCTCAGTTTCACAACCCTTTGAAATTCTTCGTGTGAGTAGCAAAAGACCAACACATTCTGACACCCGGAGCAAAGGATATTAATAGAATGCTGTTGCTGGTAAAGATTATAAAAGTGTGGGGGGAATCTGACTGTATTTTCAAAGTGCTGTTCTACACTGAACAGGAATTTATGTAAAAATGACATAATTTGAATACACGCAGGATCTGTTGACTCATTCATTATCTGTTTACTATAGTAACCTTTTAAATCTTGGCATTACTTTTGAGCCAACACAACTGTGGGTGAACTTCCTTCATTATTTTTATTTTATATTTCTACTACAGTTGTGACTGGAGACCACAGTCTGTATTCGGAAAGTTTTGTTTTATACCCATCTTCCCCTCAATTACTGCCTGGATTCTAATTCATTTTGTGCATCATCAATCAAATTATTTAAGTTCGGTTGCAGGGCCACATGTATGACCCCATTGAAGCTGGTACAGCCTAATTTGGCTTTTAGAATCTCTCACTGGTGGTGGTGCAGATGAGACAAAGTGCCCAATTCTGACTCAGATTTTGGACTGAGTTTGCAGGGCTGAAAGTTTGTGTATTTGGGGTGTGGGGAAGGGAGATATCTTGTCTGTAGATTAAGTGCATCTGGTATGGAAATTGGAGAGAAACTTAAACCCACCCTGGAATTTTTAGGTTTCAACACTCACTCCCTGATCATCAGTGTCTTCTTACCTCTCTTCACTGTTAGAATGACAGTTCTCTGCAACTTCCTCTGCCTGAGCCAGATCTCATGTCTTGCATTCTTTTCTCCATTAACTCCATAAAATATATGGAAATACAGTTTTTGTGAAAGATGCTATGCTGGAAAAATAGCTAAAATGACAACAGACAAATTTATATCCCCTTTGTTTTTAGGCAGATACATTGTCCAAAATGTGGCAGCTCAGAAAGATGGAGAGAGGTCTAAAGTTAAAGTTAAAGTCCGTGTCAATACTCATGGCATTTTCAGTGTGTCTACTGCCTCAATGGTAGAACAAGTTAAAGCTGAAGAGAATGAAGATCTCAGTGTGGAGACTGAAGTAGTGATTGTGAACCAGAGGCCTCCGGAGAATTCAGATGATGTAAGTTGGTCTGTTCTTGCACACAGTGTTCTGAACAAAATGCATTCTTTTGTAATACTTGATGAATTATAAATACCTTCTCCTAGGGAGACCAAGTAATTAAGTTTGGGCCAGGCTTCAGGAGAAAGAAAACTCTTTTACAAGAAAGGGGGGCAGCTGAGTGCTGTCTCCTTGGAAAAGTGTGTCCAGAAACAAGCTTATGTCCCATGATGGAATCAGTTTGACATTTTTAGTAGGAACTTAAGTATTCAATCTGTACATTTAGTTTAATATCTTTAGAGTCAAATAGCAGTAGCAATTTTTGCTTGTAACTAACATTCAGGTTGTTGGTATATCCCCAAATAGGGAAAACTTTAATGTGTGACGATAATAACTGTAGCATAAAAAAGTTAGTTTTGATTATCTGCACATAATCGTGCATTATTAGTAAAGTACTGAATGGCTTACCCATGGGGAAAAACTATTGACTTTCTATAATGGGGGAGGGGAAAGAATCCTGCAACATTAGGGCGGCCTAGATGTCTTGATCAGTCTCTCATCTTATACTTATCATTCCATGAATACATTGACTACAGAGTTATTGCTCAGTAAGTAAGAAAGCATGTGGGAAAGCAATTACACTATAACTTCTAATAAATACAAGTGCACATTCTTTCTACATCCTTTGTGCCTGGGCTTTCATTTCAGAAAAATATCCAGCAAGACAACAATGAAGCTGGAACACAGTCCCAGGTACAAACTGATGGTCAACCAACTCCACAGTCTCCCCCTTCACCAGAACCTTCCTCTGAAGAAAACAAAATACCAGATGCCAAGAAAGTGAGTGACCCTTTCAAATAATTGTATTGAAAAATGATATCTATTATGATGGCATTTTAAAACCGTAACCATCACACACACGCAAAAGTAGGCAGTTTGGTGCTCTTGCAGTGTATTGTGTGTATTACCTTTTGCATCTTTACTTTCATTTTTGTGTAACATAACCAATAATTGTCTAAGACAAGATAAAGCTGGCAAAATCTCACTATTCTAGTCATAATCTTCCTGCAAGGAACAAGGCTTTCTCTTTACTGCCTCAATTTATGCAGCATTACATAATATGTGCATTTCCTTGAAGGTATTTCACTTTGTATAACAACTGCTAGAGGCTGAGCTTATTAAATTTACCACAACTAAACTGTAGGCAGAGAAACCAGACTGAGAAGGTGCCTATAACACAAGTTTACGCCTCTTAACAAACATGATGTAGTCGTTGCCACAAAGGGCTTGTACTCTTTTTATTTCAAGCATTAGTACTGACGCTTAATAGTGAGAATTACTGTTTTAAAAACAAACAAAAAAATTGACTTCAAGAAGCTGCCTCAGGCTAATGAAGTTTGCACTTAATTTTCATCCAAGTGTTATGATAACATGTAACTGTAAGCATTAATTTTGAAGTGATAATCTGTAAAAGAACTTGCAAAGAATGGCTGTCTCCTTCTAATAGACAGTGTTTCTGGCAATTGCCCTTTCTATCTTCCAACATCATTCTCCTGAAATATGGGTTACGTTTGACTAGGTGAAGTGGGAAGGTAAGATATACAGCAGCTGAAAAACAAAATCCTGTGTAAGGATATATTTGTGAGATTCCAAGGAACAGTGAGAAAATACATACTGATCCATGTTCTGCTGAGGGATTTTAGCATAGCAGTGAAAAACCACTCCTACTAAGTCATGGATATGATTTTTTTATTTTCTATTTTTTTTTTCTCCTTTCCAATCTAGACAAATGAGAAGAAAAGTGATCAACCTCCAGAAGCCAAAAAACCCAAGATAAAGGTGAAGAATGTAGAGCTGCCTATTGAAGCTAATCTGGTCTGGCAGTTAGGGAAAGACCTTCTCAACATGTATATCAAAACAGAGGTGAGTTCAGTAATCTTGGTGAGGGAGACTGATTCTTGCTTACTGTTATTCAGTGACTATTTCTGAGCAACGTCAGACTTTACATTTAAAAAAACCTGAAAATAGACTCCTGCCACTAATACATTCATAATGAGCTAATGCAATACCTCATTTAAGCTCTTGACTGCAAATGTTGGCAACATTGTAATGTCACTTTGAATTATAGCATTACAGCAGTAATCTATGTAATGAGATCGCATATTGTTTCAAAACCATCTGAACCTTTTGGGAGAGTCTCCATTTTTTAGTTCATTCCACTGTTACTTGCACAGTTTCAGCAACAGTATGAATTAAGGCCTTCAAAGACTATTGTAGTCTTTTGTAAGACTGCTTTTAAGTTTAATTTTGTTTTAATAAAGTACTTGCTGTTTTCTATGATCAAACAGGGCAAGATGATCATGCAAGACAAGCTGGAGAAGGAAAGAAATGATGCAAAAAATGCTGTGGAAGAATATGTGTATGAGTTCAGGGATAAGTTATCAGGACCATACCAAAAGTTTGTTTGTGAAGAGGTATGCTATAAAGTTAGTAGTTTACCTGAAACATTAGCATCAAAAATCTGTCCTGCTTATTTGTGGTGAAATTCTGCCCTCATACCTGTACTGTAGATATCTGAAAATCTTAGTTAAGCAGTTGAAAAATAGCTATCTATCATCTGGAGTTGCATTAGTTTTGCAAAATGTACATATCCTTTTCAGAATTAGCTTTGTCCAAAAACAATTGCAATTACAGTAGAACCTCAGAGTTAATGAACACTGTGGAGGTTACTTGTAACTCTGAACTAAATGTTATGGTTGTTCTTTCAAAAGTTTACAACATAACATAGACTTAATAAAATTTTGAAACTTTACTATGCAGAAGAAAAATGCTGCTTGAAACATCTTAATTTAAATTAAACAAGCACAGAAAATTTCCTTACCTTGTCAAATATATTTTTAAACTTTATTTTTTAGTAGTTTGTTTAACACAGTTCTGTACTGGATTTGCTTTTCTTTTTGTCTCCGCTGCTGCCTGATAGCATACTTCTGGTTCCCAATGAGGTGTGTGGTAGACTGATCAGTTTGTAACTGTGAGGTTCTACTATAGTAAGTGTTAAAAATTGAAGTAATAAATCAGTCTGAATTTGACTAGTCATAAACTAGTTAAATAACCATGGAAGACTGCAAGGAAGAATAGGGCTGAGACCTGGAATGGAAGGCACGGAGGACAAGTGGAAGGGATGAGACCAGAGAGTGAATAAGTGGAGGTATCTGGTGATGGGGAGGTGAAGCAGGAAGAGAAAAGAAAGGAGAGGAGATGAAAGGGGAGGAAGCAAAGGGTGTTGGACTCTTCTTCAAAGAGAATCTCCAGCAGTTTCACCCCTAAAATATATCACTGGCCAATTGATCCTCCCACAAATAACTGATCAAGTAAACCTTTTTAGAAGTAAACATTCCACTCAACAAAGCCATACTTGGATCTAGATCTGGATCTTAAATATTTGAAAGATATGAGATGCAAACACCTGCCACATTTTGATCCATTAAAATCAAAAGGCAGAGCAATGTACATCTACTAAAATTGCACTTGTATTTTCAAAAGGACATCATTTGGTCCAGCGTATCTTGCTAACTATCAACAGAGAGTTGTCCAAATGCATAGATGTTATGAAAACAGACCCTTGTGACTTTTTTAAAAATGTATCCAAAAAAGACACAGTACCCATATTATTTTGTTCAGTGCAAGTTTTTTTTTTTTTCCCCTGCAGGCTATCAAGCTTTTATTGTAGTTGGTAAAAACATATTAGGGAACGAACAGATTTCTGTTGGCTTTGCCTTCATCTACGTTCACCCTTGCAGCTTAGCTTGACTTGCACAGACTTCTAGAAATTGCAATAGTAAATGCAGTTCCCAGCTAGGAGACTTGAAATGAGTGCCTTGCGTGAAACATTGTGTCCCCTCAATATGAGGCAGACAAAAATGAATTTGGTAGCGCCTTTCTGTGGTGTCACAGAAAAGTATGCAGTGTCAAGACAGATTGCTGGGCTGGGTTCTTTGTTCAAACCAAGATGTTCTCAGTGCAGAAACAAATGCTGGTGTACAAGTGTGGTTTTAAGTAATCTTTGTATTTCTTGTTTTCTGAGCCCCTGACATGAAACAGCCTTAGGGCTTGACTATGAAAAATGCAAATAGCCTTCTTTGTAACAGACCATGGTGCAGTTGTACTCCTTTTTCCTTTACTTACTAAGTATTTTGGCCTGATTGGTATTCTAAACTGCATCCAAATTTTATTTTAGGATCTTCAAAAATTCTCTGCATTCCTAACAGAGATAGAAGATTGGTTGTATGAGGATGGAGAGGACCAAGCTAAACAGGTGTACATAGATAAATTGGATGATTTAAAGGTAGGTCCATTTACACTCTCGTATAATGTAACTTTCAAAATACACCTCTACCCCGATATAACGCGGTCCTTGGAAGCCAAAAAATCTTACCGCATTATAGGTGGAACCGTGTTATATCGAATTTGCTATGCCTCCCCAAACAGCCTGGCCCCGCCCCCTATCCGACCCCCACCTACTTCCAACCCCCCCGCTCCCTGTCCCCTGACTGCCCCCCGAAACCCTCTGCCCCTTAGCCAATGGCCCGGCCCCCTTAACATGTTGCTCAGAGCGGCGGTGTGTTCTGGGGAGGAGGCAGAGTGGAGGTGACCTGGGGCGGGGAGTGGTTCCTCTGCGCGCGTCCTGTCTTCCCCTTCCCCCCAGCTCACCACCGCTCCGCCTCCTCCCCTGAGCATGCTGCTGCTCCGCTTCTCCCCCATCCCTCCCTCCCACCCAGGCTTGCGCAAGCCAGCGAGGGGGGAGGAGGGGAAATGCTTTACCGAGTTATATCCGAATTTGCATTATATCGGATCGCGTTATATCGGGGTAGAGGTGTATTGCAGGAATGATTTTTTTTTTGTAAATGTAGGTTTGAATTATGAAATGCATAGAAAATATTACTTTCTATAGAAACTAGGTACTCCAATTGAAATGCGATACCAAGAAGCTGAGGAGCGACCACGGGTGTTGGAAGAACTGGGACACAAGCTTCAACACTATGCCAAAATAGCAGGAGAATACAGGGACAAGGTAAGTAGCCTCACAGGGAATGGGCTGGGAGTAGGAGGGGACTGATTCATTCAGACTTGCACCAGATAGCAGTGGTGTCAAAATCCTTGTCAAGTGGGCTGTTCACTTATTGGTAGCCTGTATGCTAAGCCTACGCAACTAAGAACATAATCTGTAACACATCTCCCACAGACAATGAATCTGAACCTGAGTTGCTCAATATATCTCTGGTCAAAAAGGGCATTTGCACAAAGAATGAGCTATGATTTTTTAACTGAACTTTTTGAGCCAAGTTTTGTGCTCTTCCAACTTTATTGGTGGTGAAGTGGCTCAGTGATGATTGTCTATACAACAGCCTAAGATAAGTTACTTACACATCCCTATTTTACGTATGTTATATTTGTGCCTGTTATTTGACCACTGACATACTATTAGTCACAATAGCACACCTGCCCTTTGGAAATCTGGTTAGTCCTTGGTGTCATTGGGTTTTGGAGCCAATACGCTGTTTATGTGAATGGGGGTAATTCACAACATTCAAAGCTGGTTTAGCCAGTCTGTCAGGACTGCATCAGGGCCAAATTCAGAGTGGGTTTCTTCATGTCGAAAAGGGCTAGAAAACCTTTTTTTTTTTTTTTTTTTAAAAAAAGAGTAAACTTGCATTAATATTAGGGCTGTCAATCACAATTAACTTACATGATTAACTAAAAAATAATCCCAACTATTTGCACTCTTAAACAATAGAATACCAAATGAAATTTATTAAATATTTTGGACGTTTTTCTACATTTTTATATATATTGTATTCTGTGTTGTAATTGAAATCAAAGGTTTTTTATTACAAATATTTGCACTGTAAAAATGATAAACAAAAGAGATAGCATTTTTCAATTCACCTCATTGTACTGTAGTACAATCTTTGTCATGAAAGGGCAACTTACAAATGCAGATTTTTTTGTTACATAACTGCACTCAAACAAAATACTGTAAAGCTAAGCTTCAGAGCCTACAAGTCTACTCAGTCCTACTTCTTGTTCAGCCAATCGTTAAGACAAACAAGTTTGTTTACATTTACAGGAGACAATGTTGCCCTCTTCTTATTTACCTGAAAGTGAGAACAAGCATTTGCATGGCACTTTTGTAGCTGGCGTTGCAAGGTATTTACATGCCAGATATGCTAAACATTTGTATGCCCCTTCATGCTTCAGCCACCATTCCAGAGGACATACTTCCATGCTGATGACACTCGTTTAAAAAAAATGCGTTAATTAAATTTGTGACTGAACTCGTTAGGGGAGAATTGTATATCCCCTGCTCTGTTTTATCTGCATTCTGCCATACATTCATATTATGGCAGTCTTGGATGATGACCAAGCATGTTCTTCATTTTAAGAACACTTTCACTGCAGATTTCACAAAACGCAAAGAAGGTACCAATGTGAGATTTCTAAAGATAGCTACAGCACTCGACCCAAGGTTTAAGACTCTGAAGTGCCGTCCAAAATCTGAGATGGACAAACTATGGAGCATGCTTTCAGAAGTCTTAAAAGAACAGCACTCTGATGCGTCAACTATAGAACCTGAACCACCAATAAAGAAAATGAACCTTCTGCTGGTGGCATCTGACTCAGATAATGAAAATGAACATACATCTGTCTGCTCTGCTTTGGCTTGTTATCCAGCAGAACCTGTCATCAGCATGGACGTCCCATGGAATGGTGGTTGTAGCATGAAAGGACATCTGAATCTCTAGCGCATCTGGCATGTAATATCTTAAGACGCTGGCTACAACAGTGCCATGAGAACGCCTATTTTCACTTTCAGGTGACATTGTAAACAAGAAGCGGGCAAATCTCCTGCAAATGTAAACAAACTTGTCTGTCTGAGCGATTGGCTGAACAAGAAGTAGGACTTGAGTGGACTTGCAGGCTCTAAAATTTTACATTGTTTTATTATTGAATGCAGGTTTTTTTGTGCATAATTCTACATCTGAAGTTCAACTTTCATGATAAAGAGATTGCACTACAGTACTTGTAATGGGGGAGTTGAAAAATACTTTGTTTTGTTTTACAGTGCAAATACTTGAAATCAAAAATAAAGTGAACACTGTACACTTTGTATTCTATGTTGCAATTGAAATAAATTATATTTGAAAATGTGGAAAACATCCAAAAAATTTAAATAGTATGCTATTATTGTTTAACAATGTGATTAATCGTGATTAATTTTTTTTAATCGCCTGACAGCCCTAATTAATATCACGTGGTCCAGAAATATCAAAGCAGCTGGGTGTCCGATTCCATTGACTCATCCAGCTATGAAAGGTAATTTCTGCTGGTTGGCTCAAGCTTTCATTTTTATAAACCCAAATTCTCCAATCTAAGGCCAGCCAAAATACCAGACTGTGTAATTGGATACCTTTTCTCCCTCTATTGCCCCCACCTACAGCACTGACTGGAGCCCTAAAAAGGTTGGATTATATCCTACAGAACCTAATACATGGCTTCTGGAGGGTGGCAGGATTTGCTCTATTAACATGAAAGTATGAACTTCCCAATTCTAGGTATGTTATCCCCATTAAACTGTGGTGAAGCCCAGCTTCCTCTCTGTGAGCTTGTTTATCAAACACAGAAATGGGTTTGATTCTGCCACTGTTTCATGGCCCTTCTTGCTGCAGTGAACTTATTTTCTTTCCAAAGTAAGCAGTAATGTAACAAATATTTAAATAGTGAGAGAACACAACCAACTTGGATGGTCTGTCTGGATAATCTGATATCATTGAATTGGTTCTTACTGACAAACCCAAAATATTCAACTCCATGCAGGATGAGAAATACATTCACATTGATGAATCGGAAATGATAGAAGTAGAGAAATGTGTCAAGGAAATGATGGAATGGATGAGTAATGTTATGAATGCCCAGGCTAAAATGAGCCTTGATCAAGATCCAGTTGTACGTGCAAGTGAAATCAAAGCAAAGCTAAAGGTTAGTGCTGAAAGAAATTAATTCTAACCACTGACTAGTGATATAGCTAGGCCATTATTTAGAAATCACAGTGTATGTTCTAACTGGTTGGCAGCTCTAAAGGGTAATTAATAATCTGAGTAGCAAGGGAGGGATGAAGCTACAATCTATTGTGTAAAAATTTCTGTGGAGAATGTTTTTACTATATATATGGGTTAGGCAGATAAACTTACACTACAAACATCTTTCAGTAGAGTTAAAAATTCAGTGTCTGCTTTTCCAATAGTATGTAAATACATATAACAGGGTGTGTAAGAAAATATTAAAGCAGTGCAACATTTCTGAGAGATTGGATATTTTTTTTTCACTTAAAGTGCCAAAGTGTTGTATAAAGAACCTTAATATAACCTGTCTAAAAAGTAAACTAGATATGCTACCCCTAAAGTATCTCCAGCCTCTTTGTGCTCAGGAAGCAAAGATACTGGGAATCAGTCTCTGACCAGCAGTGCTGGCTCATCAGGTAGCTTGTGGATCCCATGAATTGTATTCTGAGTGCCTCTCTTGATCTTAGGAATTACACAGTGTGTGTGAGCCTATAGTGCTGCAACCAAAACCAAATGTTGACTCACCTAAAGAGGAAAATCCATTGAATGGACCCAGTCTTCATACAAATGAAGGTATGGAAGAAGATAAAAATAATGCTGAAATCCATCAACAAAATGGTGATTGTCATCCAAACGATAAAAACACGACGAGCATGGACTTGGACTAGACTACTGCATTGTATTGAGCAATTAGATCTCATGAAAGAAAATATTATTGCTTTAGTATGTGATTTTGTGGGGGGGACATATAGTTCTGGGAACTATTTATATTTTTTTCATAAGGTTGTCTGGAATGTGTTGTATGATGGTGGGGCGGGGGAGTAGAAAGCTGATCATGACTACCATAAAAGGGAAAATTGCCTTGGTAACTTTCAGATTCCTGTGGAATTGTGATTTCATACTAAGCTTCTGTGCAGTATTTAACCGTTAGCTTCAGTAAGGATGAAATCAGTTTTGCTATGATACTTACTGCTCCTTCACCAGGCTTGTAACTGAAATAGTCATAAGCACTTGTAGATGCCAAGGTAGTTTTCTTTCATTTGACCACTCATTTGGCACATCTGTATAAAGCCAATGGCTGTTCAATTTACAATGAACAAAATAAACCTCCTGTCCTAAGCCTCACTCTCTTTATCACTGTCCTGTACCCTCGCTGACTAGTAAGATGGTGAAAGGTGTTAAGTAGCATGTTAAGTGGTAGATTTCATCTTGTTAAACAGTACATTTTCATGTGGAGAAAGCAAAATGAAAGAGATGCTGATCCTGTTCATCTTGTTGTGAAACCTTTTAATGAGCTTTAATAATAAAGTTCATCTAACTGGTATTTCCTAAAATGCTGCGTTGATTATATTCAGTACTGTTTTCAGTGTGACTGCTGTCTTTTGTCACAAATGGTAAAGACAATAAAGCCAAATAGCTGTGTTGTGTGAACAGAAGCTTATAGAACTTCCCCCTGCCCTCCCATTGAGTGTGGAAAAAATTGGAGTTGTGGATACTCAGCCTACCCAAGCAGAAACAGCTTATTACTCTTAATAACTGCACAAACCAGCACGCATCTGGGGACAGCATGACTGCCTGGAAACTTAAAATAGCAAAGGCTGGGCATAAAACTTTCAAAAGCGGGTCTAAAGAGACTAAAATTTTCAGTTGAGATACTAAAAATCAGTTTCAGAGTAGCAGCCGTGTTAGTCTGTATTCGCAAAAAGAAAAGGAGTACTTGTGGCACCTTAGAGACTAACCAATTTATTTGAGCATAAGCTTTCGTGAGCTACAGCTTATGTTCAAATAAATTGGTTAGTCTCTAAGGTGCCACTAGTACTCCTTTTTTAAAAAATCAGTTGGAAGTCTTTCTTGGCCTTTATTAGAAAGGAGTTGATCTCAAACACAGTAAATGAGATGTTCTCCCATGCTAAGCAAGCAGCTTTGGGGGAGGGCCAGCTTGAAAAGCCAGTTAAAGGTTAAGATTCTCCCCTCAGGAATTTCTGGTCAAGTTTCTTGCAAAGGAACAATTGATGTGGAGAACACAATGGTGGTGGTGAAGCCTTCCTGTTAAATAGACAGCCCAATAAGATCTACAAGACAGTAGCATGCAGTTGGGAGGGCTTGCTTACTGCTATAAGGAACAACTTACATACTACAAGCAAAAGGGTGAGCTTGGCACTACTCTGAACAGAATTGATTTAATGGTGCAGACCATACCTGATTAGTCAGTACTAAGGAAGCCAATTACACCCTTTTGCTGGCCCTGTTTTATGTTCCTCCTCCACTAGCTCTGATGGGGGCATATTCCTGCCTGCAGCTTTTAACCAGCTGCTCAGCTCCCTCATGCTTTGGCCCCTCTTGAGCTACCATAAGTAGCTGTAATATTAGAGCACTTTGACAGGGCAGGCTCTTCTGATCGCTGCTCAGCTCCATGTCAGGTGCATATGCTACTCTTGGGGGAATTGTGCACTACTGTGTGTGTGCACATAATTAATGAGCCATGCATATTAATTTTTTGTGTGTAAAAAAGCTTCAGCCAAAATGTTGCTGCAGTTCTGCCTTTTGCCCACCTGAGGGTGCTGTGGCAATAGAACACAGCAGCAGCTCCCAGCCAGCTAGGGAAGAGAGACTCTGCCTTCTTCTCAGTGCCTGTCAGGAGATGGGGGCTCTGGGGAGACAGACAGCATAGGGTGCTGGGGGAGGGGGGGGGGTCATAAGGGCAAGTTGGGGAGGACAGACCAGGGCAGGGGCTGAATGGGAGTGGAGGCACAGGGCCACATGGTGATGGGGGAGGGGGTGCAGAGGGACAGAAGGTGTCTGAGTGGGGGCACAGACATTGGGAGGGGGTAAAGTGACACAGGCATGGGAGGTGGCTGAGTGGGGGCATAGACATGGGGTTGGGGTACAGAGCCACATAGGGGGAAGGAGGTGCAAGGCCACATGGGGGTGGGAGAGGGGTGTCTGAGTGGGGGTGCAGGAACACATGGGGATGGGGCAGATGTGCCTGACAATGGGAGAGGCTAGGCATGCCAGGGTCTGCATGGAAGAAGCTCCATAATAATCCCTTCCTACCCCACACAAAAACCTGGTCCATACTTTTCCCACCGATACCCAACAACCCTCAAAGTTCTCACCCAGGCTCCTTCCCAGCAACTTACTTACTTCCCTCTCCCTCAGCTCCTCCAGTAGCCTTTGCACTGCTTCTGAGCAGTATGGGAAATATGGTTCTGTAGTGTAGTTTAAATGAATTATTACCCAGAGTTCTGTATTAATGAGACTAGTAAGGAATCCCTTTGTCAAGAAATATTTCCTGAATCTTTTTTGTTGTCTGTACTGTTGCAGACATACTTGCTGACCGGTATTTTGAAATAAATGACCAAAAATAATTGAAACTGGTGTGGCTATATTGTGTTATTTTGACACACAAAATATGCAGAATTTTAAAATATTGTGCATGAAATTTTTAATTTTTTGGTGCAGAATTCCCCCAGGAGCATATGCAATACACCAGCCATCGCTTGGACCCCCAAAGCCAGAAAGTAGTTGAATAAGTCTCATTAGACCTAAACCAAGGCTGCTAAGGCCTTAAGTGTGCAGATTTACTATGCTTCCACAGTGCTATTATATCACCAGGCTCTAGTTAATATGGAATTGTTTATTTAACAGTCATGTTCTGGTTTCACTTTTTGCTTATATAATTCTTGTTTAAATGCCACATAAGTCCAGCTCTGTAGAATTAATTGATGAGCTACTATAGTAGGAAGCTTAGAAGGATAAACTGTCCAGAAGTGATTAAGAAACATGCATATTTTAAGTTAAAAACAAGGAGTCCTTGTGGCACCTTAGAACAGATGTGGGCAAACTACAGCCCACAGGCCACATCCGGCCCACAGGACCCTCCTGCCTAGCCCCAGAGGTTCTCCCCTAGCCCGTCCTCTGGAGCCTCAGCTCACTGCGCTGCTGGCGCAATGCTCTGGGCCTGCCCCAATGCTCTGTGCTGCACGGTGCATGGCTGGCTCCAGCCAGATGGCGCGCCTGCCTGCCCTGGTGCAGCCACGACGCCAGCCACTGGTGCTCCAGGCAGCGCGGTAAGGGGGCAGGGAGGGTTGGATAGGGGGCAGGGGGTGGTCAGGGGCCGGGGGTGTGGATAGGGGTCAGGGCGATTAGAGAGTGGGGAACAGGGGGGTTGAATGGGGGAAGGGTCCCAGGGGGGCAGTCAGGAAGGAGTGGAGGGGTTGGATGGGGCAGTGGGGGGCAGTCAGGGGCAGGGGTTCTGGGGTGGTCAGGGGTCCCGGGGGGGCAGTTAGGAAGGAGAGAGGTTGGATGGGGCAGCAGGGGGCAGTTAGGGGTGGGGGGTCTGGGGGTGGTCAGGGAGATGAGGTGGTTGTATGGGGTAGGGATCCCAGGGGGGCAGTCAGGAATGAGAGGAGGGGTTGGATGGGGCAGTGTGGGGTCCAGGGGTGGTCAGGGGACAGAGGATGGGGGTGTGTGGATGAGGCGGGGTCCCAGGGGGCAGTCAGGGAACTGGGGGGGTTGGATGGGGCAGGGGGGCCGGGGCACAGCCTCCCCTAACCAGCCCTCCATACAATTTCGGAAACCCGATGCAGCCCTCAGATCAAAAAATTTGCCCGCCCCACCTTAGAGACTAACAAATTTATTTGGGCATTAGCTTTCGTGGGCTAGAACCCACTTCACCATATTTTAAGTGTATTTCTGTCAAAACAATAGAAGAAAAATTACACCAGAAACAAAAATAACTGCTTTTCTACCACTGAAGGGACAGATGGTCCTATGCTCAGTTTACCTCCAGAATTATTGCTCTACTCTTCCCCTAACGATTCTTCATAAAAGTAGTCTGTACCAAGAACAGACAAGTCAGGCTTTTTACATATTGGTGGTGCAATGACAACTTCGCAGCTGTTGATTAGGTGATATGTACTCTGTCCCCCAGACGCAAGTGGTCTATTTATCTTCTTGTAATGCTCCTGCTTCAATCTAGGGAAAGAAAATTGAAAGCATGAATTATTAATTTGTCTTGAAAGTGGGGGGAAATTAATTTACCTGGTGGCCTTGTTTTCTTTTTACCTTTTACCCAAAGCTTGTGCATAAGACCGCTGGTTGATTTCCTCTTTGATATCCAGGTCAGGAATGGTGACTTGAGGAAGTTTGGGATTAAAGCTCATTTCATGCTAAAAACACACCAAGAGAACACTTAGCAATGCAGGAAGTATTTAGACTGCCACTACATTTCTTCATATTACTGCCATGATGGTCCCTCTATCTAATCCTGTCACTTCTGGGGCAGCTTTACGAGTTTGAGTAAACCATTTAAAAAATGTTTGGAAGAAAACAGTTGCTTTAAAACAGAGATGAGGGATGAATTAAATGTATTTGATGTCATACATGTGTGTTAATTGTTAAATTTATTTGGAAGGTTCTCAGATTACAATCTTATGTAAGGCCTCAATTTGCATGAACCTTATGTTGTGACAATTCTTCAAGTGTGTGCAGATTGTATTAATAAGAATATGCATTTAGCAGGCTGCATGCACTCTTCTTTGCTTACTATTTAGGATACAGCATGGGATACTATCCATTTTAGCTTCATGTATGTGGACTGAACTCTGGTAAACTATTTGTAACTGCTTATTTAAAAAAATTTTTTTTGCTGATATAGCATTCTGGTTTGAGAAGGAAGATGGAGGCAAACCTTGA
Organism: Chelonia mydas; assembly: GCF_015237465.2. Taxonomy (NCBI): domain Eukaryota; kingdom Metazoa; phylum Chordata; order Testudines; family Cheloniidae; genus Chelonia; species Chelonia mydas. The sequence goes on along the minus strand of NC_057849.1, from coordinate 47,317,631 downwards.
TTGCTACACTACCAGGAGGACTTCTTCCTCATAATGGATTTTATTTTAAAAGAAACGAATTCCTATAGCCCGCTATACCAGTCTGCCTGGTCTTTAGTCTTGTTGAGATTCAAATCTCAGCTAGTCTTTTTCGATATATAAGAACAAATCAGGAGCCAGACAGATAATTGGAATAGAAGATTTGTGGGAAGCCTTTTCAAGAGAACACTGACTTGAACCACTACACACTGATTGCTATTTAAAAACAGAAAAGACAGTGAAACTAAAGCAATCCCTATATTGTGAAATGGATTCTGAGAACTCAGAAGGAAGAAACCCATTGTCTTCCCACACCTTTTTCCTGATAAGATGGCTACTTGCAAGTAAAGGTACAGGTATGCCAGGGGCCAGATACTTGCATATGTTCAATGCAGGGGCCTGTGCCTAGTCTAATCTTAACTGTGCTCACATGTAGCCTTCAGCTGCACTGCAACATAACTGTGTGCACCTGTGCTAGGATTTTCAGGAGCAAGGTCCTAGACACTATGGTTTAAAGGTAAAAAATGAAAACTGGGCTGTAAGTTGTCTATTCACAGATAGAAGGCCAAAAAGGACTATCATGGTCATTTAGTCTGACCTCCTGCATAACAAGGTCATAGGACTTCCCTGAATTAATTCTTGTTTGAATAAGAGCTATCTTTTTGGAAAGCATCCAATCTTGAGTTAAAAGATTCTAGTGCTGGAGAATGTACCACAACCTTTAAGCTGTTTCAGGGGTTGATTACCCTCATTATTAAACATTTATGCCTTATTTCTAGTCTGAATTTGGCTAGCTTTAGCTTCCAGCTGTTGGATCTTGTTATACCTGCATCTGCTAGATGGAAGAGGCCATTATTAAATATCTGTTCCCCAGGTAGATACTGAAACTATGGTCAAGTCACTCCTAACCTTTTCTTAACCTGAACGGATTGAGTTCCTTCAAGCTAGTGTAAGGCGCATTTTCCAAGCCTTTAATTATTCTCTTGGTTCTTCTCTGAACCCTCTATAATTTATCAACATCCTTCTTGATTGTGGACACAAGAACTGGACAAAGTAGTGGTTGCTCCAGTGCCAGATACAAAGGTAATATAATCTCTCTACTCCTACCCTATATTCTCTTTTGGCCATAGTGTTACACTGGGATTTCACGTTAAGCTGATTGTCCACCATGGCTCAAGTCTTTTCAGAGTCACTATTTCCTAGGATAGAGTCCCCTATCCTGTGAGCATGGCACCTGCATTCTTCAGGCCTAGATGTATGACTTTGGCCCTACTGAAACACATCTGCTAGTACCCAGCTTACCAAACAATCCAGAAAACACTGCAACAGTGACTAGTTGTTTTTTACAACTCCCCAAATCTTTGTCATATGCAAACTTCACCAGTAATGATTTTGTTTTCTTGCAGGACATGGATAAAAAATGTTTAACAGGGTAGGGCCAGGAACTGATGCCTGTGGGCCCCCACTTGGAATACATCCGCTTGATGATTCCCCATTTACATTTACATTTTGAGACCTATAGCTAGACAGTTTTAATCCATTTGCCTTACATAAATCTATTACATCATTTTCCTACAGGTGTACTTCACTAGATAACATGCAAAACAGCCACCCCACATGAAATACACCCCACTTTGCTGCCTATACACAAACCTTAGATAAGGAGTTTTCCAGAGTTACATTACTTGGCTCTGTGTTTATGGGTTGTAAGACAGGTGATTCTCCTTCTAGCATGGGGTGAATTGGCATGCTTTGTGGGTTCATCAAGATTTCATAGGGAACCCTGGGATGTTTCCAGGAGGCAGGTGTGAAAATTTCCCATGGTTCTGCCTGCCCAAAAGTCCCTAGAAAGAAAATACAAACAAGCAGGCATTGTAAAGTTTCAAAGGGTACACAGTCCCAACCCTTTTCCTAAAATCAAGGGAAGTCACACCTAAGACAGAGAGCAACTCTTTAAAAATTTTACTTTTTAAAGTATACAAACTTCTGCTGCTAGGAAGAACTTTGAAAAGAAATTGTGTCTCGGAATAGCACTTGTGGTTTAAAAACTTTTGTGGATGAAATAAACTGACCAGAAAAGTCTTTAATTGCAAGGTAGTTTGTCAGGAGATTTTATTTCATTAGGGTCTGATCCAATGCCTCTGAGGCCAATTAAAAGATATATGTTTGCTTGAGTGGGGGTGTTGGATCAGGCACTTAGGGACAGATTTTTAAAGATATTTTAATTAGGTGTCTAAATATGCAGATAGCATATAATGGAATTTTCAAAAGTGCCTATGCACCTAACTCCTATTGATTGCAAAATCCCCCACTAGGTGCCTATCTGCATCTTTAGGCATGTAAATACTTCAAAATCTAACCTTTAGTGCTTTGAACTGAAGGACAGCCATTTCTAAATATGGTGTGGCCATACTCTACCTCCTTAGAAAGCTCTGTATTGGAAAGCAGTTTTATCATACACTATTTTAATGCCACTGCTGGCTTTCACTGGGAATAAAAAAGAGCATCTGTTTCAGGGGTGGGCAAATCCTGCCTCGTGAGCCAAAGATAGCCCATGTAGAACTGAAACAGGGCCTGCTTATCCATGAAAACGTACAAGTCCTAACATGAAATACTCCACTGTGAGCTGAGACTCCTCTGGCTAAGATAATTTATTAGCCTATGGATACAGCAACATGGGAGTTTATGAATGTCCACAGGGGCTACCTGAGTAGATATTTTTGTTGTATGTCACTCCTTTTTAAAGTTGACTATCCTAGCCATGCTATTTTTGTAGATATAAGCCTTACCAATGTACTCTCCCCCCAAACTCCACAGACGAACGGTACAATCAATAGAAGAGGAGAGCAGGACTTTTTCTTCATCAACCACTTCTACTCTGTCAAAATGAAAGTGATAATCAGAACAAATCTACTTAAGAACCATATTAACTAAAGACTTAGGACACCATGTCACTTACATTTTGTCATTAGAAACTTCTTGTGTTGCAAATTGTCTACATGGGTCATTTCTGCCAATGGTACAGTTTAATGGGAATGCTGCTACAGTATTCATTGTTTCAAGGGATTACAGCTCAAAGCAATATCTGATATTGTATATTTCTGATAGTGCTGAATGACACTGAAGTGAACCATAAATGAGTTTGTCATTTGAAAAGTATTTACTGCACATGATCATCGTATAATAGTGGAAAATGGACCAGGGATCCTGACTCATGACTGAGCCTTTTAGGTGTTATCATAATAGACATAAAACCTAATTATATTTATATCAAGCAACACGTGTGCAGGTTTGTGTATTTATACATAAAAAATATTCTGTTAAAAACACACGAGACAATACTTACGATACAACTATATTTACATGAGCTCTCCAATGATTCACATCTACAGCAATATAGAGAATAAATATGTATTATACATATAATTCAGATTAATACACAAATATGTTACTACACAAGAACACTGCACTGTGTCAGGTAAGATAGAAATGTTAGGTGTAAACCAACCACTACCTAAGAAGCAAGGACATTAAAGAGTATTCATGGTTTTAAAGCAATTTTTTTTGTAAATGCAACGAAGTTGTTAAAACTTTACCCTGGATGTATTTTGAAACTGCTCTGTTTTCTGTTACTAGGTAGCTCCCACTAAGATACACAGTTATAAACGTCACCAGATAAGTGGTTCTCAACCTGCAACCCACAGGCCGCTTGTGGCCCAATCAGTACACAGCTGCAACCCATGTGACATATATACTACCTGGACAGCCCTGAGGATATTGAGTGGATGTAGCCCACGTAACACATACAGAGCTGCATATGTGGCCCGTAATGGTAAATAGGTTGAGAACCATTGCACCAGATGAAATCCTGAAGTCTCATCCAGGTTTTACTCAGTCCTTCCTTCCCACTGAATTCAATTGAGATTTGCCTGTATTTGGTCCACAGTATATTAATTTTGTTAAGGAAATTATATGGGAACTATGGCCACCATACTCAGCTATGCTAAGAACAAGCTAAGGCATAAACATTTTGGAGCGTACATGATTTGGAAAAAGGGGATTAAAATATTACAATGAAATAGAAGTATAAGTAGACACAGATCATGAGAAGGACTTGGTTTTTAAACCCTTTTCCCCCAGATCACATATGTTCCAAAATATGTTTTATACTTATATATAAAAATACAAATACAAAAATATTTAATATATAAAAACCCAATCCACAAGACACACATTTCGGTGGTTCTCGCTCTGGGTCCTGAAGGGCATAGTCCTTGATGCTGTAGACGTACACGTATCCATCATCATCTGCTGCATAAATAAATGAATCGTCCGCAGTGACGGCAATACTGCTGATGTGGGATTTCACTCTAGACTGAGACAAACATTAATACAGGCTGTGTTGTTAGCTAATAATTCATGCAGCATGATAATACTATATTGATTATAATGGAAATAAAACTGCAACATGTGAATGCTCATAATAAATCTAAACAAGCAGATGTGTACTTACCATAATTTAGCAAAGCAAAGCAAAGCAATGTTTCCCCTCCTCCCCCATACAGAGTATATCTTGAACTGTAAGAAGTATGCTGCACTCAGTCCTACACAGCTTAGCCCTCTGAAATTCATCGCTCAAACTTACAGGTATGAAGCTTGCTGTAAGTGGGATTCCACTGAACGGACTCCAGAAGTTGACAGAACCTGAAAAAAAGCAAACAGTGAAAATGTTTATTAATAGCAATGAAACAAAAGTCTATTTTGACAGAAATACAAATATTTAGGAGTTTGACTTCTGGACGCAGAGGTTCACAAACTGGGGTCCATGAACCACTTTTGGTCCCCCGGACTGTGGGACTGCAAGGGTGTAACAGTCTGCTGGGGACACCGAGTCTCTGTTTACACCTTTCTGCCTCAGCAAGAGTGAGCTTTGCTAGAAATTAGGCTGTCAGCTCCCTGCCACACCAGTCAATCTCCCTCACCAGCAAACTCCTCAAGAACCTCCCAGTCCAAATCTCACCTAGTAGGAAATAATCAGTACACTCCAACCTCTGAGCTCCTCAGAGCTGTTTCTCTGCAATGCACCACCCCTACTACTGTGCATTCACAGAAGATATTAAGTTCTGTCCAAAACTACAACATCCAACTGAAGAGGTGTGACATGCCTTAGATGTCAGAAAAGCACTGAAAATCTCTTTCAAGTGTACAGAATCCATGAAAAAATCAGGTTCCCTATTTGTGTCCTTCCACCAAAATGCCAGGGACTCAGAGCTTCCAAGTCTTCCATCACTAGGTGGATTAGACTATGTATTGTGGAAGCCTACAAATCATCAGAGGCTCCTGTCCCAGAAAGGATCGAGGCAGGGTGCTGGAACAATTTGTATAGTGGGGGTGCTGAGAGCCATTGAACCAAACTGTAAACCTTGTATGTGATGGAAACCACTTCAAGCCAGGGGGTGCAGCAGCACCCCCAGTTCCAGCACCTATAGATCAAGGCACACTCCACAAGATCCTTAGCAACTTCACGGGTGGAACGAGCAAGTGTGCCCACTTCAGAAATTTGCAAAGCAGCCACTTGGGCTACACCAGCAGTTCTCAACCAGGGGTCCCAGGCCCCCTGGGGGTCCATGAGCAGGTTTCAGGGGGTCCACCAAACAGGGCTGGCATTAGACTCATTGGGTCCCAGGGCAGAAAGTCCACGCTGCCCTGACCCCAGCACCCGGGGCTGAAGCCAAAGCCTGAGCAGCTTAGTTTCGTGGGGCTCCAGGCAACTGCCCTGCTTGCTTCCCCCTCATGCCATCCCGGCTTTTATATGCAGAAAAAAAGTTGTAGTGGCACAGGTGGGCCGTGGAGTTTTTATAGCCTATTGTGGGGGTCCTCAGAAAGAAAAAAGTTGAGACCCCCCCCCCCCGGGTCTACACCGAACACCTTCGTTGGGCACTATAAGGTGGATCCTCTCTCTTCTGCAGTGGCACCCTTTGACAGGTCAGTGCTGCAGGCGGTGGCCCAGAAATAATACAGATTTTTCAGCAAGCTCACAGAAAGAGGGTTACTTCTTTCCTGCTGAACTTTTGTTTCATAAACACTCCTTGTTCAACTGATCGCTACTTCACAGGCATCCAGAATTGTGGGTGAGCAGGGCTGGGACAGTGGCACTGCAGAGGGCTCCCTGTGCTCCTGCTCCTGCCGCCTTCTCAATTATCCCACCTCCCAGCTATCCGGCTAAAATCCGTGTCGCCCATGCTATTCGGATAATCAGGAGTATACTGTATCGTTATATTTCCAAGCATCCTAGCTATAACATGCGCGTAGCTATATCTTAATGTTCAGAAAAGATGCAAACAAGTTTGTTATGACTTATGAAAAAAGGCATAATAATTTTATCATCAATATCGAGGTCTCTCCCCCACAGGGCACTGGATCTACAGTGAGCTAGCCATTCACGCAGTGCTGGTTCTGCCTCCTCATTTCTAGCTATAATATATTTTTAGCTTCTTTCAGTTCAGTGTAAGTACTTTCCCTGGTATTAGTTTCCATGTAAGCAATTGCTGTAATTGCTATAGGGATGTAATGTGATTGCAAAAACAAGAGGAAGCATCAATCCAAGTGATACAAAAATGGTTAGAGAATCCTGCCATAGAGTAGCCCTAAATTCTATTCTGGGGCAGCTTACTGGCAGCTTATGGGATCACTGCAAAGGTCCCAGAGGTTGTGCTGCATAACACAACAGTAATTAGTTATTAATTATTTGTATTATTGTAGCACTCAGGAGCCCAAGTCAAGTACCAGGACTCCATTGTACTAAGCACAGTACAAACACAGAACAGTCCCTGCCCCAAAGAGCTTACAATCTAAGTATAAAACAAGGGACAAGAGACAGATACAGACAGAGGAGTACAAGGAAACAATGAGACAATACTGGTCAACACGACAGGCTGTGGTCTCAGCACATCAGTGGCCTAACCGTGGTCAACATTTAGTAGGCATCATGACAAAGGAGGGTTTTGGAGGACGTAGCTTTGTAGATGTTTACAGGGAACTTCTCCTAAGTGTGAGGGGCACCATGAGGAAAGCACGAAGGTGATTATTTGAAAATTCAGCAAGTGGGCAATGGAGGTTCTCCCATGGGCCAATCAGAGGTGGGAGCTGATATCTCAACAGTAAATGAGAGGGGACAGGCAATGTGGGGACAGACTGTGAAGGGCCTTGAAAGTGAATGCAAGCAGGTTATGTTTGATGCAAAAGAGAAGCGGGCGCTAGTGGAGGAAAGCAAAGAGGAGAGACATGGTCACAGCGATGTACTAGGAAATTACCTTTGAAGCAGTATTTTGAATGGATCTGAGCAGGGCAAGATTGCATTTGTCAAGGCCAAGGAGAAGGATGTTGCTTTAATTGAGACAAGATGATGAGAACCGTGATGAGAGTTTCAGCTGGATGGATGGATAGGAAAGGCTGTATGCCTACAGTAGACGCTGGGAGTGTGATTCCCGTGCTTGCATACACATACGTGCGCTAGCTGGATGAGAACGAGTGCAAGTGCAAATAGTAATGTAGCTGCAGTCGCGCGGGCAGCAGCAGTGGAAGCTGCTTTAGTCGTGCTGAATATAAGCCCTCCGGAACCCCCTGGGTACATACTTGGCATGGCTGAGCCATGCTGCTGCTGCCCATGCTCTGCGGCCACCCACACTACTATTTATGCTTGCACTACCTCTCATGAAGCTAGTGTGAGTATGTGCACACAAGGAGGGGAATCACACCTCTTGCTCATAGCGTAGATGTAGCCTCAGAAAGATTATGCAGGTTTAAGGAATGAGCTGTTGATGGTCTCTGAAGGGAAAGCTGTTCAATTCTTCTTGGCTGGAAGTTGGTTTCCAGAGTCCAAGGTGTTGTGGGAACTGAGTTGGATTAAAGGCGGCAATTAGTTATGGTCCCAAAGAAGGTAAGGATTGTTCAATGCTCTTTTTCCGGAAAAACCATAATCGTCTGGATTTTTTAAAATCAATTTAGTAGCATGAATCATTTTTAAAAAATCCTATTTCTTAGAGATGCAACATATTGTAATAAACGCTAGAGTTATTAACTCCTACCTTGAGGCCCATTGGAAATAAGAGAGGCTGCTGCTGATTCAAATTTCACTGCGCGAGTCCTCAGAAATACGAGTTGAGTAATACTTGTGTCTACAGCTTGGGAAGGAAAAAGAAGAACAAGATTGATTTGTTCATTCTAAGCCTACTTAAATCTTGAACACAACTTAATTGCTCTCTAGTGAAGGATAAAACCAAAATGTTAAAATAGAATTATATTGTAACTGCAGGTTTTCCAGAGATCAGGGTATTATTTTCCACCATATTTAGATTATAACAATTAAATTCCTACTGCTCTCTAAGTAGGCATAATGCACAACTCCATATTTATTGTCTATACTTGCTTGAGACATACTAAACCGCTCTGTGTGTTGATGACAAATATATCAGCACTGATGATTTTTACTAAAGCTGGTTGGGAAAACTTCAACAGAACAGTTTTCCTTGGGAAAAAACACAGTTCAGTTTAAATAAAAACGCTTTGCAAAATCATGTTATTTTTCATGAAATTACAGAGAAAAGGGGAAATTAGTTCAAAAAAGACATTTCTACATTTTCTGAACAAAACATTTTGATTTTTCCTTTTAAAATGATTTTCCATTTTGAATTTTAAATTATTTTATTATATAATACAGAATTATAATATAATAAAGTCAAAAGTCAACTGAAATAAAATGTTTCGATTTCATTGAAACAAAATGTTTGGATAAATTTGAAGAGAATTTTTTTAATCAAAATTTTCTTTCCTGGAGCATTTAATTTTCAGGTTTTGTCCCAATTCAGAATGAACACAAAATTTAGAAATTTCAAAATCCTCCATGAAATGGAATTTCTGTTCTGTACCCAGCTCTAGATTTTACCATGTGTAGTGACAGCCACTGTCTGTTGTCAGAGAGTGTGGGCACTCTTAGTGAAATCTATATAGACTGGAAACGCTTTGGTTCAGGCAGGGAGCATCTTTTTGTTCTGGTTTCAGAGTAGCAGCCGTGTTAGTCTGTATTCGTAAAAAGAAAAGGAGTACTTGTGGCACCTTAGAGACTAACCAGTTTATTTGAGCATGAGCTTTCGTGAGCTACAGCTCACTTCATCGGATGCATAGCATATCGTGGAAACTGCAGAAGACATTATATACACACAGAGACCATGAAACAAAACTTCCTCCCACCTCACTCCCCCGCTGGCAACAGCTTATCTAAAGTGATCATCAAGTAGAGCCATTTCCAGCACAAATCCAGGTTTTCTCACCCTTTCCCCCCCCCCACACACATACAAACTCACTCTCCTGCTGGCAACAGCCCATCCCCCTTTGAAACCCCTCTTTATAATGCGCATGATAATCAAGGTGGGTCACCTCCAGCACTAATCCAGGTTTTCTCACCCCCCCCCCCACACCCACCCCTTTTCCAAAAACCACACACACAAACTCATTCTCCTGCTGGCAACAGCTCATCTTACAATGTGCACAGCAATAATCCAAGTTTAACCAGAACGTCTTGGGGGGGGGTTTGCAGGAAAAAAACAAGGGGAGACAGGCTACCTTGCATAATGACTGAGCCACTCCCAGTCTCTATTCAAGCCCAAATTAATAGTATCCAATTTGCAAATGAATTCCAATTCAGCAGTTTCTCGCTGGAGTCTGGATTTGAAGTTTTTTTGCTTTAAGATAGCGACCCTCATGTCTGTGATTGCGTGACCAGAGAGATTGAAGTGTTCTCCGACTGGTTTATGAATGTTATAATTCTTGACATCTGATTTGTGTCCATTTATTCTTTTACGTAGAGACTGTCCAGTTTGACCAATGTACATGGCAGAGGGGCATTGCTGGCACATGATGGCATATATCACATTGGTGTATGTGCAGGTGAACGAGCCTCTGATAGTGTGGCTGATGTTGTTAGGCCCTGTGATGGTGTCCCCTGAATAGATATGTGGGCACAGTTGGCAACGGGCTTTGTTGCAAGGATAGGTTCCTGGGCTAGTGGTTCTGTTGTGTGGTATGTGGTTGTTGGTGAGTATTCGCTTCAGGTTGGGGGGCTGTCTGTAGGCAAGGACTGGCCTTTCTCCCAAGATTTGTGAGAGTGTTGGGTCATCCTTCAGGATAGGTTGTAGATCCTTAATAATGCGTTGGAGGGGTTTTAGTTGGGGGCTGAAGGTGACGGCTAGTGGCGTTCTGTTATTTTCTTTGTTAGGCCTGTCCTGTAGTAGGTGACTTCTGGGAACTCTTCTGGCTCTATCAATCTGTTTCTTCACTTCCGCAGGTGGGTATTGTAGTTGTAAGAATGCTTGATAGAGATCTTGTAGGTGTTTGTCTCTGTCTGAGGGGTTGGAGCAAATGCGGTTGTATCGCAGAGCTTGGCTGTAGACGATGGATCGTGTGGTGTGGTCAGGGTGAAAGCTGGAGGCATGTAGGTAGGAATAGCGGTCAGTAGGTTTCCGGTATAGGGTGGTGTTGATGTGACCATCGTTTATTAGCACTGTAGTGTCCAGGAAGTGGATCTCTTGTGTGGACTGGACCAGGCTGAGGTTGATGGTGGGATGGAAATTGTTGAAATCATGGTGGAATTCCTCAAGGGCTTCTTTTCCATGGGTCCAGATGATGAAGATGTCATCAATATAGCGCAAGTAAAGTAGGGGCGTTAGGGGACGAGAGCTGAGGAAGCGTTGTTCTAAATCAGCCATAAAAATGTTGGCATACTGTGGGGCCATGCGGGTACCCATAGCAGTGCCGCTGATCTGAAGGTATACATTGTCCCCAAATGTAAAATAGTTATGGGTAAGGACAAAGTCACAAAGTTCAGCCACAAGGTTAGCCGTGACATTATCGGGGATAGTGTTCTTGATGGCTTGTAGTCCATCTTTGTGTGGAATGTTGGTGTAGAGGGCTTCTACATCCATAGTGGCCAGGATGGTGTTATCAGGAAGATCACCAATGGATTGTAGTTTCCTCAGGAAGTCAGTGGTGTCTCGAAGGTAGCTGGGAGTGCTGGTAGCGTAGGGCCTGAGGAGTGAGTCTACATAGCCGGACAATCCTGCTGTCAGGGTGCCAATGCCTGAGATGATGGGGCGCCCAGGATTTCCAGGTTTATGGATCTTGGGTAGTAGATAGAATATCCCAGGTCGGGGTTCCAGGGGTGTGTCTGTGCGGATTTGATCTTGTGCTTTTTCAGGAAGTTTCTTGAGCAAATGCTGTAGATGCTTTTGGTAACTCTCAGTGGGATCAGAGGGTAATGGCTTGTAGAAAGTGGTGTTGGAGAGCTGCCGAGCAGCCTCTTGTTCATATTCCGACCTATTCATGATGACAACAGCACCTCCTTTGTCAGCCTTTTTGATTATGATGTCAGAGTTGTTTCTGAGGCTGTGGATGGCATTGTGTTCTGCACGGCTGAGGTTATGGGGCAAGTGATGCTGCTTTTCCACAATTTCAGCCCGTGCACGTCGGCGGAAGCACTCTATGTAGAAGTCCAGTCTGCTGTTTCGACCTTCAGGAGGAGTCCACCTAGAATCCTTCTTTTTGTAATGTTGGTAGGCAGGCCTCTGTGGATCATTATGTTGTTCAGAGGTATTTTGGAAATATTCCTTGAGTCGGAGACATCGAAAATAGGATTCTAGGTCACCACAGAACTGTATCATGTTCGAGGGGGTGGAGGGGCAGAAGGAGAGACCCCGAGATAGGACAGCAGCTTCTGCTGGGCTGAGAGTATAGTTGGATAGATTAACAATATTGCTGGGTGGGTTGAGGGAACCATTGCTGTGGCCCCTTGTAGCCTGTAGTAGTTTAGAAAGTTTAGTGTCCTTTTTCTTTTGTAGAGAAGTAAAGTGTGCGTTGTAAATGGCTTGTCTAGTTTTAGTAAAATCCAGCCACGAGGAAGTTTGTGTGGAAGGTTGGTTTTTTATGAGAGTATCCATTTTTGAGAGCTCATTCTTAATCTTCCCCTGTTTGCTGTAGAGGATGTTGATCAGGTGATTCCGCAGTTTCTTTGAGAGCGTGTGGCACAAGCTGTCAGCATAGTCTGTGTGGTATGTAGATTGTAATGGATTTTTTACCTTCAGTCCTTTTGGTACGATGTCCATCTGTTTGCATTTGGAAAGGAAGATGATGTCTGTCTGTATCTGTACAAGTTTTTTCATGCAGTTGATAGATTTCCACTCCATGCGGCTAAATGCAGTGCCTTGCATAATGACAGGTTTCAGAGTAACAGCCGTGTTAGTCTGTATTCGTAAAAAGAAAAGGAGTACTTGTGGCACCTTAGAGACTAACCAGTTTATTTGAGCATGAGCTTTCGTGAGCTACAGCTCACTTCATCGGATGCATAGCATATCGTGGAAACTGCAGAAGACATTATATACACACAGAGACCATGAAACAAAACTTGTCTCTACGTAAAAGAATAAATGGACACAAATCACATGTCAAGAATTATAACATTCATAAACCAGTCGGAGAACACTTCAATCTCTCTGGTCACGCAATCACAGACATGAGGGTCGCTATCTTAAAGCAAAAAAACTTCAAATCCAGACTCCAGCGAGAAACTGCTGAATTGGAATTCATTTGCAAATTGGATACTATTAATTTGGGCTTGAATAGAGACTGGGAGTGGCTAAGTCATTATGCAAGGTAGCCTGTCTCCCCTTGTTTTTTTCCTGCAAAACCCCCCCCAAGACGTTCTGGTTAAACTTGGATTATTGCTGTGCACATTGTAAGATGAGCTGTTGCCAGCAGGAGAATGAGTTTGTGTGTGTGGTTTTTGGAAAAAAGGGGGGGTGTGGGGGGGTGTGAGAAAACCTGGATTAGTGCTGGAGGTGACCCACCTTGATTATCATGCGCATTATAAAGAGGGGTTTCAAAGGGGGATGGGCTGTTGCCAGCAGGAGAGTGAGTTTGTATGTGTGTGTGTGGCGGGGGTGGGTGGGGGGGAAGGGTGAGAAAACCTGGATTTGTGCTGGAAATGGCTCTACTTGACGATCACTTTAGATAAGCTGTTGCCAGCGGGGGAGTGAGGTGGGAGGAAGTTTTGTTTCATGGTCTCTGTGTGTATATAATGTCTTCTGCAGTTTCCACGATATGCTATGCATCCGATGAAGTGAGCTGTAGCTCACGAAAGCTCATGCTCAAATAAACTGGTTAGTCTCTAAGGTGCCACAAGTACTCCTTTTCTTTTTGTTCTGTGTTTGTACAATGGCTAGCACAGTGAAGTCCTGGTCCATGATGAGGGCGCATAGGTACTACCACAATACAAATAAATGAAATGATAATAAATATTTTATTAATAAAATATGTTGTGCAATTTTTAATTTGATAAATTAAAGCAATTGTTACATAGATTTCTTTTAACACCTAAAAAGTTCCACCCTTCCTTTTGTTAGTAGTTTTTCATTTAATGCAACCTTAGATAAACAAAATATCTGGATGCTAGTGGTGAGATGGTGAAAGGAAGAAAGTACAAATTATGGTTTTGGCAAGAATGCCTTTTTTCTTCGACAGCAATTCCTTTATAATTACTATGGAAAATTTTTCAAAATATTTTCTACTTTCAGGAACGTTCAGAATTTTAGTACACAATAAGAAAACGTCGGTAGGTGTATAGCAGCACATTTGCATTTCTTCAGAGTGAAGGCATTTGGAAATGTGCCTCATCACTGCTGTATTAATATATGTGTACCTGAGAAAGATAATGTATAGTATTGCAGAGCATGCAGCATGCTAAGGCAGGACACCAGTGATGTGTATGGTACAAGAATCTAGATAAAGAGACATGACAGAAAATGGTTCTGTACCATTCTTATGTATATAGGATTGAACCGGATGGGGAAGTTGGGTCATTTCCACAGGCCAGGCCAAGCACTAGAATATCAATTTGGGGCCAAATTCTGACCCTGTTATCCATGGGATTAAAGGATACACATGCCCCAAACTCCAGCACAGGGGAGCTTGTTGCCAGCCTGACCGATCCCAAGGACAGTCAAGTTGGGGCAGAAAGTGATGTGGAGCTGCTCCTAAGCACCAGTTCCATAGTCAGGTCCTATGGAACTGCTGAAAGGACAACTGATTCTGACCGGTAATAGCCTGCTAGGGGCCAACAGGCCGTTGGGGACCATTGGAATGAAAGGCACTGTAACCATGCCCCACCATACCTCCCAATGCACCTCTTACACTGAGGAAGGCCAGATATATCAGTGGTTCTTAAACTGTGAGTCGGGACCCCAAAGTGGGTTGCGACCCTGTTTTAATGGTATCTCCAGGGCTGGCTTAGACTTGCTGGGGTCCGGAGCTAAAGTCAAAGCCCAAGCCCCATTGCGCGGGGCCCAAGCCAGAGCCCAAGGGGGCTTCAGCCCTGGGTGGTGAGGCTCAAGTTACAGGCCCCCTGCCTAGGGCTGAAATCCTTGGGTTTTGGCTTGTCCCCCACACCTCGGGCGGTGGGGCTTGGGCAAGCTCAGGCTTCGGTCCACTCTCCTGGGGTCATGTAATAACTTTTGTTGTCAGAAGGGGGTCACAGTGCAGTGAAGTTTGAGAACCATTGAGTTACACCAATCAGGAATTCCACCATGCCAAGGGAATCTCCAGATACCCTATTAGGGCAGCTTTCCATCCCCTTTGCTGCTCTGCAGAGCTAAGGAGACAGAGCATGGTCTGAGGACCTGGCCCAATATTTCCAGAAGAAGGAACTTGTAAATACTATTATACTTTTAAGCACGTAGCCAAAGGACAGTTGTTCATTTAGTTGTAATGCTTAAAGAAAGAGATGGCCTTGCAGCTAAGGCAGTAGACGGACTCTGAAGGTCTGGGTTCAATTCTCTGGTCTGCCACAGACTCCCTGCCTAACCTTGGGCAAGTCATTTAGTCGCTTTGTACCTCAGTTTCCCAGCTATAAAATGAGCATAATAAGCTTTCCTTTGGGTTGTCTACTTAGAATATAAGCTGTTCAAGGGAGGGACTCGCTCTCTCTCTCTCTCTCTCTGCGTATACAGCATATGTAACACAGTGTCTCATTTGGAGCCTTTAGGCAGGCACTACTGTAATACAAATAATTATTCATGTATATGTGTATATATACTCTCTCAAACACACCAAGAAAACATATATAACCAACTTCATCCTTTGTCCTTGATATTTACTACAAACTATTTGATTTGCTCATTACGTTAGAGATAACAGCTTTAACTAAACCAATGGTATGGCAGCGCTCCTTTGCCCTACCTTGCAATAATTTTATCTGATGTACAGCTACCCTGCTGTCTCCCTGCTCTACTGAATTTATTAAGTGTCCTTCTAATAGTAGTTTGCTGTAACATGCAAGGTCCACATCTCTCCAGAAAAGATTTCCAATGAAGGATTAAGCTGGAAAGTGTTTAGGAATTGTTTTCCCTATAGTTTCCCTAGTGAGTACTTACCTTCTATGCCAGCACAGTGAGTGGGAAAAGATGTGTGAAGTTTGCGGTATATGTGTCCTGAGATCATATTCCAAACAATAATTTCACCATCATAACTGGAGGTGGCAAGAAGAGTAGGTGGACACTGAGAAATACACAGAATATCCTCCTTGTGGCCACAGCTCTAAATGAAAAAAAGATGACATCAAAGAAACACAGGCTGCTCCTTTCCCTTTGTTCAGCAAGAGAAAGGGACCCAGGGACCCAGGCACGGACTTCCCCTGGCTCTTGCAGCTCACACACAAGAACCTATGTCATCTCTCCAGTCCAATCTCCTACGTAGCATCAGGTGAGAAATTTAAAACAACTGAGATTAGTGTCTTTTGGACCATACATCTTATTTGCAGATGCTTTTCCTCCTCCCATCCCATCAGGGATTACAACTCACACAACTTTAATTATTACCACCTTCTCTCTCTCTCTGCTGGTGACTCACAGATTTCCCATCCTCAGTTAAGACTGTGTCTGTCTCTCTGACATCTCCTGCTGGATGTCTCACTGAAGCCTCAAGATACTAGACCAGTCAAAAAACGAACTCGTCTTTCCTCCAGGATCATCATCTTCCCTCCCTCTTCCTCTCCATTACATCCACAGCCCAACCATCCTCCTAGCCTCACAACCGTGATGTCAGTTTTTTACTCCTCTCTCCTTTTCACACTGAAGTGGCCATCTAATTCTGCTGGTTTTCATTCCAAAACTTCTGCAAAATCAGCTATTCTTTTCCATTCCCAACATAAAAAGCTCCTGTTCAGACCTCGATCATTTCATGCCTCAACTACTACATCTCCTTTTCCTCCGCCTTTCCAACCTGTATGACACTTACCTAGTTCCTCTCTAATTTGCTCAAAACTCAGGTGTGAAAATAATCTATCTAGAATTATATGTTGGGAAGAATTCAAATAAACTGCTCTTTACTAAAGTCTAATTGTCTGTGTTCAATCCTATGTTCAATTATTTATCCAGCTTTGTGTCAAATCACATCTGACTTTTTTTTTTTTTTTTTTTAAAGAAATTTATTTGTAATACAGAATCAAGATGGATTCTTACTATGTCATCATGCCAATAGGGCTGAGGTTTCTGAAAGTGATGAAGGTCGTCTGCAGAGTCCTGTTCCAAACAACATAGATAAAAGAGAAGTTGGTGTATTTTCAGCATTTTCTCAGCCAACAGGGATTTGTTCTCCTACTAGGTATGTATGTACAGCTCAAAAGAAGTTGAACTCACATGTGCAAAGGCCAAATGGCTTTAAAACGCAAGTAATTCCCACTGATACAAAAGGGAGCAGATGAGGCCCTTCATATTGCTAGAAACAATAGGTAACAAACCAAAAGGTTTGAGAACAGCATGTTTCCGATGTCTATTTAAGTTAATTTCTTAATTAAAATCTGGCTAAATATTATAATAAACATGCATTGCATATTAATAGCAGTATATGTAACAGCACTGCTTGCTAAAGGCTCTTTGATTTGGCCATGTGTTTGATGATGGGCAACTGGATGGCTCACTGATGACTGTCAAATGTAATTTTGCATTTACTTGCTCCTGCAGGTTGCCTAAGGTACTGAATTCAGAAAATAGATAAAATGTCCAGGCCATGATCCTGCAAAGATTTACATGTGTGCCCAACTTTATGTGCTGAGTGGCCATGTGGAATTCAATGGAACTAGTCTCAGGGTGAAATCCTGACCCCAGTGAAGTCAGTTGGTGTTTTGCCACTGAAGTCAATGGGACTAGGACTTCACCCTCAGTGGAATAAGTTACCCACATTATTGTGTCTCTGCAGGATCATGTCCTTGAAATTTTGTTTGTTTACTGGGCATAGAACCGTAGGCAACCTACAGAGGGTGAGATCAAGTTTTACGTCCTACCTTTAAGCGGAGGAGGTTGAGTGTTGGACAACATTTTTAATCTTAGCCCAAAACAGAAACGGTTAATACATCAGTGACTGTAAACAGATTTTTTTCCCTTTTTACTTTGAATGAGAAGCAAAAAACACAAATTTTACGTGTTTGTTTTAAAATAATAATAATTTTATATTTATACTAAGTCATTTTAGATATATATTTTTCACTTACAAAATACATGTTTATTCTTCTATCCCATCCAACAGCTATGATATACCTACGAGAAGATTTAATAAAGTGTTCAGTATTCTTCTGTTTGATTTTATATACTAGTTATTTTTCTTTTAAAGAGAGATGTTTTTTAAATATTACTGTTTTAAACATCAAGGAAATGGGAAAGTTACACACAACTTGCCAAAATTAATTAAATAATCCACTGAGAACTGCCTTCATGGAATGACAGCACCTATTAGGACAATGTTGTGTTTTTCATTATGTTTCTGCAGTGGCTAACACAACTGGGGTCCTGGCTTCCATATGCTACTGTAACACAAATGATAATAACATGGGAGCACTGTGTACTGAGTAGCGGAGCAACAGTATCTGTCTCAGAGAACTAGGGGTCTGTAAGCCAGTAAGCAGATACACTAGCCAGGGAAGGTAAAATAAAGCCAAAACTGCAGTTTGGGTCATACCCTTTTTTTCTGGGCTGGCTTTGTCATCACTAGAGGATTCAAAACAAGAGCAAAGTATCTCAAAACACTTGGTCCCAACCACCAGAGGCCTCTGAAGCTTTCAGCAAGCTGGGAAGAGACAGGACACAACCTTCACCTTGAGCTGCCTTTCCTGGCTATCTTTGCTAGGCCTCCTGCCAGGTTCCCATGAAGGGACTTCTCTCAGGGTCTTAGGTCAACCCTTATCTTCTCCAGACTGAGCCAGGGGCATTCCATTATGTAGTCTCCAGCATACAGTCACATACTGCTTAGTCAGCTGACCCCTTTCCTCATGGGCTTTGTCTGGTGACTACAACTCTCAGCAACCCTGTGCCATGCCCCATCAACAGATGGGCTGGCTGCCCCCATACTTACAGGCCAGTGCTCCATTAAAGGCCCTATAGGCATTCATCAAAGAATGTAACCTGCTTTGTATAGCTGTACAAGTCTGTTTATTTGCACTATGTTTATTTTTTCAGAGGTTGCAGTTCTTTTTGTGGCACAGGTGTGACCAATGCTCCAGTAATCACTTTTTACAGAAAAGAGCTAGCACTTGCCGTATAAATTCCCACAATACATATCACTCCCTAGCCCTAGGACAAGCTTCACACCAAGCTGTGAAAGATCTGACCTGCTTCTGTTCACCTCCACGTAGGTGCAGTCACAGACTTCAGCACATTTGTCTTCTGTTGGGAAAAATAAACCAAACATTTATTCTTTTCAATAATTTAAATCACATTTTTCCAGTCTTTCAAATATTTTTAAACATGCTGTTTACCCCTTTTCAAAGTATTCAAACAATGTCCATTGTTGTAATTCCATATTTTCAAGCATCCATCTCTTCCGCCTGTAATTAACCTAAAATGGGATTAAAATTCAATATATTTCCCACATGTGCCAACAATTATATATATAGCTTTAAATAGACATAAAAAGAAACATACCTTCTTCCACTGACATCAAAGGTCAAACAGGTGATTGCAGCACCTCCATGAGCAGCACTAAACTCAAATAAATGCTTTCCTGTTTCAAAATCCCACACTTTAACCACCTTTTAAAAGACAAGCAAACAAATAGTGATTGAAGGAGTCCGAAAAGTAGCAGGATTTTTCCATTTTACCCCCTTCAACCCAGCCTTTCCCAACTGCTTTTTTTTTTTAGCTGAATGGTGTCGCTGCAGGCAGCAGGAGAGCCTATTATTTGATCTCCTTTACTGAGATCTTCAGTGTCTCAAAATGAGTCTTGTAAGGTGCCTAGATACCAATATGATGTCTGCCAAGTATCTACCTATCCTGGATTGGCACGGATGCATGAAGAAATTTATATAGCACTACTCAACGTGACTGCCTGGATTACCATCACTTTAATCAGTATCCAGATTTACTCAGGACAAAATTAAGACGACCTAAGTCACGTCAATGTACAGCAAGGAAGTAATTAAATCTCCTTTGCATGTCCATGCTATGCGCCTTGTGTTGGCAGCGCATATCCTCACCAGGAGCACTTGCACTGATTAACTGTCCGTTTGGGGCAATGTAGAATGGCTTCTGGAAGGCAGCAACAGCCGATGTAAGCTACACTGATACTGTGTTGACCTAACTACATCGACCTAAGCACTATGCCTCTCACGGGCTCAGTGTTTGAGAGAGAAAAAAGAAACACTGACTCTAGAAAGACACATATTGGGGTGACCTAACTCCTAGTGTAGCTATTGCCTCTCAGTGAGGTGGATTAACTACACTGATGGGAGAAGCTCTCCTGTTGGCATAGTAACATCTTCACTCAAGTGCTACAGTGGTGCAGCTGCAGCGCTGTATGTGAAGACAAGCCCTAAGTAACATATGCCTCTTCTCAAAAATATGTGAAGTTCTTCTGAAGATGTCACTGTAGATGACATGACTTGATTTATTGCCTTTAAAATACTTTACAGATTGGCGATTAGCTACACTGGGTAGAGCTGCTTGAAACTTGGGCTTTCTGGTTCATGAGAAATTGCAACATTTTCAAACTTGATTTAATTCCAAATTTCCAGAATTTTTGACGTTTCCTGTGAACCAGAAATCCTGGAGAAGAAAGAAACCTGATTCTGACATCCTGCATTTCCAAAACAAAATATGCTCTCTGGGCTGGCAGTTGCTGACTGCAACTGACATTGTGGTCAGTGTCACTGCTGCGATGAGTTTCACCACTGCTAACAGCAACAGTGAGATTGACAAGAATGCCAACTGCAGGCAGCAGCTGCCCAGACTTTGAGGTCTGTGGCTCCAGGGTAGCCCTAGCATGTGTCCCAGGACTCCAGGGCTTCCAGACTCCTCGTTCAGCTGGCTCCCCCACTTCTGTCCCAGGGCCTCTCAGGTCCCAGCTTTGCCCAGTGAGCCTAGAAGCCCTGTGATTTCTAAGCTTCCTGTTGTGGAGCTCGGAACCTAGATTCTGAGTCCTGACTAGAGAGAGGTCTCCCAGGACTTCCAGATTCCTGGCTCTACGGCAGGGAGTCTGGAAGCCCTGGCATGACAGGGTGGCTCTGAAGCTATGGATCCTGGAAGCCTGGAGTTTCTGGCCCCGGGCAGTCCACGTAGAATAGCCCTGCAGCAGCCCACAAGGCAAGCTGACAGGGAACCAGGCAGGTTGATTCACAGAAAGTCTGTCGAACCTGACTTGCTTTCATGAAACATTTGGGGTTTAAAGAACTAGCATTTTCTGACAAAGCTATTTCACTGGAAAATCTCTGACCAGCTCTAGTGATGGGTGTGTTAAAAAGGCACAGATTACATACAACAGATTAGACAGGCACATGGAGTCGTGTCAGCAACTACATTGCCTTTATGTGGTATAGTTTTCACTTACAGATCCCTCTGAGCAGCTCACCACGTGCCTGAACTCTTTGTTGTATTTGCAGCACAGAACGGGCTCCTTATGAGACACGATCAAGTGGGGCTCTGGAGGAGGCCTGTCTCACGGAAAAACAAACCAAAGCAATGCACCATATATCAACCAGACTCTACAAGAGCTGGAGAAAGTACAACAGCATTAAGCATTTCTATGCTATTTCCTCAGTACATCTTCCAAAAGGGGAAAAGCGATGCTGTGAATTTAATTTAAAGATACTGATAGCGGCGGGAAGAAAGAGGGAGGCTTTTGGTCTCCACACCCATCCCATTATTAGTCTGCCTGCATCTATTCGACCAAACTCTAGGGAATCTTTGCAAATAATTCCCACCTGTGCTGCTACCAGTCCCACTGCACCAGCAGCTGTTATAGTGGAAGCCTGAGGGTAGATAAGAAAGGAGGGGACAGGGATCTATGCTACCCTGTTCCCACAGAGGGCAAACTTCTCCAATTATATTTCATATGCTCTAGGTTTCCCACACGCACAAACCTCCCATCTGTTGAACTTTTGAATAACAGCTGAAGAGGCTCAAAAACCCTCAAACTCAAATGAGCTTGCCACGTACCTTAATCTTAGATGAAGAAGAGCAAGTGTATCTGCAGCAACACAAAGCGATCTGATGCCTGGGATGTAATGGCAAGCAGTGAGCTCTCCCTTAATTCCACTGGTTTTTGAACAGGCTGTAAATAAACAGGTCTGGTCCACAGTATCCCAGATCTGCAGGAAAAGATGTTACACAAACGGAACAAAAATTAGTAGGGTTGCACTCGAATGTCAGACACTCGTCCTCATGCAATTCTAAAATTACACTGCTATGCTTCCCTTCCCAGGTCAAGTATTTATGCATGGCACATACACTGGAAGGTTAGACCCTGACCAACAGTACCCCCAACACAATGCTGCTAGACCAGGGTCTCTGGGTATTTTAGAATCAGAGAAGGGAAGTAAGCAACAAATTACTTACCCTAAAAATGCTGTGTTACTTTTCCACAGAAGGGAACAGCTACCACAAGATAGATTATCCTGGGGTAGGTCTCTCCATCTCTCCTGTTGGAGCCGTTCCTCTTTGTATAAATAAATACATACATACTCACTCACAAGGCCAGAGAGATTGACTCTATAGACCAGAGGCTAGGGCACTCACCTGAGATGTAGGAGACTCAGGTTCAAGTCTCTGCTCCAGTGAATAATTAATTAGCTATACAAAGTGGAGCTGCTTCAAGAGGGGCGATTGAGAGAGACCAATGCCAGGATACCCAATAGCCTGGTGGTTATGTTATTCCCTTGGAATATGTAAAACCCAGGTTCAAGTCTATAATGTGAATCAGGTCACCTACCTCCTAGCTGAGTGCCCAAACCACAAGACTATTGGGTATTATACACAACACACACATGCTAGTCTAAGAATCCCACTGGGCTTAGGCACAAACAAGGGCTCTAAGCAGCTAGTTAGCTGTGGTGCAGCATCAGGACTCAGGCCCCTTTTTGTGCATACCCACTGGTCGAAACTTAGACAGCTAGTGGACTTTAGGCACCTGCAGGGTTAGGCAGCAGCTGAGTGGTGGTTTTGAAAACATCAGTGGCACCTAAGTGTTGGATTTAGGCACCTAAGTAGCTTTATAGGTCTAATCCTGAGAGTCTTTCCACTGACTCTAGCCCACACTTGGTGAAAGTGCTCTGAGATGAAATATAACTGTAGGCTACTGTTTGTGATTTTCCTTCATACCATGTATGCGTAATTCATCCTTAGACTATACCCAGTGAAGTCAGTGGAAATATACCAGAGATTAATTTAGCCCTATATCTAAATTAATTTTCAGTGTATGTTCACTGACTTCAATGGAGACACACTAAGGATGAATTTGGCACATATGGTATAATGGAAAATGATGAACAATAATTTACATTTATAAAACAAGTCAACCCCTGCATCGTGTTTTTACAAATTCTGAATAAAATTTTAAATTAGGGGCAATTAATAAGTTAATCAAACAGAAAAGGTGCTCACAATGGATGTACACATACATGGTTCAAATGAGGTACAAACTTGGAGAAAAACAGTGGAATCCTCTGGAAACACAAAAGACCCACACAAACACCAGAAGATGTCTGTGATTATAAAGTGTGGAGCAGAGTTCTAAAGACATGCCACTGGAGATTAAATAGGTAATTAAAAATAATAATATAATAATGCTTGCTAATATAGCAGTCAGAAACATAAACTTAATATTGAAGTCATACACTGGAAGAAGTGCAAAATAATATTATTAATATTATTACTATAGGCAGAGTTGGTAGCACTGCCTATTATTAAGGTTCCTCAACCCTTTCCATTATAAGACCCTGTTTTCAGTGACTTATTTTAGCAAATTTTAACCACTTGAGCTGAAGTTCTCCATGCTGAGTGTCTGCATTAAGCTAAATACTTTTGGAAAATTTCAGCCAAAATGGTTCAGCAGTTTCTGAGAACAAGGGTAAGAAAAAATGTGCTTTACTCATGTTAAAAAAAATCTATCAAACTTGTCTTTGGAAAGCTCTAGCTCCTCCATACTTTGGAGAAGGTATTCTTTAGATTTAACAAGGGGCTGGGCTTTTGTGTCAGGGATGTGCTTTTTGCCATTCCTGTGAAAGTCTGCCAAATTTGGCAAAGTTATAAGCCTTCTTTTTAAAAAAAAAAAAATCACAGTTCGCACATGCTAAACAGAGATTAATTTTAGCAGCTAATCTCCCTGAAGATTCCACCCACCCTGGGCATGCTCTAGCCCAGGGCTAAGCAAGACTTTCCCTGCAACTGCAGCTCTTGGCTGCTGTGGGCCATGCTGGGTCTGACCACCTAGACTGAGAGCAGGGAGACCATGACACCCTGCTGGGCCCAGGCAGCGTGGAAGAGGAAGCTGCCTGATTCAAATACAGAGGGGACAAAAGATTAACCTATTGGGGCTTGGGAGAAGTAGAATGTGACAAGGAGCTGGGACGTATAGAAACTGGAACTGGAGAGATCCAGGAGTGGGGGACTGGCTTGTCAAGGAGACTGGGGATGAAATGTTGCTGGGGCCACGGGGAAGATGGTGACAGGTAGTGCAGAGGAGTGAGACTAGGACTTGCTAGGCAAGAAGACTGGGGGTGGGATGAGAAATCTGAGGAGTGGAGACTGGGACTGGCTATGCTAGGAGAATGGGACTTGGAAAGGGATGAGAAGCCTGGGGTATGGAATAGACAGGACTGGGACAGGGATAAATTGAAGGGAATGGGGCAGACGGGGTCACACTTCAGGGGAATGCACAGAAGAGTCTGCATCACTAGAGCACACTCCCCGTCAAAGCTTGAGTGGAGCCCAAGATCCCTGAGTGGGTCACACACTGGGAAAGTGTCCCATTCTCCTGTAGTGCTTGTCTACACAGATGATGACAACCTACTACTGCTACCAGTTGTCCTGTTAGCTCAAATGGTAGAGGTCTGTGCGGTGGATCAAGTTCCACCCCTGCTGATGACCCATGCAAATGTCAATATGATTTCATGTGACAGAGTTTCAGGTTTTTTTTCAGTTAGCTTTTTGAAAACCTAAGAAATTACACACAAAAATCCACATTACAAGGTTGCAAAGTCAAGCACTCAAAAGTTAGGAAAATGCCAGAATTAATGAGGCCCCGGGTTGAACAAGAAGAAAGCAGAATATTTGATAGCTTCTCATTAAGTGAGCACTATCCATTCTGTGCACTGAATGAGGCAAAAGAATTGTGGGAAAAATAGTATGTGTATTTAAACTAGTCTGCCTGTGCAGGAGAGCCCAAATTCATGTTGCATGAGAAAACCTTAATTCCAGCATTTCCAACCTTCATCATATTATTTTAATGTATGGTTGTTGTTTTTTTGTGTAATACACGCATGTAATATATGCCTGGTTAGGGAGATTTCAGCAAAGGAAGAAACAGAAATACCTATCCTAGAAACAGGTTTCAGAGTAACAGCCGTGTTAGTCTGTATTCGCAAAAAGAAAAGGAGGACTTGTGGCACCCTAGAGACTAACCAATTTATTGTTATTTCCCATCCGATGAAGTGAGCTGTAGCTCACGAAAGCTTATGCTCAAATAAATTGGTTAGTCTCTAAGGTGCCATAAGTACTCCTTTTCTATCCTAGAGAAAATACCATAGAAGCAAGATCCCTAAATTAAAAAACAAAACACAAAGTCGCTTTCTAAAGTAGAACAACACTTTAAAAACTTCAGAGTACTAGATCCCTGTTAAAAGTTTTATCATAATTTGTGAAACATTTAGCAACAAATGCATTTAATACAACTGAACTGAAAACCTAAGAGACTGTTGACTCATAGGAGTACTTGCTGGAATTGCTCTCTACATTGATCTGTCTAAGGGCCAGATCCAACTTCAATTTCAGTTGGAGTCTTTTCTATTGACTTCAGTGAGAATTAGATCAGGCCCTACATTTCCATACTGTACTATTATGTATGTGTTCATGTTTATTAGATTGAACATATTTATATTTATTTCCACGAAAACAAAACAGAGAACTGGGGTAGGATATCAGACACTTGCTATATACAATGAGACCTTAATAGTGTTGTCTGTGGATATGGAAAATATTTTCGCATCTTCTGCAGCTATGGAGAGGTAACAGACTGGCGCTGTGTGGCTTCTGAGCATGCCTGTTGGTCGGCTGAAATTTAATAAGAACAGTTCAATATTAAGCGGTTTCAAATTGATCGTTTTTTATAAAACAAAGTAAAAATAAATGGGCTGGAATCTGCTACTAGTTGTATGTTTGGTGGGAATTGTATTTTGGGTTTTTTCACCAAAAAAAAAAAACCCACACATAAACAGAGCAGTTTTCCAGTATCAGGCACTTGGAGTGATGTACATGAAACAATAGTATCTGCTTGCAGAGTTCAGCTTTTCATGAGATGTTAATGCGCCAAATGGATTCCTAGACCTCAATTATACAATGAGATCCGTGTGGGCAGAGATCATCGCAGGACTGGGGTCTTAGGCACAATCAAAATCTCAAATCAATCTTGGATAAAAAACAGAGGATAATCCATGAATTTTTATATTTATATAAAATATTTAAACTTATGGGAATGATTTTGCTGCACGCGCGTGTGCATGCTGATATTATCAACAGTGCAGCAGAGCCATTCTGTAAACTCACGCATATTTCCAGGACATTTGTGATTGTCTCCTCAATGCACTTAGCTGATGCCTATTAACAGGGCAATTCACTAGACAGTAAGAATTACTTATCAGTAATGTGTAGTTACAAAGCCCTTCATAACAGAGTCTTTCAGTGAGTATTGTAACCGTCTCTTACCCAGACATGTAAGGGTTCCACATCCGAATGATTCGATCCATTCCGCCTGTCACTATGAGGTTGTTTTTTTTACAGAATGCAAATGTTTTTACTCCTTTGTAGACTTGAAACACAGTCTGATCTCCCTCAGCTCTCTTTGGAGGGATTCTAGGTATCACCTGCCCTTTTCTTGCTTTTGAATCTTTCCCACGGTCCTTTATTTTTTTCATCTGCTGCTCAACATTAGTAGCGCCAACAGTACACCCTGAAAAAGAACATACTCACCGAAACAGCTGATAAATTTGAAAATATCCTAGACATCTTGGTTCCCACTACCTCCTGCAGATTAGGTACTAATAACTTTCATCCTCAGGAAATTTCTCCCAATAGTCATTTTATAAATTTTTATAATTTTCTTTCTTCATTTCATGCCATTAGTCCTATTTATTATAACCTTTTTATTATGGTAAAAAAATCCCTCCTCCCAATCCCACTGGGGTTTACTATTTTCAGAACCCTTTAGTTAACCATGTTTCCCATTAGTCAGCACTTAGCTATTTTGATCTTTCCTGATAAGAAAATCCTTCCAGCTTCACTTTCTGGAACTTCTTACAGTTTGTTAACATCGTTCTGGCAAAGAGAGGTTCAAAACTGAACGCCATGTTGAACATGCTGCTCATCATTTCATCGAGGCACAGAGTCTGCACCAATGTCTAGAACAGACATTTGCTGCTGCTGCTTCTAATTTCAGGCAAAATAAAACAAAGAAAAGTGCCAGGAAGGAGAGGCAGGAGACAAGATACAAAGAAGAAGCAAACTAGTCTCTGAAGACTCATTTCTATGTCACTATTGCTTTCCCAAGACTAATTCTGATGCTTAATCCCAGTATGAGGGGGAGTAAAAAAGCCCACATTAAGGGGCAAAGGATGCCACAAACAATGGCATTCAACTCCCCCCTCCACCTCCAAGATCTAAAACAAGGGGATCTGGAAAATGCACACACACAAAGCAAAAAGCTTTTAAATAAAAAGCTGGAAATTCAGAGTCCACCACAAAATGTTGCTGCTGAGAAGATTCTGTCCTAGGGGGTTTCAGTGCTTCCAGAACAGATTAGTGATCTATTATTAATTCTCTCTCACTAAACTAGGTACATTTTCCAGTTGTGAGCTACTCCTTAGAAAATAAGATCTTGATGGGATTTAAAAGAACTTTGTGTTTATGAATTATGGGAGCTGTTGTTGTCACTGTGTCAGTTTGACTTACTCCAGATTGTGTGTGTCCACCATCTGGTGAAGTCAGACTGCTGGGGTATTTTTTGTCTGAAATTAACATTCATGATGATTGTACTGTAGACGGGCCATTAACCATTCTGTATTTCATTTACCTCTTTGCAAACTGTGGGTAAGAATACTTGTCTGACTCACAGCAGTGTTGTTCATTAATACTTTACTATGCACTGAGGTCACTGGATGGAAGTGTTATTACATTACTATAAATTAGGTGGTCAAAAAAAGTATAATTGCGACTGAAATAAAGCTTCACCAAAACCAGCAAGAAACTGCTCTGAAATAACATAAGAACAGCCATACTGGGTCAGACCAAATGTCCATCTAGCCCAGTATCCTGTCTTCCAATAGCGGCCAATGGCAGGTGCCCCAGAGGGAATGAACAGAACAGGTAATCATCAAGTGATCCATCTCTTGTCACCCATTCCCTGCTTTTGGCAAACAGAGGCTAGGAACACCATCCCTGCCCATCCTGGCTAATAGCCATTGATAGGCCTATCCTCCATGAATGTATCTAGTTCTTTTTTGAACTGTGTTATGGTCTTGGCCTTCACAACATCCTCTGGCAAAGAGTTCTACAGGTTGACTGTGCATTGAATCATAGAATACCAGGGTTGGAAGGGACCTCAAGAGGTCATCTAGTCCAATCCCCTGCTCAAAGCAGGACCAATCCCCAATTTTTGCCCCAGATCCCTAAATGGCCCCCTCAAGGATCGAGCTCACAACCCTGGGTTTAGCAGGCCAATGCTCCAACCCCTGAGCTATCCCTCCCCCAATGCACTAAACCAATTCTAAATATTTGTCAACCTGTCCTCCGAGTCTCTTAGGAGTAAGTGTGAAAGGGATCTCAACAAGCAAAGAATGGAATAATTGAAATCTACATGGGCTAGGTAGATTAGGTAGGGGTTTTATAAGCTTGCTTAAGGGAGTAGTTTTAGTATGTTTTACTCATTTGGCTAGAGCAAATGAGACGCTTAAGAAACTGAAATAGATGTAAGGACTTTCATTTGATTTCATCATATGTGGAGTTCCAGGTAACAGTACTGGATATTTTAAGATGAAAAATTAAGGGAAGTATGGACCATGAATTAATTTGGACTATTTTCAGCACTATTTTCAGCTTTCTGTGATGCTTAAATAAAGGAGAAATTTGCTGTATCACACTACTTTGTGCTACATGAATACTGCTTTGTATATTGAAGTAATTTCATTCAGTTATTTGCACTGAATAAAAGAGCCTGCTCCTGTACCCCCTGAAGTCAATGGGAGTACTGCTATTGACTTTTCTGGGAGTAGGAACAGATTGGAGGAACCTAACTCTGGTCCTAATTCTGCATGTGCTTACCTGCTTTGCTGAATCAGGGCTCGAGAGGTGAACACTCGCATCTCCCATTGCCTACCCAATGAGATTTGTGGGTGCTCAGAACTGCCTATGATTGGGCCCAATGTGAAGATATTAGATTATCTGAATTTTGAAGTGAACCAGGTACAAATCTTTTTCACATGCATTTGTTATTTAAGGACTGACTGACGCGAGGCAACATAAATGGGGGAGGGAAAAAACCCATAAGCCCCGAGACAAAGAAATATGACAATCATACTGTTGTCAGTTAGCACTTGGCTTGGACATCTTTTTATTAACTCATTCCATAACCATGAACATCTGTCCTTTGCTCTCAGGGTTCCCAAACATAGCTGAAAAATACAGAATGACTTCTGGGTCATCTATTTCTATGGCTATCATCCTGACTGATGGACAGTTTCCATCCTACACATTTGCAGTTCAGTGCCCTAAGAGGAACCACACACTCCCTCCCAAGACCAAGTCTATGATGTAAAGCATAACATGAACAAACAAGAACATAGTTCCAAGCTGGTTCCATTCCCCAAACCTGAAGAAACACCTCTCCAGCAGAGTTTGGAACCTCTTTGGTTGCCACAACTCAAATACCAAAACATCAAACAAAAGACACATTTTTATATTAATTGCTTTTACGTTGTGTAAAACAGCCTGCTTTTGTTTATTGGGCTAAATACATGAGTAATGGGTATAATGGCCTGTGATATACAGCAGGTCAGACTAGATGATCTAACGGTCCCTTCTGGCTTCAAAAAAAAAAAAAAAAAAAAAATCAAATCTATGAATCTGCGGACTCTGCATCATAACAAGACTCTCCTGTATAACTTGTGTAAAATAAGATTGTTCTTCACAACCTGCATGATAATGGTAAACCAAGTGCCAGCTTTGGCCAAGGCCATAGGTGTTAACTAAGAACCGACAAACTCATAGCTGGAAACCAAAACAGCTCAACAGTATATTAGTTTTGTTCAAAATAGGTATTAGTCTTATAAGAATGTATTTAGTGTTTAGACTCTATGAAATGCTTGTAAATTGCTGCACGCATTAATCTCACCTGTAATGCCTGTATACCACACTATAAGGAATTGTATAAGTTTTGCTTTATAACTTTAAAAATGTTTGCTCTGAACTTGTGAGCCCAGGCACAGGAATCAAGATTAAATGAGCCATTAAGAAACATGACAATACAAGGGATTGGTGAATGGCCCTATCACACCATGGAAATGCTATGTGCAAGGGAGCTTTTCGCATGGACTGGAAAGCCAAATGTAAAAGATAAAACAGGGCATAAGAAAATTTGTCCTCTCTGCTATTTGAGCACTCACAGGGCCAGAGACTCTAAAGTGAGGCAGAGATCCCCAGGAGTTAGCCGGGGGTCTGCCCTGAAAGACACTTTTATAGCTAATTAGTTCATTTTATCATCCATTTATCCTTGTATTGTGTGACGTTATGGTCAATTTATATGCTATTTCATATAGAATTAATGTATGCTAAACAGATTTAAATTATAGAATTATAGGACTGATAAGTATTTAGGTGTGATAAGTGTGTAGTGGGTGTATAAGTAAAGCATGGCTGGAACACAAGGCCTACAGGCTGAGACCTGTAAGACTTTAGCTTAGCCACACTAGGACATAGGTTTAAGAATGCTGGACATGAACGAGTGACCTAGCAATAACTCTGTGCCCATAAAGTCACAGGATTACTGCCAAAGATGTGCCAATTAGTGATGTCATAGAAAAATGGATTGCAATAGACTGAAATGCATTGTCCAAGGCCAGTAGACACCTGATTGTAACATCTTTAAATGTCTGTCTGGACCACAGGATACATGTCATGCATAGATGCTAATGAGAATAAGAGGAACTACAAATAACCTGCGAAAAATCAAGCTCCCCAATATTCATGGGGTGTGGAAGTACAGATAAGGAAAAGAGGGTTGACACCTTCATGCATGTGCATAAGTGTTAGGTGTGGTCAGAACTACAATATAAAAGAGGGTTCCCAGGGTTGGGTAAAAGTGGGAAGATCTAAGGGATGAGCCCACGGGAAACCCCTACAGGAACTATTCCTCAATCATCTATTGAGAGGTCCTTCGGACCTTAGAATATCTCTGAGGATGTGAGTATGACTACAGCCATAATTATTGCATAGGTTTTTGTAGGATTTCTATATGCATGGGTAATTAATTGTAACTTTATTTATTGCTTTAATAAAACTTGTAGTACAGATAAGACTTTGTACTTGTGACTGTGTCTGTGGTCATTATCCTTGGACTCCATGTGTTTCTAGAGCCTCCAAATTTGAGAAAAGCATCAGAGGCAATTTCACTCTGTTGAGTTTGAAACTGTAGCAACCTGTGCCGAATGCATGGTAGTATAATACAGCATCACTCAATTCACTTTAAATAAAATAAAAAGGTTACACTTTGAATTGACATATTACCACATCTCTGTCATGTTTCAGAATCATAGCTGATAACTCATTTGTGTGCATTTTTGCTTGTTTTAACTTGTAAATAACTAATTTCTTTTTCCTGTTTAAACTTTTATATAGTTTATTACAGGATTGGCTACAGGCCTTGGTGTAAGATCTAGGGTACCAACTGATCTGGCATAAGTGACTGGTTTCTCAGGACAGGAAGCAACCAGAATATTGTGTGATTTTGGGTATCATTTGTCACTAAGTCCAGCTTGTCTGGGTGGCACGATAGACTGGAGAGTTTAAGGAGACTGTCTGTGACTCCATGGTAAGACAGTTACAGTGATCCAGGAGTTCATGTTTGTTACTGGGTTGGTGAAATCTAATTATAGAACATACCACCAGTTTGGGGTGTCTGCCCTGCTTTTGACAGTCTGCCCTGAGGTAGGTACTCATGGCCATGAGCCACTCCAGACAGACAGTGTGACAGCCTGCACAAAGAGGGTACAAATTATCTGTTGAGCAATGTTCTTGAACGAGCAATGATAAAAATATCAGAAGGACTAGAAAATATTTCAGAGAAATAGGAGATGGGTGGTAAACCTGTCCCAAGCAACTGGCTTTTATACAGTAGATAAAAGGAGGTTTTTACTCACTACATTAGTGTGTGTAAAACACCATGCAAATGCTAGTCTTATGGTATATCCACCTGGAACAGGAATGAAAAAGTTGGCAGTCTCAGGAGAAAGCCTGTTCTCGTAAGGTTTCCACTAATAGCCACATAATTGTGATGGAAACAAGAGAATAGATAGTTTGGACAAACATACTGGGCTTGATGCAGGCCCTTGTCAGAGGTACTGTAAATCCATGGGAGCAGAGATACAGCAGTGAAAGCGGCTTGTGACTTGCCTTCTGCCAGAAGGCCCATGGACAGCTGGTTCATCCCCCAAACTGAGTGGGGCTGGTGAGGGAAAGGGACTGGGCCCAAGCCAGCTGGGACATGCACTGATTGGCGTGTCTCCTATGCAGCCCCAGATGGCATTTAAAAATTGCCCTTACTTCTGACTCAGCTGGCTCTGAGGACACAATATGCCCTTGTGGAAGGTCATTCTAGCCTCCTAATGATAGGATGTTTAGCTGAACTAAATCAGAAGACTGAAAAACCCTTTGAGATTCTCCCATTACCAATTACAATCTTACACACAGTGGCACTACTAGAAATAAAGCCAACTAGGTGACAGCAATGTGACCAGCACTATACCACAAGTAAGACTGCAGACATGGAGAGGGAACGGAGTGTAAATCAGAGAAACATTAAGTTGAAAGAAATTCCTAGAGGCCTTAATAGGATTAAAATGGTTACCTATTACTAAAGCTGTAGGTTCATGGTTGGAGGTAGAAATCACTGCTTTAATGGAATCATAGTAGTGCAGCTAAAAGGAACAGAACAAGAGATTACTGTTATATATAAATGATACACAATACAGATTAGAAGAGAATATAATCGGCTGGGATTATTTCATTTGTTTCTGTTCTTATAATGTTTTTCTTTCTGAAGGCAGGATGAATAATAAGAACATTTAAAGTTGTTTGCCTAAGGGTGGGTTGAGTGGGTGCATTACAGTGGCTCTTATTCCAGCACGTTCCTGCTGTTTTTCTCACGTAAAAAGGGCAAAATGTGTGTACCTCACTCCTTTGTGTATCCAAAAGCATGACATGCAGATTCTAAGTTCCATTTCAGGACTCTCTGTGGAAGTCAGAGGCTTCCCTACTTCTTCCCTGATGGACCAGAACATGGAAAACAATCTGGTACTTCATCTGAGCTACAGTCGGCTTGGTGGGGCCCCCACTGCTTGCAGAAAGCAGCAACAGCAGCATTAGAAAAGCAAAAAAATACTCAGCTCCCATCATGTACCATGGCATGTAACCCCCAGACTGGTTTCAAGAATGTAAAACATGACCCATAAAGCTGCATTTTAGAAAAAGTCTTGACCCTTCCTCCAAGGTCAAGGAGGGTCCTCCAGGATCTAGCCCAATGTGGTGCTGCTGCACAAGGGTTCAGGATTTGGGAACCTGAGGTCTGAGCCACACTTATCCAATGACGAGCACACTGGGGCTGGGGGAAGAGGAAGCCGTTACTCTAGATATGAAAGGGGTGTAAAGCTGTGCAGAGGTCACTCCAGTGCTAAGGCTGCAATAGTGACCCAGTTGCTTGGTCTGTGCAATGGGGCTAAAATTCTTTCTAGATATGAGGGCATAGCTTTAAAAAAAATGTACGGTGCTATAATAAATACATTTTATCTCTAGTGCCTTGAGCAGATACAAAATTTATATCCACATCCAGTCCACAATCTGCAAAGATGGTCCATGGATAACAAGCAGATATCCACAGATTTGCAGGGCTCTATTTATCTCATCAGATCAGCTAGTGAGACAATGTATAAATATGCCACTAGGACTATCTTTAACATTCCAAAACTCAGAATAGCTTCAGAGAGCTATCAAATACTTCCTTTTTATCCCCCAAAATGACACTGTTGAAAGGTCAAGGATGGGCAACAGTCAGTCCAGGGGCAGCGACGACTTCAAAGTTTGTACACTTTGCAGTCAGGGCTAGAAGAGATCGAGAGCATTTCTTTAGTTCCATGCCCATTCTCCTTTAGCTTCTGACTTTGGATCCTGGGGGTGCAGTAATCCCAAACTCAGATCTCTCCTTATTCAGGCCCCAATCAGCAAGGAATTTATGCACTTGCCTAACTTTAAAAGCTAGTACTACTGAAGTCCAATTGAAAACTAAACAGGTGTTGAATTTGAGCTTCACAACTTTCAATCTGAATTTCATGCCTTATTCTCTATTGTCAAGCCCTCATTCTATCAAGTTTGACAGTTTGTGCCATTTCCCTGTTCTTCCTATCATACTGTTGACAGTGCTATTCTAATTGACAAATAAGAGTTTTTTCTGTAGACTGACTAGATGCTGTGGCTGAAACCTTATTTACCTATTCCCATGACAATTTCATTTGTGGAAAACTTTCTATTTTATTTCTTTTGGAGTGAGAAAGATTTTGGTTCTTTTACCTGTGTAACCCAATCTCCATGCACTTTCCAACGAATGTAAGTCACATTTGGAGAAAGAACAGCATTCTCAATGCTAACACTAGGCAGGTTTTCAGCTTTTGGCAGTTTCTTCCACGTTCTGAAAAATCCAGGGACAAAGAAGAGAAGAGAGACGGCAACCATCATCCTTAAGTGCTAGGAAGCAAATATTTCCTCACACTCCTAAAATCTGGACTATTTCTCTGGCATTAAACTCCCAACCCAAGGTTGTTATTTCAAAAGATTGTAGCTATTTACCCTGCCTTTTGGGATACTGAAAAGTTGCCCCAGCAATTTCTGATTGCAGGCTGCTCCAGCAGACACCCTGCTGAGGAAAGAAGAGTAGCTGCTGGAGAAGCCAGCAAGGGCTCTGCCTGGGTCTATGTGACAGGGTGACGACTCACCGCTGTGGCGCCTCCTGCTGGTTGTCCAGGGAATTAGCTCTTTTCAGCCAGGAGTGCCCTCTGCCAGTCAGTGTCTTGCCTGCCACTGGCCCCATGCCCCTCCCAGACCTTGGTGCCTTTCTAGAGAAGGGTTCTGCCCCCTGGCAGTACCCCCTCAGTCTGGGTCTCCCCTCCCAGGGGAACCCCCAATCCCTCCCTTGCCTCAGTGGCTACTGTCAGTCATCGTCTAGCCCCCACTCCCTGGGGCAGACTGCAGTCTGTACCACTCATCATTGGCAAGGGGGGAATCAGACCAGCTGCTGCTGTCTAGGTTTGGGCTGCTCCTCTGCAGCCTTACTACTCTTTTGTGGGCCTTTACCTCGGCCTGCAGCTCCGCTAGGCTGGAGCTCCCCAGCTCCCTCTGCCCTTCCCCAGCACTGCTCTGCCTTAGGTACCCTCAGCTTCCCAAGCAGCCAGGTCCCCCTCTCTCCATGTAGCTAGAGAGAGTGGCTGTCTCAGCTCCTGGCTAACAGCCCTCTTATAGGGCCAGCTGTGGCCTGATTGGGGTGTGGCCCCCCCTGTGGCTACTTCCGCCAATCAGCCTAGCTTTCCTCCCGCTACAGCCCTCTCTTAGGCTGTTTTAAGCGCTTCGAGGCATGGTGGGGTGACCATCCCACCACAGTCTATATTAGCAAGGATCCAGGGAGGCCTGACGGATTGGGGAGGGCAGACCACTTGCTGGGAGTCACTAGTGGGCAGGGGTCTTACTGGGGGAGGGAAAAAGGCAGTCATACTCTTCCAAACCCTGCCCATGTGAGTTGCCAAAATGAAACACTGCTTCGAGTAGATCTTGTGGCTTTCTGAGCTCCTCCTCAGTATGGCTTGAATGTGCCCATGGGCTCTACTGGGCTCCTGGGTCCTGGCTCCCTTATGACTCTGGGCAAAAAATAATTAGTGCCATCTCCAAAATGCCACCCACTTATGGCAGCAAAATGAGATGTCACTCACAGTAAATTGTGCAGTCTGTAACTCTTCCTCTCCTCCATGAGGAATTAAATAGTTCATCCTCATCACTGGGTATCTGAGTTAAATGTCAACAAAGTTAATACTGCATGATTTGGAAGAGTGGCTGGACGGCACTCAGAGTGCCCTGATCCTTGCCTGGGGCCAGAGTCAGGGAGAGGCACCCTGCCCTAGCACCGGGCAACCTACTCAACAGGGCGCGAAGAAACCTCTGACTGGGGGGGGAAGTGAGCTACCGGAGACAGGGCTTGATTGGGTGGAGACCAGGGCTTTGTCCCAAGATGGGGAACCCGAGGCACAGCCAACGAGAGCTGTGTCCCAGCCCAGTCAGTGAGAAGGGACAGGTTCCACTCCCTAGCCCAGCAGCTGATTTTCAGATGGGGCTGCAGAAGGATCTGTCCTTGAGAACTAGACAGCAAGAAAGGGGTCAGAACACTGTACTGCTGCATATTGGTTCAATCTAAGCCCTGCTTGTAGAGTCCTTTCTCTCCTTCCCGTCCCTATACTGGGGGGACACAGCAGTTTTCTCCCCTCCGCCATGAGGATATGTACAGCTCCTTTTCTGTCAGGGAGAACAGTGCGGGAATGCTCTCTTCTGTAGTGTCCACCACCCCTTTTTTCCTGGACAAAGTGGCCTCAAGCTCATTCCCCCACTCTTCAGTGTCTTCCTAGCAGTCCTAGTGTCTACCAATTTTGCAGCCCCAAGCAGTCGCCGCCGAATTGCCACCGCTGCAACAGCTGCCGCCGAATTGCTGCCGCGCCCGGAAGAGCGGCGGAGCTGCCGCCCAAAAGCCGCCGCAGCGGGAAGAGCGGCAGAGTTGCCGCCGAATTGCCGCAGCAGGACATGGACTGCCGCCCCATTCTGAATGCCACCCTCGGCACCTGCTTGGAAAGCTGGTGCCTGGAGCCGGCCCTGTTTCCGAGCATCGCCCTTGTCTACATATACTTCCTTGGGCTTTTTTAAATGTAGCAAACACAAGCTGTCCCAACACGTGTGTTTATTGAAACAACTGGCCAAGTTACAAGTGACATTAAACGACTAACTCCCCACACTGGGATTTTAACGCCAACAATTGTCAAGAAATGTTTCAAGTGTCATAGCGGCTAGGAGCAACACTGGAAAAACAGTTCATGAAACCTGCCCAAACCATAAGGGTTTAGATTTCTGACCATTGGTGTTGAAGGTTTAGGATTTCAAGCTAGCTGAGTGGAGGTGGAAATTGTTTCACAGTCCAACCCTTTGAAAAATGACTAGTAGTCAGGGTTCTTACAAGTGTCCCCTGGTAAACAAATGAACTTTGTTGTCCACTGAAGGAAGGACAAGAAGTAATGGGCTTAATCTGCAGAAAGGAAGATTTAGGGTAGATATTAAGGAGAACTTTCTAACGATAAGGGTAGTTAAGCTCTGGAATAGGCTTCCAAGGGAGGTTGTGGAATCCCCATGACTGGAGATTTTTAAGAACAAGTTGGACAAACGTCTGTTAGGGATGGTCTAGGTTTACTTGGTCCTACCTCAGTACAGGGAGATGGACTTGATGACCTGTGGAGGTCTCTTCCAGCCCTACATTTCTATGATTCTACTAAGAGGTGGGCAAATGATCTGGCCACAGACACTGAACCGGGGTTTCTTGGAACAACAATGAAAAAAGCAGTAAGTGCCACCTGTTGGCTTAATCATGTAGGTGTCTAAATAGTTTTGAATCTGCTGCACTTCTCTTCATTTTCTCTGCCCCCAAGTTTAGTATCCTCCAAACACTTGGAAGCCTGCTGCATTCGTGTCATGTCCAAGGATCCCAACTTGATACTTCTGCAGACACAAGAGCCAGAATGCTGTGGGGATGTCAGTTAGAAGTATCGATCAGTGTAGCAGAAGAACATGAGCACAGGTAACCTCAGTGATAACGCTTACAAAGACTTTTAGTGTTCAGTTAAATAGGTGAAGTGACTGCATTTTTGTCAGTTTTTAAAATTACATCTACAATGTAAAGTCCTTACCGTAGGAGCTCCCCCACGGAAGACAAAAGCAAGATATTCACACACCCCTGAAAAGAGAAAAAAAAAGTTGTTATAGAAATCTAAACGGATAGGGCCAAATCCTGTAGTTCTCATTCAGTCCCTGAAGTAAGTGGGAGGAGATTTACCAGAATAAGAATTTCTGGACTATATTTAGACAAGGTGGGTGAGGTAATATCCTTTATTGGACCAACTTTTGTTTGAGAGACACAAGCTTCCAAGATCCCTGGGTCCTATCACAACATGTGGTATACCTCATCCCATGCACCAACAGCAACTATATGGACGCAGGCGCCGACTTTCCAATGTGCCGGGGGGTGCTCGACCCGCAGCTCTGCCCGAGACTCCGCCCCCACTCCACCCCACCTGCCTCTTCTCATCCCGTTCCGCCCCCTCCCCCAAGCACGCCGCATCCTCGCTCCTTCCCCCTCCCGCCCAGAGCCTCCCGCATGCCGCGAAACAGCTGATTGCAGTGGGCGGGAGGCGTGGGGAAGAAGAGGGATGTGTTGATTGGTGGGGCCTTCCGGCAAGCAGGATGCACTAGGGGGAGGGGGAGGTTCTGATATGGGGGCTTCAGCCACAAGGGGGTGCCATACTTTATCTGAGCTGGTCACAGCTAGAGCCAGGAAGTGCTTTAAAGGATCTTACAGTGAACACCTCTGGTATATCTCTCTGGGAAGGAAGCTCTGTAGCCAGTCTGTATCTGGTACAGAAGCCTGACCTACAAGTAGCAGTCCTGCAACCTACTGTATAAAAGGTGTACCTTACACACCCCATCCACTGGATAATCAGGGAGACTGGCCAGGAGACACTTCTAGGACAGGTCCCTGATTACCCAAAGATCTAAGGGATGCTCCGTGAGTTCATGGCTTATATTTAAGCCCCTTCGTTTTCAGATTAAACCAATTTTTACCAAAAAAAATCCCAGGTTTTACAGGAAGTATTATTCGTTTTTTCTGATTTTCTCTACTTTTGTATCATTCAAATATATAAAAAAATAACTTGTTTTATTAGGAAAATACAATACATTGCATGAGATATATGTATTATGATAATATCTTAGTCTGTTAATACATTAATACAAAAGCTGCCTGTTGAAGTAAGGCTACGTATTAGTGTAGAAGATAAAACAATAAAGAAAACAGGCACGCATGCAAGCTCTGAAGTGCATGCGAATCTGAACATACTGATGAGTCTCACGCCCATCATGTACACATTTCAAACTATTAGCAGA
This sequence comes from Chelonia mydas, assembly GCF_015237465.2. Classification (NCBI taxonomy): domain Eukaryota; kingdom Metazoa; phylum Chordata; order Testudines; family Cheloniidae; genus Chelonia; species Chelonia mydas. Next base: position 47,278,533 of record NC_057849.1, on the reverse strand, counting down.
TAACGGCTTAAAGATCTGACACACTAAAATGGAAAGAAAACGAAAATCTGTATCAGAATATGTTTCAGAACACAGGTTTCAGAGTAACAGCCGTGTTAGTCTGTATTCGCAAAAAGAAAAGGAGTACTTGTGGCACCTTAGAGACTAACCAATTTATTTGAGCATAAGCTTTCGTGAGCTACAGCTCACTTCATCGGATGCATACTGTGGAAAGTGTAGAAAATCTTTTTATACACACAAAGCATGAAAAAATACCTCCCCACACCCCACTCTCCTGCTGGTAATAGCTTATCTAAAGTGATCACTCTCCTTACAATGTGTATGATAATCAAGTTGGGCCATTTCCAGCACAAATCCAGGTTTTCTCCCCACCCCCCACACAAACCCACTCTCCTGTTGGTAATAGCTTATCTAAAGCGATCACTCTCCTTACAATGTGTATGATAATCAAGGTGGGCCATTTTCGGCACAAATCCAGGGTTTAACAAGAACATCTGAGGAAGGGGCAGGGGGTAGGAAAAAACAAGGGGAAATAAGTTACCTTGCATAATGACTTAGCCACTCCCAGTCTCTATTCAAGCCTAAGTTAATTGTATCCAATTTGCAAATGAATTCCAATTCAACAGTCTCTCGCTGGAGTCTGGTTTTGAAGTTTTTTTGTTGTAATATCGAAACTTTCATGTCTGTAATCGCGTGACCAGAGAGATTGAAGTGTTCTCCGACTGGTTTATGAATGTTATAATTCTTGACATCTGATTTGTGTCCATTTATTCTTTTACGTAGAGACTGTCCAGTTTGACCAATGTACATGGCAGATGGGCATTGCTGGCACATGATGGCATATATCACATTGGTGGATGTGCAGGTGAACAAGCCTCTGATAGTATGGCTGATGTTATTAGGCCCTGTGATGGTGTCCCCTGAATAGATATGTGGGCACAGTTGGCAACGGGCTTTGTTGCAAGGATAGGTTCCTGGGTTAGTGGTTCTGTTGTGTGGTATGTGGTTGCTGGTGAGTATTTGCTTCAGGTTGGGGGGCTGTCCGTAGGCAAGGACTGGCCTGTCTCCCAAGATTTGTGAGAATGTTGGGTCATCCTTCAGGATAGGTTGTAGATCCTTGATAATGCGTTGGAGGGGTTTTAGTTGGGGGCTGAAGGTGACGGCTAGTGGCGTTCTGTTATTTTCTTTGTTAGGCCTGTCCTGTAGTAGGTGACTTCTGGGAACTCTTCTGGCTCTATCAATCTGTTTCTTCACTTCCACAGGTGGGTATTGTAGTTGTAAGAATGCTTGATAGAGATCTTGTAGGTGTTTTTCTCTGTCTGAGGGGTTGGAGCAAATGCGGTTGTATCGCAGAGCTTGGCTGTAGACAATGGATTGTGTGGTGTGGTCAGGGTGAAACCTGGAGGCATGTAGGTAGGAATAGTGGTCAGTAGGTTTCCGGTATAGGGTGGTGTTTATGTGACCATCGTTTATTAGCACTGTAGTATCCAGGAAGTGGATCTCTTGTGTGGACTGGTCGAGGCTGAGGTTGATGGTGGGATGGAAATTGTTGAAATCATGGTGGAATTCCTCAAGGGCTTCTTTTCCATGGGTCCAGATGATGAAGATGTCATCAATATAGCGCAAGCAGAGTAGGGGCGTTAGGGGACGAGAGCTGAGGAAGCGTTGTTCTAAGTCAGCCATAAAAATGTTGGCATACTGTGGGGCCATCCGGGTACCCATAGCAGTGCCGCTGATTTGAAGGTATACATTGTCCCCAAATGTAAAATAGTTATGGGTAAGGACAAAGTCACAAAGTTCAGCCACCAGGTTAGCCGTGACATTATCGGGGATAGTGTTCTTGACGGCTTGTAGTCCATCTTTGTGTGGAATGTTGGTGTAGAGGGCTTCTACATCCATAGCCCCATCATCTCAGGCATTGGCACCCTGACAGCAGGATTGTCTGGCTATGTAGACTCCCTCCTCAGGCCCTACGCTACCAGCACTCCCAGCTACCTTCGAGACACCACTGACTTCAAGTCAAGGCACACCTTGATTATCATACACATTGTAAGGAGAGTGATCACTTTAGATAAGCTATTACCAACAGGAGAGTGGGTTTGTGTGTGGGGGGGGGGAGAAAACCTGGATTTGTGCTGGAAATGGCCCAACTTGATTATCATACACATTGTAAGGAGAGTGATCACTTTAGATAAGCTATTACCAGCAGGAGAGTGGGGTGGGGGGAGGTATTTTTTCATGCTTTGTGTGTATAAAAAGATCTTCTACACTTTCCACAGTATGCATCCGATGAAGTGAGCTGTAGCTCACGAAAGCTTATGCTCAAATAAATTGGTTAGTCTCTAAGGTGCCACAAGTACTCCTTTTCTTTTTTCAGAACACAGGAAGTATTTGAAAGTTTTAAAAAAACAAAAACAGGAGAAAAGGATGAAGTTGAGTGTGTGCACTGCAAATGGTGTGGCCCAATTATTAAATTTAAATATTTATAGGCTGATGGGTCTAAGTCTACAACGTAAACTGTTTATTCAAATGAAAAGTTTTATTTGGGGATTAGAGATATATTGTTTTCTTAAAGTCAAAGGTGGCATTGTATTTAAGTTCTGTTTTAGTTCAGCAGCAAGCCACATTGAATTCCGTTCATCAAAGCGTTAATTCACTGAATACTTTTCCCCCCGTCCTTCCATCCACCAAAATAAACCCCAATATTTATCCAGAAAAATTATTAATAGTTTTTTCCACCAATTTTCACCTGTTTTTGTTGTAGTAATAAACACTGATAATTCCCTGGAAAAATTAAATAAATGACGGGCCCTACTTATATCAACCACTGTTTTGTTGTTGTTTTAAAAAACACACCAAAAAAATCTACCTGGTCATCACCATATAGAATCATGCACTCATCAGGATCAGTGCAACTAAAAAAAAGATGGAAAAAAGGATAAGTGCAATCTAGTCAAAACACTTCAGTTTAAAAGAAATAAAAGTCATACTGAGTGAAACATACGTTAGACAAAACAAATGCCATGTTCACAGCCAGTGGTGGATTAGCCACTGGACCAACGGGGCCCAGGCGCCCCAGCCAAATGGGGGGACCCCAGAAAAGTGGGCACCCCAACCTGCTCTGCCCGCCTGGCACTCCTCCCCCGCTTGCTCTGGCCCAGGGCCCCACAAACCTCTAATCCGCCGCTGTTCACAGGTGTGGCATTCTGTAAAGACTAAATTCAGGCCTGGTATAAGGATAAATGTTCTCCTTAACTCAATGGGAGGTCTATCTACTTACACCAGGGACAAATTTGGTCCCCACCAGTGTTGTGGATGGTGCAAACTGCAAGTAAATGTTAATGGAGAGAGAGGGCTGCTTTATCTTACATATTGCTGATAACAGGTTGGAATATGACGACATTCACGCAGCCTATCCTGTTAAGTGTGAAACCACAACGAACATCATCAAACCAGCGAGCAATATGCGTGTGACAGAGATTCCTGATAACCCAATGGCCTAGGATACCTAAAAATCACATAAAGCTCTGGGATGAAGACAATGATCAATAATTCTGCTCCTCAGGCATAATGGAATTTTCTGTCACAAAGGTGAAGCTCGTCTGTGCAGGAGACAAGAACTTATTAGAGGCTGATCCAACACTGCATAATGAATTCCCCTAGGAACTGAGGGCCACCACAAACCTCACTACCTTCTGCTCCAAGTGAAAGGTACACATCTTTGGCTTCTTTTCTCTGCCATGAACACACAGAGAGAGAACAAATCACACATGACAGATGTTAGTTGTGTTGTTTATGCACTACCAGAAGGCACTCGGATACTACAGTGATGAGAGAGATAGAGGTAGTGATGGAGGAGAACACAAATAGAAAATACTTCTCTATGTTACCCCTGTTTTTGCACATCTACAGAATGACAAATTGGTGAAAATTACTTCACTACTTTGTGTCAAAGTGTAAGCCACTCCCTCATTCATGTCCCTGCTCAATTTGGCCTTGACATATTCAGGGACCCATTTACTCCATGTTGCATTTGGCACCAGGAATGTAATGCAGAATTTAATGTCATAAATGCAGACTTTAATGCCATAAACTAGAACACAGACTGTGCACAGGGAGATTTTTTTTAAGTGAAGAAAAACAGTGGCTCAACATGTCCAGTTCTGTTCAATATCTTCATCAATGATTTAGATAATCACACAGAGAGTACACTTACGAGGTCTGTGGTTGATATCAAGCTTGGAGGGGTTGCAAATACTTTGGGGGATAGGATTAAAATTCAAAATGATCTGGACAAACTAGAGAAATGGTCTGAAGTAAGTAGGATGAAATTCAATAAGGACAAATGCAAAGTATTCTACTTAGGAAGGAACAATCAGTTGCACATATACAAAATGGGAAATGACTGCCAAGGAAGGAACACTGCAGAAAGGGATCTAGGAGTCACAGTGGATCACAAGCTAAATGAGAGTCAAGAGTCAACACTACTGCAAAAAAAAAAAAAAAAAAAAAAAAAAAAAAAAAGCAAACATCATTCTGGGATGTATTAGCAGGAGGATTGTATGCAAAACATGAGAAGTAATTCTTCCGCTCTACTCCACGCTGATTAGGCCTCAACTGGAGTACTGTGCCCAGTTCTGGGTGCCACATTTCAGGAAAGATGTGGACAAATTGGAGAAAGTCCAGAGGAGAGCAACATAAATGATTACAGGTCTAGAAAACATGACCTATGAGTTAGGCTGCGAGTCTGTCATGGAGGTCACAGAAGTCACGGATTCCGTGACTTTTTGTGACCTCAGTGACTTCTGCAGCTGCTGGTGCTGGCTCAAGGGCTGCCCAACTTGGGCAGCCCCTGGGCCAGCAGCAGCAGTTTGGGTGTGTGGGAGGGGGCTAGGGGCAGGGGGGAGCTTACCTCAGAGTGGGGGGCTCCCCAGCTTCCACAGCACTGCAGCTCCTAGGTGGCGAAGGGGTCGGGGGGGAGGATGGGGGGGGCTCTGCTCACTGCACACTGCTCACGCCTGCAGGCCTTGCCCCCGCAGCTCCCATTGGCTGTGGTTCCTGGCCAGTGGGAGCTGTGGCAGCTGGCGCTTGTGGCAGGAGCAGTGTGCCGAGCCCCGACTTCTCCACCGCCTAGGAGCTGCAGGGACATGGAGCTGGGTAGGGAGCCCCTGATAGCCCTGCCAACCTCCCACCCCAGCAACAGCGGAGTCCCCCGGGCCACCTTCCCCAGCACCCGTGGCACCTCTGGACCGCCCCCCCGCCCCCATGGACTGGCTCGTAAATCACCACAGTACTTTTGAAATTCTACCTCAGGTAATTTGCCAAAGGTTGCATAGGAATTCAGTGTACATGAACATGAGACAGATGCGTGTTTTGGTAAGATTTTGAAACAAAGAGAAATAAACACGTTTTTATAGGAAATAAAATGAGGCTTTCCAGTTGCTTAATGACCTCCAATACGCAGTAACTGCTATAGAACCTCACGAGGAAGCACTGAGGTCATTTCATCCACACTACTCAACTTCTACCACAATATCCAGTCAGAGTAATCTCCTACCTCCCACCCTCATTGCATATTTATCCGTGCACAATATTTTGGTGATAGCTTTTCAACATGCACATTACAAAGACTCATATTCACTTCCCGTTACAGCCCTGATGCACCACTGTACTTTTGCACTTGCCTAACTTTAAGCATATGAGTGTCCCACTATCTTGCTTAATAAGAGCCAAAATGTACAAATTGAAGTAGAAAAGTAAAACTCTGATCATCATCTATAGGGATAAAATGATGAACTGACAACAAAACACTGTATGTCTGACAGGATGTTGAAAAGAAATAGCACAAGATACCACACAAACAGAAAAACTGAACATTGAGATGATACCGAGACCAGACAGATATCACAAATAAATACCTTGTGTCTTAAAGTGTGCAATGAAATACTGTTGACCTGGGACTGACAACATGAACATAGCACATTGCTTACCAATAGTCAAGTTTTAAAGGGATTGCTTCCAAACCACTGATCTGGCAGTACGGTTCAAAGTTGGACATCTCGTACAACTGGATTTCACGATCCCTGTCAGAAAACAAGACAGATTTTAAATGAGCACAGGTTTCAGTCATCCCTTTGAGGCACTGTTAATCTTTTCTTTTAAACAGTTTGTCTTTTAAATTATATTTTTTAATGGGTGTGAAGTGTAGTTAATTTAAGGATGCTGTTTATCTAGCAGTCCTGGAGATTGAAATCTTCTGTTTAACTATCAAACAAGTGTTTTGAGGATGCTGCAAGACAATCTTCTCCACACTGCCCCTTAGTTCGTTTCATTTCTCAAGTCCCTCTGAGTGGAACCATTTCTTACCCACCAATGTATCTAAGGATATGGATACACCTGCAGATGTAGAGCGCTTTGAGTTAAACCAGTCTTCATAGTGCACAATAGGGAAAGCCCTGCAATCTGTCCATACTGACAGCTTTGAGCGCACTGGCGTGGACACATTTGCTGCACTTGCAGCGGAATTGGGAGCGGTGCATTATGGGAAGCTATCCCAGCATGCAAGTGACTGCAACGTGATTTTCAAATGGGGGGGTGGGGTGGAGTGGTGTGTGACAGGGAGTGTGTTGTATGTGCAGGGAGAGAGAGTGGGGTTTTGGGGGGCTGAGAGCACATCAGCATGCTGTCTTGTAAGTTCAGACAGCAGCAGTCCCTCCTCCCCCCTCCGCTTCTCTCTCTCACACAGCATTCCACACTAAAGGTTGCTTTGTCTCGGAGCAGGTAAGCATGCCCGCTGTCAGAAACGGAGCTTTCAAAGGGCATATCTGCATTCCTACAGTGATTCAAAAACAATGAGAAGAGTGGCCACTTGACTTAAGGGGATTATGAGATGTTTCCGGAGGCTGATCAGAGTGCACTAATGCAACACCTCATTCACAGTGACGCCCGGGCGTTTCAGCCACTACTCAACAAGTGTTAATCTTCTCGCCGACATGGAGTACTGGGAGCGCTCTAGTCAGAGTGCTCTACATGCCTTGCCAGTGTGGACGGGGAGTGAGCTAGGGCGCCAGGGGCTGCTTTAATGCGCTCTAACTCGCAAGTGTAGCCAAGCCCTAATCCCTGACCCTGAGAGACCTCCTCTAAGGGACCAATCTCCATGTTCACTCCATCCTTGGCCTCTTAGCAGAGGACTGTAACAAGCTTGCAATCTGTGGTGGTGATTTTTCAGGTAGGGGCATCCTTTCATAGGAATCTGGATTGAGATCACCAATCTCATTGCACATAGGCCACTGAGCAGCCATCAGATAGGAATAACTTTTTGTCATTTCATTACCAGTTTGGGCTGGATTAAATCCTGAACCTGGTATTTAAGGGTCTGGGGGTGTGGGTTGGCACAATAACTTAGATTCAGGCACTTCAGGACAAGGAATAGGTTTTATGTCTTTAAAGGGGCATGCACAGCTTTATATTACGATTATTAATAACCTAATAAATGAATTAATTAATGACAATATGGTCAGCACACGCTTCCCTATTCTGCATTCCCAATCTCACTCTACACTGACCTGGAAAGACTCTCTGTGGGTGTGAGAGGGCAGCTCAGCCACCATGAGGCTGTCCACAAGAACACCAGCTGTGACAGCATTTTTGGAACTCACATCACCAACTGTTTCACTTATGCAGCGTTATTCTGCAAGTTCCCAGCCCCCAGAGATAATTAGTGCTGATAATACCACATTCAATTTTAGTTCTGATTCTGATAAACAACAGCACTTACCCAGTTCCCAGGATGAGTTTGTTGTAATGTGTCATAACAGTGGAATCTGTCGCCCACTTAGATTTTTTGTTGACAGGTTTTTCCTAAAAAGTGAGAGAGCTAGTTGTCATCCCTACATCATATGAAAAGACAAGACACCACAGATGAGGGTTGAATCTGTTCTTGGTGACACTGTTGCAAACCCACTGAAAAGGGGTTGCATGGGTTAACTAGGAAGAGTATATGTCCTTTATAGCCAGATCCTGCAAAGCACAGGACACTTCCCACTGAATATAATGGGAATTAAGAGGCATTCAGCATCTCTCGGGATCAGCCCTTAGATCGTTTCATTTCCCAAGTCCCTCTGAGTGGAACCATTTCTTACACACAAAGCTGCTGCCTACAGGATATAGCTCAGAAGCAAATCACAAAACGTTGTATCGTGTCAAATTATTATATACAGGTCCAATCCTGCAGGGTGCTGAGCACTCAAGTCCCACTGAACCCTGGTAGAGTTGACAGCCATTGTCACTGGATCAGGACCTACAGCACTCAAAAAAGGTTAATACCTCTGAGAAGTTACTCGTGAACAGCATCACACGCTCAGCAAATACAAGTTTGTTCTGGTGATGTTATTACGGTTTATTATCCTGTAGGCAGGATTGTGGAGTATTCCAGAACCACCAGAAGAGGGATGGTCTAGGTATACTTGCTCTTGCCTCAGCTCAGGGAGCTTACTTGATGACTTCTTGAGGTCCCTTCCAGCCCCACATGTATGATCCTTCTCCACCTTGCTTGTGTAGTTTCAGTTAAATTCAACTGCATTTAACATGTACTTTTCCCAGGTCACCTCAGGAAAAGCCAGGAGGGTGCTCAGGACCTCTGCAAATTCAGCCATTACAAACTTTTATTCCGAACACAGCATGTAAAGAATCATTTCTGCTTTAAATCACCATAGAACAAGGGAGCATAATAAAAACTTATATTTTAAGAGCAGTTCCCTATCGTGCTGGTAATATAGCAGAATCAATCATGATTTACAATGTTGAACTTAAAATAAACAATTTAATTGTCAATGAAATCAAGCGTTCTAGCATTTCCATGAAACCTGAGCAGTTACTGAGAAAATAAAATGCACATACAAAAACCATCTTGCTTCGTTTCAGCTTTAGTTGTGGAGACCAGAAGGAAATAACTCCATCTTCTTGGATCATTACTAAGGTGTTGTCAAACAGAGAACAAATGCGCAGGACAGGCTCTCCAGGAGAACGTTCTACTATCACAGCAGGAAGCGAGAATGTCAGCTCCTTTAATCGGGCAGATGATACGTCTTGTTCTGCATATTCTAGCTGCATGTATGTGCAAAACTCATCCTAGTACAGAAAAGAGCTGGTGATTCATAGCTATAATAGAAAGACAGCGAATATGTTACTATGGTGGTGCCTAGAGGCACCAGTGAGAGTTGGGGCTCTTTTGTGCTAGGCATTTTACAAACATAGAGAAAAACAAGGTACCTGCCACAATGAAACTGTAATCTAAGATGACAAGATGGAACAAGTTGGTGCAATAAATAGAAGGAATGTGAGGGAGAGGACAAAGGCAAATGCAATAGGAATATGCTGCTACACAGACCAGCAAGGGCCCCTGTCCTTAAATGCTTTGCTGAACCATGTCTTATGTTCACAACTTGAGGGTTACAAGTTTTTTATTTATAATAATAAATAATAATACGAATAATATATTTATTAATAATTATTAATTATATTATTATTATTATAAGATAAAAAATATATCAGCAATCCTCACCGGCCAGCTACCTAGTCATTATTTCTAGCTGGAAGAAACAATGTCACATTCTATATTAATATCATGAGATGCAGGTACTTTATTTTTTGGAGCACCAGTTGCATGCTTAGTGCTGTACAGAACAAAGAGAGCATTGACAAGATGCTGGAGCTGTGAATTTATGTAAGTTTGATTGGAAAAGGATTCCAGGATAATATTCCTAGCTTCTTGCTCACTTAAGTCAAAATTCAACCATGAGACTTGGACCCCTTCCTAGGTCATACTCTAAAGTAGGACAAAATGATGCATGCTGTGGAATATTTTCAATTTGAAACAATAAAATCTCATTTTAATACTCTCTCTCTCTTCAAAAAATTCTGTAAACTGTAATTATACAATTTGCCCCTTCCCTTTGAATTAAATTTCCACCACTGATTTAAAAAGGTTGAATAAAATAAATGTTTAGTCCCACTTGAGTTATGTCTCCAGAAGTTGTGGATCTGCGATTCTAAAACACTTTCCTTACTGACAAAGTTGTGTTACACGAACTGCAAAAAGCTCCCAAAACAACCACCACCCACACATACACTCACTCACCCACTGAATTCTTCCCGTTGCAGCACAGTCTATTTTCATGAAAAGTTTTTCTATTTGTTCATCACTCTATGGGAAAAAGGCATATTAAAAGTATTGTTATATATTACAAGTACAGTATATGAAGAATAATCAAAAGATTTTAAGTTTTCATAGTGCATCTCTTCCCAGCTAGGGACAACAGGTTTTGCAGATGCTACATTATTTAAATTTTTTAAAAAATTCTATTTGATTTCCTAGCTTGTTTCCAAATGTGAATCACATTGGAATATTCCAAATTTGTTGAGTTTTATCTAAACTTTTCAAATCCTCAGATCCGAAGACTGAACACAGAAGAAAAAGTTCCAGATGTTGTTCAGATCTGTTAAGAGAGTTGTCCTAAAGGGTCCAATCCTGCAGTGTTTACTCAGGAGAACTCCCAGTTTCAAGCCCAAAATGGGAACTTTAACACTCATTTGCTCTGAACTTTTAGTACAGATGTGTAACATTCTTGGGTTTGCAGGAAGAAGCCAGTCAATCCAACAACTCATGGATCAAATATATTCAAGATTTCAAGGTTATGCCTACAGAGCTGAGCTAGGCTTTAACGTAAAAGGTTTTCTATTATACAACTTTTTTAAGAGAATTGCTCACTTACTGTTCTATGTGGTGCCATACAGTTCTTCACTACCTGCTTGAATTTCTCCATATCTAGTGATTTACATCCATTCTTTTCTAACTCCTGAAAGCAGAAGCAGCAACAGGCAAAGCACAGTTAGCTACTGAAAAGGACTACCTTTGGTTTGCTTGTTGTAAAAGAGCATCGTTATGTGAGTACCTTAACATGAACCTAATCTTCAGGACCATTTCCTCTTTAAAACTTGGTCAAAGTCTTATACTATATATTGTGGGATGCCACCTGAATTTTTACAGTATGCTAGCCTAGAAAACATGGTATCATAGCCCTGGTCTACACTAGGACTTTAGGTCGAATTTAGCAGCATTAAATCGATGTAAACCTGCACCCGTCCACACGATGAAGCCCTTTATTTCGACTTAAAGGGCTCTTAAAATCGATTTCCTTACTCCACCCCTGACAAGTGGATTAGAGCTTAAATCGGCCTTGCCAGGTCGAATTTGGAGTACTGTGGACACAATTCGACGTTATTGGCCTCCGGGAGCTATCCCAGAGTGCTCCATTGTGACCGCTCTGGACAGCACTCTCAACTCAGATGCACTGGCCAGGTAGACAGGAAAAGAACCGCGAACTTTTTAATCTCATTTCCTGTTTGGCCAGCGTGGCAAGCTGCAGGTGACCATGCAGAGCTCATCTGCAGAGGTGACCATGATGGAGTCCCAGAATCGCAAAAGAGCTCCAGCATGGACCGAACGGGAGGTACGGGATCTGATCGCTGTATGGGGAGAGGAATCCGTGCTATCAGAACTCCGTTCCAGTTTTCGAAATGCCAAAACATTTGTCAAAATCTCCCAGGGCATGAAGGACAGAGGCCATAACAGGGACCCAAAGCAGTGCCGCGTGAAACTTAAGGAGCTGAGGCAAGCCTACCAGAAAACCAGAGAGGCGAACGGCCGCTCCGGGTCAGAGCCCCAAACATGCCACTTCTATGATGAGCTGCATGCCATTTTAGGGGGTTCAGCCACCACCACCCCAGCCGCGTTGTTTGACTCCTTCAATGGAGATGGAGGCAACACGGAAGCAGGTTTTGGGGACGAAGAAGAAGAAGAAGAAGATGATGATGATGAGGTTGTAGATAGCTCACAGCAAGCAAGCGGAGAAACCGGTTTTCCCAACAGCCAGAAACTGTTTCTCACCCTGGACCTGGAGCCAGTACCCCCTGAACCCACCCAAGGCTGCCTCCTGGACCCGGCAGGCGGAGAAGGGACCTCCGGTGAGTGTACCTTTTAAAATACTATACATGGTTTAAAAGCAAGCATGTGAAAGGATTACTTTGCCCTGGCATTCGTGGCTCTCCTGGATGTACTCCCAAAGCCTTTGCAAAAGGTTTCTGGGGAGGGCAGACTTATTGCGTCCTTCATGGTAGGACACTTTACCACTCCAGGCCAGTAACACGTACTCGGGAATCATTGTACAACAAAGCATTGCAGTGTATGTTTGCTGGCATTCAAACAACATCCGTTCTTTATCTCTCTGTGTTATCCTCAGGAGAGTGAGATATAATTCATGGTCACCTGGTTGAAATAGAGTGCTTTTCTTCAGGGGACACTCAGAGGAGCCCGTTCCTGCTGGGCTGTTTGCCTGTGGCTAAACAGAAATGTTCCCCGCTGTTAGCCACAGGGAGGGGGGAGGGTTGAGGGGGTAGCCATGTGGTGGGGGGAGGCAAAATGCGACCTTGTAACGAAAGCACATGTGCTATGTATGTAATGTTAACAGCAAGGTTTACCCTGAAAGAGTGTAGCCACTGTTTTATAAAATGTGTGTCTTTTTAAATACCGCTGTCCCTTTTTTTTTCTCCACCAGCTGCATGTGTTTCAATGATCACAGGAGCTTCTCCTTCCCAGAGGCTAGTGAAGATTAGAAAGAAAAAAAAACGCACTCGAGATGAAATGTTCTCCGAGCTCATGCTGTCCTCCCACGCTGACAGAGCACAGACGAATGCATAGAGGCAAATAATGTCAGAGTGCAGGAAAGCACAAAATGACCGGGAGGAGAGGTGGCAGGCTGAAGAGAGGGCTGAAGCTCATATGTGGCGGCAGCGTGATGAGAGGAGGCAGGATTCAATGTTGAGGCTGCTGGAGGACCAAACCAGTATGCTCCAGTGTATGGCTGAGCTGCAGCAAAGGCAGCTGGAGCACAGACTGCCACTACAGCCCCTGTGTAATCAACCGCCCTCCTCCCCAAGTTCCATAGCCTCCACACCCAGACGCCCAAGAACGCGGTGGGGGGCCACTGGCCAACCAGCCACTCCGCCACAGGGGATTGCCCAAAAAAAAGAAGGCTGGCATTCAATAAATTTTAAAGTTGTAAACTTCTAAAGTGCTGTGTGGCATTTTCCTTCCCTCCGCCACCACCCCTCCTGGGCTACCTTGGTAGTCATCCCCCTATTTGTGTGATGAATGAATAAAGAATGCATGAATGTGAAGCAACAATGACTTTATTGCCTCTGCAAGCGGTGATCGAAGGGAGGAGGGGAGGGTGGTTAGCTTACAGGGAAGTAGAGTGAACCAAGGGGCGGGGAGTTTCATCAGGGAGAAACAAACAGAACTTTCACACCGTAGCTTGGCCAGTCGTGAAACTGGCTTTCAAAGCTTCTCTGATGCGTACCATGCCCTCCTGTGCTCTTCTAACCGCCCTGGTGTCTAGCTGCGCGTAACCAGCAGCCAGGCGATTTGCCTCAACCTCCCACCCCGCCATAAACGTCTCCCCCTTACTCTCACTGATATTGTGGAGCACACAGCAAGCAGTAATAACAGTGGGAATATTGGTTTCGCTGAGGTCTAAGCGAGTCAGTAAACTGCGCCAGCGCGCCTTTAAACATCCAAATGCACATTCTACCACCATTCTGCACTTGCTCAGCCTGTAGTTGAACAGCTCCTGACTACTGTTCAGGCTGCCTATGTACAGCTTCATGAGCCATGGCATTAAGGGGTAGGCTGGGTCCCCAAGGATACATAGAGGCATTTCAACATCCCCAACAGTTATTTTCTGGTCTGGGAATAAAGTCCCTTCCTGCAGCTTTTGAAACAGACCAGAGTTCCTGAAGATGCGAGCGTCATGTACCTTTCCCGGCCATCCCACGTTGATGTTGGTGAAACGTCCCTTGTGATCCACCAGAGCTTGCAGCACTATTGAAAAGTACCCCTTGCGGTTTATGTACTCGCCGGCTTGGTGCTCCGGTGCCAAGATAGGGATATGGGTTCCGTCTATGGCCCCACCACAGTTAGGGAATCCCATTGCAGCAAAGCCATCCACTATGACCTGCACATTTCCCAGGGTCACTACCCTTGATATCAGCAGATCTTTGATTGCATGGGCTACTTGCATCACAGCAGCCCCAACAGTAGATTTGCCCACTCCAAATTGATTCCCAACTGACCGGTAGCTGTCTGGCGTTGCAAGCTTCCACAGGGCTATCGCCACTCGCTTCTCAACTGTGAGGGCTGCTCTCATCTTGGTATTCATGCGCTTCAGGGCAGGGGAAAGCAAGTCACAAAGTTGCATGAAAGTGCCCTTACGCATGCGAAAGTTTCGCAGCCACTGGGAATCGTCCCAGACCTGCAACACTATGCAGTCCCACCAGTCTGTGCTTGTTTCCCGAGCCCAGAATCGGCGTTCCACAGCATGAACCTGCCCCATTAGCACCATGATGCATGCATTGGCAGGGCCCATGATTTCAGAGAAATCTGTGTCCATGTCCTGATCACTCACGTGACCGTGCTGACGTCGCCTCCTCGCCCGGTATCGCTTTGCCAGGTTCTGGTGCTGCATATACTGCTGGATAATGCATGTGGTGTTTAATGTGCTCCTAATTGCCAAAGTGAGCTGAGCAGCCTCCATGCTTCCCTTGGTATACCGTCCGCACAGAAAAAAGGCGCGGAACGATTGTCTGCCGTTGCTCTGACGGAGGGAGGGGCGACTGACGACACGGCTTACAGGGTTGGCTTCAGGGAGCTAAAATCAACAAAGGGGGTGGCTTTACATCAAGGAGTATTTCAGGCAGGACTTCACGGAGGGTTCCAATAAGAAATGGTGTACCTAAGTTATTGTTCTTATTGGAACAAGGAGGTTAGCCTGGCCTCTGATTGATACATGGCTAGATTTACCTCGCTGCAACTTCTCTGTGAGTGACTACAGTATGACCTAGAGGAATGAGTCCCCTAGACAGGGGAGGGGCGGAAGCAAATGAGTACAAAACAAACCTGGTCTATTTCTTGTTTTGATCCACTCCATCTATCTTTTACATCTTTGGCTGGCAGCAGACGGTGCAGAAGGACTGCATGCCATCCACATCTCATGGCTGCTCGGCAGAAGATGGTACAGTACGACTGCTAGCCATCCTCATCTCTTGCCTGCCCGGCAGAAGATGGTACAGTACGACTGCTAGCCATCCTCATCTCTTGCCTGCCTGGCAGAAGATGGTACAGTACGACTGCTAGCAATCCGTATCGCCTGCCTGCTCACCATAAGACGGTTCAATAGGACTGACTTCAGGACTAAAGAGAATGACCTGGTCAAGTCACTCCAAATTTAGTCCCTGCACCCATGTCTGCCCAGGCGCTCCTGGCCGACGTGGCCAGGAGCACCTCGGACACGACGATGACGGCTACCAGTCGTATTGCATCGTCTGCTGCCAGAAGGCAATGGGTTGCTGCTACTGCGTAGCAATGCCGTACCGCGTCTGCCAGCACCCAGGTGACCGTTACCTGAGCGGGCTCCATGCTTGCCGTGGTATGGCGTCTGCACAGGTAACTCAGGAAAAAAGGCGCGAAACGATTGTCTGCCCTTGCTTTCACGGAGGGAGGGAGGGAAGGGGGGCCTGACGATATGTACCCAGAAACACCCGCGACAATGTTTTAGCCCCATCAGGCATTGGGATCTCAACCCAGAATTCCAATGGGCAGCGGAGACTGCGGGAACTGTGGGATAGCTACCCACAGTGCAACACTCCGGAAGTCGACTCTAGCCTCGGTACTGTGGAAGCACTCCGCCGAGTTAATGCACTTAGAGCATTTTCTATGGGGACACACACACTCGAATATATAAAACTGATTTCTAAAAAACCGACTTCTATAAATTCGACCTTATTCCGTAGTGTAGACATACCCATAGCCTTAGCTTGCATTAACATAAATAGATGCTTAGATATGCATGTATCAGCCTATTGCTCTAAATTATAACATTTAGACTGAGATTTCTCATGCTTTCTTACTCCCTAATTTTTTTTAATAATATCAAGAAAATCTGCGTAGCTATTTTTTAGTTACCTGAATGTGATGATAATATTGTTTATCCCACTCATTAAAAATAAACTCCAAACCCTTGCCAAAAAAATATTCAGATTGGTTTTGCACTCGGATACATAAAAAATGATGGTAGTTTCAAACTTCTAATAAATGTAGCCTTTTTTGAGAAAGGCTTAGTTTGCTAAATTTGGGAAATGCTGGCAGAGAAAATTATAACTATTAGGGAAATAGTTTCAAGTGTATGCGCCATACTTTAATTTAACTTATTGATTTAATGTGTTAATCTATCTGGATATCCAGAAGATCCCTCTCTCCCCAGCCCACAAAGGACCCAGATTCAGGATCTACCAGTTTCCTTATTTGGGAAGCAAAGGATTTACAGTGGGCACAGTACCAGTGGATGCTAGTGGGTATCAATATTTTCACAGCTTGGTATATGTGCTAAGTACGCAAAAGCATCCATTAACACTTTTCAGTTCATACATGGGTACCAGCAACTCAAGGAAATGGGAACACTGAGGGCTTGGCTAAACTTGCGAGTTACAGCGCAATAAAGGAGCCCTGGGCACACGAACTGACTACCCGTCCACACTGGCAAGGCATGTAGAGCACTCTGACTCTGCAGGTACAGTGCTGCTGGTACTCCACCTTGGCGAGTGGAATAACGTTTGCTGTGCCCCCGCTGGAGCGCCATGGCGCCAATGTGGACGAGGTGTTGCATTACTGCGCTCTGATCAGCCTCCGGAAACATCCCATAATCCCCTTAAGTCAAGTGGCCACTCTTCTCATTGTTTTTGAATCACTGTAGGAATGCGGATATGCCCTTTGAAAGCTCCGTTTCTGACAGCGGGCATGCTTAACTGCTCCGAGACAAAGCAACCATTAGTGTGGAATGCTGTGTGTGAGAGAGAGAGGAGGAGGGGGAAGGGGGGGTCTGCTGCTGTCTGAACTTACAAGACAGCATGCTGACATGCTCTCAGCCCCCCAAAAACCCACTCTCTCTCCCCCCACATACACACAACACACTCCCTGTCACACTCCACCCCCCACCCCAATTTGAAAAGCATGTTGCAGTCACTTGCATGCTGGGATAGCTGCCCATAATGCACCGCGCTCAATGCCATTGCAAGTGCCGCAAATGTGGCCACGCCAGTGCGCTTGAAGCTGTCAGTGTGGACTGACTACAGCGCTTTCCCTACTGCGCTCGCCAAAGGCTGGTTTAACTCAAAGCGCTCTACATCTGCAAGTGTAGCCATGCCCTGAGACAATATTCAAAATGTTTGGTATCCAAGAAGAGTATTACAGCAAGTCATGGAGCGTATAATGGACAATAATGAGTGTACCTGTAAAGTAGTCTAACATCATCAATCAGAACCAGCCTTTTACTGTGTTCATTTATGACTAGTAGGAAGCCTAAGTCAGACCACAAGGTTAGAGAAACATAACAGGAACAGGAACGTTATATGAAAAGGAACAGCATGCTCCTCTAGTCTGACC
The DNA here is from genome assembly GCF_015237465.2 of Chelonia mydas. Taxonomy (NCBI): domain Eukaryota; kingdom Metazoa; phylum Chordata; order Testudines; family Cheloniidae; genus Chelonia; species Chelonia mydas. The sequence continues at coordinate 47,260,979 of NC_057849.1, read as the reverse complement.
CTTCTAACAATCTGCTGTTAGCAAGGGTTGGCATGGCTGTAAATGCTATATTACTGCTTGGACAGTCCATCCTATCACAGGACACCTGGTGTCAAGGCAGACTGCTCGATAGGATATTGTGGGTTTGTAATATATATCAGGCCAGACTGTTGTTCCATAGATCCAACACAGAGAGGGCCCACCTGTTCCATACAGAAGTGGGTGGCTTAACCGCCTTCCTCCAGACCTAGCAGGGACCTCTCTGGTCTGTACCGGGGAGGTAAGAGGGGAGAAAGAGGGTAGCTGGGAGGAGCAGTGGGTGGGCTGAAGGGAGCATGTAAATCCTCCTCTATCTGGTCCCAGGGAAGGATCCTGGAAAAGTTAATATATCTTAGAGCTCTACCACCTTTGTGGTATAATCCCTGGGTCTCGGAGGCCGACATAGACAGAGGAGAGCCCAATGAAGTCATGCTGCCAGGGAGCTGGACGAAGCTACCAGGGCCAAGGAAGGGGCACAGGATGTCTGGCTGAGCAGCCCTGGCCTCCCCAGACCCACCAGGTTTGGGGGCAGTCTCTGGATCACGTTCCACAAGTGAGGAAAGGGAAGTTCAATCCTCCCCATGCCCAAGGTGCAGTTTGGGACAGTGGTCAGTGTCCCATCTACCCAGCCTGCAAGGATGTTCAGGTCCATGAACTGAGCAAATACATCTCTTTCCCCACCATCAATCTGAAAATATGCCCTTCAGGCCCAGGCTACAATTGGCCCCGATCTCACCACTCCCCACCAGGCTCTAAATTGGTGTGAAAAAAATGTATGAATAGAGTCTAACCTGAAAGTGGTGAATTGTTCCTCGCTTTTTATTTTTGCTTCTCTTGCTCTTTCCTTCCATCTCTCCCTTCATCCTCCCTAGCACTAAACTCTTTTGTCTCTTTTTCTCCCTTTTATTGTTTTACTGTCTCTCTCCTATCACTGCTCCCCATCCTTTCCTTCCCTAGTCCCCCATCTCATCTCACTCCCCAGCCTGTTTCCCTATTTCCTCTCTGCCTCTCCCTCCCTGCAGGGCCCCAATCCACATAAAAGACCTCGGAACAGCTCCCATGGACTTCAGTTGGATTGGGCCCTTCCCCCCCCCCCTTCTCATTTCTCTCTCACTGGCCCCTCTTCTCTCTTCTGGGTCACCCCTGTTTGTTTCTCCCTCCAGCCATGTAGCCCTGTTTCATTTTCCCCTCCCACCCTTTCGCTGACCCCCCTGTGGGAGCACAGGCACTCTGAGCGAATAGGACATGGTTGGCTAGAAGTGCAAGTAAGTGTCGGTTTGAGCCTGAGCATTGAGTTTTGCTCATTTCAAACCATATATTAATGCCTCTCAGTGCTATTTCTAGGGCTTGAATTCAACCAGATGGGAGGAGTCATTGTATTTCCAGAACTGATGACTGCACTGCTCAACTTATCAAACTTCCTCTAAAGCAGGGGTGGGCAAACTACAACCTGCGGGCCAGATCCAGCCCCTCAGAGCTTTGGATCCGGCCCGCAGGATTGCCCCCCATGGTGCCCCAGGCCCTGCGTCACCCTCAGAAGCAGCCGGCATGTCCCTGGGGCCCCGGGAGCGGGGGCAGAGGGCTCCATGCGTTGCCCTTGCCTCCAGGCACCGCAGATCCCATTGGCCGGCAACGGGGAACCGCGGCCAATGGGAGCTACAGGGGAGGTCCCTGGAGGCATGGCAAGGGCAGCACATGGAGCCCAGGGACCACGCAGGGACATAGTGCCGGCCACTTCCCGGAGCGGCACGGCGTGGGGCCAGAGCAGGCAGGGAACCTGCCCTGGCCCTAGTGCGCGTCGCTGCCACCCCGGAGCCGCTTTAGGTACGGGGCGCTGGGCCGGAGCCTGGAGCCCGAACCCCTCCTTCACCCTGCCCCCCAACTCCCTGCCCTAACCTCATTGCCTGCACCTTGCACCCCTCCTGCACCCCAACTCTCTGCTCTAAGCCCCGTGCTGCACACTGCACCCAACCCCCTCCCGATCCCCCTGCTGTACCTCACACCCCCTCCTGTACCCCAACTCCCTGCCCTGAACCCCTCGCCGCACGTCGCACCCCTCCTGCACCCCAGCTCCCTGTTCTGAGCCCCCTGCCGCACCCCAACCCCCTGCCCTGAGCCCCCGCTGCACCCTGCACCTCCATGCACCCCAACCCCCTGCCCTGAGCCCCCTGCTGCACTCCAACTCCTTGCCCTGAGCCCCCTGCCACACCCCGCACCTCTCCTGCACCCCAACCCCCTGCCCTGAGCTCCCTCCCAGTCTGCACCTCTCCTGCACCCCAACCCCCTTCCCTGAGCCCCCTCATACACCCCACACTCCTCCTCTGCCCCTATCCCTTGCCCTGAGCCCATTCCTGCACACCGCACCCTCTCCCACACCCCGCACTCCCTCCCACACCCTAACCCCCTGCCCTGCGCACAATTTCCCCATCCAGATGTGACCCTTGACCCAAAATGTTTGCCGACCCCTGCTCTAAAGGGTTGCAACATTTGCACAGATTTCAGGAAGCTGCTAGCAGGGGGCTTAGTCAGCACATCCATCTCATTTTGCAGTTGGCTCACTGACTCCTTCACAAGCAATCTGAGAACTTAAAAAACTGCTATTTTAGTTACTGCAGAGATTCTCAAGCTTTTTGATAATTTGGCTCATCTCATCTATGTAGTATCAGAACACCTGTAATGTATTTACCCTCACAACATCCCGGGGAAATAGGGGAAGTGCAATTACCCCCACTTTTGCAGATGGGGAACTGAGGCCCACAGAGGCTAAGCAACTTGCCCAAAATCACACCAGAAGTCTGGGATGGAACAGCGAATTGAATTCAGATCTCCTACGTTCCAGGCTAGCTCCCTGATCATCTCTCTTCTGACAGAAACTTCCCCGACCATTCACAGTCATGCAGAACACCACCTTGGGACTTCTAGAACAATAGCAGCATTAGGGAAGTATTTAGGTATTGGATTGCAACAAAACAAAGTACCATGCTACCTCTACTGCATGTTTCCTGCTCCTCCTCTCCCTTTGCACATGCTGCCTGGCCACCAGCTCCCTTCTCCTGCTACCTGGGTGTTAGGTTTCCTTCCCCCTCAGACATTCCTCTCCTTCCATTAGTTCCTGCCTTCTCTCCTTGCAACAGCTCCTGATGGTGGTTGGCAGCTCCAGTTCCTGAGCACAGCTCCCATTTCCCCTCTTCCTCCTACAAAACAGCAGCCCCTCGCTAGGAAATTCACGCTGGTGTAACTTCAGCATAAAGGAGATTGCAACAGTGCTGTTGTCTGCCATTAGGGTTTTGCACTGGTGTAACTACATTGATGTACAGGCCACTGGTAGATCTGCTCTCTCTGTATATTGTTCTTTGAGATCATTGGGAGTTCACTGTATTACTGTTATTTAATGTAATAACTTTACTGTAGAGCCCCTGATCACTTTTGCTGCTTGTCCTTTTGCAGATCAACCTGGATATAAAGGAATGATCCACACATTGGGGTTTTAGAGTCCAAAAAACCTGTTCTTTATTGATTTTAGAACACTGATCCTAAAATATTTGCATGAGGCAAACTGTATTATTTTGTACAAAGACATGTTCCACAAAGAATATTCAAATCTTCTGGGCATTCTGCTTGGCATATGCATTAAGAAAACCCCATATATAGTTCAGAGAAAAAAAGAAAGAGTTTGTCATGTTAACAATTAGATCCACAAGTTCAGCCTGAAATATTCTTTACCAAAAAGCAAACCAGGAAAGACCACAGTTCTGAGAAACAAACATGGGTGTGAGTGACAACTACATAGGGAAACAAACCTCAATGCATAATGTACCTATTAACAACATTACATAAAAGCACAAGACACAACATTACCTGAAACATCTGAAGCACCAACCATGATTCTATAAATGATTCCTGTATTACAGTGGTACCCAAAACAGGCTCATCGCTGTACAGAGAAAAACAGTTCCTGCCCCCCAAGTTTATTTCTAATCTACACATTGTTTTGCATAAATTAGGCATTTCCTTTTGTGATCAGGGCTATGTACTGATATGATTTCACTAATAAAGTCATACCTGAAAAGCTGTATTTAGTTTCTGAAGTTGTTCAAGGGTCACCTGTTGTTCAATCTTTCCAAAATAAAGAGAGAAAGCAAGAGTTAAAAATATATGTACTGTATTAGAGCCACACCTTTAGTGAAGACACAAAAGTGGAATACACAACTGATATGAACCCTGAGTGAGGCTCGTGTCTAAAAGGGAGTCGAGAGGAAAGGAAAGAAGAGGATCTCTACTTACGTACAAGTTAAACCAACTTCTTTCCCCTCAGATTGTTTTCTTAAACATAATTGTTGCATCAATGCTAAGAAAATCCCAATTGTACATTCTCTGAATTAAGATTCAATCCTACACCTACTGAAGACAAAGGGGGTTTGTAATTGCCTGTAACTGGAAGAGGATCAGGCCCGTTCTTTGTTTTATCAAAATCATCTTGAAACTAAACTTTATGACAGACTAAAGGCCTGATCCTGTAAAATATTGAGAACGCTCAACTTCACTTGACTGTTTTCAATTTCTACTGAAGCCAAACACATCACTGGAGATGCTCAAACCACCACATAATCAGACCCTCAAATATGAAATGCATTTTTATATACCTCTATGAAGACAAAGTAAAAGAGCATCCATCTATCCTTTTCCCTGAGTCCCTTTGAATCCAGGAGGCAATATTTACCGTAAGTGTTTTAGGTGTTGTTATTTATTCAGTAGATTGACAAGCAATTGTTTCAAATGTTCACTGAGATGCATTCATCAATAATTTATTGAATAAACAATGTGTCTTTTGAAGCTGTAATCTATGCAACACTACAATTGTTGGCTTAATTGAAATGACAAACAATGAATCAGGCTGCATTTCACTTTAGGTCTAATCATAATTATTAAGGCAGTGCCTAAGGACCAACCAAGGACAGGGCCCCATTGTGCTAGGCACTGTACAAACAGAGTAGCAAACAGTCCCTGCCCCAAGGAGTTAACAGTCTAAATAGACAAAACAGACACAGGGTAGGGGAAAGGTTATAAACACACAAACAGAGCGAACAATGTGATGGCAGCAAACCTGAGGTTAATTCCACAATTTTTTGAGGGCAGGTGAGTTTAGAAGAGATCAGCTACGTGGAAAGAAAACTGAAGGGAGATGGGACACTGAAGGGCAGGGGAGTGAAGGGGACTGGGCAGGGGAGAAGGTGGTAAGAGGGGCAGGTGTGGAATGCAGCTGAAGTGAAGAGACTGTGAGGAAAGGGAGGGAGAGGGTTACAGCAAACCACCAATTAGCACAGGGCAGAGAAAGTCCTGTCAAAACTGTACACAGGTCTCTGAATTCTGCTTTGTCTGCTTCAGCTTCTACTGAACAGAGCATCTGGCTGGCTCCTCCCTGTAGTTCCACCCCCCAAACAAGGCCACATACATAGTGGAGTGGGGGTGAAGTGTGAAGGAACTGCCTGGATCCTAGTTTCCCCAGAGATGGGGTAGAGTGTCTTCCCTGCACTGTTCTGGGTGCAGGGATACTGGGGAAAGAGGTGGCCCTGGCTGGACCTCATTTTACCTCTTCCCACCCCCACCAATGCAGCATTCCCTGCTTTGGATCCTTTTGCCACGGCTCCTACTGGCTGGAGTCTCTAGCTCAGAGGGGGGCAAACTACGGCCTGCGGGCCACATCCGGCCCGCAAGACCCTTCCCTCTGGCCCCCGAACTCCTGCCAGGGAGTGGGGTCAGGACAGGCTTGAGAGGAGCCAGCCCAACTCCCCGGCAGCAGCGTGGTGAGCGGGACGGAGGCTAGCCCCTGGTCCCTCCCCTTCTGTTCCCCTGCCTCCCTCACAGTCACAGTTCCCCCAGCACCTGGGCAGCGTGGCTGCTGCTCTGGCCAGGTGGCATGGCTATAGCACGGCCCAACCTGGTGCCCCAGGGCAGGGCGGTCAGGGGGAGTTCTGGGGGGGAGGTGAGGAACAGAGGGAGTTGCAGGGGGGTGGTCAAGAGGCCTGGGCCCTGCTGCTGAGGACAGGGGCAGAGCAAACCAGGGCCCCTCTCCACCTCCAGCATACTTGGCCCCTGTCCCCAGTAGCCAAGCCCAGACAGGGAGCGAGCCCTGCCCGACTGCCAGGGAGAGCAGCCGAACGAGCACGGAAAATGCACAGGGAAATGACTGAGCACCCCTTTCCCCCACCCCACAGGTAACGCGGGGTGGGGAGAGCAGGGAGGGTTGGATGGGGGGGGGCACTACGGGGGCGGTCAGGGGTGGGGAGCAGGGGGGACTGGATAGGAGATGGGCGTCCCAGGGGGATGGTCAGGGGGCAGAGAGCAAGGGTGTTTGGATAGGATGCAGGAGTCCCAGGGGGCAGTCAGGGGTGGGGAGCAGGGGAGGTTTGATGGGGGTGGGAGTTCTGGGAGGCTGGAATGTGGGCAGGGGCCAGGCCACGCCTCGCTGTTTGGGGAGGCGTCGCCTCCCCCAGCCTTCCCTATCTGGCCCTCCATACAATTTCTGTACCCGATGTGGCCCTAGGGCCAAAAAGTTTGCCCACCCCTGCTCTACCTGATTCACTTAAAGTTCCTTCTTATCCACAGTATCTGTGGCAAAGTGAGAGTGCATCATGACTGATCTAACATAGACACAACAACAATTTACCACAGACATGATACTTTTACCACTGTATAAACATGCAAGAGTAATAATACTTATAATTTATATTGAGCTTTACACCTTCCAAGAACCACACAAATATTAAGGGGAAATTCTGCTCTTGAAGACACACACACACACACACACACACACAGAGTTTCAGTGGATGTAATATTTAATATGAACTCCAGAGGCCAGTTGGTTTGAGAAGAGGTACTTTTGACTGAGTCTACTCAGGCTTCTGGAAATATCTTGGTAACGCTGGCCATGCTCAGAACCGTAACACACTGATAATTCCCCATGTATGTAATGGTACGTATCATTGCACAGACACTCCCATAAGTCGCCACTCATGTTAAGGCTATCAGCTTTTCATACTTGGATACAAGTGCAGAATTTGTCTGACTAATCCACCCTTGTAATTACCCTTCTCTCTGCATAATATGTTTATAACCAGGAACATTTTAATATTTCTTACTGTGACATTAAGAACAGCCCAGGGGGCAAGGGGCACTCTGATATCTGCTAATGAATTTCCAGCTGGCCTACCAGTTCTAATGTAATGAAATGTATCTGATAAGTGCCATGCAAGGTACCAACAGAAAGCTCATAACCCACTGGTTACTAATATAATTGCATGTTGGTAGTCCATTGATGCCGATGACAACGATATTGTTGCAGTGCTCATCTATGGCTACACATTTGACTCTGAAGTCCAAACCCTGGTTCACTGAGTTGGCAGCACTGAGGGCATGGGAAGTCTGTATCTTTGATGTTTGATGATGCAGCTCTGTGGCGCCTTTCACATGCAGCCTGGAGATGATTTTGTCGATCCCTCTCAAACCTGTTACATGCTGATCTTATCAGAGACTGCCAGTGAGCCCTGTTCTGAGCCATTTGCTCAAGTTCTTTGGGAATGATGCCAGCCCACTGGAGACTGCTCTTCAGATTATCTCTGAAGTGCTTATATGGACGATCCTTCTTTCTTTTGCCCTGACTCAGCTACAAGATCTGTTTTGGGAGATGGTGTTCTTCCATTCGGATGACATGTCTGGTGCTCTCAGTAACATTTCCTCACTGTTGGTTGTGTTTTCTTTCTCAAGGACACAGGCCCTAGCTACGTCTGGGCCCTGGGGGTGCTCAACCCCCCCGCTCCACCCTAGACCCTGCCCCCACCCGCCCCCTTCCTCCAAGCCTCCATCCCACCCCACCTCTTCCTGCCCAGTTCTGCCCCAGGCCCCACCCCCACCCAACCCCTTCCCCCACACCCCCACTCCTGCCCTGCCTCTTCCCGCCCCTTCCTGCCCAGTTCCGCCCCTCCCCTGAGTGTGCCCCATCCCCGCTCCTCCCCCACCCCTCCAGCACCTCCTGCACACCACAGAACAGCTGATCTGCAGGAGGCGGGAGGGGCTGGGAGGTAGGGGAAGGAGTTGATCGACAGGGCTGCTGGTGGACAGAAAGTGCTGGGTGAGAAAGGGGGAAGCTGGCTGCCAGTGGGTGTTAAGCACCCACTAATTTTTTTCCATGGGTGCTCACACCGTGGAGCACCCATGGAGTCAGCACCTATGCTCAATTATCTTAATATTGGTCACTCTGTCCTGCCAGTGAATGCTCATTATTGAGTGGAGGTAGTACATGTGAAATTGCTCAAGCAATAAAGAGTCCATGTCTCAGATCCATACAGGAGAGATGTTAGAACCACTGAACTGTAGATCCTCAATTTGGTGGAGAGACGAATGTTGTGTTGGTTAAGGACTTTTGTTTGGAGTCAGCCTGGGTGGCTTTACTGATTCTGGAGGCAATTACCTTATCAAGGGAACTGCCACTTGAGATGGTGCTGCCCAAATACTTGAACTGATCCACATTTTTCAGCTGTGTACCTTAGATGAAGATGGCTGGCACTGGGGCATTGGAACGAGATGCTGGTTGGAACAAGACCTCTATCTTACCAAGATTGAGCGTAAATCCAAAGAGCTGGGATGCTTCAAAAAACCTATCAACAATGGCCTGAAGGTCATCATGTCTGTGGACCATTAAGGCGCAGTCATCTGCAAAAAGTGCCTAGATGAGAAGTCTCTCCAGCACCTTGGTCTTCGCATTGAGTCTTTAAGATCAAAGAGGGAGCCACTGAGTCAGTAGCGGATGTATATCCCTTGATCCAAGTCCCTTGTGGCATGGCTGAGGACACAGACAAAAAACAAATTGAACAGCACTGGAGCAAGTACGCAGCCTTGCTTCACTCCATTCGAAATTTCAAATGCATCAGAAAAGTCACTGCTGGTGAGCACTTGCATTGTCATGTGGTCTTGGAACAGATGGATGATTTATATGAACCTTCTTGGGCAGCCCAGTTTATGTAGAATAGCCCGTAGTACTCCTTTTCTTTAGACCCTCTCTGTTGATCGTATCAAAAGCTTTGGTCAAATCAATGAAAACTGCATATGGGTCTATGTTCTGCTCTAAACATTTTTCCTGGACCTGCTTTCCAACAACAATCATGTCCATAGTACTACGAACAGGTCTGAAACCACACTGCGCTTCTGGAAGATTCTCCTCATATATGTTTGCAATGAGTCTGCTCAGTAGAAGGCAAGCTAGTATTTTCCCTGCTGTACAGAGGAGAGCACTGGCTCTGTAGTTTCCACAGTCAGCTTTGCTATCTTTGTTTTTTAACAGTAATACAATAATAGCATCTTTGAAGTCTTGTGGCATTTCTTCTTCCTCCCAAATGCTCCTCAAGATGTCATGAAACACCTTGATAACCTTTGGGCCTGCTACTTTATACAATTCTGCTGGAATACTATCTTTTCTGGATAGTATCTGGATACTATCGTATCTGGATGCTTTGCCAGAGTTCAGTTGTTTAATGGCTTTCATAACTTCCTCAACTGATGGAGGGAAGTCGAGATCCTCTTTGATAGGTTTCTTGGGTAAATGAGCAAGGACACGCCGATCAGTTGTGGATGGTCTATTGAGTAGACTATTGAAGTGTTCAGCCCATCTCTACTGCATTATATAGGTGCAAAGAACTGAACTATGGACATAAACTGAAATTATAATTCTTGAAATGTGTTTGCCAGCCAAAGAAGAGTTATCCCACACTAGACAAAGGAATGTGGTTTTACCACCAGGAAGTTACTTCCAAAATACTTTGACAGACCATAAGAATGTATTTATATATTACATAAACAGACCCATCAAGCTAACAACTTGTGGAGGCAAACCTCACACTATTACAGCAGGGAAAAGATTGACTATCGTGTGTTTAATGGTCATTCTGCCGCACTGGAGGGGGCAGAAACTAAATAATCTGCATTTTAGCAACCAACCCCAGTGGGAGAAGAAGCAGCAGATCACTTCCTTCAAGACAAACTCCATGTTGCCTGCCCCAGAGCTAGAAATAGACTTATCTGGAGGTATCCTTCAGAAGAATCCATTTCAAAGATTCATTGGACTATAAAAGAGAGGGGTACAGAATCCTAAATTATCCATCTTTCACCTAAGAAGACAAAGGTACCAGCCCTTTGACTTCTGGGGATCCTGACTCAGGAGTTTGATCAGCCATCTTGATGGAAACATGGTGAGGATTTTATCTTGAACCAAGTCTAGAGTGTTAAGTTTTAGTTACTAGAAAGGGTTTGAGCTTTATTTCTCTTGTAACCATTTCTGACTTTAATCCTTATACACGTACTCACTTAAAACCTCTCTCTTTGGAATTAAATAAACTTGGTTTATCTTTAATCTAAACCAATCCAGCGCTAATTTGAACCAAACTGTTTGGTAACTCCAGTTAAAATAACAAACTGTTGAATATTGACTCTTTAAAGGAGCAATAAAACCTAAACTTTCCTCTGATTGTGCCAGGACAGAGCTGGACATTTCAGAACACGTTTCGGGGAAATTTTGGGGCTGGGGAGAGCATGGAGTCACCTTACCAGTTGTTAACCAAGGCTGGTGGAGACCAGTAGAAGTCTGTGGTATTGCAGGCAAGCTCCTGGATCCAAAACATTGGACCAGAGCTGCCCAATACATAGACGTAGAGTGCATGCTTGCTCCTGACTGTGGGTGTCCCAGGCAAAGAGCTACAATAGCGAAGTTTTAAGGCACTTAAGGGTTACAGGATGAGAGGTGACAACTCATCACCAGTTTGGATTGCATCTCAGAATGTGACACTTACCCTACTTTTCCTTTTCTTGAGCTAAATCCTGCAGTCCTTAGCCCTGGTCTGTACTAGAAAGTTACGCCCACATAACTGCATCACTCAGGAGTGTGAAAAAACCAAACCCCTGAGTGACATAATTAAGCCGATGTAAGTCCCTGTGTAGACAGCGCTAGGTCGATGAAAGAATTCTCCCCTCAGCCTAATTACCACCTTTCAGGGAGGTGGGTTATTTATGTTGATGGGAGAACCTTTCCCATCAGCATAGGCAGCGTCCACACTGAAGTGCCGCAGTTGCTCTGCTCTAGCATTTCAAGTGTAGACAAGTCCTTACTCAGCCCAACTTCCAGCAACTGATATTCCACCCCAACTCGCCACATTCCTTTTTAGACTAGCTAAGTGGAGGCTTGGTGCAGCTGAGTGTTAGAGGTATCATCCTCCCAAACCCACACTCAGTCACTCTTTTGAGACTTGTAGGCTGATGGTCTTGATTATAGGAGTGCATGCAGGTAATTCAGGTACCTGAGCAGCGATCCCTACATTGGGCAACTCGCACCATAAAACTGGAGGGTTGCTTTTTGTACGCAGATTTTTTTTTTAAATTGGTTTCTGCCTCAGATCAGCCTACTGCAGAGCCAGCATCCAGGGCTTTTTGATGCTCTGCTTTCTTAGATGGCCAGATAAATTTTCAGGTGGGTTGCATCTGAGTATGCATCCCTGTCACCATGCAGGGATTTAGCCATATAACTCGGTGCATCAAAAGGCAAGCATATGCCTAAACAGGCTTTTTGGGGGGGGGGTTAAAACACACATTACACTGTAAAGTTCTTAAGATCATTACACTCACACTGAAAACCAGGGTTCTGGCTTTCTGGCTCCTCTCCTGTGGCAAATGCTATTCACAAAGGGGGCATACCACAGGAGACACAAACTGGAGAGCACTGAAAATACCTTTCCTTTCCTCAGACTCTTGGCAGAGTCAATGTGATGCCGAAAACTTTCACGCTCCAAAATATTCTCCAGGAGTCCTATTGAGTGACTCCTCTGCTGCCCTTTCAGTAACTCTTTCACCAGCCATTCTGGAAGCCAAGAGCTTTCTTCTCGTGCTTCTTCTGAAAAGTTCCTGAGGGAAACTGGAGAGGCAGCTTGCAATCTGGGGCCTCCTAGCGAAGTCCGGGCACGTCGAAATGAAGCCTCGGTTTCGGCCATCGACTCCCGTAGCTCATTCAGAATGCTGTCAGAACAAACATCAGAAGAGAATCATGTACGGGGCAACGTCAGAGTACTGAAACCAATGATACTTGGCTCTTGTGTAGTGTTTTTCATCTGTACATCTCGAGTCACTTTACAGAGGGGGATAAGTTTTACTGTCCCTCTTAAAGATGGGGAAATGGTGATACTGAAAGGGGAAATGGCTTGCTCACTTCCACACATGACACTGGTTGCAGAGCCAGGAACAGAAAGCAGGTTGCTTGACTCCTAGGCTGTGTTTCTACCTACTAGAGAAGACTGCCTCTCTGAACTAAGTTAGGGAGATTTTGCTAGCTATTCCATACTTCTACTTCTCATTGCTGACAAATGGGAAAAGGCAATGAATGACGGTAGGGGGAAGCTAGAACACACCATCAGTTTGGGGAGAGGGTGGTGAGGCATGCTACCAACCTCCCCCGCCTAGTTTAGGCATTAGGCACTAGTGAGATTGTTGATCTTCCTTAGAATTTTCTGAAATTATTTTACAGCACTATATGATCTGGATATGGACCTGATCCTACAGCTCTTACTCCTGTCAGTAGCCCCATTAACGAGAGTAAGGGCAGAAGAACTGGGTCCTTTGCGCACTTGCTAAATCTTGCCTCATCTGCAGGTCTGAAAAGCACAAACAATTTTTCTAGATGAAAGCAAATGAATTTCCCTCATGGAACATGGAAGCAAGAATAGTTATTTTCACATGATGATGATGTTCATGCTGCTAGGGTACACAAGACAATCTGTCATGCTAGCCTAGGAGAGTAAGAGCCCTTGATACAGGCTCTCCAACATATTTCCATAATGTATTTTCAATCAAATATAATTGAAAATAATTCTTATGTGGCTCAGGCCCCTATAAGCAGGAACCATCTTATGTTTCCCCAAGATGTAGCACATAACAAAATAATCACCGATGCACACTCGAGTACAGCTTACATTTGCCCAAACACTAATGATTCTTCTCTACTGTGACTCATGTCTGTGAATGTACTTGCAAAGGTATGTGATGGAGCAGCAATCCATATGGCAAGCTGCTTTTCTCCATCATGCAGGAGATCACGCTGCATTGAAATGTCATGGTTTGTAATCACATGTTGGTTTGAAGTTGTGAGAGGATGATCTCATTTGTGCATTACTGAGATTTCTTGTTATCATTTACTGCCACAGTGAGAGTCATTCCTCCTAACACAAGAGAGCACATCAGCAGCAGCTGTGAAGTTTGCTCATGACAACAACATTGCCAGGAGTAAGGAGAAGTTAGCACCAAAATAATTTGTCTGAGAACATAGACATGAAGCTATTGAACAATTAATCACCCATCTACCCCTGGCCAAAAAGATGCTCAAATTCAGTGCCCAATTCTTTTAAAGATGAAACCTAGGTTGTATTCACACATACACATGGGTTAACACAGGTTGTTGGAACTGAAATTAAATTAACAGAATCATAGAATCGTAGAACTGGAAGGGACCTCAAGAGGTCCTCTAGTCCAGTCCCCTGCACTCACGGCAGGATTAAGTATCATCTAGACCAGTGTTACTCAAAGTGGTGGGTCCGCGGACCGGTGCCAGTCTGCGAGCCATCAGCTGCCGGTCTGCGCACATATTGGAAAAAAAAAACACCGGTCCCCCACATCAGATAGTCTAGATCAGTGCTTCTCAAGCTATCCCTGACAGGTGTTTCTCTAAGCTGCTCTTAAAAATCTCCAATGACGGAGATTCCACAATCTCCCTGGGCAATTTATTCCAAGGCTTACCCACCCTGAAAGGAAGTTTTTCCTAATGTCCAACCTAAACCACTCTTGCTGCAATTTAAGCCCATTGCTTCTTGTCCTAGCCTCAGAGGTTAATGAGAATAATTTTTCTCCCCCCTCCTTGTAACAACCTTTTATGTCCTTGAAAACTATTATCATGTCCCCCCCTCAGTATTCACTTCTCCAGACTAAACAAACCCAATTTTTTCAATCCTCCCTCATCAGTCATGTTTTCTAGACTTTTAATAATTTTTGTTGCTCTCCTCTGGACTTTCTCCAATTTGTCCACATCTTTCCTGAAATGTGGTGCCCAGAACTGGACACAATATTCCAGTTGAGGCCTAATCAACGTGGAGTAGAGCGGAAGAATTACTTCTCGTGTCTTGCTTACAACACTCCTGCTAATACATCCTAGAATTATACTTGTTTTTTTTTGTTTTTTTTGCAACAGTCTTACACTGTTGACTCATATTTAGCTTGTGATCCACTCTGACTTTCAGATCCCTTTCCACGGTACTCCTCCCTAGGCAGTCATTTCCCATTTTGTATGTGTGCAACTGATTTTTCCTTCCTAAGTGGAGTACTTTGTATTTGCCCTTATTTAATTCTATCCTATTTACTTCAGACCATTTCTCCAGTTTGTCCAGACCATTTTGAATGTTAATCCCATCCTCCAAAGTACTTGCAACCCCTCTCATCCTGGTATCATCCACAGTTTACTCTCTGTGCAATTATCTAAATCATTGATGAAGATATTGAACAGAATCAGACCCAGAATTGACTGTTTTGACAAAACTGACAGTCTTGCTTGGGGCTAGTGTCATTCTGAACTCTTGGTAGTGTGCTAGCTTCCTGATATGGATGGGAAGCATGACTAGTGCCAGCTGTGACATTGCACTTCATATGCTTTATAAAAATATGTTTATAAGTGTGAATATGATGTAACTGGAATATGCTTGATGCAAAAGGTCTCTTGTAAGGTATCATTACAAAGTTCATAATCTACTGAGTGTGTTCATCCTATTTGTATGAATGTATCATTCTTGTATCTGAAACTAGGAATATGAAGTATAACTCTGAGGTACTACTGTAATTATGCAAAGTGTGGGCCATTAATGGTGGTTTAGAATCTTGATGGCTCCCATTGACTAGGACAATTGGTTGTAAATGGTTTATTTACCTGTAAGCCTTCCTGTATTCCTGGGGGTCAGCCCTGGAAGAATGGAGGCTGAGGTCTCACAGGATATGTGAACATGTCACCTAATACTGGAATCCATCTTAAACCTGGTGCTTTTCCATATAGAAGGTGGGGTGGGAACCCAGAGAGACAAAAGACTCCCGCCTTGTGCCAAAGATATAAAAGGGGGTAGAACAGAACAAAAGGGGTCCAGTCATGAGAAAACCCCTAGTTTCCACCTAAGATGTCTGCTGGAACTGACAAGGACTGTACCAGGGGAAAGGATTGGGCCCAGACTAGGAAGAAGTCTAGTCTGTGAAAGAAGCTTATTGGAACATCTCTGAGGGTGAGATTTACCTGTAATCAGTTTCTTAATGTATTAGGCTTAGACTTGAGAGTTTTATTTTGTTTGGTAGCTTACTTTGTTCTGTCTGTTATTACTTGAAACCACTCAAATCCTACTTTTTATACTTAATAAAATCATTTTTGTTTATTAATAAACCCAGAGTAAGTGACTAATACCGGGGGAGCAAACAGCTGTGCATATCTCTCCATCAGTGTTTTAGAGGACAGACAGTTTATGAGTTTACCCTGTATAAGCTTTATAAAGAGTAAAACAGATTTATTTGGGGTTTGGATCCCATTGGGAACTGGGTGTCTGGGTGCTGGAGATAGGTGACCTGGTGAGCAGTTTTTGGTTAAAGTCTGCAGCTTTGGGGGGCGTGGACCAGATCTGAGTCTGTGTTGCAGCAGGCTAGCGTGTCTGGCTCACCAAGACAGGGTTCTGGAGTCCCAAGATGGCAGGGAAAATGGGCTCAGAGGTAAATTCAGCATGTCAGGTGACAGTCCCAAGGCGATCTCTGTGATCAAACCTTTCACACTAGTTTAGTCAGTTTAGAACATTCTCTTAACTTCCATTTTTCTTTGTGGTAGGCAATCCCACAATGCAGTGCACCAATCCCATAATGCAGTGCACCAAATGTAACAAGGAGCATTCTGTGCCTGCACGCTATGCTCCCCACACCACATTATGTATCAATAGGGTAATGTTACATCACCAGGATGTTCTAGGGCAGTATAAATAGCCTGGAAGGTGTAGGCAACACGCCCCTTATTGACCACAACCATTTATTTTCTGGCAGATTGTGAAGTTCTTGTGCCAGCCATATCTGTGATGGATTGACCAACAACTTGGGCCAAGGATGAAGTGAGGACTATGATCATGACCCAGGATGATGTATGGATTCACGCCAAACTCTATTACCCAACATCAGTAAGTCTTTTGATTTTGCTCAAACTGACAGAAAGAGAAACCCAAGAGGTGTCAGTCTCTGAAGGCTGGGTACGAAGGCTGGAACAGAATGCCAGTACTTTGTGATTAATTAACACAACTCAATCCTAATGCCCCCTTCTGATACTACTGTCCCAGTCTGACACCAGTCTTGCCCATCTGCCAAGCGGTAGCAGATGTCAGGACCTTGCAGGTCAGCTTTCCCAGCAGAGCAGAAATCAGTGATACAGATTCTGGGTACATTCTGAGGCCAGGTCTACACTAAAAAGTTAGGTCAACCCAGCTACGATGCTCAGAGGTGTGAAAAACACAGCTCTGAGGGACATAGTTAAACCGACCTAATCCCTGGCGTAGATAGCAGTAAATTGATAGAAGAATTCTGTCGACCTACTTACCGCATCTCGTGGAAGTGGATTAACTACAGCAACGGGAAAACCCCTCTGTGACACTCTATACCTTGGGGGAGCACCCTGTAACCTACCTATTCATCATTTTTATATCATTGTAATATTTCATATAAAGCATGCCATGTAAGGTATCATGGGAAAAGTTATGATCTGCTGAAAGCCATTGTTCTATCTAAATATGTATATCAGTGCATATGAAATTATGAGATTGTGCTGTACGGTTGTCACTAAAATATACTGTGAATTGGGGAATCACCCAGATATTAGCTCCCCAGAAACCACAAGGGAGCTAACCAATGCCCAGGTGGGTGTTGACCAATCATCAGCAGCCATTGTCCAGCAAGGGAGTCACAGTTCAATGACAGGTTTCAGAGTAGCAGCCGTGTTAGTCTGTATTCGCAAAAAGAAAAGGAGGACTTGTGGCACCTTAGAGACTTAGCTCATGAAAGCTTATGCTCAAATAAATTTGTTAGTCTCTAAGGTGCCACAAGTACTCCTTTTCTTTTTACAGTTCAATGACTCGCTTGCACAAGGCCACACCAGGGGAACTGCTCAGCCTTGCCTGGTGACTCAGCAATGCCCACCTGACATGCCTGGACTTGTGTTCTCCAAGCACATGGAATAAAAAGAAAAGGAGTACTTGTGGCACCTTAGAGACTAACCAGTTTATTTGAGCATGAGCTTTCGTGAGCTACAGCTCACTTCATCGGATGCATAGCATATCGTGGAAACTGCAGAAGACATTATATACACACAGAGACCATGAAACAAAACTTCCTCCCACCCCACTCTCCTGCTGGTGACAGCTTATCTAAAGTGATCATCAAGTAGGGCCATTTCCAGCACAAATCCAGGTTTTCTCACCCTTCCCCCCCCCCCCCCCACACACACATACAAACTCACTCTCCTGCTGGTAATAGCCCATCCCTCTTTGAAACCTCTCTTTATAATGCGCATGATAATCAAGGTGGGTCATTTCCAGCACTAATCCAGGTTTTCTCACCCCCCCCCCACACACACCCCCCTCCAAAAACCACACACACAAACTCACTCTCCTGCTGGCAATAGCTCATCTTACAATGTGCACAGCAATAAACCAATTTTAACCAGAACGTCTTGGACGTTCTGGTTAAACTTGGATTATTGCTGTGCACATTGTAAGATGAGCTGTTGCCAGCAGGAGAATGAGTTTGTGTGTGTGGTTTTTGGAAAGGGGGGGGTGTGGGGGGGGGGTGAGAAAACCTGGATTAGTGCTGGAGGTGACCCACCTTGATTATCATGCGCATTATAAAGAGGGGTTTCAAAGAGGGATGGGCTGTTGCCAGCAGGAGAGTGAGTTTGTATGTGTGTGGGGGGGGGGGGGGAAGGGTGAGAAGGGTGAGAAAACCTGGATTTGTGCTGGAAATGGCTCTACTTGATGATCACTTTAGATAAGCTGTTGCCAGCGGGGGAGTGGGGTGGGAGGAAGTTTTGTTTCATGGTCTCTGTGTGTATATAATGTCTTCTGCAGTTTCCACGATATGCTATGCATCCGATGAAGTGAGCTGTAGCTCACGAAAGCTCATGCTCAAATAAACTGGTTAGTCTCTAAGGTGCCACAAGTACTCCTTTTCTTTTTATTATAAAATCATATCTCCAAAAAATCCTTGCATAGATTTTCAGATGCACAATTATCTTTAGCCTTAAATGCTGGGATCTTCAGACATATAGTTTTTTAAATAAATCCTTCAAAGAGACCACCCTTATCTAAAATACACATTTTAATTACTATAGTAAAAAGAACTTGCTTCCAAAGACTTCCTGTCCTTCCCTGTCTCCCTTCACCCCCTCTCCCCCCACCCCCCATTGAAGAGAGCCCTTAAAGAGACAACACTCCTTTCTTTCCAGATAGCTGGACAAAGTTTCCCTTTCTTTACTTCTGATTATCTGATGAACTAGTTTTAAGAGAACCCTCCAGCAAAATCAGTACCTTAATAAGATATAAAATCCTTTGTTATGCCTAAAATCTTTGGAAACATATTTTTTAAAGTTGGTGAAATTTCATAA
This sequence comes from Chelonia mydas, assembly GCF_015237465.2. NCBI lineage: Eukaryota > Metazoa > Chordata > Testudines > Cheloniidae > Chelonia > Chelonia mydas. Next base: position 47,242,219 of record NC_057849.1, on the reverse strand, counting down.
GCATGTCTATTGTTATGGCGATTACACAAAGTAAGTTAATGTTCCCTTTTTCTAAAAGCAATGAACATTGTTATGAACACACTAAACCTCTGTGACTGATTAATTTAAAATAATGTCTTTGTTTCAGTGAGTTAAATATGTAGTAATCTGGAATGATTATTTTATGAAGGCTTAAGAGTACATTTAAAATATAAAATCAGCTTAGAAATACTGATTAAGAAAATGTAAAACAGAGAAGAGCTCCATCATGTATTCCATAATATTTAATGTTGTATTCAGCAAGACAGCTGACTCACCCTTACTACAAAGTTTTTGAAAATAAATGTCTGACAAACTTCAGAGCATATCAAAAAACCTGTGACTGACATTTTTTATTCCCAAGTTTAGTGCTTTTAAATAGGTAACTTCTGCATGTCCATTCTGCGTGAGGGAGAGAGTACAGGGGTCTCTGCGGGGAACTGTGACTCTCCGCCACCTTGAGGCATCTCGTTATCCTTTGCTGTCTCATCCCTCCCTCCCCTCCACCCCCCACTGGGCTGCAAGCTTCGGCTGACGTGGGGTACAGGGGCACCAGTTTAATAATACTGCATAGGGCCCCATAAATCCTAAGGATGGCTCTGCCTGCATATGAAGGTGTAACTAATATGCAGTATCCAGTGGGGTGAGAAAAACTGCTTAGTCCGGATATTGCCTAGTCTATTAAGGTTGAGAATTTAGACTGAGTGCTTATCTTTTATTTTCCTTTGGTAACTACTCTGAATTTTGCCTATCACTTATAATCACTTAAAGTCCATCTTTTGTAATCAATAAACTTATTCTAATGTTTATCCTTACCAGTGAGTTTGACTGAAGTGCTTGATAAATCCGCTCAGGTTACAAAGGCTGGTGTTATGTCCATTTTCCATTGATGAAGTGATGAACAAATTAATAAACCTGCATTGCCCAAGAAAGGGTCTTGAGCAGTGCAAGATGGTATATTCCGGTGGTACAAGGCTGGGAGCAGGCATGATTTGGCTGGTGTCCTTTTCTGTGTGATTCATGAATGTCTCTGGGAGGATTCATGCAATCTGGGTGGGTGTGGGGCTCCACGTGTGGGTCTACTGGGGGGGTTTGCTACTTGTCACCAGTAAGGCATTGAGACAACCAAGATTAGTGAGTTAAGGGGGCACCGCAGACCCACAGTCCCCGGTTGCACCTCAGGGATACCGTCACATCCTCCATAGGCATCGACTTCCCCTCTGGCTAGTGGGTGCTCAACCCCCCCACCCCACCCTGGCCTCACCTCTTCCCTGCCCTGCCCTCGCCCCACCCCCATTCCACTCCTCCCCCAAAGTCCCTGCCCCAATTCCATCCCCTTCCGCCAAGTCCCCACCCCTTCCCCACCTCCTCCCCTGAGCACACTGCATCCCCACCCCTCCCCCTCCCTCCCGGAAAGTCCTAAGTGCTGCCAAACAGCTGTTAGGCAGCAAGGGGTGGGGTGGGAAGCGCTGGGAGGGAGGGGGATGAGCGGGGATGTGGCACGGTCGGAGGGTGGGAGAAGGAGGTGACAAGTGGGAAGCTTGGCTGCCGGTGGGTGCGGAGCACCCGCTTATTTTTCCCTATAGGTGCTCCAGCCCCGGAGCACCCATGGAGTCAGCACCTATGACACCCTCCCACCACTGTAGTGAGTGTCTACACTGAAGCGCTACAACAGCGCAGCCACACCACTGCAGCTGGGCCACTGCGGTGGTTTAAGTGTAGACATAGCTGTAACGTAACTTGCTCTAGTTACAAATATACTAGTCCTGGAACAGAGATGCAGGCAATCACTTCGTTCAGAAATCTCAGTCCACCACCAAAGGTCAGTTTCCAGCATACAACTCTGCCTCAGTCTAATCAGAGCGAGCAGAGCGCAGACTCTCCTGCTACTTGCACAGCTCCCTCTACCCCAAACTTGTATAACAAAAAATATACCACCACAAGCATTTCTTCCAAGACTAAAAACATTGCTCACATGCTAAGAAATTCAATACAGGTTGCGAAGTCAAGATTGTCATGTCAAGAGATACCTTTATTAGTAGGTTTCAGAGTAGCAGCCATGTTAGTCTGTTTCCTCAAAAAGAACAGGAGTACTTGTGGCACCTTAGAGACTAACAAATTTATTAGAGTATAAGCTTTCGTGGGCTACAGCCCACTTCATCGCAGCCCATGAAAGCTTATGCTCTAATAAATTTGCTAGTCTCTAAGGTGCCACAAGTATTCCTGTTCTTTATAAGTAGGGATCTCACCAGGACTGTTTTAGAAGCACCTGGAAGTCTCCTCTTATAAAAGCAGATGTTGTCAAATGTCAAAGTTATGGGATGAGCTGCAGTTTAAGCCCCTTTTAGTCCCTCTTGAGTGGACCTCTCTGCAGATAGGTTTTGCTATCTTCACCCCTTCTGGAAAGGGGCACATGGTCCTACCATGCTTAGACCATGCTGCAGCCCTCCTGTTTACCAATTGGGATAACATGACAGCCCCAACTTTGGCACATTAGCCCTTTTCCTCCAAAAGCCTGTGACCAGTGGCTGATTAATGTAACTTCAAGACTTCTTCAAAACAAACTATTACGTATTCAACCAAAGGTACACAGCATGCAGATCAAAAAGCCTACATGCCTGGGTCTCACCTAAACTTTGTTCTTTCCTTCCAAGTTCTGGGTAAGTTCCACTCAGCCCAGTCCTCCTACACTTGGCCTGGGAAAGACGGACAGTCACAGGAGAGTGGGGTGGGAGGAGGTATTTTTTCATGCTTTGTGTGTATATAAAAAGATCTTCTACACTTTCCACAGTATGCATCCAATGAAGTGAGCTGTAGCTCAGGAAAGCTTATGCTCAAATAAATTGGTTAGTCTCTAAGGTGCCACAAGTACTCCTTTTCTTTTTGCAAATACAGACTAACACGGCTGTTACTCTGAAACCAGTCCCTACAGTGTTCTCCTAGTGCAGGGGTGGGCAAACTACGGCCCGCGGGCCGCGTCCAGGCAACCGACCTTTTAATCCGGCCCTCGAGCTCCCGCTGGGGAGCAGGGCCGGGGGCTTGCCCCGCTCCACGGGTGACATGGCTCTGTGCAGCTCCCGGAAGCAGCGGCTTGTCCCCCCTCCACAATACGCTACAGCAGTGGTGAGCCGGATCCAGGACAGACATGGGACCAGGACACAACCTTGTGCCCTGTGCATCAGTCTGGGCTCTGGGACAAATACAGTGGCAGCAGCAGAAGAGGAAGAAGAAGAAAGGGAGGGGAATAACTACTGGCAATAACCAAGGACATTAACAGGAAACGGTTTAAAAAAAGGACCCTCAGGCTCCCAGTGTTTATTGCAATGCTCCTTCCTTCCATCTCCTCCCTCGCGCTGTCCCGAGCAGCGGGGGACTTGGCACCGCTTTCTCTAAGCGCCCACAACAAAACCTTCCCCATGGCAGCACCAAGCGCTCCGCGGCGGGAGCAGGCTAGCGACTCCCCAGGCTGCGCACAGCAGAGCGGGACCCGGCGGGGAGGGACGCCCCGAGCCCGCGCACAGCCCGGAGTGGAAGGCGCGCGGCGACTGCCCTCAGACGTCTCGCTCCGCGGCGAGGGGAGGCGGGGCGGGGCTGGGCGCGGGGAGCACCTGCGGCTCCTGGCCGGCGCAAGCCGCAGCCCTGGTTGCTTGACAACAGCCCACAACGCTGCTGCCGCCGGGGCTCGGCCCGCGCCCGCAGGCTGGAGGGGAAAAGGGGGCTCACCTGCCGCGGGGGAATGTTTCCAGCTTTCCGGATGCAGAGCGCGGTCGCGCTGCCTTCCTCAGAGCCATGGTCTCCGGGCACCCCCAGCCAAGCCCGCTCAGCGGCAGCGGCAGCAGCCCGTGCCCCGCCGCACTGCAGGGCGCTGCAGACCTGGCACGTGGGGTTGCTCCCCGCCCAGCACCGCCCTCGCTCCGCGGGCCTGGCACGTGAGGCCGAGGAGTGCACGGGACTGGCGGGAACAGCGCTGCCAAGTGCGATCACTCTTCTCCTCAGCTTAACGGTGCTCCTGCAGCGTGGTCTGCTGCCCGGGGCTGTGGCGCAGCCTGTGCAGAATGCATCTCTCCGGGGGCTGGCCCTCGGCCCCCTGGCTAAAAGGGAGAGGGGGTGCCGCAATAGTGAGCAAAAGAAGTAAAATTTCAGCGCTAGCCCCGATCTGAAGAGTTTATTGAAAATGCCCACAGAAGAGCAGCCCCTACTTGGCAACATTTAGTCACTTCATGTAATAAACAGAACTTTCCCCCAATCTATGGAGCTGTCAGTTATAGGCAGGAAAATGCCACCCTTGATTGACACTGTGGGTAAATCATTTTTCCTCTCCTGCCCAGTCAGGGCAAGAGAAGATCAGAAAAGAATAGGTGCAGCTATTGTCACTTGCTTTTAATTTCATTTTGCCGGGTTTCAAAAGAACAGCAAGGAGCAGGGTTGTTAAAGCTAGTGTGTTTTGCAGAAAGAGGCTGATTCCAGCACAGAATATACCCAATTTGAGATTAGCAAGGATGTTAGATATAGAAACATTTTGCTGATAAAACAATCCCACCTCAGGGTGTCAGAGAGATAGTGTGAAAAGTAATACAATTTAAAACCCTGTAAAACAATCAGCCAGCTGGGTGAATCTACAAAGGTATTTAGGCACCTAATGGAATCAATAGAAACTACTCAGTGAATAGAACAGGAGTACTTGTGGCACCTTAGAGACTAACAAATTTGTTAGAGCATAAGCTTTCGTGGGCTACAGCCCACTTCATTGGATGCATAGAATGGAACATATAGTAAGAAGATATATATATATATACAGAGAAGGTGGAAGTTGCCATACAAACTGTAGGAGGCTAATTAATTAAGATGAGCTATTATCAGCAGGAGAAAAAAACTTTTGTAGTGATAATCAAGATCGCCCATTTAGAATGTAACAGTGGCAGAATCAGGACCCATATGGGCAGAATATTTTAAAAAACTGAATGATGTGGAGTGGCCCAACAATTGCCCATCAAAACCCATGGAGAGAGGGAGTGTCAGCATTGTTCCCTTTGTTCTTTTATTAATATGGTAGAACACATACCTCTGTGATTCAAAGCTACTGCATTTCCCTCCAGAGAACATCCTTTAAAGTTATGGGTAACACTATGTGTTTGTCTGTGTCATGGTTTTCATGAGAGAGACAAGATATGTGACATGATGGGGGGTTTTTTGGTGGTGGAAGGTACAAGCTTTCAAGCTTTACAGAGCTCTTCTTTTGGTCTGAGGAAGAGTGTCTAAACTAAATGCAGATTAGGACAGATTGGAGGAGACCACTTGAGATGTAATCCACAACTGAGGGTTAGGTTGTTAAGCATAACCATAATAACTTTCATGACATTAACAATACAGAAGCCACCCGACTTACCCAATCGTTCTGTTCTGGAAAGCCTTGCGTAACTTGAATTTTGTGTAAGTCGGAAACGTATAGCTGTACATTATGCAAAAATTTCCACAACTCGAAAATCCTATTTCTGGCTTATGGAACTTTTTCCGTAAGTGCGAATTTGTGTAAGTCGGGTCTTGCATACCCCAGGGAGTGTTTGTATAACTTGTCTTTCCCTTCCACACCCAACACTATAGAAGTCTTGGAGTGAAATCCTGGCCCCACTGAAATCAATGGAAATTTTGCCATTGACTCCAGTGGGGCCAGGATTTCACCCATTATCTTCAAGCTCATTAATAAGGAAGGTTTTGCCATGAATTAAAAAAGAATCCAAGAATGCCTGTATGTATGTCCAGTACAGTGCAATATGGGACAGTGACCTGGATATTTTGCTCTAAATACATTTACCCATGACTTTTGCATTTTTTCTATAAATTTGTGACTCTTACTTCTTTATTTTATTTCCCATGACAGCCTGAGTTACTAAGGTTCCAAATTATTTACCATTAAGTTATTTTCTATGTTAAAAATTTCTATTTAAAACTAATATTTGGAATACGTTCATTTTACATTACTTTATTTGCATACCTATTCTAAAATTTGCTTTTAATCAATCAGTTGCTAATGGTTAGCAAACATTTCCTCCTTTTTATATATCAACTTAAATCTTGATAAGTGTTTCTTTAGCCTTTGTTAATGTGTTAATTGTTTATTTTTATGTTGTTAATTGGCCATTGCTCTTTGTTTGCTAAATGCTTCATGAACTTTTTTCATCCTACAGGAGGGAGCATAACTTGTCTCTAGCCTCTTTTGAATCTGGCCATTGCTGGTGCAAGAGACATCTCCTCTGGAGCTTATACCCCCTAAAATAGAATTCCTAATCACTTCATTGCCATTCTGTCTCATAACAATCTCAGCTAGAATACAAGATCTCTTATCTGTAAATTCCTCACACCCTAACTTCTGTAATAGGGATATTTTTAAGGACCTAAAGTCAGTGGGAGTTTTGCCCAAGTTAGAATTGCAGGATCAGGCCCTAAGACTGTAAAGCATTTTGAAATTTGAGCACTTATCCTACGAACACTTACACTAGACAATATGGTAGCATAACTTCATTGTGTAGTATGTATATTTATTGTCTTGCCAACAAACTAAGGCACTAGTCCTGCAGACTCTTAAGCACAATTTTAAGTTTCAATGGGAATACTCCTGTGCTTAAAGTTAAGCATGTGTATAAACGTTTTCAGGATTGGGGCTACAGTTTGTAGGTAAGACACTATACATAAAGTCTTCTGTCATATGGCTTCTGATGGCGCAAACAAATATTGGGTAAGCAATGTCGTCACTTTATCACGGTAGCATCATCTGGAGACATCAAGCACATCCATCCACCATCAAGATGATAAAGAGGAGGAGGGCAGTCCATAACCAGATGACACACTGTTTGTTCCTGAGCTCCACTGGGTCAAGGCAGGGAGCTCAAGAAGCCCTCGGGGTAAAGATGTAAATTAAGATGTTTGTGACCACAACCTATCCCGTTGTAACAAAGAAGGATCTTTTGGTTCAGATGGTTGTTCTGAGGGAAAGGGGCGGCAGGTTTGTATAATTTTTGGTGGTGCCCAGAACAGGTCCAAGTCTCCGCCCCCCCCCCCCCCCCCAACACACACACATCTGCCTTGTAAGCCAAAAAATATATTTTAAAATAATGTAAAAATGTGAGGGCTCTGGGATGGGGCTGTGATGAGGGGTTGGGGGTGTGGGAGGGGCTCAGGCAGAGGGCTGGGGGGTGGGGTGAGGGCTGTGGTGTGGGGCCAGGGATGAGGGGTTCACGATGCAGGAGAGGGATCAGGGTTGGAGCAGAGGGTTAGGGGATGAGGGCTCTGGCTGGGGCTGGGGATGAGGGGTTTGGAGTGTGGGAGGGGCTCAGGGCTAGGGCAGAGGGTTGGGGTGAGAGGGGTGAGGGCTCTGGCTGTGGGTGTAGGCTCTGGGGTGGGGCTGGGCTGGGGATGAGGAGTTTGGAGTGCAGGCAGGCCAGAGAAGGACAAGCACTAGTAGTTGGGGGGCGCTAGGAGCCTGCACCCTGCGGTGGCAGTTGATGCCGGGAGCCAGCAGAGGGGAGGCAGCATATGGAGCTGCAGGGGAGAGGTAGAGATGCTTTGGGGCCCCAGGAGAAGTGTGCCGGGGCAGCAAGCAGAGGCTGGGGGACACTCGGGGGAGGCGTAGGGGGGCAGCAGGGGGGCCAGGGGAGAGACCCGGCCCCAAACATTGGTGGAGCTGGGCCCCCAGGCCCTGAACATTGCTGGAGCCCAGGCACCACAGGCTCATATAACTCGCCTGCCCTGCTGAGGGGCATGCGACAGCTGATCCGGATAGACTAGGGAGTGCAGATCTGAATTGTATATCTGCCAAAAAATGCACCATCGATCCAAAATATAGTTGTCAAGGTTCCTTCCCCACTCTGAACTCTAGGGTACAGATGTGGGGACCTGCATGAAAGACCCCCTAAGCTTATTCTTACCAGCTTAGGTTAAAAACTTCCTCAAGGTACAAACTTTGCCTTGTCCTTGAACCCTATGCTGCCACCACCGAGCGTGTTAAACAAAGAACAGGGAAAGAGCCCACTTGGAGACGTCTTCCCCCAAAACATCCCCCCAAGCCCTACACCCCCTTTCCTAGGGAAGGCTTGATAAAAATCCTCACCAATTTGCATAGATGAACACAGACCCAAACCCTTGGATCTTAAGAACAATGAAAAAGCAATCAGGATCTTAAAAGAAGAATTTTAAATTGAAGAAAAAGTAAAAGAATCACCTCTGTAAAATCAGGATGGTAACTATCTTACAGGGTAATCAGAGTCAAAACATAGAAAATCCCTCTAGGCAAAACCTTAAGTTACAAAAAGACACAAAAACAGGAATATACATTCCATTCAGCACAGCTATTTTACCAGCCATTAAACAAAAGAAAATCTAACGCATTTCTAGCTAGATTGCTTACTAACTTTTTACAGGAGTTCTGAAGAGCATTCCTGATCTGTTCCTGGCAAAAGCATCACACAGACAGACAGACCTTTTGTTCCCACCCTCCAGCTTTGAAAGTAGCTTGTCTCCTCATTGGTCATTTTGGTCAGGTGCCAGCGAGGTTATCCTAGCTTCTTAACCCTTTACAGGTGAAAGGGTTTTGCCTCTGGCCAGGAGGGATTTTATAGTTCTATATACAGAAAGGTGGTTACCCTTCCCTTTATATTTATGACAATAGTCCTGTGCAACCTGTGGTGCTTTTCTTTAAAAAGGTCATGTCTGATTTACTAAGAGGCATGGCTATTTTAGAAAAGAAAACTTTAACAGGCTTTTTTGATGTGGCTCTGAGATGAAATTGTGAAGTAGGCAGTCTTGATAGTTGGCTGCACACAGTAAGATGGCCAGGGCCCTCCCTTCACACCTAATCGTCGGGAGAACAATGCCAGCCAGGACCTGAAAGTTGGAAACTGAAGTTGTCCTGGTCACCTCGGTCATGATATGAAGGGCTCAGTTGATCATTGAATCCAGCTTGCCACAATGATTATTAGAGTCCCAAGCTGCTGCACAGTATTCAGTAGGTGCAATAATTAGGGCGTTGGTACATGTCCACAAGGTTGCTGTGCTGGCTCCCCATGAGTTGTTGACAAACTTGCAGAGGAGTATGACTCTTGACTGGATTTAGCCTGTCTTCTTGACGTGTTGTTGAAAGCACAGAGCGCATTCAAGCTTTATCCCCAAATAAGTAGGGTACAGTTGGCTGATGGTGCAGAAGGACCTGGAGCTGTCAATGAGCTCAACTCGATGATGAGTTGAAACAAGATGATGCTGTCTTCAGTGTGTTTTTTGAGTCTTCACTTCAAAAAATACTTGGCTGAAGTCTCGAGGTCAGATAACAGGCAGGACTCCAGCTCCTCAGAGCTCCTTCTGCCTATTGACAGGCAGATGTCATCAGTGTACATAAACTTTGTTGTTGAGGAGGGTGGCAGTTCAGCTGTGTCTATCTATCTACCTATAAAAGAGGTACTCCTGAGGGAATTCTGCACCAAAAAATTAAAAATTCTGAAAAATTCTGCATATTTTATTTGTCAAAGTAACACAAGATAATCACTCCAGTTCAATTATTTTGATAATTTATTTCAAAATACTTGTCAGCAAGTATGTCTGTAACAATACAGACCAAAAAAAAAGATTTTTTTTAACAAATAGATTCCTTACTAGACATATTAATACAGAACTTTGAGTAATTCATTAAACTACAACACAGAAACGTATTTCCTGCACCTGTCAGAAGCAGTGCAAAGGTGTGATGTTTCCCTCTGGTGTTGTCTAGACCAGTGGTCTGCTAGGCCACTCCAATCCTTGACTCTGGGAGCTCTGCTGTGAGAACCCCCCCTCCTGGGCTGTTCACGCACAGCCTCTGGGTGTAAGCTGCTCCCAGCTACTTGCAAGCGAATGACACTACCCAATATCTCCAGTTCCAGACACAACTGTAGGAACCTCTGTCTTGCAGTGTCCAGTTATGCCCGCTGGACGCTGCAAGCTTATATAAGTTTGTCAATTTAACAAAGAAATTGATATGTACCAGGCTTGTTATCCCAAGGGGAGCCTCTGTCACACTGCAAACCAAACGCACTGCTTCAGGTAGAATAAACAAACAAATGTATTAACTATAAAGATAGATTTTGAGCGATTATAAGTCAAAGCATAACAAGTCAGATTTGGTCAAATGAAATAAAAGCAAAATGCATTCTAAGCTGATCTTAACACTTTCAATGTCCTTACAAACTTAGGTACTTCTCACCACAGGCTGGCTGGTTACTTTTCAGTCAGGCTTTCCCCTTTGATCAGCGCTTCAGTCACTTGGTGTGGTGTCTGTAGATGTAGGTGGAAGAGAGAGAGCCAGCATGGCAACTGTCTCTCCCTTTTATCATGTCCTTTCTTCCCTCCTGCCTTTGCCCCCCACCTTCAGAGTCAGGTGAGCATTACTGAATCTCTCTAAGCAAGGTTGAGCAAATTCCCTGGTGTGGCCTCATACAGGTGAGTCATCGCATTGTAGCTTTCTTGCTGGACAATGGTTGTTGATGAGTTGATTGACACCCCGCCTGGGTGTTGGATATTTTCCTTGCTGTTGCCTCTGCGGAGCTAATATCTGGCTGATTCCCCCAACTTACAGCCTGTTTTAGTGACAACCATACCACACAATTCTTATAACTTCATATGCATTAATGATACACATATATGGATAGAGAAATGCCTTTCAGCAGATCATAACCTTTCCCCAATACCTTACAAGGCATGCTTTATATGTAAGATCACAATTATATGAAAATGAGGAATATGGGGGTTACATTATGGTCCCCCAAGGTATACAATGTCACAAAAGGCTTGGGGGAATCAGGGGTAATGGAGCAGTTGAGGGAGAGGAAAGGAGCCTGGAATGAACCTGGTGGGTTGTTGGGTGTGGGTGGGAAAGGTATGGAACAGGAGTTTTTTTGGGGGGACAGAGAGGGGGGAGAAGGGAGGCATTGTTAGGGAATTGGGGAGCCTCCCAATGCAGACCCTGGCTGACCCCAAACCTCTCCTTTGCAGTCAGGCACATCTGACCCTGTCCCCACACACCCCCCATCCCCATGTGGCCCTGCAGCCTTCTTCCCCCATCTCCATGTGGCCCTGCACCCCCACTCCTATTTGGCCCCGGCTCAGTGCTGTCACCCCACTAGCTCCGAGCCTGTGCTCCAGGGTATCGCACTCACTAGCCATTTTGAACCCTGGTTTGTGACCCTCCCTGCCCCCTCCCTCCAGCAGCCCTGTGTGCCCCACTCTGCCTGTGCTAACTTGGCTCCACAGGCAGAGTGCTGTGATGAACTTCTACTTCTGGGGGAATTCTGCGCCACTGCACACAATTTTTTTTCCCTGCAGAAAATACGTTCTGCCTGAGAAGTGCTGCAGTTCCGCCTTTTGCCCACCACAGGCGGCTGTGGTGCCAGAACAGCCAGCAGCTGGCTGCATTCTTGCTGCTGGCTGTTCTGGCACCACAGCCGCCTCCGGCAGGCAAAAAGCAGAACTGCAGCACTTCTCAGGCAGAATGTATTTTCTGCAGGGAAAAAAAATCTGTGGCAGGACATGAATTATGGGCGTGTGCAGTGTTCCCCCAGGAGTAAAGAGTATGGGAGGGAGTACAGATCCCTACAGAAATCCATTGTTCATATGACACTGGGGACTTGAACCATCTCCACACTTGACAATCACTGTTCTGTTAGAAATCACTGTGATGCTGTATGATTGAATATGACCATTTATATTATTGTTGCTAGCACTGTTATACAATTGCAACAAATCTTATGCAAAGTATGGCATGTAAGATATCAATGAAAAGTTGTAACCTGCTAAGTATGATAGTTCTGTTTATATCTTTATATCTGAAGTTATGAATATTGGCTATGTATCTGTATCTCAGAAATGTGTTGTATGCCTGGCTCACACCTTCTCTCCCCCCCACCCAATAGATTTACATCAGGGCTAGACAGCTATGTTTTGATGGCCCATTAAGGACACTCAGCTCACAATGGGCCTGTGACTTTCCTCTCCAGCCTCTGATCACTCAATCACCAACATTCAAAGTCACTCCCAGCTGAGTACATGAATGCTATGCCCAGCCAGCCATGAATATATACAGGGTGACACCAGCATATCTCTCAGTCCCAGTCTTGCCCCCCAAAAATGTGCATCTTGTACCATTCAGTAGCCCACTGGAGCGTACAAGCTCATATATTACTCCATCATTCCAACAAAGGGTAATAAATTTGCACCAGCTTTGTTGTCTCAAGTGGAGCCTTCCCAAACCCTTCAATTCAAATTCACTGTTTTAGATAAAACAGTAAAACAAGTTTATTAACTTGAAAAAGATATATATTTAAGTGATTTACAAGTGAAAAGGCATAAAAGTCAGAGTTGGTTACAAAAGAAATAAAAAGATAAATTTGCAAGCTAATTCCTAAACTTTACAAAGGCTAATAAATGTAAAAGCAAAAAGATTTATCTCACCCAAAAGCTTTCAACAGTCTGTAATGGCTGGAAAAACCTCCAGAGGACCACTCCCTCTAGTTCAATGATGTCTTTCAGGGGATCTTACTGTCATCAGTAGGGATGGGGGAGGAGAGGTATCTAGAGCAAGGGTGGCCAACCTGAGAAGGAGCCAGAATTTACCAATGTACATTGCCAAAGAGTCACAGTAATACGTCAGCAGCCCCGCATCAGTTTCCCTCCCCACTCCCAGCGCCTCCCACCCATTGGCAGCCCCGCCAATCAGCACCTCCCCCTCCCTCCCCGCACCTCCTGATCAGCTGTTTCATGGTGTGCAGGAGGGGGGGCAGGAAGGGGTGGAGTGGGGGCAAAGCATGTGGCAGAGCCAGGGGTTGAGCAGTGAGCACCCCCCGGGCACATTGGAAAGTTGGCGCCTGTAGCTCCAGCCCTGGAGTTGGTGTCTATACAAGGAGCCACATATTAACTTCTGAAGAGTCCCATGTGGCTCCAGAGCCACAGGTTGGCCACCCCTGGTCTAGAGGCACCTTTGCTGGATCATGGGGTCAGGCAGTTCCATGGCGTACATGAGCTGCCAACTGTCCTTCCGGTGTGAATTGTAAATTTCTTCTTTACAACTCCCCTGCTGGCAAGTCCCCAGTTAAGCATGTAATGGCTATTTAGCACTTTGCTGGCATGCCAGTGTGGCTTTGTCTCCGAGGAAATGGCTTAGGAGTGTTATCCAGAATTACAACATATTTCTGTAGCAATCTTACAGCAAAATCTCATAATTTCACATGCAGTGTTGTTACACACATTTCAACAAGATAATAATATTCATCAGATTATGAGTTTATAAATGAGTTTTTAAAGGTACACTTTGTACAAAATATATCATAACCATATAGAAGTGATGAATACGAAGTACAGTGTGTCACATGAATGCATCAAATAAAAGCTGTCAGTCTAATCAGCTGATCCTCAGCATTATGGCCTGGTTGGAACCCTGCCTGATACTGAGGTAACTGTGGGGCAATTAAAGGCAATAGTCATTTAAGTACCAGTCTCTCAAACAGCTTAAAAGTTATGCTGATCAAAGTGATTGGATGATAGTCCTTTGAGTCATCTGCCTTCCTTCTAGGCTTGAGAAGTGCCAGTACATGTTACCTTTGGAACTGTACTGCATTCCAAACAAGTATTATAGAGTCTTACCAGAAAGTCACAACAAGATGAACTCCTCTGATGCAGGAATTCCCCAAAAAAGTTATGCTGCAGTGTATAGTCCATCTGATCAAGTGTAATAAGTACCATATAATTTGTTCATATGAATTCTTGTAATAACAGTCATTTTCCCAACAAAATACTCAATCAAAATACTTTATTTAGAAAGGCAAAACATTTAGAGAGGCAAAAGGTACAGTTCTTTAGTAAAAGACCATCAAATGCATGGAAGATAAAATAGTGACTTTTAAGAACTAGTTAAGGGAACTCAAAATTCTGTTGTGTTCTCCAGCACACAAAGAACAAACCAGGTATTTTCAGTCCAGATTACTTATTTCAGATTAAGGAAATACAGAGTGAGAAAACATATAAAGTCTTCATGAGAGCACAAAAAATGACTTTCTCAGAAATATTTTGCATCAAAAATAAAACACACAATAGTAAGTGCCTCATAACCACAACTGCAGCAAGCAGAGACCTTTTATACATTTCAAGGTTCAGTATACAGCAAACAGAATGACAGCTTCTTTTTTCAGTTACATGACCATCCATACATAACTTTATATTGGATATAAATTCACTATCTCTGCTGCTAGTACATATGTACCAACCATAGAAATAAGGGCCTTGTTTTTCTTTGTGTTTGCTCTGAGTGTTGCTTTTAATGCTCTCACTGATGCATTTTCCTTCCTTCAGCATATGAGATGTTGCCTTGAGTCTAGTGTTACATGGTGACCTCAGTGTCAACTATATTAAATTTAGGAATGAGACATTCTTCTGTGACCCTTAGCCATATTACTGTGATCTTCCACGTCTTGCAGCCCATTCACAAGCAATGACTACAAGCCCTATAAGACTCTCTGAAGTAAAGTATCTGATAATACTGCTGATTTGCTGTTTGCCTCAAAAGCTCATTTCAGTGTTTTAGCAGCTACCACTATTTAACTATTAATAGGTGAGACGTCTTCATTTTCTTTTCTTAGTCTTTCAGTAATTATTGGGTCCCTGCCTGCAACCATCTGGACTTTGTGCAAGACAATTGCACAGTGGTTGCGCAGACTGACATCCTCCTTCCAAACACAAGGGCATGGGATGGAGCACTAGTATCCATTTCAAGCAATACTGCCTCTGTGTATCAGGTTAGGCCAGAAGAGTCACATAGTCACTGGGTCTCCTTGCAAGAGCTGTGTGAATAACTGATTGTTTTGGTTCACTGGCAATTCCAAACAGCTATCTGGGCTGAAGGCCTTTCTTGTGGGTGGCAGAATTGGGTGTGGGTGGGCTGGCAAGACCCCACTCACCCAAGGGCAGCAGGTCCCTAAGTGGCAGGTTAATGAAGCCCATCTTCCAAACAAACCCACTTGTTTAATGTCTCCTGGTCCTGTACATAGCAGGGTTTCTTCCTACAGACTAGTCTGGAGCATGGTTTAAGTAGTCACACGCTACTCACATGTATAATTACATGCACATACTAACTTGTCCTTAGAGGACTGGTACTTTAAATGGTAGATAGACAAAGTATAGTGAAGTCAGTGGCTGTTCCAAGTCCCCCATCTCAAGACACATTCCTCATCAGAAGAGGAGTGACTATTGATCTAAGATCCTTTAATTAGAAAAATGGAAACACATGAACTCCAAGAGTGATCAGGTTTTGAGTAGCACTTGTAAAGAGGCCAGCTTCACAAAATCTGGGATTTGTCTGCAGATAAACCATCTGATGTTTAATTTTGATAAATTCAAGGTATAAGAAATAATATAATTTTTTAGGAGAAGGGTTTTCAGTATAAAATCTTGTCTTTAGAATTAAAATGTGTGTGTGGGCAGGTTAGGTTTAGGGTAAAAGTAGATTGGAGAAATTAACAGCTGCTGAATCAATGAGCTAAAATAATTAAAATTGACTTCTTAATCCAATTCTTAATGGAGATAACATGCATCAAGAGCTGTAGGTTCAGTGAACATACAGGATGTTGCTTCTTATAGGGCTGACACTAATTTTTAAACAATATTTCCAGTTTGAGGAGAGCTTCTAGCAGCTGTAGGCACTTACGCAGCTACTCTGTTGTGTGTGTGTGTGTGTGTGTGTGTGTGTGTGTGTGTGCTGGGGGTGTGGATGTTCATTCACCACTTGGGCTATGTCTACGCTGCAGTTAGACACCTGCAGCTGGCCTCTTCCAGTTGACTTGGGGCTTGGGCTAAGGTGTTGTTTAATTGCAGTGTGGACATTCAGGATTGGGCTGACGCCTGGGTTCTAGGACCCTACAAGAGCCAAACATCTACACCACAATTAAACAGTCTCTTAGCCTGAGCCCCGTAAGCCTGAGCCAGCTGGCAGACGTGAGAGATGGTAGACTTGGGATTTAAGCATCTGCTGCCCTTGGGTGAGGGTACACATAACCCTCAAAGGCTGGGTTACTTGAAGGATGGTTCACAAGCTGGCTGACTACATAAAAACTGCAGTATTGGCCTTCCGGTCTGTCAGTGGTGGGATGTCATTCAGGTAAGACTGACGTTGGCCATGGGGAAAATATTTAAAAATCAGGAGTTTAGCCCTAATGCTGAATCTTGGGTTTGAGGACTGAATTTGAGGGTGGGAGATATTATTTTGTTTACCCCTACAAAACAACAATCATAATTAGAGTACATGACATCTTTGACTGACAATATACTTATAGGATCTTCTGAGCCAGGAATAAATGTTTTGCTGGAATTTACCGTACAGAAATGACAAAACATAAATCCCTTTTAACATTCTATCGCTCTCAAAGGCAGCACCCTATTTGATGAGGTAGCAGCACAACAGCCTTTATTACTTTAAAACAGGGTTTTGCAAATTATTCATCCCACACACAGAGAACACACAGACATTATGGGTTATAATTATGCCACTCGTTCAGCCCCAGCTGGATTCTGGAGGCCTTTCTCCTTTTGGATTGTTGGGTATCATTTGCATTCAGATAGTCTGTCAGATAGTTTGTCTTCTGGTTTCTTTGAGGGTGAAGTCCTTCTGAACTTCTCACTCTGGCTCCCACAAACTGTGTTAAGAAAGTGCTGAAGAATTGCTCTCTCTGTCAATACAATTAAAAAACAAAAGAGTTAATTTGAATCTCAAGCTGTCAGCTGCAATAAATTCCAGGAAAGATGAACATTGGGATAGTCTATTTTATCTAAAGATTTCATTTACAAATTCTGAGTGAGGATACAACAACCATTGCACTTTTAATATACTGTTTTTATAGGAGCACAGACAATTCTCTCCTACATATTCGTGTGTAGGGGAGGAAAAATTCTCTGTTTCCTAGTAATTCCTCCAGTAGGGGCAAGAGGCTCAGGGTTCACCCCCCCTGCAGGACAGAGAGAGATGATTTTTTTTACCTTTCCAACAAGTGTGAAGAGTGCAGTGTTCAGAAAGTTTCGCAGCTTGTGTTTCATCAGTGACTGGGTGCATGATAATTTACACAGGATGGATTAAATTGTTTCTTAGTATGGTACCCTACCTTGCTTTGGAGCTCTTTCAATGTACTTATTAACTTGTTCTGGATCCAGAGAATTTAAAATTGATAAGATATTGAAATATTCTTTCCCAAAATCTCTTTGGTATGTGGTCATCTGTTTAATGTTTTCTTGGTTCTGGATGTGAGAAAATGTCACGGTAGGAACTGTAAAGGTAAACCAGGTAGGAACATTTGAGTGAAACCAAACATAACCCTATAATCCTCCCCTTCATCTTTCCCCTCTCCTTCCTTGTAGTGTAGTCTCCTCTGTTCTTCTCATTTTAATTGAGGCCCTTTTCCTTCAATAGAATCAGTCTCTTCATATCTTAGTGCAGAATTAGCACCTTAAGAGTACATCTAAGTGCCTTAAGGAAAGGGAAGCCTTATCTGTATTGTAAAGCACCATTAATATCTGTGATACTATATAAATAATAATAGTAATAATAATAATGCTCTGTGTAGTTAGCTTTGGATAGTGTTTGTTTGGAATCCAGTCTATACCCAGTTTTAGCTACCAGGTGTTAGGCCTGAGACCTGATCAACTCCCTTCCCCTCCCCCATATTGAACCAGCCTTGGGTGAAAGTCAGGGAGTTCACCACTAACATTGAAAAAAGGAATGTTCTGCGGCTGATAAAGCACCCCTACCTCAGGAATGTCCCTAACTAGAGCTAGAACCACCAAGGTTGTAAAGATGCTGGGAAGTTAGGGAGGATCCAGAAAGAGACTCAACAAATGGTAAAATAAGCTCTGACCAGCGTTTTATGCTGACCATCTGGACAACCAGAGAAGGTCACAACTAAGTT
Source organism: Chelonia mydas (assembly GCF_015237465.2). Taxonomy (NCBI): domain Eukaryota; kingdom Metazoa; phylum Chordata; order Testudines; family Cheloniidae; genus Chelonia; species Chelonia mydas. Next base: position 47,224,241 of record NC_057849.1, on the reverse strand, counting down.
ACAATTTGGGCATGAAAGATAAAATGTAAAAAACTTGGGCACGAAGGAGGACACATAGGTGCTAGTGTGTAATTGGTTAAAAATTTTGTTATTTAGGAATGTGAGATAATGTGATAGGTTTAGTAAATTTGAAGGAGGTAGCTAGTTTTACCTATATAATGTAAATGAAAAACAATGCTCTTTAGGAAGCATTTCCGGATTGCAGTGCAACTTCACGCTGCTAGAACTCTGACCCCTCTGCATGACCATGACGTGCAGAGGCATCACTGGGAACCCCCAGATGAATGAATCCTGACTGGCCATCGGGTGAAAATTGTCTGTATATTGGGAGTGGTGAGCATAAAAGATTTGCTTGGTATTCTCTGTGTGTTGCTAATAAATAGATGTTTAGAGCACAACTGTGTAAAGGCTCTTTCACTGGGAAAAGGTTCCGCAGACCCGTAGAGCCCCGAGGGAAAGGGCAGGTACTTAAATTGACCAGATTTCTTCCTGAGCCCTGTGGGTAAGGATAGGTGCCTTACACCCTGAGCCCTCGGAAGGGAAAGGGTGGGGGTGCCTAAATGGATTGGGTCATGCCTTGAGCCCTCGGAAGGGTATAGGCGGGGTGCCTTAAATTGAGCGGGTAACACAGTATTTTGAATTTTCTCTCAGTCAGGCTTCAGCTTGGCCATGGTACTGAGACATACACATCCTTCTGGACTTCTCTGCAGTATTTCATACCTCTGATTAACAAATATTCCTGTGCCACCTCCAGGAAGCTCCAAGAGGGATCTGAAATGCCTTAAACTGGCTCAGGTGCATATCTTTAGACCAACCCAACAGAGTCATTATGGGTAAGTATACCTCCCTCTCTAAATCCCTCAATCTGTGGGGTTCCCTTAGGATCAGTCTCTCCTCGTATTATTTCAGCACCAATAGGAAGCCAATGAGAGAGATGGTGAGACAACACAGGCTGAAATGCCAGCAGTACACAGATGGCACCTGTAGTAGGAAGGAGGACTAAGGCATGAACTGGTACTCAAGAGACCGAAGGTCAGTTCCTGGCTCAGTTACAGATTTCTTGTGTAACTTTGTTCAAATCACTTAATCTACCCTGTGCCTCCATTTCCCATCTGTAAAATGGGGGGAAATGCTTCCCTATTTAACAGGAGTGTTGTGAGGATAAAACCCATTAATGAGTGAAAGGTGCTTAGATACAATGATTAAGGTCATATAAGATCCTAGATAGACACCTAGCTCTATATCTTCTTTAAACAGCACCATCTTCCAGCTTTCTCAATGGCTTGTTGAAAAATCAGGACTTAGCTAAATAGCAGCTCCACAGGGTGGCAAAGGCTGCTTGGAAGATGCACGTAATCAAGTGTATTTCCCAATGGGCTGGCCCTGACCATTCCTGGGTTGGCTTTGACCAATTTGTGTGTGGCATTGGTGAGCTCTGAACCTCTCCCCCAGTGGATGAGGAATTGCATCACTGTGCCCTCACTCCCAGCAGACTTTCCAATGCTAGGGATCATTTTCCCAACCTGACATGTCTGTGCATGTCAAATATTGGTGAACAGAGTTCTTGTGGTGGGATTTACAAGAGCACTCAGCTCCCTTTGACTTCAATAGGAGCAGAGATAAGCAAATGAAAAGCACATTTGCACTTCTGTGTGTAAAATTACTCCCTGGTGCAAAGCCATGCTGGACTTTCATAAAGAAACAGGCTCATTTTCTCCTGTCACAGGAAAACTTCAGACATCACCAATCAGTTACGTAAGTAGAAGTGACCAGAGACTACCGAAGAACTAATGTAATACTTGACAGGATTTCAAAAGAATCTGATTCCTCAGAGGAATACCATGTGAAGAGCTGAAGCCATGGTTTTCATCAGTTCACAATATTTTACTTATTTAAGGTTTTAAAAACAAATATATTCTTACCAACTCCTTTTGCTGGAATATGCCGGTTTGCATTACATCCATATTTCCAGGAAAAGTCCATGAAGTCATGGATGTGGGCTGGGGCCTGGTAATGATGCCTAAACTCAGTTGCTGGAGGATGTGGGATTCTTTTTTTCCAGTCAGGAGGCACAGGAATAGTATCTTTAATTTGTAAACCTGGAGAAGTTAAAAAATAGTGTCAGTTTTATGGTCCAATAAAATATCTTCTTCTCAGTGAAACAGGAGATGTGTGTGTGTGTGTGCGCATCTCAGAAGTAAACAACAGGAAGCTAACCAGTAGGGCCAGTCAAAATTTTTCTGTCAAATCTTTTTCTTTTTTTTTTTAAATAGAAAATTGGGCTTTCAACTAAATGAAAAGGATCTGCTTCCATGGAAAATTACAAGTTGTTATTGACAAACTGAATGCTCAAGAACTTAAAAAAAAATTTGGTTCCCGATCAAAAACCTGCGTGTTTTGAGTCTAAAATGCCACCATAGTACCTCATGGGGTTGTGGTTTGCGTGCCACGTGCTCCCATTCTCCTCTTGGACCAGGCTACCCAGCAGGACCACATCTCCCATGATGCATGCCCTACCCTCAGCAAAAGGGAAGACCATGCTGCGTTATGAGAGTTGTAGTTCAATCAGGGAGCCTGGCTTATAGAGGAGAACAGGAGCATGAAGCACCAAAACTACAACTCCCAAGAGGCACCAAGGCAGCATTTCTTTTTAGTTGAAATTTTCTATATGAAAAAACCCCCTCATCTTCTGACCTGCTCTACTAATCAGTCATATTGGCACCTCACTACAGATGGAAAGAGTTGAAAGGCTGGATTTGTGGTGAGGGAGATCAGATTACAATAGACCGGCACTAAATTTCTGAGTCAACAGATGCTTTACTTCCAAGATGTGTTAGGACCTTGCCCAAAGTCCATTCAGGTGAATGGAAGCCTTTCCATTTATTTCAGTGGGCACCACAGAAAGAGAGATTGTCAAGGGGACAATGAGGAAGCACTGAACAATGGAACCAGGGATGAAGCTTCAGTTAGTTGTCTTCGATAAAGTAGTAACAGCCTTGTACTTTTGGCCATAACCTACTGGGAGGCTTAGAGGGACCCTGATCTACAAGGATAAATGCCAGAAGCATGTGACTAGGTGAGGGAAAAGGGAGGAGATGGGAAAAAAAGGGGTTAGTTGGATTCCTGGTGGGGCCCTGACCCTACCATCCGTCTGCCCCAGCTGCAATGGGGAGAACATACATGTTGCATGCACCCTGTGGCCCACACTTCCTTTATGCTCCCAGAGAAACAGTGTCTGCCTGAGACACAGTGCCTCCAAGACCCCTGCTGGGGCAATGTGCCTCTGCTCTGTCCTCGACATTACCACAGCACTGTGCCTCAGAGTGTCTTAATGGACCCTTAATGGACCATTTTAAAAGAAGAGAGAGAAATCATTGACCTTACCCTGTGGTAATCCTAAATAATCTCCATTATAGGTAGAGTTGAACTTTGCTCTGATTGCTTCCCTGACTTCTTGTTTAGAAATAGGCTGTGTCCAGGGTGAAAGGCTGTTGGAGGGCTGCGGTTTTTCTTCTCGAGGCATCTTCCAAATCATGAAACTCTAATAACACAAAGAGTGGGATTTTGTAGATCTGCAGGTCTACAATCAGAGCATCACATGTACAGTAAATTAGATTGTATTCAGCCAGCTCCCACAGAGTAAGATATAATTTGAAGTTCAGTAATAATAATGCCTGTTTCTTATATAGCACTTTTCATCAGTAGATCTTGAAATGCTTCATAATCTTTAATCTATTTCTCCTCCTTCAAACACCCCTATTAGGGGTTATTCCCATTCTACAGATGGGAAACTGAGGAACAGAAAGGCTAAGTGATTTGCCCAAGGTTACACAGGAAGTCCATGGCAGAGCAGGAAATTGAACCACATCCTAGGCCAATGCCATAGTCACTGGACCAGCCTTTCCCTTTTGTTGTATATTAAGCACAATAATTCTACTATATGAGGAGTTTCAAGTAGTATTCATAGAAAGCACCAGTTATATGCTGCCAGTTTTGAAAAGGGACGTATCAACTTGAAAATTAGTCAGCCAATTACAAAATAAAAATGAATTTACAATCGTTTCAGGTACTTCTTCTTCTCCCAAGACCCCTAACCAATTTTTGTGGGCTTATAATCATATTTTCCTATTTTTAGAATGCTTCTCTCTCCCTAGTTGCTGTGTAAGAAAGACACACAAACAGCAGAGGAAACTAACAAAAAAGAGGAAACAGTGAAATTGACTATAAGCTAAGAGCCTGATCCAAAATGCTGTCAAATGTCCAAAGTAAACAAGCTGAAAATGGAGAAAAAGAGCCCCTGGCTCTTAACACAAAAGCAGGGATGTTAACCTCAGGCCAAATTCCAGTCTGGCTAATAATTACATTCTGCTCCTCAAATACTCAGCAGCTGAATACTTTGCCCCTTCCTGTCATAAACATTGGGTAATAGCACTGTGCACTGCTGTATATCACAGGTGGATGAAGTGATTAGTGTGGGTATGTGCTTATGGTCTGTAAAATCTTTGGGATCCTTTGAGATGGGCAATATTTAAATATGAGTCTTTATTTTTCTTTTCAGACCATTGGGAATGATGAAAAGATGTAAATGCTAAGGGCTGAATATTCTGGACATACATGAAGAAATGGAGACCATCTACAGAAGATGGTGATACACAGAAGAGTTTACTGAATGGAAGGAATGCTATGGTTAGTCTGCTATGGAGTGGCTGCAGCCCAAAACGGAGCAGAGACTGCATATTTCAGAATGGGAATATTCGTGCATCACCATAGAAGAGCCACCAAACTTCCCAAATAATATCTGCCCAAGATAGTACTTAAAGAAGAGACCTGACATTGTTCTTTTACACTGTAAACATATTAGTGAATGATGTTGTTTTCTTCAACTACCAGATCCCAGAGTCAGAATAACACCCACCTCTTCAAAGTTTCTTGTTGCTAAGTGCTTCTACTGGCATCCCATATAGTGGTGTGCTCCAAAACTACAGCGCCATAAACTTTGTATCGGAAACAAAATATTAAGCCCTACCACAGTACCTTTCCACCAACCATAAATGAGGGAGAATGCTATAGCATTCCTTACTTGACTGGGATGAGGATTGTTTCTCCTTGTTTCTGATGATGAGCCAGTCATTATAGGTTCTGCCTTGGAATATGGTTTCCAACAGAACTCTTCTCTGTAAGTGTTAAAGCCAATAGGATCACTAAGTTGGTATGGATTCACATGTCCTTTTGCTGTTCTGGGACTATAAGAAATACGTTAGAAATTGCAGTTACAAATAGGGACACAAAGTATAAAAGCACATCTATCATTTACCACCTGTAATACTGCAAATATTGTGGTAAATGTCAGGTTTCAGAGTAGCAGCTGTGTTAGTCTGTATCCACAAAAAGAAAACAAGTCCTTGTGGCACCTTAGACACTAACAAATTTATTTGAGCATAAACTTTCGTGAGCTACAGTTCACTTCATCGGATGCATGCAGTGGAAAATACAGTAGGGGGATTTTATATACACAGAGAACATGAAACAATGGGTGTTACCATACACACTGTAACGAGAGTGATCAGGTAAGGTGAGCTATTACCAGCAGGAGAGGAAAAAAAACCTTTTGTAATGATAATCAAGGTGGGCCATTTCCAGCAGTTGACAAGAACGCGTGAGGAACAGTTGTGGGGGGGAGGAATAAACGTGGGGAAACAGTTTTACTTTGTGTAATGACACATCCACTCCCAGTCTTTATACAAGCCTAAGTTAATGGTGTCCAGTTTGCAAATTAATTCCAATTCAGCAGTCTCTCATTGGAGTCTGTTTTTGAAGTTTTTTTGTTGTAATATTGCCACTTTTAGGTCTGCAGTCGAGTGACCAGAGAGATTGAAGTGTTCTCCAACTGGTTTTTGAATGTTATAATTCTTGACATCTGATTTGTGTCCATTTATTCTTTTACGTAGAGACTGTCCGGTTTGGCCAATGTACATGGCAGAGGGGCATTGCTGGCACATGATGGCATATATCACATTGGTAGATGTGCAGGTGAACGAGCCTCTGATAGTGTGGCTGATGTGATTAGGCCCTATGATGGTGTCCCCGAATAGATATGTGGACACAGTTGGCAATGGGCTATGTTGCAAGGATAGGTTCCTGGGTTAGCATTTTTGTTGTGTGGTGTGTGGTTGCTGGTGAGTATTTGCTTCAGGTTGGGGGCTGTCTGTAAGCAAGGATTGACCTTCTCCCAAGACCTTTGAGAGTGATAGGTCGTCCTTCAGGATAGGTTGTAGATCCTTGATGATGCGCTGGAGAGGTTTTAGTTGGGGGCTGAAGGTGATGGCTAGTGGCGTTCTGTTATTTTCTTTGTTGGGCCTGTCCTGTAGTAAGTAACTTCTGGGTACTCTTCTGGCTCTGTCAATCTGTTTCTTCACTTCAGCAGGTGGGTATTGTAGTTGTCAGAATGCTTGATAGAGATCTTGTAGGTGTTTGTCTCTGTCTGAGGGGTTGGAGCAAATGCGGTTGTATCGTAGAGCTTGGATGTAGACAATGGATCGTATGGTGTGGTCTGGATGAAAGTTGGAGGCATATAGGTAAGTATAGCAGTCAGCAGGTTTCTGGTATAGGGTAGTGTTTATGTGACCATCACTTATTAGCACTGTAGTGTCCAGGAAGTGGATCTGTTGTGTGGACTGGTCCAGGCTGAGGTTGATGGTGGGATGGAAATTGTTGAAACCATGGTGGAATTCCTCAAGAGCTTCTTTTCCATGGGTGCGGATGATGAAGAGGTCATCAATGTAGTGCAAGTAGAGTAGGGGCATTAGGGGACGAGAACTAGCCGTCACCTTCAGCCCCCAACTAAAACCTCTGCAGCGCATCATCAAGGATCTACAACCTAATTTGCAAACTGGATACCAATAAATTAGGCTTGAATAAAGACTGGGAGTGGATGTGTCATTACACAAAGTAAAACTATTTCCCCATGTTTATTCCCCCCCCCCCCCCTGTTCCTTACACGGTCTTGTCAACTGCTGGAAATGGACCACCTTGATTATCACTTCAAAAGGTTTTTTTTTCCTCTTCTGCTGGTAATAGCTCACCTTACCGGATCACTCTTTTTACAGTGTGTTTGGTAACAAGCACTGTTTCATTTCTCTGTGTATATAAAATCCCCCTACTGTATTTTCCACTGCATGCATCCGATGAAGTGAGCTGTAGCTCATGAAAGCTTATGCTCAAATAAATTTGTTCATCTCTAAGGTGCCACAAGTACTCCTTTTCTTTTTGTGGTAAATGTATTTCCTATTATAAGTATTGCAAACACTGGGGTAAAGTCACATACTATCATGCATTAAATCTGTTGGGTTTTGTTTTTGCCAAGTGCTACTGTAACTCAACAGTTACTCATCTGGAAATGAACACAGGTTTTCAATACATCACAAAAACAAAACTAACAGAAGTGTTAGCATTAATCTAACCAATATTGTCTTACCGTACTGCTTCAGTCTCTACTGGTGCTCTATATGGGTATTCATGTTTCATTGTAGTTTCAAACGGATCCCACATTATTTTGTCTCCTAAAAACATATTGTACCAGTTATAAATGTGATAAATACACAATGTGGTCTATCCTATCTTTGTGACTATTCAAATAAATCATTCAGATGTAAGAAACTATGGATAAGCAATTTCATAAAGCTATACACACAAAATAACTCAGGACCATTTGTGGCCGCAAAGAATTCCCTCTCAATTGAATCAGCTGGAGTCAACCGCAGCAACTGATGTGCTTGCCTTGCCTTGCCTTTGAATCTGTATGCTATTTCATCTGCCTTTCTAAGCATCATGTTAGTTGGGAGCAGTTAATCCAAACAGGGCTGAGTATATGTTGGCAGAAATAGGTAAATTCTTTACTTGGATTGAAATTCTTTAGAGCAGGAACCATCTTTTTACACATTTGTAAAATTTGTATTTGCACATCATCTAGCACAGGGGTCGGCAAACTTTCAGAAGTGGTGTGCCGAGTCTTCATTTATTCACTCTAATTTAAGGTTTCGCGTGCCAGTAGTACATTTTAACCTTTTTAGAAGGTCTCTTTCTATAAGTCCATAATATATAACTAAACTATTGTTGTATGTAAAGTAAATAAGGTTTTTAAAATGTTTAAGAAACTTCATTTAAAATTCAATTAAAATGCAGAGCCCCCCGGACCGGTGAGCAGGACCCGGGCAGTGAGAGTGCCACTGAAAATCAGCTCGCGTGCCGCCTTTGGCACCCGTGCCATAGGTTGTCTCCCCCTGCTCTAGTATAATGGTGTTAGCGCCTCTAGCTGCTACCATAAGAAAACAGCATGCTTAAAGTAGGGTCTGGTGACACTGATGGTAAAAAAGCCTGAGCCCTAGCTACAGTACTGCTTCCACTGTTGCTACCATTGGACTGCACCGGGGAGAATTACAGGCCCCATTTCTGGCATAGTATACATGGCCATGGGAAACAATCAGGAGAAAAGCAGAGGGGTTTGGAGAGGGAAGGCGTAAAAACTGAGAACAGTATTAGGAAGAGGGGAGAGCAGAGATTTGAACTAGAGTGTGAATATACAGTGCTATGAGGGTAGTGATATTGACAACATTTTCAAAGAAGAGGGAGACAGATGAGAATGGGGGAAACCAAAAAAGGAGAAGTTGAACAGTTTTGGAAATAATAAAATGTGAATGGATTAGAACTTTCAAGCAATGGTTCTCAAACTGGGGTTGGGACCCCAAAGTGGGTTGTAACCCCATTTTAATGGGGTTGCTAGGGCTGGCATTAGACTTGCTGGGGCCTGGGGCCAAAGCCGGAGCCCTATCCCCCAGGGCCGAAGCTGAAGCCCAAGTCCCACTGCCTGGGGCCAAAGCTGAAGCCTGAGCCCCTTCGCCCAGGGCCAAAGCCCAAGGGCTTCAGCCTCTGGGTGGCAGGGCTCTGGCTTTGGCTCCCCTGCCTGGAGTAGTGGGGCTTAGGTTTTGGTCCGCGACCTGGGGTGGCAGGGCTCAGGCAGGCTCAGGCTTTGGCCCCCGTCCAGAAGTTTTGTGGATCACAGTGGAACCTACAACTGGGGTTTAGGTGCCTAAGTACCATAGGTACCGAATTCCCCTCTTTCCCATGGGCACTCGACCCCCCCTCTGCCCCTGGCCCCACCCCCACTCTTCCATGAACCCTGACCCCGCCCGACCTCTTCCCACCCCTTCCCCAAAGTCCCCGCCCCAACTCCGTCCCCTCCCTGCCAATATTCCAACTCCTTTCCCAAATCCCTGCCCTGGCCCTGCCTCTTCCCCGCCTCCTCTCCTGAGTGTACGTTCCTGCTCTTCCTCCCCTTGGAGCGTGCTAACACTGCCAAACAGCTGTTTGGCGGCAGCCGAGCGGGAAACGCTGGGAGGTAGGAGGAGGAGCGGGGACGCAGCGTGCTTGGGGGGAGGTGGGGCGAGGGGGAGCAGGAGCTTGGGTGCCGGTGGGTGCAGAGCACCCACTAATTTTTCCCCATGGGTGCTTCAGCCCCGGAGCACCCACAGAGTCAGTGCCTATGCTAAGTACCATTGTGGATCTGGGTCTTAGATTACTCATATACATAAAATTAAGCATGTGTAAAGGTGTAAAGGTTTTTGTGGGATTTGGGGTAATAGTCACTTGCTATTTCTGTGCAGAAACCCTAACCAAACTCAGCACTCCATACCTCAAAGGAGTTAATTAAGATCACAGCACTGACAAAAAATAATTTAAACAAGTGAATATGTGGAAGTTCACTTCTATGGAAAGTAAGTTGTAAACACTAAACAAAACTAGTTCTAAAGTGACAGGGCCTTGCAGTGTTCGGTTTGTGTTACAAGATCACCCTATTTTGTATCTGCTCCTTTGATGACACTTGTAGAACTTGATGTGACAATAGAGAATTCTGAATTTGTGGTTAGGGACTGAATTTGCGATTAGAGACTAAAAGGGGCAGGGCTATTCCTTTTGTAAATGCCAGACATTACAATACATTACATTTCCAAAGCCAGGCATTACATTATAGATAATTTAACACTCCCCCTACAAAAAATGCAGCCCGATGAAACTATTCTGTATAAGGGCTTATACCATGCTCATCATCATAGTATCTGAGCACTTTCCAGTAGTGCATTAAGTGATGTGACTAACATTTGCCATGGTTAGTGTAGTGTTTTTGTTTTAGTAGAGTTTTCTTTGTTATAGGAGGTTCTATGAATGTGTTGCTATGTGCTTATATTTGAGAAGACAGGTAGAAGGCATGTGCTTGGAAGGGAAGGTGATGAGATGCATGATGGACTTTGGTTCCTGGGGGACTTTGAGCTCTTCCAATTGAAGCAGCAGGAAAGTGCTAATCTGCCCTGTGCGGTGTTACTGTAACTATCTTGGTCCAAATATATGAGAAAGATAAGATGGGGGAGGTAACAGCTTTTATTGGACCAGCTTCTGGTGGCGCCAGGTTCAAGCTTTTGAGCTACACAGAACTCTTCCTTAGGTCAGCACAGGGAGGAATTGCGTGGAGGGGCCAGCTGCACCAGCACAGATTGCTACCCACAGCCCAGCCCAACTAACCAGGGCGTATTTGCTGATGGCAGCATTTCCATGGGGCTGCCTCACATTCCTTCTGCCTGGCCCTCAGTTCCCCCACCCCACCACCTTGCAACCTACGCTCCTCTGGTTGCCCCACTGCTAGGGTTGCCAACTTTCTATTTGCAGAAAACCGAACACACTTGCCCTGCCCCCTGCCCTGCCCACACCATCCCCGCTCCCTCTGTCGCTCACTCTTCTCCACCCTTGCTCACTCACTCGTTTTCACTGTGCTGGGTCTGAGGAATTTGGAGTGTGGAAGGGGGCTCAGGGCAGGGGGTTGGGACGCAGGAGGGGGTGTGGGATGCAGGCTCCAGAGGGAGTTTGGGTGTGGGAGAGGGCTCAGGGCTGGGGCAGGATGTTGGGGTCCGGAGGGGGTTTGGGCTCTGGGAGGGAGTTTGGGTGTGGGAGGGGGCTCAGGGCTGGGGCACGGGAAGGAGTTCGGGGTGCGGGCTCCAGCCGGGTACCGCGTACCTCAGGCGGCTCCCAGAAGCAGCCAGCATATCTGGCTCCTAGGCAGCGGAGGTGCGGCCAGGCGGCTCTGCGTGCTCCCCCCGGCCACGGGCGCCTCCCCCACAGCTTCCATTGGCCACGCTCGCAGCCAATGGGTGCTGTGGAGGAGGCGCTCGGGGCAGGGGCAGCACGTGGAGCCCCCTGGCCGGCCCTGTGCCTAGGGGCTGCAGGAACATGCCGGCAGCTTCGGGGCACCTGCCTGTGCCGCAACCAAACTTTTAACGGCCCGGTCAGCAGTACTGATCAGAGCTGCCAGGGTTCCTTTTTGCCCCGGGGGCGTTCTGGCAACCCTACCCACGGCTCCCACCACGGTACCTTTGGCCCTCTCTGGCTGGCCACGCCCCCTGGCCGGCCAAGCCCCCTGGCCACGCCCCTTCCCCGACTCCCTGCTCCCAGCCCCTGCCGGGGACTCTGGCAACAGCCGAGGACCTGTAGCGGACGCGTCTTTATTGCTAAGGCGCATGCGCACCTCACTCGCGCCTGGGCTCCGCTCCCAGCGCCCGCGGGGCGGGTCTCACCTGGCGGAGCGGGGGCCGGCGAGCCGGGGCGGGGTCTCCCGCGGGGGTCCTGGGCGGCCGTGGCCCCGTTGATGGCGGGAAGGGCGGGTCTCCGCTGCCCGCCCCGCGGCGCCGTGTGGGGTCGGCAAGAGGCGCTTCCCCCCGGCGGCTCCAGCCCGTTCGGCGGCGGGGGCCGAGGCCCAGAGTCAGCGGGGGCCAGGGGGCGCCGCTCCGTGCCGCGGGCAAGGGCTGGGCCTGCAGGGGGCCGGGCCGCTGGGAGCCGTTGGCGCGGGACGCCGCCCGGTTGCCCCTGGCGCCCGTCTGGTGATTGTGACCGGGGCGGGGCGGGGCGTCGTGTCCTCCTTGGCGGGCCCGGGTCTAGCCCACAGAGCCCGGCCTGGGTGGCTACGGCGCGAGCCCCTCGGACGTTTTCCGCTGCCGCTGCCCAGCTCGCGGGGCAGCCTGGCTTTCGCGGGGGCCGGGGAGCCGCGGCCCCTGCGCGGGCTGCTGGGGTAGGAAGGGGCGAGCGGGACCGTGGGAAATGTTTCCACCCACCCGACTGTGCCCCACCCTTGCTTCGCGCCCCTCGGGTGCCTGGGCTTCCCTGGCGTGAGGCAAAGCTGGCACCGCAGCTGTAGCAGCCTTTCTGCCGTTCCCATTTTCACCCTGCCTTGACAGTAACGCCCCCATAGGTGCCGGCTCTGTGGGTGCTCCAGCAGTCGTGGTAAAAAATTAGGGGGTGCTTAGCGCCCACCGGCAGCCAGCTCCCCTCCCCCCTTCCCCCGTGTCTCCAGCCTGCCAAAATCAGCTGTGCCGCTGCCTGCAGGAGGCGCTGGGAGCGAGGAGCCAGGACGGGGCTGAAATGTGCAGGAAGAGGCAGGGCTGGGGCGGGCCAGGGGTGTGAAGAGGTTTTTTTTGGAGGGGGGGGCGGGTTGAGCACCCCCAGGGGCGCGGGAAGATGGCACCTGTTAAGTCTACACTTAAGCGCTATAGCAACATTGCTGAAGCGTTTTAAGTGAAGATAGGCTTATGCCAATGGGAGGGTGTCTTCCATCCGCATATTTAATCCAGCTCCCCAGAGCAATGCGGAGGCTCTCCCACTGACATAGCACTGTCTCTGCCAAGGCTTAGGTCGGTATAACTACATTGCTCAAGGGTGTGGATTTTTCGCACCTCTGAGCGATGTAGTTATACTGATATAAATCTAGTGTAGCCCTGGCCTGAATCCCTTACTTCACAGTGTTTCCTTTTTGATTCTGCTTTGTTAATGTCTGATTAAAGTGGCCTTTTCTGTAAATTCTGTAGGAGATCGGTGCCCTGAACTGTTGAGTTTTTCGTAGGATAGTTGTGGACTACAAGAAACATAGGAGAAATTACAATAACATCTGCACTGAATGTGTATTACAGACAAATCTCTTTCAGTAGCTTGAACGTTAAAAGGTCAGCTTATGTGAAACTATTAACTGATATAGTCTAATGGCCTCCATTGTGGAGCAGACTTCAGTTGTTTTACTGCCCAATAAGCTTTACTTGTTACTGCCTGCAGTTGTATTACACAGCAAGTAGTTAAGGAAAATGAAATGGAAATAAAATTGTTATATTTAAATATTTAAAAGGAAATGTGGAAAATGAATTGCTGAATAGCATGCTTATCTACTCGTTCTGATATTGTTCATTGCAGATTTGTTTCTCATTTGTTTAGGTTGACTTGACATATTTAAAAACAAATCAGTAAGATTTGGGGCTGGGGCCTTGGGATATTTGCTGGTGTTTCCCTGTGTATAGTTCATAAGTGGCTTGCAAAGTATTCATGCAGCTTAGCTGGGTGTGCCTCTGCATGCTGGTGGCTGAGTGACTGTAGCACTGAGACAGGTTTGCTGCTTGTCACTGGCAATACATTGAGACAGTGCAGGCTGGAGAGTTAAGGAGAGACAGTGTTCTCACAGTTCCAGGTTGTACCCCAGGAACCCATCACAGAGTGATAATTTGGAATTGTTTAAGAACACTTTACTAGATGTCCAAAAAGTTGCAATCCTACAATCAAGGAAGGTCTGAGCTGATTTTAAAATAAACTGTTTTAGAGAGGAAGGGAATGCAGCTATTATATATAATAAAAATAAACAAATGGAAGAAGGGGGAAGTTGATAGTGAATAATATAAGTCAGAAGCTAGGAATTGTAGAAAATTGATAAGGGAAGCAAGGAGATACCTATAACCAGCAGAGTTAAGGACAATAAGGAGTTTGTTCCTAATATATTTTTTTAAAAAGAATAACAACAATAGTATTGGTCCATTACTAGATGGAAATGGTAGAATGATCAATAATCAGAGTTTAAATTCAGCCAGTGTTGTCCGGAGCAGAGCTCTGGTAAATATTTTCAACCCCCCCTGGAGATTTTATAACATGTTGAAGGATGTGGGGAGGAGGGCCCCCCGCTGAGAAATAAAAAATTTAAGACCCGTCAATGATAATGCATAAAAGATGTGTTCAGTAAATATTTCTGTTCTGTATTTGGGGGAAAACAAATGATGTCATATCATGTGATTAAGCTATTGGACACCAGAGGTTGTACCAAGTAAACTCCTCAAAAGTGGGTGTGCTTGTCCTTGCCTGTTGCTCCAGAGCTCTGTAGTAAAAACATTTCGCTAGGATAGTGTATGTGGGATGAATTGAATAATAAGACCAAAGTACTGTATAATGGACTATGTGTATGTGTTAATTCTTGGAAAGAAGTGTTTTGGGAGGATGAAAGTGTTAGCAACCCACCAGTAAACAAATGTAAATATAATGTAAGCACTGATTTAGCTGAGTTATCTATCAATCTTGGCATTGAATGGCAGAAAGGTACCAATCATCTGTTAAAAGGTAAAGAAGTAACACAGTTCCTAGAACAAACAAAAGGCAATGTGGGAAACTGAAGCATTCATATTATACATGTAACGGGGACGTGATAAGAATTGCCACTGCAGAAGGACAAATAACAGCTTACCATTGGAATGACATGTTTTCTGGATGGTCTCCCATAACTACTGACATACTATCTGTAATGTTACACCCCCTAATTGTTTTGGTTTTAAATTGTATTTGTTTAATTGGGATGTTTGGAGTGTGCTGTAACGAATGTATGCAAAGCTAGAGCCACAGGCCTAAATCACCTCCCAGTATTTTCTATTACGTGGGCTAAATAAGAAGTGACACTGGCGATTAATAATCTTAGTGTCAAAAGGGGGATATGTAGGAGCAGGATTTTATATTTGTACTATAAGCATTAATGTATGTCTTGATTTCATCCTGCTAGCCCTCCCCATATGAATAGCAGAAGGGAATGACCCTCTAAGACTATGAGATTCTATTTTTCCATATGCATTACAATTAGGACCTGTAATAAAGTTTAGTTAATAGACAGGATCTTGTATTATGTCTGTTAATTAGATTAAAGGAATGTTGAAGGCCTGAGCACAATGTAAACTGTTTTTGACCACAAGGTTTAGTGAAGTTTAATTTCTGTCTTCTCTGTGAGAGACTGTGTGAATGAGGAATGCATGCATCAGGAAAAGATAAGGTGTGAAGGCCATTGTTATAGCCAGATGGTCAAGGAAGAAGGAGTGAAGAGACTTAAGGACACCAGAAAATCATCAATGCGCATCCATAATAAAGGAAGGGCAGATTGACGACCCTGAGGGGAAGGCCGGCACCCCTAAAGACAATTGATTAAATCGAAACCAGGACAGGATGACCCTCTCAAAGGTGTTTTGAAATGTTAACGCCAATCAAAGAATAACCAGTCAAAAACTGACACAGCAAAATCCATAGACTTCAACAGAGAAAAAAAGACCATAAGAACAGGGTGCTTGACCATGAGACTTCGGGTTTGTCTTGCCACATTCCAGGAGCATCGGATCATGACCAACAGAGCCCTGCTCCCGTCTGCGACCAATCTGGCTGGCCACTAGACTGATCCAGACTCTGGACTGGTAACTATAAACATCAACTGGCAGGACTGTGTGCACGGTCTGTGTGTGTGAGATTGAAAAGCATATGTTAATTGTTGTATTTACAATAAACGTGGCATTTTGCCTTATCCCTCTTATAAGATCCTATTGGTATTATTTTATTAGTGTAACAATATCATGTGATAACACTCTTGGATAACTTGCATCCAAGAGTTTTAAAAGAGTGGATTGAAGAACTGACTGGACTATTAATGTTGATTTTCAATAAATCAATAGCGAATTTCTAGGTGACTGGCAGAAAACTAATATACCAATTTTTTAAAAAGGGTAAATGGGATTACCAGGGTAATTATAGATCGGTTAGTCTGACTTTGATTTTGGGAAAGGTAATGGAGTGGCTAATTTGGGACTTGATTAATAAAGAATTCAAGGAGGGTTACATAATTAATGCCAATTAACATGAGTTTATGGAAAATAGATCCTGTCAAACTAATTGGATTTTTTTTTATATTACATGCTTGGTTTATAAAGGCAATAATGATGTAATAAACATTTGACTTGTTACTGCACAACATTTTGATTAAAACTGTTATAAAATCAGCATGGCACAAATTAAATAGATTAAAAGATGGCTAACTGATAGGTCTCAATGTATTTGTAAACAGGTAATCATCATTGAGTGTGTGTGTTTCTAGTGGGGTCCCACAGGGATTAGTTCTTGGCCCTATCCTATTTCATTATTTTATCAATGGACTGGAAGAAAATATCAAATCATCACTGATATTTGCAGATGAGATAAAAATTGGGGGGGCTATATAATGAAGAGGACAGGTCATTGATGCAGAGTGGTCTGGATTGCTTGGTAAGGTGGTCTTAAGTAAACAATATGAATTTTAGTATGGCTAAAACATCCAGGAACAGAGAAAATAGGCCAAACCTATAGGATGGGGAACTTTATCCTGGGAAGCAATGACTGAGAGAGATTTTGGGGATCATGGTGGATAATCAGCTGAACATAAGCCCCCAGTGTGGCTCAGTGGACAAACAGGCTGATGTGATTCTTGGATGTGTTAACATAGGAAACTCAAGTAGGAGCAGAGAGGTTATTTCACCTCTGTATTTGGCCCTTATGTAGCCATTGCTATAAACAGTGACCAGATCTGGTGCCCACATTTCAAGAAGGATGTTGATAAATTGGAGAGGGTTTAGAGAAGAGCTGTATGAATGACTAAAGGATTAGAAAACCTACCTTAAAGTGATAAGCAGACTCAAGGAGCTCAATCTTAGGGGTGAGTTGATTACAGTCTACAAGTACCTACATGGGGAACAACTATTGAGCTCTTTGGTCTAGCAGAGCCGGGTGTAACACGATCCAATGGCTAGAAGTTGAAGCTAGACAAATTCAGATTGGAAATAAGGTTTACATTTTTTAATAGTGAGGGTAAATAACCACTGGAACCGTTGACCAAAGGTGTTGGTGGATTGTCTGTCACAAGCAATTTTTAAAGCAAGACTAGGTGTTTTTCTAAAAGAATGTGGTGGGAATTATTTTGGGAAAGTTGTGTGTGTTATACAGGTCAGACTAGAAGATAACACAGCTCTTCTGGCCTTGGAATCTATTAAAAGATCCTTTGCTCTTATTTTCTAGGCATTTGCATTCTCATGCTTATCATCCTGGCAATCTTTACTACTCACATTCCTGCAGCTCAGTATGTGGGAACTAATGGTATTCTGTTCAGGTTCTTATACTAGTTTCATCACCACCGTGTATGAAGGAGATACTATACAAGAAAAAAAAAGAAGGCAGCTTCTGTTTAGTGTCTCTCTACCAGTTACGGTTTCATAACCCACTACTCTATGCAGTACAATTAAAAATAATATTCTTGCTAATCAGCCTTTCTTGAATAGAAAACTTTTACACTGTCTACTTTTATGAAAGTGTATGAAATAAATTCACATGAAAATAAAGTTTAAGCAAAGATGGCATTCACGGGGCTGCTGTTGGCAGCAACTTTTCTGATGTATAGTTAAATCTGTGATAAAAGTGGTATGGGAATCTGTCAGATTACAATAATTTCAATTCGGTAGCCGTGTTAGTCTGTATCAGCAAAAAGAATGAGGAGGACTTGTGGCACCTTAGAGACTAACAAATTTATTTGAGCATAAGGTTTCGTGGCTAAAACTACAAAAGTTTTTTTTTTTCTCCTGCTGATTTTAGCTCACCTTAACTGATTACTCTCGTTATCATTGGTATGGCAACACCCATTTTTTTATGTTCTCTGTGTGTGGGTATATATATAACGTCCTACTGTATTTTCCACTGCATGCATCCAATAAAGTGGGTTTTAGCCCACGAAAGCTTATGCTCAAATAAATGTTAGTCTCTAAGGTGCCACAAGTACTCCTTGTTCTTTTTTTTTTAAATAATTTCAATATTTAAGTAGCATATTTTTATAAACATTTTAATTATCTTTAAGGTAAAGAGTAATACAGAACCAAGGAACCTACCTTATGATCTCTTACATTGGGCTCCAACAATGCCGATGTCACCAATATTACATGACCAAGGCAGTGGGATCAGAAATGCCATTTTTCAGAAAACTGCCCAGAGCAATACAAGTGCAATTTAACACTTAATAATGTGGCTCTGTGAATATGAAGCAGAGGGCTTGTCCTTGGTTGTGTGCATTTTTTCTTAAGTACAGCTCCAGTAAACAATATAACATTTAATTTAGATCTGTTTTAGTGACAGACTAATTATATGTGACATCATTCCATCACAGGTTTCAGAGTAGCAGCCATGTTAGTCCGTATCCACAAAAAGAAAAGGAGTACTTGTGGCACCTTAGAGACTAACCAATTTATTTGAGCATAAGCTTTCGTGAGTTACAGCTCACTTCATCGGATGCATGCAGTGGAAAATACAGGAGGGAGATTTTATATACACAGAGAACATGAAACAATGGGTGTTACCAAACCCACTGTAACGAGAGTGATCAGGTAAGGTGAGCTATTACCAGCAGGAGAGGAAAAAAAAACAAACAATCAACCTTTTGTAGCGATAATCAAGCTGGGTCACTTCCAGCAGTTGACAAGAATGCGTGAGGAACAGTAGGGGTGGGAAATAAAATGGGGAAATAGTTTTACTTTGTGTAATGACACATCCACTCCCAGTCTTTATTCAAGCCAAATTTAATGGTGTCCAGTTTGCAAATTAATTCCAATTCATCAGTCTCTCGCTGGAGTCTGTTTCTGAAGTTTTTTTGTTGTAATATTGAGACTTTTAGGTCTGTAATCGAGTGACCAGAGAGATTGAAGTGTTCTCTGACTGGTTTTTGAATGTTATAATTCTTGACGTCTAATTTGTGTCCATTTATTCTTTTACTTAGAGACTGTCCGGTTTGGCCAATGTACATGGCAGAGGGGCATTGCTGGCACATGATGGCATATATCACATTGGTAGATGTGCAGGTGAACGAGCCTCTGATAGTGTGGCTGATGTGATTAGGCCCTATGATGGTGTCCCCTGAATAGATATGTGGACACAGTTGGCAATAGGCTTTGTTGCAAGGATAGGTTCCTGGACTAGTGTTTTTGTTGTGTGGTGTGTGGTTGCTGGTGAGTATTTGCTTCAGGTTGGGGGCTGTCTGTAAGCAAGGACCGGCCTGTCTCCCAAGATCTGTGAGAGTGATGGGTCATCCTTCAGGATAGGTTGTAGATCCTTGATGATGCGCTGGAGAGGTTTTAGTTGGGGGCTGAAGGTGATGGCTAGTGGAGTTCTGTTATTTTCTTTGTTGGGCCTGTCCTGTACTAAGTAACTTCTGGGTACTCTTCTGGCTCTGTCAATCTGTTTCTTCACTTCAGCTGGTGGGTATTGTAGTTGTAAGAATGCTTAATAAAGATCTTGTAGGTGGTTGTCTCTGTCTGAGGGGTTGGAGCAAATGCGGTTGTATCGTAGAGCTTGGCTGTAGACAATGGATTGTGTGGTGTGGTCTGGATGAAAGCTGGAGTCATGTAGGTAGGAATAGCCGTCAGTAGGTTTCCGATATAGGGTGGTGTTTATGTGACCATTGCTTATTAGCACTGTAGTGTTCAGGAAGTGGATCTCTTGTGTGGACTGGTCCAGGCTGAGGTTGATGGTGGGATGGAAATTGTTGAAATCATGGTGGAATTCTTCAAGGGCTTCTTTTCCATGCGTCCAGATGATGAAGATGTCATCAATGTAGTGCAAGTAGAGTAAGGGCATTAGGGGACGAGAGCCGAGGAAGCTTGTTCTAAGTCAGCCATAAAAATGTTCGCACACTGTGGGGCCATGCAGGTACCCATAGCAGTGCCGCTGATTTGAAGGTATACATTGTCCCCAAATGTGAAATAGTTATGGGTGCGGACAAAGTCACCAAGTTCAGCCACCAGGTTTGCCGTGACATTATCGGGGATACTGTTCCTGATGGCTTGTAGTCCATCTTTGTGTGGAATGTTGGTGTAGAGGGCTTCTACATCCATAGTGGCTAGGATGGTATTTTCAGGAAGATCACCAATGGATTGTAGTTTCCTCAAGAAGTCAGTGGTGTCTCGAAGATATCTGGGAGAGCTGGTAGAGCAGGGCCTGAGGAGAGAGTCTACATAGCCAGACAGTCCTGCTGTCCGGGTGCCAATGCCTGAGATGATGGGGTGTCCAGGATTTCCAGGTTTATGGATCTTGGGTAGCAGATAGAATACCCCTGGTCCGGGTTCTAGGGGTGTGTCTGTGTGGATTTGCTCTTGTGCTTTTTCAGGGAATTTCTTGAGCAGATGGTGTAGTTTCTTTTGGTAACCCTCAGTGGAATCACAGTGTCTTGCACTCTGGTTCTGCTCTCTGATTTGCATATTCCCAGAATTGTTTTTCAGTAGCCATACAGTATCCAAATCTCAGTGCTCTGGCTAATGATGATTGTTATTCAGTGTGTGTGGTTTACATAATCACTGAGGGTTTGATTGTGATATTCTTACTCTTGAATACTTTATGCCACTAGTGTCCCAGTGCAATTATTGGAACTAGCCAAGCAGTAAGGTACCAAGCATTTTTATCTCCTGTAAATGTAAACAAACTTGTTTGTCTTAGCGATTGGCTGAACAAGTAGGACTGAGTGGACTTGCAGGCTCTAAAAAACTTTAGTTTTATTTTTGAATGCAGTTTTATTTGTACATAATTCTACATTTGTAAGTTCAACTTTCAGGATAAAGAGATTGCACTGCAGTGCTTGTGTTAGGGGGCAAAGGCCTATACTTTAAGAATGTAGGTGTATTCTTACCACTTAGCTAGTTATAGAGGTATAAAAGAAAGAATTAGAATCACAGTCTGCCTGTTTATAGGGCCTTTTCTTACTGTGATAGTCTGAGGCCCTGTTCTTAAGCTAAGGCCTTTGGCTAAGCAGTGAGAGCAGCCATAAGCTGAGAAGCGTACGGTCACATCCTCACATTCCAAACTAGTCATATTAATTTTACACAAGGTGTAGCTGCCTCCCCCATGCCCACAGAGTTTTCATGCACCCCCACCAAAGCAACAGTCCGATCCCCCAAAGGCACCCCAAGGCTCAGTGTTCCCCTCATTGCTCCCCTTTTCCTTTTCTTTTTCCCGTGAGCGCGCACACAATTTTCTTTTGCCTAACATCCCTTGCACTGCGATTACTTTTACACACCTGTACCCCTATTACACTCCCATCTCGTACAACCAGAGAGAGGCAGGGGCAGCCAAGTTAAGTTCCAATAGAAACCCCTTACATTCCTTTAGTGATTTTGATTACATTACCCAACAGTTAAATAATTTTGATCCGATTATTTCTCCACCTGCTGCCAGCAGCAGCCCCTTATACACCATTTCTGTGGGAAAAGGGCCCATTTTCCCTCAGAATAGCTGTAAAGGCTTCTGGGGACAAAAACATAGTGGTGGTAGTAGCCACTCTACCTGACCCCCTTGCATAATTTAATTATCAAGCTTCCATCCAATGTAACTGCATAGAGTTGCACATACAGTTACATTTATATAACTGGGTTTTATTATTAAACCAAAAGCTTCCTTTTTGTAACACCACAACTGTTACCTTTTACCATTTCCGTAACTTCCAAATGTTTACTTTCCTCCAAACTCTGTATTATTAATTTCTGCAAAAGCTATTTGTAACTTTTCACTTACTCCTACATTTAGTTCTTTAAGGGAGTGCAGTTTGTCTGTAACAACTTAGCCACCAAGTACAATTATTGCCACACAGCTGTCTTAACCTGTGCTGTCTTTACCTTGAGACTCTTCAAAAAGGCAGTAAAACATTTGTCTTCATGGTTGCCCATGGATCTTTTACTCCAAAAACTTCCAGTGGAATACGGAAGATCTCCATCATACTTTGCCCAAAATAACTATAACATTTCACATAAGTATCCAAAGTACCCTCCATTAAAACTTCAGAAAAACAAAAGTGTGGAAAGGCAGGGGGAGCGGAGGGGGAAGAGGTAGAAAGAAACCAATTAAGCCTGTTAGGTCAGTTTAACATACAGGCTACCTGCAGCAAATTAAGTAAACTGAGAAAAAGAAAAGAAGAAAAGGATATAGTTAGTTCTGAACCAAAAGTAGGCTCTCTGGGTTGAAACAGTTGGGAACCCTGACCCCAAGGCCCCAGATTTTCATCCTGGCTCTGAGAGAAGAGTGCGGGTTGTTACTGGCTCCTGCAAACCCTGCCATTTTCACTTTGAAACCTTCCTCCCCGCCTCCCCTAGGACCAAGTCCCAGCTCCGGTCTCTAAAAGTAGTCTGTTAACTCTGCTTTTGACTCTATATTCTGTTGTGCCAAATCACCCCTAACTAATTTACACTCCTTCAGCAGCCCTTGCTGAAGCAGCACCAAACTTGAAAGATTACTGGCAGTTTCCCCATAATACTGCCCATACTTCAAACCTCTCATAAGTGGACTGAAGTGCCTCCTTTCCCTGGAAGGCATTCAGTCCCAGTGGGCAGGGACCTTCTTCCACTACCCATATACCAAAGGAGGGTGGGCTCCTCAGCCACCCCCCATCCCTCTGGGTCCCCTAACACTGCCTCCATTTCCTTTTTAATCTCATCCCAGGTTGACCCCTGCACCTGGTATGGGCCCTGGTTCTTCCTTATCCATTTATCCAAAAAATCCTTTACCCTGGCTTGCCAGAACCCGCAACTACCACCACGAGAGTTCGCTATACCCCCTCCAAGCAGCTGTGCGGACTGCTGGGGAGGGGGGCTTAGAGGCTGCCACTCACCTATCCGATGGGATGCAGCTGAATCATGGCACCAAGATGTTAAGGGGCTTATTTCTTCACCCGCTTACTTCCCTGGTCCTTCTCGCATGAACAGAAAGCAACAATACCCGAAGTCCAAAGGTGCAAACAATTCAATGTTTGGGGAGGGTGAACTTCCAGCAAGCAATAATTTCAATTTTCTTTCTTAATGTCCCCCTTCCCAGCTGACACCACAGAGCCTTGCCTGTGCCTGTCCCTGTCCCTGTCCCTGTTCCCATTCCCCTCCCCTTAGCAAAACATGATTCCAATTTCCCCACCCCCATTACTTTGTGATTGACTGAAGACTATATAGTAAAACTTGAGTTCCGCTTAGCTATACATTAACCAATTATTTTACTGAAATTTAACTAACCAATCCGAACATATTGTAACATGATTATCTAACCAATTATATCCCACCACCTTAATTAGTTTGCACCCAGCAAAATTAATTATACAGCAAACAAAACCAATCACAAAACCAGACAGAAATTATGAAAATAAACAATAACAAAGTGGGAACTATAATGACAAAATACAGAAGTGAGAATTTTACAACTACAACTATAAAGACATAAGGGTTTCCCAGCTGTGTCTATTAATAAGTGAGTTCTTATCAAACAGAAAACTATCAAACTAAATGTCCTTTTACATCTTCTAGGCCAGAGGTGGGCAAACTACAGCCCGCGGGCCACATGTGGCCCGTGAGACCGTCCTGCCCAGCCCCTGAGCTCCTGGCCTGGGGGGCTGTCTGTCCCCCCTCCCCTGCAGCTATGCCACTGCGTGGTGCAATGCTCTGCGTGGCGGGGCTGCACAGCCTGGCTTGACCCGGTGCTCTGTGGTGCGCAGTGTGGCTGCTTGTCCTGGTGCAGCCGCGCTGCCCACCACTGGTGCTCCAGGCAGTGTGGTAAGGGGGCAGGGAGCAGGGTTGGATAGAGGGCAGGGGAGTTCGGGGGGTGGTCAGTGGCGTAGATAGGGGTCGGGGCGGTCAGAGGGCGGGGGTTGAATGGGGGCAGGGAGCCTGGGGGGCAGTCAGGAAGGAGAGGAGGGGTTGAATGGGGTGGTGGAGGGCAGTTGGAGGCGAGGGGTCCAGGGTCGGTCAGGGAGAAGGGGTTGTTGGAGGGGGCAGGAGTCCCAGGGGGCAGTCAGGGGCAGGGGGTCCGGGCATGGTCAGGGGACTGAGAGCGAGGGGGGGGGGTGCATGGGTCCCCAGGGGGCCATCAGGGAACAGGGGGGATTGGATGGGGCAGGAGTTGATAAGTTTATGGAGATGGTATGATGGGATAACATCGTTTTGGTAATTAACTATTCATGGTTAATAGGCCCAATGGCCTGTGATGGGATATTAGATGGGGTGGGATCTGAGTTACCCAGGAAAGAATTTTCTGTAGTATCTGGCTGATGAATCTTGCCCATATGCTCAGGGTTTAGCTGATCGCCATATTTGGGGTCGGGAAGGAATTTTCCTCCAGGGCAGATTGGAAGAGGCCCTGGAGGTTTTTCGCCTTCCTCTGTAGCATGGGGCACTTGCTGGAGGATTCTCTGCTCCTTGAAGTCTTTAAACCACGATTTGAGGACTTCAATAGCTCAGATATAGGTGTGAGGTTTTTTGCAGGAGTGGTGGGTGAAATTCTGTGGCCTGCATTGTGCAGGAGGTCAGACTAGATGATCATAATGGTCCCTTCTGACCTAAATATCTGTGAGTCCCAGGGGGGCCACCGGGGGCTGAGAAGTGGGGGGTAGGATAGGGGGTAGGGGCAGGGCTATGCCTGGCTGTTTGGGGAGACACAGCCTTCCCTAACCGACCCTCCATACAATTCAGACACCCGATGCGGCCCTCAGGCCAAAAGGTTTGCCTGCCCCTGTTCTAGGCTCTTCCCTTTTTCTGGAGGTGATAGATCGGATCACCTTCGTAACAGCCCCAGATTGCCTTATTTCAATATGACTAGTTTGGAATGTAAAGATGTGACCGTTCGCTTCCCAGCTTATGGCTGCTCCCACTGCTTAGCCAAAGGCCTTAGCTTAAGAACAGGGCCTCAGATGGTCACAGTGAGAAAAGGCCCTATAAACAGGCAAACTGTGATTCTTTCTTTCTTTCATAACTAGTTAAGTGGTAAAAAATACACCTAAATTCTTAAAGTGTAGGCCTTTGCAAACAGACCTGAATATCTGTATCCTAACAGCTTGTATTGGGTGAATTGAACAATATTTTGGTTTTTTACAGTGCAAGTTATTGTAATCAAAAATATAGAGTGAGCACTGTACGCTTGTGTTGTAATTCAAAATCTTTGAAAATGCAGAAAACATCAAAAATATTAAACAATAGAATACCATTTATTTAAACAGTGCGATTAATTTTTTTTAATCACTTGAAAGCCCTAATTTTGGCACATGCCTACACAGGTAGAATCATACATTAAAAACAAATCTTTAGAACTGGAAATAACATTTTAAACAGAAGTACAAAAAATGTACAAAATATTTGTGTCCTATACAATAGTAGAAAATGTCTAAAATTAGTTTAAAAGATATTTAAAGTTTGTTGACTAGTCCCTTTATATGAGGAGTCCAGCAACATTTAATGCTGTATTCTAACAATGTGAGTATTATTCCACTCCACATAGAATATTTTTCTGAACAAGCAAAATGAAGGTATTTGAGCAAGTATATACAGACAGCTTCAAACAGAGTAAAAAGACTACCGTACAGTACGCATGAGCTTAATAAAATTACACGAAGGCCAGCAGTAAAATACAGAACTTCATGACAATGTTGATTATAAAGGATATGGTATATTAGGTTTATTACTGAAGTCAGTTTTACTCAGACACCATACATATAGAAAAACATTAGTCACCAGGGCCAGCTGTCACCATGTCAAACTGCATAATTGAAAACACTTATTAAAATTCAGAATCCCATTTTTCATATTGTTATTCAGTCTAAACTTTGCAAGATGTAAGACTGCTATTAATACAGTTTCCAAGGCCTGCTTTACAGGTATCCTGGAAAGAAAGAATTTTGTGGCAGAGTTCTCAGCTATCATAAGTCTTTCTTTGATTCATAACGTAATTACCAGGGTGCTCCCAGTGTCTATGGCAATGTGGAAGTGTCTACAAAATACTCTGAAATTTAGTCTTCCACCAAGTCATCAAGAATGTCAGTCATTTTAACCTCAGGAGCCATGTGTACTGTATGCAGCTGTTTCTCAAGAAGTTCTTCCATGATCAATCATTCAACGGGGCAGATGATGTATGGCTCAACTATTGTTAACAGTGGCTGATTTTAAAAAGCTTTTAAAGTCATGACCTATCTGACACTTTAAATACTACCAGTAAAACACACAAGATAAATGAAGACATTAAACTAACAAATTACAGCTAATAAAAAAAATAAATCTCAAACTATGAGAGCTAAAGTGAATGTACAGCCTTGTTTTGTGTTAAAGCCTCCTTTGGAAAGAGATTTATTACTACTGATGGGTTTTATACTGAAATTTTTTTACTTGTAAAAGAACGGCAATAAGTGGAAAACATTTTAAGTAACAAAACACACTGTGATTTAAGTAACAATATTCAAGTTTAGGATTTTTACTAACTGGTTTACTGTACCAGAAGATAGTGTACTTGCTTCAAGGCATAACTTGTAGTGTCAGATTTCAGTCATCTCCAAGTGAGATAGCAGCATACCCAGACCACTTTAAAAAAAGTACAAGTATAGCAACATTGGACTCATTTAGCACTTCCCACAGGAGGCTCTGAAAGGGCTTTACAAACATCAATGAAGCTTCAACACTCCTGAGAGAGAGATTAAATGTTATTCCCATTTTACATATTTTTGGAAATAGAAGCACAGAGAGCTTAAGCAGCATGTGGCTGAGGTGGGAACAGAATTTTGATCTTCTGATTCCCTGTCCTCTGCCTTAACCACTAGATTCTATTCCCCCCCCCCTCAAATTTCTAGATCAACAGTTGGACCTCAGGTTCCCAGGACTGGGAAAACAATCTTTGATACTATACCCAGCTTCCAGATTCACAACAGCCTTGTCAGTCCTCAAGTCTTCACCAGCCTCAGAAACATGTTTAAAAATACATTTAAACATAGATCAAAACAGATTGCAGCAAAACTAGTTTATAACCCTGCTAGGCTTACTTGTGTGGACAGGGATCAAAGAACAGTTTTAAACATTTTTTAATGAAGATTGTTTGGCTTAACATAGTTTGGCCAGCATTGTAAGAAAGTTCAGAAGTTGCAGCAAAAAGGTGTTTAAACATGATTCCACAGCTAGCGATAACAGGGCCGAACTTGGATCTTTATTGGAACACTGTGGTAAGTTTCCTAACCAACAATTTGAGACCTATTCTCACATTGCCAAGTCTTCAGGAGAACCATGCTAATCACCTCGTCATCCGGGTTTAGGCAAAGCAAGCGAAGTAGCAATCACAGAAGAGTTCTGTACTCAGTGTGTGTTGCAGTAGTAACCAAACAGACTTGGTGTTATGGAAAGAGGAAAGAAGGAGCCACACAATACCCACTGACAACTCTGCTTCCCATGGAGATGCCCTTTTCAAAAGAAAGAGGATCATGCTGGGGGATGGAAGAGTAAAGAATAGAGCAGAATCCCCTCCTGGTATCCTAGAAGACAAAAACAACGAAGAGTTCCCTCACTCCTCCCTTCTCAAACTTCTCGCTCCTGCAATGCATTGATGTGCATTTGTATTCTCAGTTGAAAGTCTTATGATTTTTATACCAATTTCATAAATAGTTTTGGTCTTCTGATTCTTGAACTCGTGGGGTTCAACATTCTCACAGGAGGATTTGTTAAAGATGGTTGTGGTGTCAGACTGCAGTTAAAAGCATCTACTGAATCTGAAAAATAGTAAGAAGAGCATGGTTTACAACAAGCCTACTAAGAAATAAACAAACCAGTAATGCTCACCACCAAAGCATGAGCAAGAAGTGGTTTAGTTACAAGTTTGAAGAGTAAAGAAGCTGAGTGCTCTAGAGCACCAAAAAGGAGATTAAGGGAGATTTGCAGAAGCACACAGGGCAGCTAGACACCCAACTCCCACTGAAAGTTAAGAGGAGGGGAAAAATTTTCCCTTCTTGGGATAAAAAGCCTTTGCTGGACAATTAGTAGTATTTCACATATTTAAAGCCTCATCTCCTCTATAAAGAAAGGCTGCTTACCAGTAATTGTTCTTCAAGAGTAGCCTCTGGTATTCACAGCTTGTGGGATCTGGCACCACTGAATTGCTGAGCTGCAGAACTGCCTTGAAAAGCCATGTCTGTTGGGGATTCCACAAGTGTTCCTGTGAGATGGTGACGCCGTCACCCTACTCTATATACAAGAGCGTGCAGCTTTTCAAGGTAGTTCAGTGCCAGAGGTGCCAGATCCCACAAGTGGGAATATCCAGAGGTCCTCAAAAAAAAAAAAACCCACACAAGTTTAACAATGGTTGTTAAGCTCTGTTGCATCTCAGCCCACATTCTAATAGATCAGGCTGAACTGCATGGCTATATCTGGGCCATGTTCTAGCCAGATTCAAAAACTGTGGAGGGAATTAGGCTAAATTCTCTAGATAGAATAATTTTAGCCTGATTAGAACATAGTTCAGCACAATATTCACAGGCCAAGATCCAAAATATATTAGAAAAGACAAGTCAATAGGCTAATGAATTTAACTACAACTGTTAAAACTGTTTCTCTGTCATAGATGGGGCCTTTGACTTAGTACAGTTTAGGGGTATGGTTAAGTTCCCATGTATGTCACAAAATGGAATATGTTTTAACTGTGCTGTGGGGATAATGCAGAGGAGACTTTAGGCCCTGTTCACTTTTCAGCTGTAACCAAGCTCAGGACACATTTACAACAAGGTTAGAAGGTTTAGCATAGTTGGGATGTAGCCAAGGCTAAAGCATTGGACAATCCAGAAACATGGGGGCTTAGTTTTATTTGTGCATTATGAGCAGGAGCATTAGTTTGTCACTGTGTTAGTTACAAATTGGCAAAAAACTGGAGCTGTTTCTTGCTTCTCTCCCACCTCCTTTTCCTTATCCTCCTGTTGGTTTTTGATACAGTGGTTATAGTTCTAATGTGTCAAGAGTTAAAGAGCTTCTTTTTAAAGAAAAGTGGGGGAGGCTGAGAAGAGTATAAAGAAAGGGAAGAGAAGAGGAGGGAAAGATGAAATTGGGAAAAGTAGTACGGAACAGATGAGAGGAAAGGGAGGTACAAGACAAAAAAGAAAAGAAAAGGTGGAGGAGATAAAGGAAGCAAGAGGAGAGGAGATGGGGACAGCCAGTCCCTCAAAATAACTTAAGGCAGAAACTCCCATCCATTTCTATTTTTCTTTTAAAAAACCACAAGGTATTCTTAAATATCATGTTTTAAAAATCTTAGTCATAATAAACCTACAAAAAACACAGGAAAGCACTATTAAAGCTCATACACAGCTCCAGTTTCTGTAATTAACCAAAACGAAGTTTTATTTTAGCTGTCTACAGCTGACATTGTGGGTTGCAGGTATGTGTGCACAAGTCATGCGTTCCTGTAAAAAACCAGGACATTTTGAAAAGATTGCAGAGGAGACACAAAGAACCTGCCAATAGCATGGACAATTACCTACTGTATGCACTCAACTTGGGTGAACATTTTTACAAATTTAGTCTTATAACAATGAAATATTTTTTACAAACTAGTTGACAATTGGTTATGGGGCATTTGGTTATTGGATTTAGAGAATTATTTATGCAACACCAAAAAACGTGCAAATTCCTTTGCAGCCCAAATAAATCATGCCATGATTTCCCCCCTCTCTGCCAAAGAACTTGCACTCTAATTATGGCTGTGATACAAGTGATTTTAATGATATGTGCATGGGTTAGAGCAGGAAAAGTGTTAAGAGTAAATATTATCTGAGCTTGGTTTTTCAAAGCCCTGTGTTGTATATAACAAAATCATTCTCTATGTCACAAAGATATGCTAAATGATGTTGGTTTTATATTGCTCACTGCACAGCTTCACCTTTAACTGAAGGTACACACTAATTATTGAAATGATGTAGGAGACATTTGAAATTGCTGGTTTAAAAAATGGAATTGCAGACATCCAGAATTTGTTTCAGGGGACATTTCTGAATTTTGTATAATCCTGATTTTAGATAATCAGAGTTCAAATAATTGGGGTTGAGTTACAGTATATTAAAAAGCAGTAACAGTAGGATTTTGTCTTGTATGATATCAACCTACCTCGAGGGAACACTGAATTTTCTGTCTGAAAAACTGTTCAAATGGACATAAGGTTCACTCATTTTTTCTAGAAACATAGTGATTATTTCCTTCTTTTCTGGACTGGTATTGGAGAAATTCAAAACTTTCCCAGTCACTGCAACTGTGTTTTTGCTGATCCCAAACCAATAGAAGAAATCAAACAGGGCACCAGATTTGAACTCATAGGAAAAGCTCAAGTCTTCTCCGGTAACTAAATGGCTTCCTGGAGGGAAAAAACTCTTGACAACTTCTTGGAAATCAAACTGGAGGGAAAAAAAAAAAATTAAATGTTTAAAACCACGTAAAGCATGATCTCTGCCTCAAAGAGCTTACAACTTATACTTTAGATGTGACATCCTATTTAAAAAAACCCAAAACTTACCCATAGAATTTGAATCTGCAGTTGCAGATGTGGAGACCCTACAGCATTCTAATCCCCTATACCACACAGCTGTCTATCACTAGCGTCACTGCTTTGACATTTGACTCACTTTCCCCTTGCTTTCCTTGTGATTGGGGAGGGAGGGGGACACAGCAACGGTGCAGAAAGAGTGTTAAAGAAGTGACCCTAGCGATACTAGCAGGTGCAGTGATGCTTTCAAATAAACTTAATATAATGGGCAAGGGAGTTGCACGAAGAGATATTTGAATACTGAACTCCTATGATTATAGTTCCTTTTTGCCCCTAGAGATGGCCTATATCTGTATTGTCAGAATTTCCTCATCCTTAAAACGTTAACCTGACAAACTTCACTTGTCCTAGATTTTTTGCGCCATGAAGACAAGACTGAAGGGTGAAAACTACATTAGCCTGACAAGGGTCTAATCTTACAGCAGCAAAAAAATTCAAGTTAAAGCTCAAATTCCATGCTCATGACTATACCATGGTCTTCTCAGTAAAAAATGTGCTGAAACCACACATTTCAGCAGACTTCTGTAGAACACGAAGACTGCCTACTACCAACGAGATCTTACCCGTTTATAAATATGTACTTTACGATGCAGATGGCCATGGGAGAGATTTTCAGATCTACACTTCAGAAACACATGATCAACTAGCTAATTGCTAATAAAATAGCTAATCCTATTTTGGGGGATAGATTATTTCCTAGTGCCTCATTCTGGCTTCACAGCACAAAATATACTTCTTAGAAGTTCTCTTGCCTGAAAGGATATTAATTGTTTTCCTACCAAGGGACAGCATTATCAAAAGTATATTTGAGTGCAAACCTAATTATCAGAGCCTACATTTTCTGAATTGCATATACAGATGTGTGCATGAAAAACGTGCACATGCAATTACAGTGATTGTACAGGCAACTGCAAAAATGACATGCACAAATGGCTATTAGACATCTAAATAGTCATTTGTACACATAATTTATTCATGCACGCAGAGCACATATTTCTGAAATTCTAGGAATAATGTCTAAGGCCAGGTCTACATTAGAAACTTTTACCAGTATAGCAACGCTGGTTGGGTATGGGATTTTTTTGTGACATTTCTATACTGGCAAAAGCCCTAGTGTAGATACAATTATACCAGCACAAAAGTGTTTTGCCAGTATAGGTTATTTAGTTTGCCAAGCCAGTCTAAGTTGCACTGGCAAAAGCATTTTTTTGCCAGTATAAACTGCATCTTTCATAGAGGAGTTTGCCATTGTAACTATAGCAACAAATCTTTTTTTAATGTAAACCTAGCCTAAATATCAGATATGCATGACCTAGCATCACACATTTTGCATACACAATTTGCTTTGTGAAGTGCTGCTCACACATGATGGTATAAAACACTTAGCTGAACACTATGCCAATGTTTTCATCCCAGAGGAAATTTTAAAAAGATATATACTTTTCAGTTCATTCATCATTAGATATGCTTTTTTCCTTTTGAAATTTCAGAATGTTGGTCTGAACAAAATGAGTCCTGATTTCCTTTACAGAACGTTAAGCAATACTGGAGTAACATTCAACAAGTCTCAGATGAAAATGCTACAGTCAGGTTTCAATGTAATTCATTTATAGCTTTATGACCTCTAAGTCCTCTTGAGACTGTTGCAATCCACATAACACCCCCTATAATAATTTTGCATCTCTGGTTTTTCTTACAGATATGAAGAAACATGTAACCTGATATATAGTTAGCTAGTCCCAGATCCTCAAAAGAATTTAGGCACTTAACTCCCTTTATTAGCAATTAGCTAATTGATCATGTGTTTCTGAAGTGCAGATCTGAAAATCTCTCCCAGGGCCATCTGCAAAGTGAAGTACATTTAAATAAAAGCCATTAGGCACGTACATACCTTAGGATCTGGGCTTTAGTGACTACCCATCTGGAGGTGAAAGACATAAATGATTCCAACTAAGTTGAATTCCAAAGTTGACATGTAATTTACACAAATTGTATTCCTTTGAGTCATCTTTTTCTGTTACACTGTAATGGACTAGTGCTACTTTATGTTTTCACCCACTTTTAGTCAGATCGTATTCCTTTTTTGGGATGGAGGGGGCCCGGTGGGGATGGAAATGCCTAACACAACCAGCTTCATCTGCAGATCTGGTAATCCACGCTTGCAGAAGATCATGATGTAGCTGAAATTTAGTACTAAACAGAGTAGGCTACCTAAATGCTCACATATTGTTTGCAGTGTTGTTGTAGCCATGTTGGTCCCAGGATATCAGAGAGGCAAGATGGGTGAGGTAATATCTTTTATTGGACTACTTTCTGTTGATGAAAGAGACAAGCTTCTGAGCTACACAGAGCAGTTCCTCTGTGTTTGGGAAAGGTACTCAAGAGAGTCACAGCTAAATACAAGGTGGAACAGACTGTTTAGCAGAATTCGTTAACACAAGTTATAAGAGCCCATTCAAGGTAAAATGGCCAGTTAGCATCTCTGCAGTCATAGCACAAAAAAGGGGAGGTTAGTGGATTACAGACTATCACAATCAATGGTAATAAGATACTGGATTTGTGGTTTATTACAATAAGCTGTAACCCACTAACCACCCCTTTCTTGTCCTATGACTGCAGAGGTGATAACTGGCCATATCATCTTGAATGGTCTCTTACAATGCGCATTATGTACAACATTAAAATAGACTGGTATAATGTTGTTATGGTTCACAGTATTTTATAGATTAGCTTCATTTGCAGGAATGAATTTGGTTACCCTTTTGGGTACTCTCACAAGAACAACAATATTTTATGTCCTCTGCTCAATAGGATGCACTGAATGCTTTTAACTTCATCAGATTAAAAATAAATGAGGGCAAAATTTGACACTTACTTTCTAGGAATGTAAAACAAAACAAAAAAAACCACTCCAAAACACAGAACTTTGAGTTTGGCAACTAAAGAACATCTGTTTATTTGCAAGTTTCCTCCAGAAACCATTTTGGTTTGTGCCTCACACAAGCCAAAAGGAAAGTTAATGTTCAGCACAAACAGCTTTGAGTATCTTATTAACAGCACATATCCAGGACTCACCCGCAGTTTGTAACTTTCTCCGAACACTGAGGATATTATTGTGTTCATTCCATGCTCTATCTGTCTTCTTATCTTAGGATGTCGTGTGTTCACGATAAATGCGTATGTTTTTTCTGAAACTGATACAGTTAAAATGTTACTAATTCCTACATCTGACATCAGCAATATTCATTAACATGCACTGAAGTCTTTAGACCAGTGGCTCTCAACCTTTCCAAACTATTGTACCTCTTTCAAGAGTCCGATTTGTCTGCATACCCCAAGTTTCACCTCACTTAAAAGCTACTGGCTTACAAAAATCAGACATAAAATACTGAAGTGCCACAGCCACACTATTACTGAAAAATTGCTTACTTTCTAATCTTTACCATATAATTATAAATTAGAATATAAATATTGTACTTACATTTCAGTGTATAGTATATAGAGCAGTATAAACAAGTCATTGTATGAAATTTTAGTTTGTACTGACTTCGCTAGTACTTATTATGTAGCCTGTTGTAAAACTAGGCAAATATTTAAATGAGTTGATGTACCCCCTGGAAGACCTCTACATACCCCCAGGAGTATCCCTGGTTGAGAACCACTGATTTAGACCATTCTCTACCCATATCCCAAATATTACTGGCTGAATTTTCTTCTAATAAAGTTCAGGCAGGCCTTGTGCAAGAATCCCCACATAGGTCTGTTAATGCACATAAAACAACTGGATAAATGGTGTGATCACATCTCCCTGTAGTAGCAAGCCCCAGCAACTGGTAAAGCCTGAACAGCTATTTGGAGCAGATACTGGAGAACTCCTTTAGCTCCATGTTAGAAGCCTGTGGTTTTGGTGTCAAAGGTAACAGATTTGATCCTCTCCGATGACCCTGATATATGTATGTCTGCACTGCTCTTTAGGGAGCCATGCTGCCATTGGATCCACACCTATATAATAACTACTCCTGAGGGAATTCCATGCCAAAAAATTAAAAATTCTGAAAATTTTATTGGTCAGTAAATAAAAGTGAAGGCCCCAACATGGCAGTGGGGAGCACAGGTCACTGGCTGCACAGAGGTGGGAAATCACCCTGCCTCCACCCCACACACAGACTAGGAGGTGAGGTTGTACCCAACCCTGCCCCAGAAGCACCCCAGGGCCCTGCCCCTCTATGCCAAGTGCACCAGGTGTGGGCAGGCAGGGTCAGCCCAGCAGGATCAAGTGTGCTGGGGATCCAGGTGTGGTGTGAGAGGCAATCTGGGTGTGGGCAGCTCAGCGGGGGAGTCCAGCTTCGGCGGGGTGGTGGGGGGCAGATCTGAACGCACAGGGGCTCATTGGGAGCTTCTGGGTGCAGGAGGTGAGGTTTCTTGGGGCGGGCGGGGGAGGGGGGTGTCTGGATGCATGGGGGAGCAGCTCCCCATACAGTGACCCCTACCCCTACAGCTGAAGATTGAAGGTGCAGGAAACGGTGGGGAGAGGGATGAGGAGCTTCCTGCAGATGGGAGGAGATTTCTGGGGGTGGGTCTGACCCAGCCCCAACTGCTCTGTGCAGAGAAAGAGGAAGACCCCCTTCCCCCGCCTCCAACCCAGCCAGGACTAGCAGTTGAGCCCAGCGCTGATAGGAGCCACCAGCTGGGGCATCCCCATAGGCACAGTTTGATGGCTATCTTGGGGGGTGGGGGTGACGCAAGATCCTTTGACTCACTGGCTCCCTTCCCCCTACCTCGAGTGGTACCTAGGCTGCCAGTGCAGGGGATGGACGTGCTTAACAGGGGAGCCCCAGCTGCTGCCACCGAGGGGATACCACATGCCAGGCTCCGGCTTCCCCTGCGCCCCCCCCCATTCCTCTATCCACTTCTCTTCCCCATCCCATGCCGCTTCCTCCCCCACTTCCCTCTATGCGTATGCACAACGTGCCCCACCGTCGAAGTCAGTCAGTGGGCACCCATGAAGGATATGTGACAGTCTGAAGTTGACCGCAGCTACATTGTAGGTCATTAGAAAAGTCCCTTTTAAAGAGATTGGCCACACAGTTGCCCTGTCCTGTTCGAAACCGGTTCAGAGATGACCACAGGTGCCTTGGCCGATCAAAACCTGGTGGACAAGTGGTTGGCTCAGTGACGAGAGAGTGATTAATGACTGCTGTCACCGACCACGTGTTGTGCCAAGCAGATTCCACGGTCTTGTCCTGTGGTGGCATAAATCACCATAAAGGACATCTAGAAGACAGGCCAGGAGGCGGGTGGTTGAAGAAGTCAGATTACAAAGGCAGGTTGCTATTCTCACAGATCTTGGCCAGCAGCATGACAGAGACCTTCTCGCAGTGAATACGGGGCGGTGCTAAATTACCAAGTATTGGTAGCTGTGGCAATGGATTAGCCCATAAAGTCCTGGCAACAATATGCTTTGTTAAGCTCTAGGTCGATCAGCCTCATGTGAGACGAGTGATACCAGACAGGAGCACAGTACTCTGCTGTTGAATAGCAGAGGGCAAGGGCTGATGTTTTAAGCATCCAGGCGCTCACACCCCAGGTTGAGCTAGCCAATTTTCAGAACAACCTGCTCAGAGCACAGACTTTGGCTGCCATCTTCCTCAAATGGTTGTGGTATGTTAGTGACCCATCCAATGTCACACAAAGGTAAACTGGGTTTGGCTCATGCTGAAGGTGTTGGCCACTGAGGAACACATTTAACTCGTGGCTTGTGCTTGCATTGTGCAGATGAAATACACTAGAAATGGTCTTGGAAAAGCTCGGCTGCAGGTACCGTCGACTACAATAGTCTGGCATGAGCTTCATATCATCATTCAAAGCCGTGTCAATTCCTGAGCTTGGTAGCGGCCGCAGATGTCATTGGCAGAGATAAACTTGCATGAGAGTGTAGCTGGCAGGTTGTTGACGTACACACTGAACAGCATTGGTGAAAGAACTGAGCCTTGAGGAAGGCTGTTGATCTGACACTTCCAAGAAGTACAGCAGTTGCCCTCTACCTCATCCCCTCCCCCTTCCTCTCCCCATTGTCCCCTGCCCCATCCCCCATCCCTTCTCTTCACCCGGCCCTCTCCCACCCCCTTGCCCCATTTCCCCCACCAGAGGCACTCACCCTTGTACATAAAACAGGACAATGGGCACGCAGGGCACATACGTAGGAGGGGAAGATGACTGGCACTAGGACCCAGGGGGTTGTATCCAGCTGCAATCAGAAGCCAGAGTGCCCACCCTCCCTTACCAGGGAGGAGAGAAACTGCCTTGTCCCATGTCCTCCGCTTCCTGCCCGGGCCCAGATTGTGGGGAGAGGGGCTGAACGAGCCAGAAGTGTGCCAGGGGATATGGAGGGTGGGGGTGGGGGGGGAAAGAGGCGCAGCATGGGAATGATGGAGCCCCCGACACCCGCTCCCGGCAGGCTGAGCAGAGCAAGCCCTGGGCAGTTCGGCACTCTCAGAATTTGGGTGGGGGACAGTGGCATGTGACCCCCCCCCCAAGTCCTGCCTCTGTCTGGGGGGCAATGCCCCCTCTGCCTTCCAAACTACGCCCATGGATGTCCCCAAATCCTCCCCCAACACGGTGATTTACCTCTCCACTAGCTACCATTGGAGCCTGAAACAATGCGCACAGGCTTCTGGGAAAGGTGCATGACCACTCTTGCAGCTTCCCTTTACTTCCCTGTTGGAAAGTAATTTTTGTTGTGGGGAAGCAAAGAAATCTGTGGGGTGGCATGAATTCTGTGCACGCATAGTGGCGCACAATTCTAACCCACTACCATAGGGGGTAAAAGTATTAAAACCCAGACTGTCAAAATTAAATACTGCTGCATATTTTGTGGATTTTCTGGGAAACAATGCCTTGTAAGAAGGGTGTAAAACATTTTAGCCCAACTGAAAATTATAAGCAATTGAAAATGGTATTAGAATGGAAGCTGTCACTGTATCCCAAAAGAACACCACAATAGGCCAGATCCTATGCCAATCTACACCAACTGGAGGATCTGTCTCACCCTTTATTTTTAATCAAGCGAGTCTAAACACGAATAATGAAAAGGAACTATATAACATACATACCTTTTGAGGAATAATAATCGTTTGTTCTGACATTTGTGAAGAATACTAGTGGTCTGCTTAGTATAGTTTCTCGGAAGTCTTTATAATCATGATGGCTGGTGAGTTCTACATCCCTGTTAAAAATCAATTACAATATTAGCAGCTACTCTCTTTGTAGAGTACATTCTTATTAAGCATAATTTTATTTTAAAAAAATCTAATTTGATTTCTACTATTCAAGTTTCCTTTCACATAAAACCATGGAGAAATGCAGGGGCTTGAACAAGATTCAGTTAGTTCATTGAGGATGTAGACCAACATTTTCAAACTCTAGTGGCTAAAGCTAGGCATCTAAGGGTATGTCTACACTACAAAATTAGGTCGAATTTATAGAAGTCAAGTTTTTAGAAAGCAATTTTATACAGCCGATTGTGTGTGTCCCCACACTAATGCACTAAGTGCATTAAGTCGGCGGAATGCGTCCACAATACCGAGGCTAGCATCGACTTTTGGAGCGTTGCACTGTGGGTAGCTATCCCCCAGTTCCCACAGTCTCCACCGCCCATTGGAATTCTGGGTTAAGCTCCCAATGCCTGATGGGGCAAAAACATTGTCACGGGTGGTTTTGGGTACATGTTGTCAGTCGCCCCTCCCTCTGTGAAAGCAATGGCAGACAATTGTTTCACGCCTTTTTTCCGTGTGGGCGCCATACTGCTTTCAGCAGACGGTACAGTGGGACTGCTAACCATCATCGTCATCCACTGCTTCCGCTGCCACTTTGCTCTCCTGATGCTATGAATCCACCTCGCAGGTCCTCTATATGACCGTCATCATCCACCACTTCCGTTGGCACTCTGCTCTCCTAGTGGTCTTGCAGGGCCGCTTCTACTGCAACTCTGCTTGGCTGCTCTTGTCTCGCCATCCCACAGCAAGTGTGCAGCCCGCTCAGCTGTTGTGTCCTGGCAGCAGACAGTGCAGTAGGACTGCAAAACTGGTCATCCAACCACTGCTTTCCCTGAAACTCTGCTCTCCTGCAGACACCATACCATGGCAAGCATGGAGCCCTCTCAGATCACCGCGGAAGTTATGAGCATTGTAAACCCCTTGCGCATTATCATGCAGTATATGCAGAACCAGAACCTGCAAAAGCAGGCAAGGAGGCAACGGCAGCACGGTGACGAGAGCGATGAGGACATAGACACAGACTTCTCTCAAAGCACGGGCCCCGGCAATTTGGCCATCCTGGAACCCAGGAAACAAGCACAGACTGGTGGAAGCGCACAGTGCTGCAGGTCTGGGATGATTCCCAATGGCTGTGAAACTTTAGCATGCGTAAGGGCACTTTCATGGAACTTTGTGACTTGCTTTCCCCTGTCCTGAAGCGCAAGAATACCAAGATGAGAGCAGCCCTCACAGTTCACAAGTGAGTGGTGATAGCCCTCTGGAAGCTTGCAACGCCAGACAGCTACTGGTCAGTCGGGAATCAATTTGGAGTGGGCAAATCTACTGTGGGGGCTGCTGTGATGCAAGTAGCCAACGCAATCAAAGATCTGCTGATATCAAGGGTAGTGACTCTGGGAAACATGCAGGTCACAGTGGATGGCTTTGCTGCAATGGGATTCCCTAACTGTGGTGGGGCCATAGACGGAACCCATATCCCTATCTTAGGACCGGTTCACCAAGGCAGTCAGTACATAAACCGAAAGGGGTAGTTTGCAATGTGTTGAAAGCACTGGTGGATCACAAGGGACGTTTCACCAACATCAATGTGGGATGGCCAGGAAAGGTACATGACACTCACATTTTCAGGAACTCTGGTCTGTACAAACAGCTGCAGCAAGGGACTTACTTTCCAGACCAGAAAATAACCGTTGGGGATGTTGAAATGCCTAGTTATCCTTGGGGACCCAGCCTACCCCTTAATGCCATGGCTCATGAAGCCATACACAGGCACCCTGGACAGTCGTCAGGAGCTGTTTAACTATAGGCTGAGCAAGTGCAGAATGGTGGCAGAATGTGCATTTAGAGTTTAAAAGCGCGCTGGCACGGTTTACTGACTTGGTTAGACCTCAGTGAAACCAATATTCCCATTGTTATTACTGCTTGCTGTGTGCCTCAATATCTGAGAGAGTAAGGGGGAGATGTTTATGGCGGGGTGGGAAGTTGAGGCAAATCTCCTG
Organism: Chelonia mydas; assembly: GCF_015237465.2. Classification (NCBI taxonomy): domain Eukaryota; kingdom Metazoa; phylum Chordata; order Testudines; family Cheloniidae; genus Chelonia; species Chelonia mydas. The sequence continues at coordinate 47,184,457 of NC_057849.1, read as the reverse complement.
GCCACTGATTACGCGCAGCCAGACACCAGGGGTTGTTTGAAGAGCACAGCAGGGCGCGCTGCGCATCAGAGAAGCTTTAAAAACCAGTTTCATGGCTGACCAGCCTACGGTGTGAAAGTTCTGTTTGTTTCTCCTCGATGAAAACCCGCCCCCTTGGTTCACTCTACTTCCCTGTAAGCCAACCGTCCTCCTCTCCCCCCTTCGATTATCGCTTGCAGAGGCAATAAAGTCATTGTTGTTTCAAATTCATGCATTCTTTATTAATTCATCACACAAATAGGGGGATAACTGCCAAGGTAGCCCGGGAGGGGTAGGGGAGGAGGGAAGCACGGGGTAGGGTGGGGTGGTGGATGAGGGGAGGAGGGAAGGACAAGGCCAGACTGCACTTCAAAACTTATTGAATGCCAGCCTTCTGTTGCTTGGGCAGTCCTCTGGGGTGGAGTGGTTGGGTGCCCGGAGGGCCCCCCCCCGCGTTCTTGGGCATCTAGGTGAGGATGCTATGGAACTTGGGGAGGAGGGTGGTTGGTTACACAGGGGCAGCAGTGGTGGTCTGTGCCTTTCCTGCACCTCAACCATACACTGGAGCATATCAGTTTGATCCTCCAGTAGCCTCAGCATTGCATCCTGCCTCCTTTCATCATGCTGCCGCCACCTTTCCTCTTGATCCCGCCACCTCTCCTGTTGCTCCAGCCATCTATCCTCTTGCGCGTCCCTCCTGTCCTCGCATTCATTTTGTGCTTTCCTGGACTCTGCCATTGTCTGCCTCCACGCATTCTGCTGGGCTCTTTCAGTTTGGGTGGACTGCATGAGCTCAGAGAACATTTCATCGCTAGTGCGTTTTTTTCACTTTCTTATCTCGCTAGCCTCTGGGACGGAGATGCTAGTCACCGCATTGAAACATTTGCAGATGCAGGAGGAAAAAAGGGAGATTAAAATTGAAAAAAGACACATTGGCCATTTAAAAGGAGGGGCTGATGTTTTTGAGTTAACGTGCAGCACAAACCCAACTAAACCCCTCCCACACCCAATTCTCTGGGATGATTGCTTCACTCCTCCCCCCCACCACGTGGCTAACAGCGGGGATGATTTCTTTTCAGCCACAGGCAAACAGCCCAGCAGGAATGGCCAACTCTGATGTCCCCTTAATAAAATTCCCCTAGTTCAACCAGGTAACCATGAATGATATCACTCTCCTGAGGATAACACAGAGAGATAAAGAACGGATGTTGCTTGAATGCCAGCAAACACCGGGACCACACGCTGCCATGCTTTCTTATGCAATGATTCCAGACTATGTGCAACTGGCCTACCGTGGTAAAGTGTCCTACCATGGAGGATGCAATAAGGCTGCCCTCCCCAGAATCCTTTTGCAAAGGCTTTGGGAGTACCTCCAGGACAGCTTCATTGAGATGTCCCTGGAGGATTTCCGCCCCATCCCCAGACACGTTAACAGACTTTTCCAGTAGCTGTACTGGCCATGAATGCATCCAAAGTCTTCAGGGCAAATCAATCATTAAACACGCTTGCTTTTAAACTATGTATTATATTTACAAAGGTACACTCACCAGAGGTGCCTTCTCTGCCTTTAAGATCCAGGAGCCTGGGTTGGAGGGTTGAGAGGGTATTGGCTCCGGGGTGATAAACAGTTCCTGGCTGTTGGAGAGAATGGTTTCTCCGCTTGCCTAGTGTGAGCTATCTTCCTCGTTCCCAAAATCCTCATCCCTCTTGCATGAGACTCCCTTGCAGGAGTCTACATACAGGTGTGGGGTAGTTATAGGGGCACCCCCTGGAATTGCATGCAGCTCATCATAGAAGCGACATGTCTGGGGCTCTGACTCCAAGCGAGCGTTTCCCTCTTGGATTTTTTGGTAGGCTTGCCTGAGCTCCTTAAGTTCCACGTGGCACTGCTGCGGGTCCCTGTGATAGCCTCTGTCCTTCATGCCCTTGGAGATTTTTTCAAATATTTTGGCATTTCGTCTTTTGCAATGGAGTTTTCTGATAGCACGGATTCGTCTCCCCATACAGCGATCAGATCCAGTACTTCCCGTTCGGTCCATCATGGAGCTCTTTTGCGATTCTGGGACTCCATGGTTATCTCTGCTGATGAGCTCTGCGTGGTCATGCCACGGTGGCCAAACAGGAAATGAAACTCAAAAGTTTGCGGGGCTTTTCCTGTGTACCTGGCCAGTGCATCCGAGTTGAGTGCGCTGTCCAGAGCGGTCACAATGGAGCACTGTGGGATTGCTCCCGGAGGCTAATACCGTTGAATTGCGTCCACACTAACCCAAATTCGACCCGGCAATGTCGATTTTAGCGCTAATCCCCTAGTCAGGGAGGAGTACAGAAATCGATTTTAAGAGCCCATTAAGTCGACAAAAATGGCTTCGTTGTGTGGACGGGTGCAGGGTTAAATCAATCTAAAGCTGCTAAATTTGACCTAAACTCGTAGTGTAGACCAGGGCTAACTAAAACATCTGCTGAGAACTGCTGCTATTTTAATTTAGATGCACACCTATAGGCATCACTGTTTGAAAATGTTGCCAATACTGTAGATTTACTTAAAAAACTCATGGTATTAGCTGTTTTCCTTAATGTCTCTGCTTCTGGAATTATGAGATTATGAATGATTCTCAACTTTCATTAAAATAAGTAAGTTTCTAGCCTTCATAGTTAGAGAAAGATTGGAAAACAACCCCAAAGACTCAATAACCAGAGGGTAAATAATAAAACCCCTCACATTTGGCTTTAAAATCATGTGATTAAAAAAAAAACCCCAAAAAACAAAAAAAACCCAAACAACTAATCTCATGTTTTTGGGGAGACTGACTCATGGGTTGTTTTTTTGTTTTTCAAATAATTAAGTTGGGCCTTATCAAAGGCGCTGGAACTAAGGGCGCTGCTGCATCCCCTGGCTTGAAGTGGTTTCCATCATATACAGAGCTCACAGTTTGGTTCAATGGGTCTCAGTACCCCCACTATACAAACTGTTCCAGCATCTATGGGTCTTATCTATACTTAACAGCCACACTGGGACAGCAAAAGCACCTTTTTTATAGGTGGTATAAGATTATTCCTGTTCAGTGAACAAAAAGCTGTAACAGCAAAAGTACTCTTTGACCAGTGTAACTGCATCTACATTAGGATTTTTGCCAGCATAGCTATGTCATACAGTAAGTTACCCCTCCCAACCAAAATAATTATGCCAGCAAAACTTTGAAGTGTAAACCTGGTCTTGCTAGTTTTAGGAGATGGTAGTTTTCTTCCCCCGCCCTTTCTTTTTCCTACCAGAACTAAATAAGTCACTTTTTGGAACATGCAGGGATACACTGCAGGATGCGGGACAGACACAGGAAAGCTGGGCTGGGAGGCAACAGAACAAGCTGCACACTCACATGAGTCACAGTTCTGGCTTAGATCCCTCTTGTGGAGAGTTGGGTATTACAGTGGAGTTGGGATAGTTATTTTTCTCTTATGAGTTTGTAATCTATTACCAGTTACGTGCTAGCATGCTCAACACCGTACAA